>NC_044311.2:69200801-69871444 GCF_007474595.2 Lynx canadensis
TGCTCTGTCTCTCTCTGTCCCAAAATAAATAAACGTTGAAAAAAAAAAAGATTAGAGCAGAAATAAATGATATAGAATAAAAAAAAAAAAACAGTAGAACAGATCAATGAAACTAAGAGCTAGTTTTTTGACATAATAAACAAAATTGATAAATACCTAGCCAGACTTCTCAAGAAGAAAACAGAGTGGACCCAAATAGAATAAAATCACAAATGAAATAAGAGAGATCACAACCAACACCATAGAAATACAAGCAATTATAAGAGAATAAGATGAAAAATTATATGCCAACAAAATGGACAATCTGGAAGAAATGGACAAATTCCTAGACACTCAAACACTACCAAAACTTAAACAGGAAGATGTAGAAAATCTGAACAGGATCATAACCAGCAAAGAAATTGAATTGGTTACCAAAAATCTCCCAACAAATAAGAGTCCTGGGTCAGATGGCTTCCCAGGGGAATTCTAACCAGACATTTAAAGAAGAGTTAATACACATTCTTCTCAAACTCTTCCAAAAAATAGAAATGGAATGAAATCTTCCAAACTCATTCTATGACACCAGCATTACTTTGATTCCAAAACCAGACAAAGACTGCACTGAAAAGGAGAATATCAGGCCAATATCCCTCATAAATATGGATGTAAAAATTCTCAACAAAAACTAGCAAATCAAATTCAACAGTGCATTAAAAGAATTACTCACCCTGATCAAGTGGGATTCATTCCTGGGCTGCAGGGCTGGTTCAATATTCACAAATCCATCAACATGATATACCATATTAATAAAAGAAAGGATAAGAACCATATGATCCTTTCAACAGATGCAGAAAAAACATCTGGCAAAATACCACATCCTTTCTTGATGAAAACCTCAAGAAAGTAGGGATAGAAGGAATATACCTCAAACATCATAAAAGCCACACATGAAAGACCTACCACTAATATCATACTCAATGGGGAAAAACAGAGCTTTTCCCCTGATATCAGGAACCAACAGGGATGTCCACTCTCACCACTGTTGTAAGGCTAGAAGTCCTAGCCTCTAGCCTCAGAAAGAAAGAAAGAAAGAAAGAAAGAAAAAGAAAAAGAAAGAAAGGAAGAAAGAAGAAAAAAAAGAAAGAAAAGAAAGAAAGAGAAGAGAGAAAGAAAGAAAGAAATGGCATACAAGTCAGAAAGAAAGGAGTCAAAATTTCACTCTTCACAGATGACATGACACTCTACATGGAAAACCCAAAAGATGCCACCAAAAAAACTGCTAGAACGGATACATGAATTCATCAAAGTTGCAGGATAGAAAATCAATGTACAGAAATCGGTTGCATTTCTATTCACCAAAAATGAAGAGGCAAAAAGAGATACCAAGGAATTGATCCCATTTACAATTGTACTGAAAACCATAAGATACTTAGGAATAAACCTAACCCCTTTGAAAGGGGTAAAAGAAAACTATAGAAAGCTTATGAAAGAAATTGAGGAAGACACAAAGAAATGGAAAAACATGCCCTGCTCATGGAATAGAAGAACAAATATTGTTAAAATGTTAATAATATCCAATATTCAATGCAATCCCTATCAAATAACATCAGCTTCTTCACAGAGCTAGAACAAACAATCCTAAAATTTGTATGGAACCAGAAAAACCCTGAATAGCCGAAGTAAAGTTGAAAAACAAAACCAAAGCTGGAGGCCTCACAATTCTGGACTTTAAGCTGTATTACAAAGCTCTAATCACCAAAACAGTATGGTACTGGCATAAAAACAGACACATAGATCAATGGAGTAAAGTAGAGAACCCAGAAATGGACCCACAAATGTATGGTCAACTAATCTTCGACAAAGCAGAAAATAATATCCAATGGAAAAAAGACAGTCTCTTTAGCAAACAGTTCTGGGAAAACTGGACAGCGACATGCAGATGAATGAAACTGGACCACTTTTTTAGACCATACACAAAAATAAATTCAAACGGATGAAAGACCTAAATGTGAGACAGGAAACCATCAAAATCCTGGAGGAGAAAATAGGCAGCAACCTCTTTGACCTTGGCCTCAGCAACTTCTTACTAGACATGTCTCTGGAGGGCATGGGAAAAAAAACAAAAATGAACTACTGGGACTACATTCAGATAAATGCTTCTGCCCAGCTAATGAAACAATCAATAAAACTAAAAGGTAACCAACAGAATGGGAGAAGATATTTGCAAATGACATATTGGATAAAGGATTAGTATCCAAAATCTATACATAACTTATCAAATTCAACACCCAGAAAACAATCCAGTGAAGAATGCCAAAAGACACGAGCAGACACTCTTCCAAAAGAAGAAATCCAGATGGCTAACAGATGCATGAAAAGATACTCAACATCAGTCATCATCAGGGAAATACAAATCAAAATCACGAGTGAGGTACCACCTCACACGTCAGAATGACTAAAATTAACAACTCAGGAAACAATAGACGTTGGTGAGGATGCAGAAAAGGGGAACACTTTTGCACTACTGGGGGAATATAAACTGGTGTAGCTATTCTGGAATATAGTATGAAGGATCCTCAGAAAATTAAAAACAGAACTACCCTATGACTCAGCAATTGCACTACTAGGTATTTATCCAAAGGATACAAAAATGCTGACTCAGAGGGGCACATGCATGCCAATATTTATAGCAGCACTATCAACAATAGCCAAATTATGGAAAGAGCCCATTCATCGACTAAAGAGTGGATAAAAAAGATGTGGTGTATATACATATATACAATGGAATACTACTCGGGGATGAAAAAATGAAATCTTTCCATTTGCAACAACGTGGAAATAAGCAAAATAAGTCAGCCAGAGAACGACAGATATCATACGATTTCACTCATATGTGGAATTTTGAGAAACACAACAGATGAACATAGGGGAAGGGAAGGAAAAATAAGATAAAAACATAGAGGGAAGCAAACCATAAGAGACCGTTAAATACAGAGAACAAACTGAGGGTTGTTAGAGGGGAGGTCGGGGGGGATGGGTTAAATGGGTAATGGGCATTAAGGAGCACACTTTTTGGGTGAGCACTGGGTGTCATATGTAGAGATGAATCATACTCTGAGCAGTTCATGAGAGCACAATTCTGTGCTGCCAGCTCAGAGCCTGGAGCCTGCTTGGGATTCTGTGTCTCCCTGTCTCTCTGCCCCTCCCCATTCATTCTCATTCTCTCTCTCTCTCTCTCTCTCTCTCTCTCTCTCTCGATAAATAACCATTGAAAAAAATTTTAAAAAAAAAGAAATAACTCCTAGAATTTACATGGAACAACAAAGACCCAAAGTAACCAAAGAAATCCTGCAAAAAAGAACAAAGCAGGGGCATTACACTCCTGATTTCAAGCTATCCTAAACAACCATAGTCATCAAAACAGTGTGATACTGACATAAAAACAGACAAATAAGCTAATGGAACAGAATTGAGAGCCAAGAAATAAACGTAAGCATATGCAGTCAACTAATATTTGACAAGGGAGCCAATAATACTCAATGGAGAAAAAACAATCTCTTCAATAAATGGTTCTTGGATAATTGCATATTCACATGTAAAAGAATGAGACTAGATCCATATCTTACACTACTCAAAAATTAACTTGAAACTGATTAAAGGCTTAAATGTAAGACTTGAAATCCCTAACTCCTAAAATAAAACACAGAAATAAAACTTTTGACATAGATTTTGGTAATGATTTTTCTTCTTTTCTTTAACTTTATTTTTGAGTGAGTGAGAGAGAGGAGAAAGAGAGAGAGAGCATAAGCATGGAAGGGGCAGAAAGAAAAAGAGAGGGGGAGAGAGACAGAGAATCTCAAGAAGGCTCCACATTGTCCATGCAGAGCCCAACACGGGGCTCAATCCCACAAACTATTAGAACATGACATGAGCTGAAATCAAGAGTCAGATGCTTAACTGACTGAGTCACCCAGGAGCACTTGGTTTTTCTTAACATGACACCTAAAGTACAAGCAACAAAAGGAAAAATAAACAGGTAGGACTACACCAAACTAAAAAGTCACTGCACAGCAAAAGAAATCATCCACAAAATAAGACAACCTAAGAAATTGGGGAAAAAATGTTTGCAAACCATATATCTGATAAAAGGTTAATATACAAACTATAATGGGCAAAGGACGTGAAAAGACATTTCTCCAAAGAAGATATACAAAAAGCCAACAGGTAAATGAAAAGATACTCAACATCACCAGTCTTAGGGAAATGTAAATTAAAACCACAATGAGATAACACCTCAAGCCTGTTAGAATGGCCATCATCAAAGGCAAGATAACAAATGCTGACATGGATGTAGAGACGAGGGAATACTTGTGCACTGTGGGTGAAACTATACACTGGTACAGTCATTATGGAAAACAGTATGGAAGATCCTCAAAAAATTTAAAATAAACCTCTTATATATAAACCCAGCAATTCTACTTCTGGGAACATTGCGAAGGAAATTAAAACACTATGTCTTAACAGCTTTACATACAAGAGCCAAGGATACGGAAACAACCAACAATGTCCATCAATGGATGAATGGATGAAGAAGTTGTGGCATGTACACACAATAGAATATTACTCAGCCATAAAAAAGAAAAAAATCGTACCAGTTGTTACAACGATGGATGGAACTTGAGGCATATATTAAGTGAAATAAGTCAGAGATAGACAAATACTGTATAATTTCACTTAAGTTGGAATCTAAAACCAAATTCATAGAAAAAAATCAGACTTGTGGTTACCAGATATGGAGGGTGGAGGGAGGAGGAACTGGAAGGTGGTCAAAAAGTACAAACTTCCAGTTATAAGATAAACAGTTACCAGGGATGTAATGTACACCATGATGACTATAGCTAACACTGCTGTATAACATAAAGGAAAAGTGTTAAGAGAGTAAATCCTAAGAGTTCTCAATCACAAGGATATTTCTTTTCTTTTCTTTTTTTCTTTTCTTCTTTTTTTCTTTATTGTATCTATGTGAGAAGATGGACACAGCTGCACCTATGGTGGTAATCATTTCACAATATACGCAATTAAAAACCATCATGGTTACACCTTAAACTTACACAGTGATGTATGTCAATTATTATCAATAAAACTTGGGGCAAAAAGATCTGCAAAGTATTAACAGAACATGTATAAAATACTTGGTGAGTAATCACATGGCTGAAGGTAGTAGAGCATAAAGATTACAATTCAGGATCTGCAATGAGACAGATCTGAATTTAAATCCAGGCTCCACCAATGATTGGCTATATAACCCTGAACAAGTTACTCAACCTCTTTAAGCTTCAATGTCTTCATACCAAAAAAAATGGTGAAAATAATAGTATCTACCTGTTGAGAGAGTACAAGAGATCATGCATATTAAATTATTTACTATAATGCGAAGTATATGGTAAGTATCAAGCAAATGTTAAATTTTAAAAACCTATCCAAAGAAATGTAAGTAAGACTTGAGACGAAAATTAAAAGTAATTTGACCTTAGCCAATTTCAACAAGATAATATTGGGGGATGGAGGCTTCAAGTGGATATTTACAAACTATCTAAGTAAACATTATATTTCATGAAGTAGGGAGATATGAGAATGAGTTGCCAAGGTAGACAGATCCTTTTGTGTTGAGATGCCGAAGAGAATAGCATTTCGTTTATTTAATGTGGCTTCTTAAATATGGTCAAAAGATGAACGTGGAGAAAAAAATGGGAGAGATAACATTGTTGATGTTTCTCCATGTCTTATGATCCTGCAGATGATGTTTGACAATCAAGAATGGACAAAATTCCTCCCAATACTGTACTCAAATAGCTGAACCAGGTCCTGACCCCTGTAGCCTGACCATAGGGCTAATTTGTATATCATCACAGTGGCATTTTGCCTGGATTATGCCCACTGTTTACTCCATCATCTATAACAACTTGGCTGCAAAGACTCACCTAAAACATAACGTAAAGCAGCCTCTTTACCATGACCCCTTACTTTGGGATCTGCCACACAGAGTATTCTAGGGCTTTGAGACAGAGCAAATTTAAGAGGTTCACTCCTAAACTTTCCTAAAGAAGCCAGGCCAATCAATTTTATATTATCATTTCCCTCACCCAAAAGTGTTCCACTACCCTAGAATTAGCTCGTGTAGAGACACGGTCCACAGGACTAAGAAACTTGACTTCTGCAGGAAATTTTTAACACAGCCTCCAGGAAATTAACTAAATAGTCTTGTGCTCTCCAAGCAGGGGATGTGCAGATGAGGCACAGTTGTAGCTTGCATCCCCCAAAACCTAAGGCAGCTAAGTGGTGAGGAAATAAAACTCACTCTTGGAATACATGTAGCAACTTGGTACTGGAGTTGGTTACACAGAGAAGCTCTGACGAAGATGATTCCAGTGAAGTGTGACCCACTTACCCACAAGACTTTGATATGCACGCACTGGCCTTTTGGACCTGCCAACCAGTTGGAGAATAAATAAATGAACAGGAAGATTATAGTTCCACTGCAGTCCCAGAATTAAACAGGCAAATGGCAAGGATTCAGCATAGAGCTATATGATGCATAAGTAATCAGACAGAGACTATATGTCCATTCAGCTGGAAGCAGAGTCTGGCTGCTACTTAAAATATCAGCGGGAGGGTCGATCTACCATGTTTCCAACATTTTTTGAAAAATGTTCAAGCAGCCAGATAAATCACTCTGTGGCTCACCCCTGCTACTTGTGGATTGATAATGTTTATAAACAGCTGTGTTAACATCCTCAAGAATCCAAGGAAACATCCTTACTGCACTGAAGAGCTTTTATGGTTTATACATCTAGCAATGGACAGGCAGGTCTTTTCATTCAGATGGCTGTGTTTCTAGCATCTGGGTTATGACAAGCGCCAATGATTCTTTTTGGGTAGTCAGTGGTAGCCAGTGGTTGTCACTCTAACCCTGCCATAACACAAAGGATCTCCAAACAGATTTTAACCTCCTCTATCTGGGTATTTGCAATGGTAGAACAAAGAATACATATATTTGTCTTAAGACACTTTACATCTGAGCCCTGGCTACCTTTCACCTACCTCTTCACCAGCACTCCATTCTAAGCACACACTGAATCAGTACTATGCCCTGGATGGGCTATGTTCTGCAGCGTCTCTGAGTCCATGCATGAGCTACTAAGTGCCTTGCTAGAATGTTGTACATCCCTCTCTTATCCACCTGGAGGACACCCACTTATTTTCATCCCCAGCTCTAAAACTACATACATATCTTACCCTTTTCCCACTAGGAAAGAATTTCCCACTAGGAAGAATTTAAAGACTTTAATACACATTCTAGACTATGAGCTCTTGAGAACAGGGAACACATCTCAAGAGATTGTATCTCCATTTGTAGCTAGTACTGTTTCTGGCATGTGGTATGTAGGTAATAAAGGACTGTTACAGGAAGAATTTTTAGGTGAATGTTATTATCTCTTCTTGCCTAAAAATAAGGTAGGGAAGACTGGGGAGTGTCCAAGAAGGAATGTGAAAGTAGAGGACCATCTATCGGATTGGACACCATGGGAATCTCAGGGAAGGTGGGGTTTTTTTCCTTTCCTTTGTTGCAGCTGTTATGCTTGGAAGTGGCCACTCTCCAGCAACACAACATTATTTTTTCTATCAGAGTCTCTAATTATGGCCCAAAAAGGGCTTCCATGGATCTCTTTACCCATCCTGGATTTTCCCACAAACACATAATTTTCATAATATTCTCAGAGATGTTCAAAGCCCAAAAAGATTATAGGCCACTATCCAAAAGAGTTTTGTTTTTTTTTTTTAATTTGGACATGTCAGGAAATGTATTCCATCATGCTTATGTTGTTTAGGAGAATCTAAGTGACAGGGGAAAAGTGTAAAAAGCACTGTAATAGACCACTTTACTCAATGTAAAGGTTATACTCCGTATGTTTTCACTAGAATAAGGAAGTGACTGTAGAGAGAAGGAAGGGTGCCTCCTCTCTACAAAGTTTCTATAGGGCAGTAGTGTTTCAACTAAGAGGCAATGTGATAAATGAATATTGGACTTAAGTCAGAAAGTCTATGTTGCCTCTTACTAGCCACGTAACTTTGGACCACTCATTTAGTTAGTTCTGTGCCTCAGTTTCCCCATATGTCCTATGAAGATATGGCCTTTCTCTGTGGCATGTTTGGAAGATTCAGTCAAGATTACAGTGGATGAAAGCATTTTCCCAAATCATAAGGCACTACACTATTGGATTATAAAAACAGTATTGGAAAATCGTCGAGTCAGGTACACATAACAGTCGTGGTGCATCCATTATTTCCCTCAGTCTGTTTTGTTTATTTTCCTGGCTCTTAGTAATCCAATCCAAGGTCTTTATGTTCATTTAATAACATTTCTTGTCAAATTTATCATACATAAAGTTTCATATGCAACCAGCATGAGAACTGCGGCTGGCAGCTAGTGTTCTTTTTCAGAAAGGGGCAGGCATAGAATGGTAACTTCATTCTAGCCCAAAGCAGGCAGGCTTTCTTGTTAAGTCTCTCCTGGAGGTGGAACATTTCCGCATTCACATCATTTTTTTCTTTCAAAGCCTCTCCCCTGAGCCCTCTGCAGCTTGTCCATGGTACGCAATTCTGAATCACACTACCACTTAGGACACTGGGATCTGGACAGGCAGTAGCAAATGTATTTCACATTCAGAGGAGAGAAACATTAGCGAGCACAGCATTTAATATGCTGTATGCCGCCAGGATCAGAGGCTTAGACTTTCCATTTCGGCTTCACCGGTTAGACTGCAATCTGAACAAGAGTGTGCAGTGCAGTGTGTTGGCGCTCGTCTGTGCCAAGCAGCAGTTTTATCATCAGTAAGGAAGCATTAAGTGAACCCCAGGGATAGCATATGTATTGTATTTAGAGGAAGGGGTGAAAATCCATCAACGCTGGGTAATTTAAAAGGTTTTCATGCTGTTTGCAGGAAGCTATAAGCTTAGATTCCTTTGTCCCAGTTAAAGAGAAAATGGTTCTAGTAAAGAAAGATGGATTTAAAATAGTGGTTACCATGGAGTGAACTTAAGTGATAAAGGAAGACAGATAGCATAATGGACATTGCCCAGCACATTAAAGGAACCACACATTTCGTATTTGCAGAAGAACACAAGTTGGGAATTCTGGGACTCTCTCCATGACCCCATGTCAAATGAATCTTTTATTGCCTTTGATTACACAATCTTTTGTCCTCCTTGTCAGTTCCCAGTTGTCTCCTATTAGATGAGAATTACAATCAGTCTTTATGCCAGGAAAGCATAAACTTGAGGGAAGAGAAGGACAAAACAGAATGGGGCAAATGATAAGAAGAAGAGATAATGAGTCAAGATTTCATTATGCAAGTTAGATTTGCACTCTAGGTCGCAGGAATAAATAAGCATAAACAAGATCCCAGACTCTCTTCATATACAAATTGATTATAAATTCATTCAACTCTATAGTCTTATTGCCTGATTCACCCTGTTTTCTTGAATCTGTTCAGTTCTCTGCCACCAGGCTTGATATCAGCCATCCCTTCTATCTGTAATATCCTGCTGTCAAGATAGCACCCACTGAAACCCTCTCCTTCCTCATGAAATGAGGGGTGAAATCAAGTGCCATCTTCTCAGAGGCTTTCCCATATCCCCCACTTTGGAATTAATCTCCCCAGCAAACTGCTTTTACCTATAGTTTAGCACAGTAAGCACATGTAAGTGGTTTAAAGAATTGGTGTTCATGGAGATGTTAAGGTGCCTCCCACCAAATTACATGCTCGGAGGGCAGATGCCATGCCTTAATCATCTGGAGCGTCTAGAGGTTGGCACACTGTTGGTGCACAGTATGCATATGCTATACCGGGATGCAGGCAGCGGCCAACCTGGAGCCATCCCATTGTGACCAATCAACACATCAGACGAGCTCATGAATCCCCAAACCTCTTTGCCTTTTCCGAGAAGGGTTACTATTCCCTCAACTCCTACTTAATCCCACCCCCAGTGCTACCACTTCTAACCTTGAGACACTTAAACTCAATCTTGTGAGGTATGTCAGTAACTTCTGAAGAACACCTAAACTGAAATTCATAAATAGGACAAAGATAATGAACACGATCGAGCCGGGGGGGAGGGGGAGGATGTCCACACCGGAAAATGGAAAAAGCGGGGAATCACGGAAAGAGAGAGAGATAAGAGATAGATATAGACCACACACACCACACACACAGCTAGATACAACATATGTATATAGACATATACACACATATATATATACACAACACATATGTATACATAACACACATATATATATACACACATATATAAATACCCACAACATATATATGTGTGTATATATATATATATATTTAAGTGATTAAAAGCTTTTTTCAAATTTTAAAATATATATATATATACACATATGTGTGATATATATACATATATATATATATACGTGTGTATATATATATTTAAGTGATTAAAAGCTTTTTTCAAATTTTAAAAAAAATATATACATATACATATATATGTATATGTATATATACATATATCATATACATATATGTGTGTGTATATTATACATATGTGTATATGTATATATATATATATACACATAGTTATTTAGTGCATGGTTTGTTGTAAGAAATTTACATACATTAATTTATCCTCATAACAACTGTATATGGTAATATTATTTCCATAACTACTATATGGTAATACTCTTGTTTCCACTTAAAGATAATGCAAACTGAGGCACAGAGAGTTTAAGTGCCTTTCCTAGTCCTGCCACTCATAAATAGTGGAGGCAGCTTTCCATTTGGAAATCTGGCTTCAGAGTGTATGTTTTTAATCACTGCACAGACGGAGAGAAATAAAGTTCTATGAAATCCCAGACACCAATACAGAAAAAGTAGGGTTTTTTTTTTTTAAATTGTGTATGATATCAAAGCTGAGATCAGGACCTGGGGGTTAAAGACTAGATATGGTAGATATCTTTTTGCCGTATATTCAAGACCAGCTTAGTGGACTGAGATTGACACAGGTTTCCAATTACTTACAGGATTAGAGAGATAATTCATTATGACAAATGATACAAATTTGTTTACTTGCACACAACATTATGTTTTTTTTTTAATTTTTTTTTTCAACGTTTATTTATTTTGGGACAGAGAGAGACAGAGCCTGAACGGGGGAGGGGCAGAGAGAGAGGGAGACACAGAATCGGGAAAACAGGCTCCAGGCTCTGAGCCATCAGCCCAGAAGCCTGACGCGGGGCTCGACATCCCGGACCGCGAGATCGTGGACCTGGCTGAAGTCGGACGCTTAAACCGACTGCGCCACCCAGGCGCCCCAACATGTATTTTTAATAAAAACAAAACTTCACTTATACAGAAGAAATGCATCCAGACCCTTTTCTAACACTCAGGAATTAACAGAATTGTAGTTCAAGCTCTTCCTAGACTTTTCAGTCCTTTAAAACATCCATTTTCCTGGAAAGATATGGAGTTCTCCTCAAGAAGATACAGTAGATCAATATGGGATGGGGGACATCATTCTGTTAGGAAGACAGTCCCCTGCATGCAGTCTTTTGATCCCACAGGGCCACGTAAGAATGGGCCTTGGCTGAGAACACATCCTACCAAGAGATGAGCGTCCAAACGGCCTATGCTGGATGCACGCAGGCCAACTCCCTGCATTGGTTGCTAGCACGGACCTGCTGGCCATAGGGCCCAGTGCACACTACCAAAGCTGATTTTTGCTCTCTCTCTTCTCTATGTGAGTAAAACATGTTCCATGCAGTGCTGTGACCACAGTGGTTTTTCCCTTAGAGACTCTGATGCTAAGATGCAATAGGCATAAGAGTTCAGACTTCTACTCCTGATGACAGGCAATAGATGCCTCTTGCTCAACACCTGCACTCTCTGGGACCTAATTTGCACAGGTTTCCTTTGTTCTTCCTTCTAAGGGCCTGCTTCTCACCACCTCCAACCCCCTTCCAAGGCCTTTTCCTCAATGAATCCTCCTGGTTCTTCAAAACTCATCTCGAGCACCTTCTCTTTGACCATCATTGCATCTGGATGTACCTCCTCAGAGCTCCTACAGGACCTGGTTCATACCTCAGTCATAGCAATCAGCATGTTCAACTAGAATAGCCCATTAATTTATAGCCTTTCTCTCTAGGCTATGAGCTCACGGGAGCAGGTACCAGATCATATTCAGGTTTCTTACCAGGATCTGATACTGTGCCTGGCACCAGTAGGCCATTTTTTCCTTCACCCAACACATAGGTATGAATACCTAATGTGTTGCAGGCCATATGCTAGATTGGATATATCATAATGACAAAAATATACATGATCCTTGCCTTCAAGGAATTACACACTAGCAGTTTATAAGATCAACCAACTAATCACAGCAAAAATGAGCCAGTGTCAAATACAACTGATATGACGTTGGATAAGGTGTACTTCAGGATACATAATAGAGGAAAATGAAATAAAACAAGAGAAAATGTTTACAAAAAAAGATCGGGGGGCGGGGGCGGTGGGGGGGTTCCCCAGGGAAGTAGCCACTGAACTACGTCTGAAAGAAGAGCTAGCCAGAGTGTTCCAGGCTAAAGAACACCACAGGCAAAGGTCCTTGAGACAGAAGAGAGGACAGCATATGTATTCTGAGAAGGCTGGTGCAAACAAGGCAGCAGAAAGCAAGGGGAGCACATGATGAACAAAGGACAGAGATGGCAGAGATCAGATCCTACATGGGGCCTTGTAGTACCAAGACTTTTTCTTTATCCTAAGAGCACTAGGAAACATATAATCAAACAATCACATTTATGTTTCAAGATGACTTCTCTGCTGCACTACAGACGGAGAAGGAATGGATGGGTGAGGAAGTGGTACATGTGGATAGAAGAGTCACTTAGGAGGACTACCAACAATATTTAGTAGAAGACTTGGACTGGAATGGCTACCAGGGAATGGAAAGAACGGATGGATCCAAAACACATTTAAAAGGTAATATATGCATATTGGTGACAGATATGACTCAATAAAAATGTGTTGAATTAGTAAAGGGTGGGTAGGAAGAGTAATTTGGGGTGTTTACTAAAATCCCTGTATATCTGAGGACACTGCAACAGTGCCAGAGAGTTAAGCCTATGGAAGTTGAACCCTCTTCCAGAAAGAAAGAGACAGAAAGAGAGAGAAAGAGAGAGAGCAGTGAACTCGTAATGAAGCATCCTTAATCCATCACAAGTTTTGTTCTCTAGGGGAGCTTTCCATCCATTTTTTCTCTCAGTAATCTTTCTGAGGCCTGCCTGAAGGGGAGTGTTCCATCAGCAATGGGATTTGGACCAGGTAGTTCCTGGCTAAGGGTTTGTTTTGTTTTGGTTTTTGTTTGTTTGTTGTTTGTTTTACTTTACAGTAAAATCTCAGCTATAGCTCAAGTAAAATGTGTCTAGCTTCCCTTAGCTGTTGTCCCCAAAAACCCCTTGTATCCTCATCCCTTGGTAGCTGGTTCAACACCCGCCTATAGGCCTTCTTGAAGCCCAGCTATGATGCTCAGGGTTTTCTCTCTTTAAAAATAAAAATAATTTATTAGAAATCATCCACCCTTGCCTTTATACACACTGCTTCCCTTATAAACACAATAATAGTTAATTGACCTGGAAACACAGAATAAGATAAGAACAAAATAAAAACAATCTGTGATTTCACCACTAGAGAAAAATAGAAAACAACACTATTATCTGGAAATGCTGTCAAAAGTTGTAGTTAAGAGCTTAGGCTATAGAGTTAGACAAGCATTTTGGTCTTTATCCTCACAGCACTGAAAAATCAAATAATCAGATTATGTTTCAGGGTGATTTGTCTGTTTGCAGTATAGACAGAAAAAATAGATGGGTGATGGTAGTATATGCTTGGATGTTGAAAGATCAATTAGCAGCCCAAAGTCCAGCTCCAATGGTAGTAATTAAGAATCTATGGGGAAATTACTAATAAGGCAAGTCTCAAGTTCCTCACATGTATAGGTGAATGGTGCTAGTACCTGTTTGGGGGCTAGTGGTGTGCAAATTCCTTAACATAATACCCAGCACATAAGTCTTCACTAAATGCCTAGACATTCTTAATATTTAGCATGCTACCTTGCATTTTTATAACAAAAGCACTTTTTTTTAACATTATTGTCACCTTTTCACATTTTCTTAACAACTCCTGTGAAAGCATTATTTGTAGTGGTTGCATAACAGTTTACCCTGCAGATACACCACACATTATAAAATCATTTCCTTACTGCTGGAAAATTTAAATTGTTTCCAATTATACTTGCAATAATGTGGCAATGAATTCAAATACAATTTTTTCTATACCTTTAATTAAAATTAAGATGGATCCTCAGAAACATAACCATAAGGATCAACAGTATGAAAATTTTGAGTTTCTTAGTATACATACCAAATTGCTATCCACAGAGGTGGTTGTGGTGATTTTCACCATCGAGGTCCCGTTTATACCAACATGGAAGTATTTGTTATCTTACCCTTTCAAGAAACAGCTCTTTGAAGGAATTTGCCAGGGTACCTTCTGAAGGAAGTTTAGAATTTGGCTGAGCACATATTAAGTGCCATGGTTGAAACATCTTCCCAATTATGCTCTCAATTATACTCTTGACCCTTGTGAGACAAGCTAGCACTGGCCCTATTTCACACCAGGCAGCCTGGGAGCTTGAGTTAGTGAGAGCAGGGTAGTACCATACTCCACTACCACACTCCTGTCGGCCCACTGCCCTCCTTATCCTGTGTCCTAAGTACTTGAGATGCCTTCCTATGCTTCCCAAAAGTGACCGCCCAGGGTTTGAAACTCCCCAAAGAGCATATGACCACACACACAAATTTCTTCTGAAATAAGAAAAATCATACAAATATATATGTGTTGATTAGTTCTATAAGGAAAATTAAGATAGTGCTAAAGAGAGACTAATTCTGATTGGGAACAGGGAGGATACTTTCTGAAAAACATGATACTTGTCCTAACCTGCTTTTTGTCCAAGAGGTTCAAAGACTGTGAGACCATTCAAGGAGTGGGAAAAGGCCAGTACAGAAAGGAGTAAATGAGCAGTTAGAAATGGGTAGGTGTTGTAAGGTTGTAAATAAGAAAATTCCAGTTCATATTGGGTCTTACAGGCCATATTACAGAATCTGGAATTTTACCTTAATTGTAGAAGAATGATAATACCAGCTCCAATATATCTAAAGTCTCCTGTCTTATATCTGTAGATTAACCAAGGGGGAGAAACAAAAAATTGTGCAGAAAATACCTGCCTGAGAATAATGCTTCCCCTCGCCCTTACTCAATATGCCACTTCTTAACCTTGAAAAAAGGTAGAGAATTCAGTGTTTTACTGGTAAAACTTATTATCAACATCTTGCCAGCAACCTATTTAAATGAGTTCATCTATGCATTCTCTAAAAGAAAACTTTTTCTCTACCCACTGTTAATATGATGTCCCAAGTGGCTTAGTTCCTGGAATTACTATTAACACTGCAATAATTTTTAAGTAGCACATCTCTGCTAAACAAACTCCCTTCAAAACTTGGCCTCAGAACAAACTATATCATTAGTTAAGAAACATTTCCAGAATGCCCACTGTGTATAGAGCACTGAATTTATCTCTTTGAGGCAGGAAATAAGCTCTTTGCTACAAATTGCTAAAATGCAAGGCCATACATGCAATGAGAGCAACAAGAGAATTTCCCTGCCTTTGCCCATACCTATCTTGAGGGGAAAATAATATTAAGTTGCCATAGCGGATCTACTTTTCATTCAAGAGAAACACCCTATGGGTCACTGAAAGTATCTCACCACAAATCAAGTCCCCAAGATCTGTCAGTGGTTCTGACTACAATAGTTCTCCTTGATATGCAGCAGTAATTTCATGAGCCTTCTCTTAGGAATACCCCTCACAGCAGCCACTGGCTCTCTTAGGGTCTCAAAAAGAATTTTGCTGATGTTTTTCATGGTCACAAAACTTGACATAACCTTCCTACCTCACCTATTACTCCAACATGTTGACAGATTCATTGGCTGGACATGCCAAATTATCATAACTCAGGAAGCACGAAATATATGACTAAATGAAGGCAAAGCATACCAAAAAATAGCATTCTAATTAGCTTTTAGAAGGGGTGTGCAGGTCAAAATATCAGCAAACCTGCTAATGATTCACGTTTCAACATCTTGCCAACAAGACACTTTTAATTGACCAATCTCCAGCTGCTCTGCCCAGGAAAACACTCCACTCCTAAAGAGCAGAACTGAATCTCAGCCACAGTCCTGCATATGTAGGATTAGGAAAAGAGCTCTGATGTGCCTCCTCTTGGTGTTAAAACAACATTTAGACCCCCTACAGAATCCTATATGGTTGGAAGAATTGGAATAAAATGTACTCACAGCCCAACAAGTGGGTAGCAAAATAGTGATTCTAGCTTCTTAAAACGAGTAAAATATGTGAACTGGGAAAGAACCATGTGTGGGAGGGAATCATATCCATAAGATGAAAGAAAATAAAGAAAAGCAAGTTGAGAGGGAAAAAGCCAGCAGTTCCCTCACCACCAGTTCCCAGGCTGTCAGTGTCCTGGTGTAGCTGAGCTGGCTGGGGAGCCAGAAAGCACGCTCAGAGATCCTGCTGCGCTGAACAGTCCTCACGCCACAGGTGCGTATTAGATTTAAACAGAGGTCATGTTGTCCAGTGGTGCTGTGCAGGTGCCTGGGATTTCAGGAGCCTGTGTTCTAAAGCTTGTGGCTTTATATTTCAGGTATCTCAGATCTTAAAGAATAGGCACGAAACCTACCTATGTTCTAAGAAAAAGGGTTTTATAAGCCTGAAAAGGAAATGCAGCCCTAATGGAAGCATGTGCTCTTTGTAAAAGGTGTCGCAGCCTAGAGATGGGAGAAGCCCAGGAGTGGAGGATGAGACCTTGGGACCTCTAGTCAATTATTCATCTGCTCTGACCCTCAGAGACTCTTAGCTGTTAGCTCAGTGGAGGGCAATGGTGGTCTGCCCTGCCTCCTGCTCTGGGCTACTGTGAAAAACAGAAGGTATAAAAGTGCTTCATTAATGTGATATACCACAGAGGGAAGACGTGATGAACCTGAGCCTGGTACTACGTACTTGTGCTACTCTGAGAAGGAGAAATGAACCAAGTAACTAGATCCCAGTCTCTGCATGCTGTCACGGAGGTGGCAGATGAACATAAAACATAACAGCCTTCCCACAGGGCATAGGCTTGGAGGACAAACGGTTCTTGACATACTGGGTATTTATGGGCACTCAAAATTTTTCCCACCGTCCAAAGATCCTACAATACAGAAAAAGACCTAACAACAGGTGAATCTCTAAGATCTTTTGTTTGGTTGGTTGCTTGGTTGCTGTTTTCCTTCTTTGGTTTTAACCTGAAACAAGATCATTACAGTCTTCCCATAGAGTAGCTTCTATAATTGCAGTAGGCACATGGATTGGCCAGCAAACTTGCTAAAACATAAATCCTGATTCTATACATCTGGAGTGGGCCTGACATTCTATCTTTCTGACAAGTTCCAGGGTCCACAAGTGACACTGGAGGTAGCCAGGTTGGAAAGAACATTGAGAGACACCTTGGGAAGATTTAAGACATCATATACTTTTACTAGAGTAGAAAAAAAAATTTTTTAACTCTAAATCTTGTGGGGATAGTGAAGCCAAGGTTTAGCTCACTTGTCCAGCATCACCACAAGGCAATCCTTCACCGCCCACAGAATCCACCACATGCCCTCCCTCATATTCTTCCCTCCACCAATCTGGCTATCCCACACTTGGTGCTTTCACCCTTGGGTTTCTTTTCCTGTCTCTGCACACCTTTTGGAAGTAAGGGATGGAGGGAGGTAAGAATATGACTATGGTACATGAAATATATCCTAGCTTTGAATCATGGAATCTCTTACTTAAAAAAGATAGGGAAAACAATGAGGATGAGTTTCTAGCATGAAAAAAGCTAACCGCATTCTAGCTCTTAACGTACCACAATGGCATTTAACTCAAAGTGATTAGCTCTTTGTTTCCAAGGGTGGTCCCTGGTGCCTAGGCATGCACCAATAGACAAGGCTAGGCCCCATCTCTGCCTGCATTACATCTGAGGGTGGGGGGGGGGACATATTCACTGAAGCACTAGATATCTAACTCACTCATCTCATTAGGACCCTCAGAAGAAAAATCTCTAGATCCAAGGAGGGGAAAAGAGTTTAAGTAAAAATTTTGAAACTGAAGGTAATCATCAACATGCCTTCCACTTGTGGGCTATGTTCCAAAGAAAAAAGGGGGAGAGAGACAATTTGCATTGAATCAATTTCAGCTCTGCCCCCAATCACACAGATTTATAAAAGCCACGCTCTAAAAAGCTGCACTAAGAGGCACATGGGTGGCTCAGTCAGTTAAGCATCCGACTTTGACTCAGGTCATGATCTCATGGTTCGTGAGTTTGAGCCCCATATCAGGCTCTCTGCTACCAACACAGAGCCTATTTTAGATCCTCTGTCCTCCCACCTGTCTCTCTCTCTCTGCCTCCCCGCTGCCTCCTCCTCTACATGTGCACATTTTCTCTGTCCCTCTCTCAAAATAAACATTTAAAAATAAATAAATAAAATAATTAAAAAAATAAAAAGCTGTGAAGTTTCAGTTCTTTTTGATTCCACTTATCCAACCAAAAGCATGAGACTGGGAACAGTTTCTTCACTCCAGCTTTTCTGTCTTACAGAAGTACCTCGAGGGCCAGGAACTAAACAGAGGGGAAGAGGACTTAAAAGTAAAAATAATTGCTCTTTTAAAAATGTACTGAAACAGGGTGCTTGGGTGGCTCAGTAGGTCAAGCATCAGACTGTTAATTTTTGGCTCAGGTCATGATCCAAGTGTCATAGGATCAAGCCCTGTGTCAGGCTTGGTACTGAGCATACAGCCTGCTTAAGATTCTCTCTCTTGCTCTCTCTCTCTCTCTCTCTCTCTCTCTCTTCTCTCTCTTTCCTCTCTCTCTCTCTCCCTCTGCGTGTCTCCCCCAGTTGCACACACTCTCTCTCTCTCTAAAAATAAATCTAAAAAAAAAGCTATTGAAACAGCAAATACTCCTAAATATACACAGAATTTGCCCTTTTAGAGAATTGCTGCGTTTCCACCTACAATTTGATCACGAATGGAGTAGTTGAAGAAATTCTGGCTGTAAATGAGGCTTAACACATACAAGGGAATATTTGTTCCCAAGTGCTTCTATTATGCCAGTAAATACTGAAAAGCAACAGAGAGCTTTCCCCTTCAGTCAGCACTATACTCAATGCCTTTCCTAGTACAAGCATTAAAGTTTCACAAGGAAATCTGCCCACAATGCTGCTAGAACTCCACAGGACTCTCCCGAGGTTATTTGGATTTCATTATTAAAATGTATTTTTAAATACCCTTGCTAAGATCAGAGCTCTTGCAAAATTAAGATTAAAATACCCTAGCTTTGGCCAGTGTCACAGAGCTACCAATGGATCAGAGAGGGCAGAGGTGGAGGAGACACTGAAGTGACTTAGGACCAGAAGTGGGTACAGAGAATCATTGTGGTGAACACTGAAGGCATTCCCATCAAGAGCATCATGGACAATCCCTAGGGGTGCCTGGGTGGCTTAGTCAGTTGAGAGTGTCCGATTTCGGCTCAGGTCATGATCTCACAGTTTGTGGGTTCAAGCCCCGCATCAGGCTCTGTGCTGACCGCTTGCTCAGAGCCTGGAGGCTGCTTCAGATTCTGTGTCTCCTTCTCTCTCTTGCCCCTCCCCCGCTCATGCTTTGTCTCACTCTGTTTCTCAAAAATATAAAATATAAAATAAAAAATGTAAAAAAAATAGAAAAAAAAAGAGCATCATGGACAATCTCACCACCACACAGTATGCCAAGCTCATGCAGAACTTCACCTTGAAGACCCAGAGCACCATGTGTGAAATCAAACCCCAGAATGACCTCACCTCCCTTTGAATTTGCAAGAAAAACTAAATTTCGGTTGTACCAGGTAAAGACTATTTCCTGATTGTGATTCAGAATCCAAATGAATAAGCTACTCTCTTGGCTCCCCACATCATTCCTTCATTTAATAGCCCCAAGAATAATAATGCTAATCATGTCAAACAATTGGCAGGTGGAAATCACCTTAGAGCCTACTTAGACCAATCCAGTGACCAATCATGGGCTGTAGCTCCACCCACCCCACCCAGAACCATCCCTTTGCTGACCAATCACCTTGAGTTCTTGGGAGGGCCTTCTTTCCTCACCTCCAGGTTTTAAAGCAAGAGCTTTGACACCCTGCGTCCTTCTGACCTTCACTTCACTTTGTCACCTTTGGAAAAGGCTGTTTTGTCTTTAACTAAAAATAACTGAAGGGGAGCCTAGGTGGCTCAGTCAGTTAAGCATCTGACTTTGGCTCAGGTCATGGTCTCACCATTGCCGAGTTCAAGCCTCGTGTCAGGCTCTGGGCTGACAGCTCAGAGCCTGGAGCCTACTTCAGATTCTATGTCTCCCTCTCTCTCTCTCTGCCCCTCCCTGCTCTCTCTCTCTCTCTCTCTCTCTCTCTCAAAACTAAACATTTTAAAAAATTAAAAAAAAACAAAATGCTAAATAAAATAAAATAAAATAAAATAAAATAAAATAAAATAATTAAATACCCTAGTCTTGTATGTATGGTGACCCCTTTCATTGAGGACTTCTTATATATGGTAAATAATGAGACGGATTTAGGGTCCAGGAAGTTTTTGCTGAGATCTAAACAGCTTCTTTCAGTTCACTGAAGTGCTATTATAGGGACTTGTATGGTACCTAAGAGCTTACAGCATTAATGTCACCTTAAGAATCTAGTCCCCAATCCTGGAAAGCTGCATTCCTTATTTATTAAATCCTATAATAAATAAGAAATTGCACTGACCATATTCAGGCACCAGTTTAAGGAACAATGTTAAGTCATTTGCATAACATGAAACCAAAAGAACCGTGCTTTCACATTGCAAAACACGTATGTGGTCAATGAGTCTTGTTTCTCCGTGGGTTACCAGGCATTCTAAAATACAAACTAATTTGGATGTAAATTTTAAAAAATAAAAAAAATAAAAATAAAAAAATAATAAAAAAATAGAGTCATGAGATGCAGAATGGGGACTATGTCCAGTATGAGCTCCAAAGATAAAGCATTCAGGCTCTACACGCACATGAACCTTCCTGGCAGCAGTCACTGGTCTAGGGAACATTAGCCAAATAGCTTTTGTTACCTCCTCACCCATATGTTCAACCTTCTCAACATACCTCTCCTTTCCCCTAACCTCTAGCCTGTCCTGTTCTTCCTCCTGGCAGGTCTAACAAAACATATTTAGAATCTCCAGGAATCTGGAGAGGGGAGAAGGTGTCCTGGGGTTGGTATTCAATAAGCAGGAAGTTCAAGTGATCTCAGGGTATTCTACGCATATAAAGGGCCAGTAAAAGTAGAAAAGTAAGAATGACAGGAATTTCCCAAGAACTATAGATTACCATGACAAAGTACAAAGACAGCAATACTTCTTTTTAAATTAGGGAACTTTTTTTTTTTTTTTTAATTTAAGTTTTAGGTCATTAACATACAGTGTAAAACTGGTTTCAGGAGTACAATTCAGTGATTCATCACTTACATAAAATACCCAATGCTCATCACAGCAAGTGCCTTCTTTAATACCCATCACCCATCTAGCCCATCTCTAAATTAGGAAACTTAAAACAAGCAAAAGACTAAAGTGCCAAACAAAAAAACAAGATTAAGTGAGTGCCACACATATAAAAAAGCCAAATTAGCCAATTACTGTCCCGGTAGAACTCACAGAAAAGCATCCAGATCCGTGAAACGATAGGACAGGTCAACGGATCTACAGTAAAACCTTGGATGGCAAGTAAGTTGTTCTGCGAGTGTTCCGTAAGACAAACATTCTAATTTTTTTAACATTTATTTCTTTTTTAGAGCAGAGACAGAAAGACCACGAGCCAGGGAAGGTTAGAGACAGAGGAAGACACAGAATTCGAAGCAGGCTCCAGATTCTGAGCTGTCAGCACAGAGCCTGACTCAGGGCTCAAACCCACAAACCGTGAGATCATGACCTGAGCTGAAGTCGGACACTTAACTGACTGAGCCACCCAGGTGCCCCACGAGCAAACATTTCTAATAAATTTTAACTTGATTAACAAGTGATGTCTTGCAGTATGAGTAGTATATGATGCCAAACATCACATGATCACAACTGAGCCAATGGTTGTCTCTCTCGTTGCGGGACTGTGGGTGATCATCTCCCATTTCCAGGATGCTCAGTCTCAGGCTGCGGCATTTAGCAGAAATCAGTGACTTCAGAACACTGGAAGGTGCCCACGCTGGCACTGGTGTATTTTTTGTCACCTCAAAGCACCTTTGGACCTTTGCTTTTCCATACAAGAGTAAGCTTATGAATGTTTTGCTTCATTCTAGGTCAGGCTGCCTGCAGATACAGACCCTTTTCTCTGCTGCCTTATTGCCAGTTACATTAAATATAGTATGTGACAAGAATTTATTAATACTGTACTGTATTCAACATCCTTGCAAGCAAATACAATGGCTCCCATGCAGAAAAAGATTCCATTGAGCCAACAGACAGAAGTGATTCCATTAGTGATAGTAAAAGTCATCCTACACAGTAACCCTCCTCTCTCTTGTCTCCCTCACACCAGGCACAAAGGTTTTCAAAGGTTATTTTTCCTTATATTTTGCATTTTATTTATTATTTTGTAATATATTACATTATTGTAATCATTTTTATATGAATATTTTTGGGTTGTGGAATGAATCATGTGAGTTTGCATTATTTCTTTTTTTTTTTAATTTTTTAATGTTTATTTATTAGGAGGACACAGAGAGACAGAGCGCAAGTGGGGGAGGGGCAGAGTGAGAGGGAGACACAGAATCTGAAGCAGGCTCCAGGCTCCGAGCTGTCAGCACAGAACCCTACATGGGGCTCGAACCCACGAAGTGCAGTATTATGACCTAGGCTTAAGTCGGATGCTTAACCAACTGAGCTACCCAGGCGCCCCTCCATTATTTCTTAAGGGGAAATTCATTTTGATATACAAGTGCTTTAGATTACAAGCATGTTTCCAGAATGAATTATGTTCACAAACCAAGGTTTTAGTGTATACACCATATTCAAGAATCAAATGTTTGAGAAAAGGATAAAAAATATCTTAAAGACATCAATTCTTCCCAAGTTGATCTATAAGTTCAGTGTAATTCCAATCAAAGCACCAACAAGGTTCTTCATGGAATATTATAGACTATTCTAAAATGTTTGTAGGAGTACAGTGATCCATGAATAGCTAAGGATCTTATAAAGAAGAAGAATGAAGCTAAGGAATCATCCCAGATATGTAAAGTTATAAAGCTATAATAACAAAAATGTGTCTTACCACTGCTATAGGGATGACAAATAGACCAATAAAATAGAATAAAGAGCTCATAAATCCCCAGTATATATGGAAACAATATCTAATAATGATAGCCAATATTAAAGTATAATTTACCTAATATCATGATGCTTAAGAGTATGAACTCTGGAGCCAAAATGCTTGCATTCAAATCTCAGTTCTACCACTTACTATTGTGTCACAGTTTACTCATCTATGAAATGGGATGATAATTTATATCTCAGAGATATAAATACCTCCTGGCATTGATACCCTCGTATAGTGACTTCCCCCATGAAATCATGGCTAGGCCTGTGTAACCAATAAAATACTGAGAAAGTGATGATGTGTGCCTTTCAATGTTAGGCATACTAAACATTGTAGCTTCTGTCTTGACCTCCTGGATCACATCTCTGGAGGTAGCCAACTAACAAATTGTAAGACCACTCAAGTAGCCCTGAGGAGAGGGCCAGCAGAGATGAACAGAAGTCCCTATCCAACAGCCAGCAAAACTTGTCAGACAAGCGAGTTAACCAACTTGAAAGCAGAATCCCCAATGTCCAATCTTGGCTTCGGATAACTATAGCAATAATGTCAGCAAAGGTCTGAACGAGCTGCTGGTGCACTGCAGGCACTGAATAAATTAGAAATTCCATTAGTATTATCATTATACAATACTACAGATCCAGCAGAAAGTCATGGTACAGGGAGTTCTATTCTCTGCCTACAAAGATAGTGTCTGAATTATCTTTGCATTCCCCAGGCCCAGTAAAGGCTCAATAAAATGGTTTATAGGATGCCAACTATGGGCCAAGCACTGCTGTAGGCAATGAATGAATGAATAAATGCCTAGAAACCACTGCAGCTGTTGCATTGCAGCACTGCATAGCACAGCAAATAAGATCCGTACGTAGAAAAAAACAGAAACTCAGGGACTTAGGCAAATGATCTTTCAGTCCAAGTTCCCCTTCCTTCAGAGAGTCTAACTCACCTAGTCTGGCTAAGCAACTTATTATATTTACAACCACTGAAATACTCGTGGGGAAGAAACATCACAGGAAAAAGATGAGAGTAGCAAAAAACTTAAATAATCAAATCTTAGCATAGTCCTTGTATATTCCATCCAACTTTCAAGTGATCTCTACAGGTTGATTGAAGTTATATTGGATTTTAAAACAAACGGGAATTTATAGATCTCTCCCCTCTATCACTGATACATTATATATTTAAATGATATGTGTGTCAGTTCCCTTAATTTAATCTGTCCATCTTAGGACAAAAGAAAAGTTGTTTCCTTAAACAACTCAGAAAATGTTTGGGGAGTGCTATTTGACAGTGGATGTATTTGAAATTACACACATAGTTTTCACCTCATATGCAGATAAACTTCTACTTTAGGCAGTCCTCACATTGCATGGCTCCAAGACACACAACATGTATTTACCACAGTTTAGTTAAATAATGTTAATCTCTCAACAATGTGCTTCAGATCTCACATGCAGTATGTTCACTGTGAGTATAGCAATTGCATGAAGTACAAACTTCACCGCTAGCTCTTCAGTCCGCGAATCACTACACAGAAACCAAGACACATCAGGATCAATGACCACCCCGTCATTTCTTTCACGGTCTGTCAGTTGTCCACTGAGCCTCATCTGTCATGTAGTTCACACACAGACAGTAGAGCGTGTGGTTGTGTTGCCTCCTTTCAACAAGTGATAAGGCCGCATACCACTTTTACAAAAATGGTACAATCAAAAGAATGGACAAAGATGAAAATGCAGCAAATGCCAAAAAGTGAAGTACAACTGTTATTGATTAGAAAATGCTCATCAAGATAGAATAAGATCTAGGCCTGCAAGAAGGTCACAGTATAACCCATATTGGAAAAAGTCCAGTGAATATAAGAAAGAGGGTAAAACCAATTCACTATCTTTTTAGTTAAATTGAATTAGGAACAGAAAGCCCCTTTGGTTGAAATAAGGCCTTTGCCTTTTGTTTGGATTGAAGATGGTAATCAAACACAAATCTCAATCAGTTTCACTAGCCCGCAAGCCAAAGCAGTGAAGTCGGTTGCCACGTTGAAAGAAAACTATAATTGGTACTAAAGACTGGAAAAGGACCTTCCACTGCCAATACAGGCTGATTTTACTGTTTCATAAGTCAGCATGAATTGATGAATGTTATCTGGTGAAGCGGTAACTCAGTTAAGATGCTTTTGTGAAATTTACACCCAGATTCCAAGGAGATATGGAAGAAATAGCTGACCATGGGAATGTTGTCACTGCCACCGTACAAGAGACTAGCTATGCAGCCAGAAAACTTAATGAAGGAGAATTTATCAATATAAATGAGGGAAGTGGTTGAGATGAAAAGGATGAAGACATCCCAGAGGAAGTGACGCCAGCAGAAATCTTCACATTAAAAGAACTCTCAGAAATATTTTACAATGTTGAAAGTACGAGGGATAAAATGTTGGAAATTGATCCAAACTTTAAAAAGGAGTAGGACAGTTTTTCAAGGCATAAAACAGATGCTCACTCCATGTCTTATGTTATATGATGAGAAAACAAGGAATTATACAAACAATGCTTAATAAGTTATTTACAAAGAAATAAAAAGTATAATTCTCAATACTTCTAATGTTCTAAGGTTGCAGTGTATTAAGTGAATATTAGACTTATTAAATTTTTCCTTTCCCTATACATTTATAGTGGACAGTAAGAGAATCTTTAATGTTTGGACCAAAAACAAAATCATGCAACTTTCCCCATTGGTTATTAAAATCACTTATTATGGTTTCAGCTTGTACAGTCATTTTACTATCCTGAACTACTCTGCAAAGTGAGGACTGCCTGCATTTTTAAAGTAGTCATGATGGAAGAGGAAAGAATAAATGTGTAAGACATGACTGATATGTTATATTTCAGTGGTTAACAGTATAGCTCAAAACAAATAGTAATCATCTTGGCTAGCTAGACTTTGGATCCCAGAATTTCAGGACACAACAGAAAAACTACTGCCTTTTCCCAAGTATGAGAGAAAATTTGCTTTTGTTGTAGACCCAAAGCAGAAACGCACGAGACTAAGATTTAAGGAGTCCAGGTTCAAAACTGGGCTCTACTACAAACTCCCTGTGTGACTCAGGGCAAATCCTGCTATTCATTCTACAAACATTTATTGCCAGACCCCTGCTATGTGTTGAGGATGTAAAATTGAATACTGTATAGAATCTGGCCTCAAAGACCTCACAGCCTATTAAGAAAGAAAACCCAAATGGTTATAGTACAGTTTTCATCAATAAATCAGATCTAATAATGCTTACCTCCCAGGGCTCCTGGGAAGATAAAATGAAACTATATGAGAAAGCATTTTGCTATCAGGAATTATGAGTACTAGCTAGTACTAATATAATTGTACCACTAAACAAAAACTATACTGGATTACTCTTATCCAGTGGATCTCACAGTGTGGTCTCCAAACAAGCAGCATTAGCATCACCTGGAAACATACTCAAAACGCATATTATCTGTCCCCACCCCAATCTAGTGAATCAGAAACTCAGGAGGCTGCAGCCCAAAAATCTGTTTTAACAAAACCCTCCAGATGATTCTAATGCAGTTGAAGTTTGAGAACCACTGCTGAGTATCATCTATATAAGATTAAAATACAGGTAACACTGATTTTAGTAGGCACAAGACATTCACTTCCCTATAATCAATAAGGAAATTAAAGCAGAATATAACTAAGTTTTCTGGTTGGCCAGGATAATTAGCAAAATTCCCAAGGCACCATTAATCATCACGTTTGTATTTAGGCCACAGTCATCCTGCTTCTCAAGTCTTTCCACTAAGATCAGAATCAAAATAGAGCCATACCCATAGTAATTGCACTGATGGTGTGAGTTATGTCTTGGGTCTAAGTTTTAAATAGACATCACAGATCAGAGAAATCCAAATAAGCTTTTTGCTCAAAAAAAAGCAAGTAGAAGACTCTATTACATTAATGAGATGGTCATGACTAACCCAATTTGAGAATTCACCTTGGAAAATTCCTTCAGAATCCATAGCCCATTCAGGTCAATATCTTCAATGTTAATAAAGGTTTATTCTTTGATGATGAAAGTCATGTTTGGCCCTTCCAGGAGCCATTTGGGATAGTGAATTAGAAGAGCTCCCAAACATGGTAGCTCCCAAAATTTTACCATATTTTGAAAAATTTCCCTAGTTCCAGTGGTTCCATAAAATATGTATCTCCATGTATTGTTAAAAATGGACAGCCATCTCATTTTCACATGTTCATTGATTATCACCTAGAGGATAAGGCAGGTAGTACAGATGTTTGTGACAAAGCCACCCAGAACCTACAGAGCCTAGCATAGATGGAGCACTCAAAAAACATTTGTTGACTGAATGAATCCCCAAGGTTGGACAACATGAATAATAATGGATACAATTTTTTACTACCCACCATCTATCATAACCAATCTTCACAACAGCTCTGTGAAATGAGCATTATGATTTCCACCATTCAGATGAAGACGCTGAAGATTATGTAAGTTTAAAAGAAGAGTCAGAATCATTCATTTAGTGAGTGACAAATTAAAAATCTGAACAGAGGTTCTTCTGACACAAGTCTTTTCAAAGAGACTATTGCTAAAGTGATAGGACACTGTCATCTTCTTTATCCACTAAAGACTGTACATTATATGTACCATATGAATTCTTTAACAAGCCAAAAATCTTTAACAAACCAAAAATTTTGGTGTTTAACTAACAAAAATTCTTTAACACTTCAAGTTAATCTCATAGAATACCTGCTATTAGTTTAAATGATTACCCAGAAATCTGGCAGCTTCCTTTCCCTTTTGAGCCCTTTATCTTTGTAATTTTGGCTGAGGTATTCATTGCTTTGTGAACAGGATTTGCCCTTGTTATTGATTAGTTTATTTAGAATAGCAGGATTCCTGGAATACGTGAAGGCTTTTTGCCATGGAAAATTACCTGGCCCAGGATCATATATTGGTTCCTTTATTTTATTTTTAACAGAACCACAGGTGCTAATTAGGTGTTCTTTCAAGCTGGCAGAATAAGATTCTGAGGCCCCAAACTGCTGTCAGTCTCATCATCATTAGCCCTGAAGTGCTCCTCTATGAGGAACTTTTCACACTTGACATGTCCCTGCTCTTTGCAAATTATTTTAAACGACTTCTTAATTAGAAGTACTACTTGCCCAGTGTTAATGAAGCAGGCAGGAGCTGCCTAGTGGTCAGGAAATAGAGACAGTTCTGATTCCCCTTGTTCTTCTTTGAAGACCCCCATTTCTAACTGAAATTAGAAATTAACTGTGTCTTGTCTTTAATCAGTGTTGTCTTCTTTACAATAAAATGTGAATTCTTTATCTCTGGGTTGCAGATTTTTGCAGGCATCATAAAACTCAAATCTAGTTAACCTTATTTTCATGTTTTTCCACTTCTACCATGACCTCTGAAATACATAAAGAAGAGATTATTTGTTTCAGAAAGAATTATCTACTTAGTCTATGTCTCTAACCCAGGTAGTCATTCCTGGATGTTTTGCAAAGGTATTGAGCAGCCTGTCAAAGGAAGTGTTCTCTCATTAGGAAGACCTGCCAGAGAGAACTCGACAAGAAAGCACTGTCAAATTCAAAGAATTATTTTTGCCCACACCAGTTAGGAAAACATGTTACAATGTCCGCCTGGGTTAAGACTTTTTGTTTTGTTTTGTCTTGATTCCCACTGATTATTCACAATTTTGTTTAATAAATTACTTAAGTAAAAAAAGATGGCTCATGCCTCAATTTTATTTTATTTTATTTTAAAAACATTTCCGTGGTTATAAAACCATGTGACAGGGAAAATCGTAACAAACATTTTCTTGGTTATAAAACCACGGGACAGGGAAAATCAAATTGGGATATACATATGTGAAAATTTTATTATATGAGAACTACTAACAGGTCCCTGGCAGCCCATTCTCACAACTCTGGACCAAGGCTTATTCAGATCTGAGGGGGTACATCAGCCTTACTTTGAAATTGAGTCTAGATATGTCTGGAATCAAGCCATGCTGAATTCTTCCCTCCTCTTGCCATAGTTCCCATGCCCCTATCTTAGCTGATATTGCCTACCAAGCTGGCCTGCACATCCCTTTGAGGACATCTTCACATTTACCTCCTCTTTTCATGGAACCCAACCCCACCACATCAGAGTGCTTTGTTCGTGGCAAACAGATAATTAATAAATGCTTAAAGAACAAATTGAATATGTAAAGGTAAATTATACTAAAAATTGATTACTAAATCCAAGTGTCTCCCCTCTGACCTTCAACAATAATAGTAACATGCATTCAGCATTACTACATTCCAGGCACTCTGCTCATTGCTCTGCATGCATTACCTTACGTATTTATTGTAACAACACCATGAAAAATGTATTATACCACCTCTGCTTTAGAGACACGGAAAAGAGGCTTCCATTGGAAGATAGCTTGCCTCACATCACATGGAAAGAATGGATAGAGCCAGGCTTCTAGAATGAAATCACCAGACCATGCTCCCTTAACCAGCATTAGATGATACAACATAGCTCCTCTGGCTGTACCCTCTGCCTGGAGCTAAACTTCATCCAAAAGCACACCCAGCAAAAATTCAACAGATTAATAACTAAGCTCCAAATCTGCTGAGCTTCTAAAAACTTATGAGAAAACATCTTATTAACTGGTAGCTTCTGGGTACTTATCTGTTTCACCCATAGCCATGTAGCCTTCAAGGCAGTGAGTGTCTCCCAAAGGGTGTCCCAGGGTCACCTGTATTAGACTCCTGTAGGTACTTGTTGAATATGCAGATTACTAAACCTCAACCCAGACCTCACAGGTAAACACCCTTATAATGGGTCCCAGGAGTATGTAATTTTTAATAAGTTTCTTAGAGAACAGATTCTTGGGCACACTAAAGTCTCAGAATTATTAGTCTAGGGCCTCAAAGCCGAGGTTTCTCTTAAATATAGTCATTCTGTCCCTTTGTTTTAAGTGCAGGTGGTTAGGCATGGATCACATCTCCAATATTGCTTTCCCCATCCACACTTTGAGCAAGTTTGGCTTGCTGCAATTACATTCAAGTCCTTATTTTATAAGTGAGGAAACAAAAGTTGAGAGCCATTAAATGATTTCCCCAAAATCAGATTTGAAGGCAAGCTTCCTGATTCTCAATCTTGTCTTTCTCTCAAGCTTAATTAGAATCATTAGAAGTAAATAGTGCACTACTGTTAGATAGCCCTTTGCAAAAGGAATGAAGAGATTTGTAATAGACCAGCTGATCAGACAGGACAGGTCCTAAGAAATAAAGGGGAAAAAAATCACTGACCTAAATTTAAAAAGATGTGCAATAATTCTGTAATATTTTCCACTCTCTTCCCATAAATTTACTAAAACAATAAAAGGTAGAATTATATCACCTTTTATTGAAAAGCCCTATATTTATGATTTTATGGTGCAGTATAGAGACAGTACAAGTTATTTCAGGGTTTCTTTTGTTTTAATAACAACACATAAAAATTCTTGATGATATTGTGTTTTTGTTTTTGTTTGTAAGAAAGAGCCCTCTACAAGTAACCCTTAATGTGTACTACCACTCAAGTCATGCTTTTCACTCAGATTCACCTTTACTGATGAAATATTAGGTTTTAACTTTCTAAATGTCTTTAAATCTTTTTATTCGCAGTATAGGGAAAAAAGTCTTAAAATAGTTAACTATGGGGGCGCCTGGGTGGCGCAGTCGGTTAAGCGTCCGACTTCAGCCAGGTCACGATCTCACGGTCCGTGAGTTCGAGCCCCGCGTCGGGCTCTGGGCTGATGGCTCGGAGCCTGGAGCCTGTTTCCGATTCTGTGTCTCCCTCTCTCTCTGCCCCTCCCCCGTTCATGCTCTGTCTCTCTCTGTCCCAAAAATAAATAAACGTTGAAAAAAAAAAAAATTTAAAAAAAATAGTTAACTATGAAGAAAGAAGACTTCCAATAATAATTTCTTTCTCTCATTTCACAAATTATCTAGAAATTATATTCATTGCAGTAATAGAGTTGCTCTTCTCTGTCAAATTCAGAACAAAGCTAGCAAATTGAATCCTCAGAAAAAATAAACATGTTTTAAAATATCCACATATACTTAAATATACAAAAACTAAACAATATAACTACAATACTACTCCCATTCCTAGTCTATGACTTGAATCCATGGTCAGTCTGTAACAGGTAGTTTAAGGAAGAGACAAAAGTTCCCAGATACCCTGAGATCTTTCGTCTTTGCTTATACAGTGATGTTTAATGTTTTTACAATGAAAGCCTTACCAGAGGTGCCAATTCCAAAAATTTACCTTTTGCCTGGGAAGCTTCCTTGTGAGCCAAGCTCAGATAGTCAAGTATTTCTTTTTGAAAAGCAGAGAGCGAACACTGACTGCTATCCCAAAGGTTGATGAGTGAGGTCACCAGCAAATTCACAGGGAGTTTCAGGGCACCAGGCACCTTCACTGGGGAAACAATGAGATGACCAGTTAGATCTTTATAAGAGACTAAAAACCTTCCATGAAGACTCAATTCCAGATAGCAACAACCCCTCAGGTAGTGTAAGACCTATAGTATTCTGTAGCTGGGAAGTTCTTAGCCTACAGAAATGGAAAACTGGTTTTGTCCTCTAATCTTTGTTTGAAAAGATGTGAGCATGGAGAAGAGGGTACACAGAGAGCACAGAAGACTAGTGATATGGTCCAAGGTTACTAAAACTTAATAAATAGTTCTTACTTCTCAAGTCTTATAGGATGGTAGCAAACCAAACTGAAAGAGTCTTGAGATATCACACAAGAATATGTAAAGGAAAGTCAAAGTCTATATACTCTTTTGTCTTGCAAAATCTCAGAAAAAAAATGTTAGTTTCAGTAACAATCACTGAAGCCAAAATATAAGCAAATTAATCCTCAGATGTTTGAAATTGAGTTTTGTCACCTCCAATGATCTGGTTAAGCTTGACCTCTTGAGAGGTCAAAATAAATGGACTCAAAAGAAAAATGAAAATTTCTTTGCATCACAAGGGGAAAATCTTGTATTGACCACATGCCCACAAAGACCATGGCCTTCCAATGAAAAGTAGTAGTCAACCAGGCATCCAAATGTCTGTCTGTGCCTATGTATGTGTCTATGTCTCTCTATATCTATATTGACATCTATATGTCCTGACAGTGGGCAGGCTTTGGGAGAGAAAATAGGATGGCAAAATAGGGTGCTTAAATCAAGAAGATCACAAAGACAAAGTGCTACAACAAGAAATATCAGGAAAGCAGGGGCTCTGGGCACGGTAAAAGATGTTGATAGAAAGAAAGGGCAGAAACACAAAACTTAGCACAAATACTCCAGCCTCCCAGAGTTAAAATTCTCTAAAATTCACATATTAAAAAAAGAGAGAGAGAACTCACATATAGACTGAAAGCATAGCTGTGTAAAGCATTCAACTACTAGACTGGTCACTGTTTCCATTTCCATGGACACAGTTATGGGATGACTCCAACTTTGCTACCTGGCCATCCATCCCAGAAATACACATTTGTATACACAAAACACATTGCCTCCAAAAGGCAAACATTAAACTCACAGTCAAATGTGATTCTCCTTTTTCCTACTGTTACCAAAACAAAAAAAACAAACAACAACAACAAAAAAACCCAGCAAATCTCACAATAATCCCTTTTATGACTGATTTCCTTATCTGTACAAATGGAAATTATTACTCTTCTCTCATCTATCCCACTGGGTTGCTTTTCACATGAAGTTACATCTCATAAAGGAAAGCACTTTATAAGGCATAAAGCACAGATACATAGGAAATGTTGTTATTGGTACTGATGAACATTTACACAAGACACTCAGGCAAGACCAAACAAGAGATGCTTCAGTGAATGGAAGCATATGATAGTAGAGAACTGAGAGTAGTAGCTGGAACAATTAGTCTCTGTCCCAACTCAGGTTTTGTTTTTGCTCACTGCCTGCACAATCTATTGTCTATTCAACCACTCCTTCGGGGGAGCAGCTTTGCACCAAGTTGATGATGTGTCACAATAAATTTAATTTTTTTCTTAACCAGTGTGCTCACAAAGCATAGGTCTTTAAAGAATCAGAATTAAATTGTGAATTGGCCCATGGGCTGAACACATAAACATTTTCAATACCCAAGAATGATTTCAATTTTCTATTGCCTTCCAAAAATTGCATAGCAGTGTGAGGCTATAGATTATTAGGCTATGATGCACCGTATTTTTTAATTAAAATTAAATTACAATGATCTGTCAGGCAATCCAAGTGAAATGCACAGTGTAATAAATTCCAGAACTTATTCTCTCTCTCTGTCCATTAGAAAATTGCACTAAAATCCTACACAATACAGTCCTAGAGCTATGCAGAAATGCTTTTTAAAGCCCGTTTTCAAACCATCTTCATTCAAATAAGGACAAACATATACAAATATTTGTGCATTTTTCAAATTAACTCATGGAAGAAGAGTACAAAGCATCTTTGGGATTCTTTGGGAATGTTTTGTGCTAATGAACATAATTCGGACACTAATGGTCCAATTTGGTCAGCATTGTTTTTTTCACCAGCAGCGGTGAAGCTGCAGAACCAGTTTGCTATGGTAGAAAAGAAGAGGCCTAGACGTCAGGGAACTGCTTTCTAGCCTGTGTGCTACCAACTTCTATATAACCTTGGCTAACTTCCATAGCTTCTCTGGAACCTAAACTCTTCACAAACATGATACAGGTAGACTCCCTGATATGAAAAGGCCCTATCATAGTCCCTAATTTACCTCCAAAAACTGTTCTTCCCTTTTTTCCATAATAATAAAACCTCCTAGCTTTACCTAGTCTCTTGACTGTTCACAATAAAACTCCACTTTCCATCTCCCTTCACAACTAGGCATGGCTATATGGGTACGTTCAAATCAGTGGCACAGGAGTAAAAGTGATTGTGCCCTTAAAGGGAAGCAGCATGCCCTCCCTCCCCTCTTCCATTCCCCTGCCCCACTCCATGGGCGGAAGCAGACATGGTCATGAGTCCTTTTGGGCCACACAGACTAAGACAACATACCCTACTGATGGCACAGCAACTTGATAGAAAGAGCCTGAGTCCCCAACACCATGGAGCTGCCATGCAGACCCTGGCATGCAAATCTGCACTATGACAAAAGGGAGAAATAAACCTTAAGTCATTATTGTTTGGGATGTTTTGGAATTGCTGAACTTAACTATTATGGGTTTGTTTGTTTGTTTTCTGTTTGGAAGGCAATATGATGTGGTGAAATATGAGATTTTGAAAACTATAGATATGAGTTCAATCCTGACTCTACTTCATAACTATGGGCAAATTTCTAAAAACCTCTGAGCCTCTGTTTTCTCATCTCTAGACAATGTAAAGAAACTGAGCCCACTGGACTGCCTAGTAGTTGGTAACTGATCAGTAAATGGTAATGTGATAAGTTTCTATTAACTGGTATAAAATGATAATTGTTCTGAGAACCACCTTGGGAGCATTCGGTTTTGTTGTCTAGGGATAATTTATAGCTCTCCAGATACCAAACTATAGCCACATAATAAGCAGCACATTTAATCGGCTTAACATTCTGAGACCCCTGAGCATGTTTTAATTACAAATCCCATTGCCCTAATCTTATGATCAGAGAAAAGTGTTGTGGTCCAGTATGGAATGGGAGAGCAAAGTCCTCTCTAAGTCCTAGGGTCCTTGTCAGCTCAGAGCATTCTGAGTGGCCATCAAGTCTGCATATCTCTTGTGATTATGTAAAGAGGCTAGGTATTTTTGCAAAAATGGGTATTTGAATAATATAATTTGATGAACAACATCATGACAGATAAATAAATATTTTCTTCCTTTGTGGAGAGTTTTTTTTTTTAATATCAATCCTGAAATAGTGTATTAAACAAAAAGTTGAAGCCATCTCACTTTTCCATATGCCATTCTCTATTGTCACAAACTCAGCCAAGTCAGGTGGTAAGAAGGGTAATGTAAACCTTCCCTCAGGGGAATGTGTCTTTCATCCCCCACAGGCAAATTTTAAAGCCAATTTGCTGAACACCACAGAGATTTTTTTCACCTTCCCCAAGAAATTCCAGACATTGGCTTAGAATTAAATTACAGAACTGGTCACCTTTACCTGGGAAGAAAACTTTTACATTTGTTCCGAAATGCTTTCCTTCCCTGGTAGGAATAGAGGTCTATCATCATTACCAGCCTTCATCAAGAAGAGTCATGGCACAAAAACATTTCCCCAGAAAGTCTCCAACTATACATCTCTTCTATATTATGACTTGTGTTGAAAATATGTAATCCTTTTTCATTTTAAAATAAATACCTGCCTTACCCTTCAGAGGATTGATAGCGAGCTTTGAATTACACTTCAAACAGAAAAAAATTAATGGATAAATGTTAAAATCATTAAATAGATTTTACCTAGGAAATAAAAAGAAAATGACTCATCCCAGGCCATTGTTATATGATGTATCATTTTTTTTGTAGTTTTTTCCTTCAACTAGCATGCATAAGTCTTTTCAGTCTACCTGCTTGTCATCTTTATGTCAAAAGATTTCTCACATCATATTCTTTTTACCACTCAAAACACTTCACTTTAAAATTTTATCACAGGATTTTCTAAGTTTTTTTTAGGTTATGTCACATAGCACAAAATATAAAAAGCTCCTATTTTTAAAAAGTCGGCTTTAAAAAGAAGAAAAAAAGATTTAACTGACTATCCAGAGTGTATTTTCTGAATTGAATGTATAATCATTCTTCTTAAAATTTCTCATATAGTTCTAAAGCTTGATAGACATTTTGCCTCATTAAAGTTAATGTGACATAACTATAAAAACAAAGAGAAGAAAATGGCATATGAGGGCTTCTTTTTCAGTCCTAAATCCTTTCCCTGAGGCTCTCTTGCTTTGTTCCAGGAGAATTTCTGCTGGAAGAATCCATTTATACTGGAGTTAAAGTTCATTCGCTTTGACACACCTGTGCCATTGCAGAAAGGATTCTTGCCTTCACAGTTTCATCCTGCTCTCTGAATGCTCTTTACTTCCCACTATTGCTTTTGTTTTTACAACTTCAATAAAGAGTTAAATGCATTTCACATGTCACCAAAAATCCTCTACAGACTTTTCTGGTCCTTGTGTAGGTCCTCCTGCCTGTCCAAAAACACTCCATAATCAGATGGGGAAGAGCAGGATGACCAGGTTACCTGCTTGTCTCTCTGGAGCTAGCAGGGATGGGAGTCAACACAGATATGGCTTCCTAGAACCCACGCTACAGTCTGGGGAAGGGGGATAAGAAAAGAGAAAGTAAAGCATCCGATACAGGTTTTAGTCTCATGATCTGCAATAACTAGAAATTAGCTATGGACACGAGATTTGCATCTCATCTTACAAAACTTGACAGGAAAAGAATCCTTTGTCTCTTTCATCTGTGAGGATTCCTTCCCAGATCTTTTACTATGGGAGGATTTTCTCCTTCAAATCACACATACTTTACCATATCCCTGAATGCTTTCTCTGGAGCTCAATGTTCAGTAGAAATGGAATGGGTAATAAAGTTTACATTTAAAAGCACTTATCTCAGATTGAAAACAGAATTGTTTTTCTGAATGTAAATAACTAAAATGTGTGTATGTGTGCATCTATGCATACGTGTATGTGTACACCCGTGTGTGTGTGTGTGTGTGTGTGTGTGTTAGCAAATTTCTCTGACAGAGTTGGTATTAAATCACTATATCACATTTCTGTATCTTATAGTTTTGTCAGGTTAAAGGTGGAGCAGATTATATACCCAGCTCAGTTGAAATCATCAAGCACTTGAAAACTCATTTTTTTAAAAAATGTCATTTAACTACTACTTGAGTCTAAAGAGGCAAAAACAGTGATGTGCAAGACTTGGTTGTCTGAGAAAGTTACTAATGAGTTAGTATGTCTGTGTTTAATTCTCAACAACTGACTTGAATCTGACCACAGCACCCCAGGGGCAGAGCCTAGAACTGTAATTAAGGTATATAGATGGTCCAGCTCAGTGCAGTTATACTAACAGGTCTGTACTAATTCTAGGCTTTGGATGTTCATTACTTCATTCACAACCAGTGATTTATTTTATTTATTCCAGTTTATATGACCTGAACATGAGGAAACTAAAAATAATGGAGAATAAGGGAGGAACTCTAATGTGTTTTCAATGTCTGGTACATATACTTCACTTTTGTTAATCCATAATACTTCTATTAACCCAATTTCACAAATAAGGAAATTGAGGTTCGACGAGGCTATGTAACCAACCAAGACTGCATAATTAGTAAGTGGCAGGGTAAAGATGAGAACACAGATCTGCCTCATACTAAATCTCATGCCCTTTCATGATACTGGGTTCTTCCCAGAAGGTTGCCTTTGTATTTGACTGCTATCTAACTTAAGACATAACACCAACTGTCCTAACTGGCTCTGCACACAAGTAAGTGATGAGCATCCTCAATGTCCTCCACTAAAACCTTGAAGTAAGCTTACCTTTTCCATAAGAATCACAAAATTCACTTTATGGATCTGACAAATGGGTTAAGTTACAGGGCACAGTCTCTCTATGAAATGACCTAGGATGAGAAAAAAAGCAACCTGAAAAACTATCAACCCATACTATGATGTACTGGCTACTAGACAGTCGAGAATGCAGTCCCAAAGACCTGGATGAGGACCTTAATGGGCTACCACTTCTTTCTAGTATCATTCAAAACAGTATCTACATTGAAAAGTTCATACTTGTCAGATCAAAACATTTTGAGCCAGCACGACATTTGATAGGTAAGAAACTATTAGGTAAACAATATAATTCATATTTTGTTAACACCTTACCAAAAATGGCTCTTCTTTCTTTTTCCTCACCTCTAAAAGATTCTAGAAATATCTTAATATTTACAATATTTATTCAGTGTTTGCCAAATAGAAAGGAATTCGCCTGAAGAGACAGGTCCTTCTTGATTATTTTCCCCAAACCCATAGTATCTATGTTTTTACAACATGTTCAGAATGGACATACCATTCATGGCAGTATGTAAGAACTCAAGGAAGACTGACCCAGGGGCAGCATCACATTTCAAGGAATTACAGAATCCTACTTTACTCTCTGCACCCATTCTTCAAAACTGATTCCTATCCATACCACTCACTCAACTTTCCAATTAACACCCTATTTATGTTTCAGATTCTATCAAAAACTAATAAAGTGTCAATAAAACCCAACCTTCAGCAATTTGGGCTACCTCATCATTAGAAGATAAATATTAAACCACTTGTTTCTGATTCCTTAACTGGGAGCTCTGTACTCATTAAAATGTATACAAACAAGTAGGAATTATATAATTATTAGGTTTACCCTAATAATAACCTGAACTATTTCAGTGTCAAACAATAGCCATTCAGTTAGGATGAAATGGTAGCTGGGAATATCTTTTCAAATCATCATTGATAGCTACATGAAGCAGGGACAACTGGGATCAGTGGATTATTTATTTCATATGGTCAGCTAGCTGATTAACAGTGACATTTTTATCTCATCTCCAGCTTGTTTTCTCTTGCTTCTTTATTTCTTAGATGTCTGTTCTTCTTCAAATTTTGATATAAGGTATGTAAACATCATAAATGCTAGCCTAAGGAAAACATTAGGAAAATAAATGGACTACGACCATAAAAAATTTTTATTGTATATTTCAAAGCCAAATTTAATCAACTTTGGCGTAATCTCTAATTTGGGAGTATGATACTCATTTACTTATCTAGGCTATTTTTTATCTGGCAAACAAATATCTCTTTTCTATGCTAGGTATGGGTAAAGAAGAAGGTTGAACCGTACACAATCCTTACTCTCAGAAAATTCCCAGTCTAATGGAGGAAACAGAAAGGATATCAGTTATTTATTTCCACAAAATAGCCTTCTGACATCTAACCACAAAACCCAGTTGCATAAAGCAATAAGCATGCATTTATTAAAATGACAAGTCTGTGGGTCAGTGATACAGTCTAGACTGTAAATAATACAGTTACTCTGTACTCAGCTAGGCTTGCTCACATGTCGGGAGGTCAACTGGCTGTTGGCTGATCTAGACTGTCTTTGGCTGTTAGAATTGGGACAAATTGGTACACTCCACATGTATATCATCCTCCAAGAAGCTAACCCAGCATATTCTCAAGGCAATGAAAGAAGTAGGAAAGTACAACCAGAAATACTCAAGTACTTTTTCTAGACTCTGTGTCATGACTGATAACATTCCCTTGGCCAAAGCAAGTCACACAGCCAAACTCAGAATCAAAGAGCAAGGACATAAATTCTGCCTCTTGTTCAGAAGACCCTTAAAGTCACATGCCAAAGGGCACAGATATGGGGAAAGGTAAAGAATCAACACCATCATTACAATGCACTGAAGAAGAATGAACAAACAAGAAGATATCCTCTTATTCCAAATCAAGGGGATGAGTATTACAATGGAGGTAGAAAATAATACTATATATGGGAGCTCAGTGGAAGGTCTAAATATCTCTTTCCAGAAAACCAACAAAGTTTTAACTAAAGAAGTGATAGTCAAACTGGCTTTTAAAGGCTGACTATCTAAGAAGGCAGAAAGAAGGGCCATTTCTGAAAGAAAACACACATATAAGTCACAGGGATATGATTAAACATAGTGTGCTGGGATAGAACTAAGAACAAAAATTAGAAACAGTGTGGGTAATTTAGGTAGAACCAGAGAGAGAGCTTTGGTATGTAATGTACCATTCCGTTTCACCCAGTTTACTTGGTTGTAAACCTCTGAGGGACAAAAGTTACATCTTCTGTCATCTCTGTACTATCCATAGTGCCTTACACATAGAGAGTAGTCAATAAATGTTAGCTAGACTGACTTCTACATTACTAGTGGAAAAAAATCCTAAACTGACCATATCATGGAGATGAAGTGGTAATGAACAAACACATCTTGACAAGCAAGTACAAATCTCGAAGTCACCTTGTTCCATATCAAGTTCAAAACTTTCAAATCTTACCTACTAAAATCCTTAAGCAGATTTTTGGACTTCATTAATTTGAACTTTATTAAAAGGACATGAAAATTGGATTTTTGTGCTTTACTGCTCCTTGGGAATTTAGTAGTTAAGAATTGGGTTATATCCAAATTGGGGGTATCTCCATGATATCAACTTTGGCTATTTGGATTTATTTCACAACCTCCAATGTTGGACAATATGAGAGAATGCAATTTAAGAAGAGATATAATACAGGAAGTAGATTTTAGGCTAAGGTACTATTCTAAATCTTTTCAAAGGCCATCTAAGAACCAAAACTAAACTTCCCATCAGTGGTCCCAGGAAGATACCCAGAATGAAATGAATAGTAACACTGAGTGAGTTGCATCACAAAGACTACAGGAGAGCTTCCCTGCTATGCTGATGATCTCTTCTTCAGAGAGGGATAAACACACTGCCATTTTATCATGAACTTAGAGATTAAGCCCACAGGTTAGGAGGGAAAAATGGAGAATGTTTAGGTAGAGACCTTTAGTCCCCTTACTTCAAAAATTCCATGAGGTTACTTCCACTGATATAACACTCCAGGTCTCCCTTCATGTTGCTCCTTACTGATTTTTCCCAATGAAACGAGAAATAACTTACCTGCTTAGTAGGTGCTACACATCTTATCATATAGAGCTAATCAATTTAAAAGCTACTAGTTTGGGCTCAAAAGGCAAGATAAGTTGGACAATAATGATTCTAAGGGTGTCTATTCTGCCACCCCAAACTTCATAGAGTATTTAAACATCTAGACTTAGAAAGAGTGCTGTTAGCAAGTCCATTTGTCCAAGTTCTCCAATCAACTTTATCAATAATAAAGCTACTATGTTGATCACCAGCTAACCTAGTATCTGATTTTCAGTTGGTTCCAAAGATATAAAGGGAAGAAGGGGGTATTACTTTTTGTTCTTCTAACTCTAAAAGCATATGTTCTGTCTTATCTACCTTATTGTTCCCCACAGTGCTAGAATGGTGTCACACATAGTGGATGCTCAAAAAAATTGTTCAGTTGATGACAACAGGAATTTAACATCAAAGTACAATCCATTCTTTGATGTAAGATCTCTTGGGTTCCTTTTAAGAAAGGTAGAGTTCCTCTTAGTGTCACTGGTCAACATTTTTCTTCCCTACATATTGGTTCAATTTCTCAAGGGCTAATGGTACATGCAACTCCTTTACCTATCCATGGGACACTCTGTAACATGGTGACCACAAAGACTTAGTCAAGGCTTTGTCACTTGTTGTAATAAAAAGGTCTTTATGAAAAAACTGCTAGAATTGACTCCTGAATTCAGCAAAGTTGCAGGATATAAAATCAATGCACAGAAATCGGTTGCATTTCTATACACCAACAATGAAGCGACAGAAAGAGAAATCAAGGAATTGATCCCATTTACAGTTGCACCAAAAACCATAAAATACCTAGGAATATATCTAACCAAAGAGGTGAAAAATCTATACAATGAAAACTATACACTAAAAGAAATTGAAGATGACACAAAGAAATGGAAAAAGATTCCATGCTCCTGGATAGGAAGAACAAATATTGTTAAAATGCCAATACTACCCAAAGCAATCTACATATTCAACACAATCCCTGTCAAAGTAATACCAGCATTCTTTACAGAGCTAGAACAAATCATCCTAAAATTTTTATGGAACCAGAAAAGACCCTGAATAGTCAAAGCAATCTTGAAAAAGAAAACCAAAGCAGGAGGCATCACAATCTCAGACTTCAAGCTATACTACAAAGCTGTAATCATCAAGACAGTATGGTACTGGCACAAGTACAGACACTCAGATCAATGGAACAGAATAGAGAACCCAGAAATGGACCCACAAGTGTATGGCCAACTAATCTTTGACAAAGCAGGAAATAATATCCAATGCAATAAAGACAGTCTCTTCAGCAAGTGGTGCTGGGAAAACTGGCCAGCGACATGCACAAGAATGAACTTGGACCACTTTCTTACACCACACACAAAAATAAACTCTAAATGGATGAAAGACCTCAATGTAAGACAGGAAGCCATCAAAACCCTCAAGGAGAAAGCAGGCAAAAACCTCTTTGATCTTGCCCGCAGCAACTTCTTACTCAACATGTCTCCAGAGGCAAGAGAAACAAAAGCAAAAATGAACTACTGGGACCTCATCAAAATAAAAAGCTTCTGCACAGTGAAGGAGACAATCAGCAAAACTAAAAGGCAACCGACAGAATGGGAGAAGATATTTGCAAATGACATATCAGATAAAGGGTTACTATCCAAAATCTATAAAGAACTTATCAAACTCAACACCCAAAAACCAAATAATCCAGTGAAGAAATGAGCAAAAGACATGAATAGACACTTCTCCAAGGAAGACATCCAGATGGCCAACCAACATATGAAAAAATGCTCCACATCACTCATCATCAGGGAAATACAAACCAAAACCACAATGAGATACCACCTCACACCTATCAGAATGGCTAACATTAACAACTCAAGCAACAACAGATGTTGGCGAGGATACGGAGAAAGAGGATCTCTTTTGCGTTGTTGGTGGGAATGCAGACTGGTGCAGCCACTCTGGAAAACAGTATGGAGGTTCCTCAAAAAACTAAAACTAGAACTACCCTACAACCCAGCAATTGCACTACTAGGCATTTATCCAAGGGATACAGGTGTGCTGTTTCGAAGGGACACATGCACCCTCATGTTTATAGCAGCACTATCAACAATAGCCAAAGTGTGGAAAGAGCCCAAATGTCCATCGATGGATGAATGGCTAAAGAAGATGTGGTATATATATACAATGGAGTATTACTCAGCAATCAAAAAGAATGAAATCTTGCATTTGCAACTATGTGGATGGAGCTGGAGGGTATTATGCTAAGTGAAATTAGTCAGTCAGAGAAAGACAAAAGTCATATGACTTCACTCATATGAGGACTTTAAGAGACAAAACAGATGAACATAAGGGAAGGGAAACAAAAATAATATAAAAACAGGGAGGGGGACAAAACAGAAGAGACTCATATATGGAGAACAAACTGAGGGTTGCTGGAGGGGTTGTGGGAGGGGGGATGGGCTAAATGGGCAAGGGACCTTAAGGAATCTACTCCTGAAATCATTGTTTTACTATATGCTAACTAATTTGGATGTAAATTTTAAAAAAATAAAAAATTAAATTAAAAAAACAAGATATTTATGGATTTAAAATACCACCATTTGAAAAAATAAATAAATAATATACCACCATCTGTGCTCAATACAGGAATTTCACAGAAACAACCAGAGCCAGTTTCAATAAAACACTAAACCTTTATCACTCTGTTGTCTCTAGTAGCTCATTGAAAGCTTCCCAAATGCTACTCTTTTTTTCCAAAAAAGAAAAGAAAAGAAAGGAAAGGAAAGGAAAGGAAAGGAAAGGAAAGGAAAGGAAAGGAAAGGAAAGGAAAGGAAAGGAAAGGAAAGGAGGAAGGAAGGAAGGAAGGAAGGAAGGAAGGAAGGAAGGAAGGAAGGAAGGAAGGAAGGAAAGGAGGGAGGAATAAAAGAAAGGAAAAGAAAAAGAAAGAGAAAGAAAGAAAGAAAGAAAGAAAGAAAGAAAGAAAGAAAGAAAGAAAGAAAAAGATATTGCATGCCTGTAATTTTTCCAATTCTCTGTAGAATTTCAGGTAGTTTTCAATTATTGAAATAACCTCTGAATAACCGAAAAGTTCTCAAGTCTTTGCCAAGAGAAAATGTAGTATGTTGCAAAGAGCTCTTTGCAATAAAGTTTAAGTCCAGCTCCATATAAAATAGAGATTTATCAAAGCCAGGTGACAGATTGGATAAAATAGTAAAAAGGAAACTGTTGAAGTAATTTGAGCAAGAAGAGGATAAGCGGAAGGGCAGGTAGACATATAAGCATGATACCCATGTCTTACCTTCAAAGTATGGACTGAAGCTTGGCCCTCGCTGAGAAATGCTGCATGAGAAGGGTATGTTCTGTGTGGCCCATTCACTGCTACTAGCCCAGTGTACAGCTTGGTAAATTAACCCACAACACATACATTGGAATTAACAGAACTATAAATATTAGGAAAGTGCCCCAAACTGCTTCTTATTAGTCCAAGCAAGTCTATAGGTCTGATAACTGTACATATAAAAAACTTTAAAGCCAATCAGTAAAGGGATGCCTGGATGGCTCAGTCAGTTAAGGATCTGACTCTTGATTTCAGTTCAGTCATGATCTCACTGTTGTTTATGGGATGGAGCCCTGCATCAGGCCCTGCACTGACAGTGTGGAGCCTGCTTGGGATTCTCTCTCCCTCTCTCTCTGCCCCTCCCCACTAGTGCACACGTTCTCTCTCTCTCTCCCTCTCTCTCTCAAAATAAATAAATACATTTTAAAAAGCCAATTAATTAATTGGTATTGGGTAACTGCTGGGTGTTATGAATTCTGTCACAAAGATGAAGGAGACAACCTGCCTTCAAGTTGCATATAGTCAAGTGGTGAGATAGACACATGTTTGAAGCAAGTTCAAGACCACATACAAATTTCTCTGAAATACCCAGATCCTATATTGAAGGTATCCTTTCATGTTTTACCTGCATAGGACCCATATTTCTCAATCGAACATTCTCAGGAAAATGTCAGAGTCATTTAAAAGTGTCCCCCCTTTGAAGTACCTCAAGCAGGAACCACAAAAATTTTTGTGGTTGTAGAGCTGAAAGTAATCAGTTATAGATATGTAGAATGTTTGAGCTGGAAGGAACTTCAGAGAAATGCTTACCCAAGCTTTTTCTTCTTTCCAATTAAGAAACAAAGAGCTTGAGAAATAAAGTGACTTGCCCAAGGTCACACACCAATTTGTGAAACTAAAGCTATAGTCATCTGTCCACAGATCTAGGGAAATTGACAGCTTACTCAGCTTACTATGAGTCAATCAACAGACTAAAAGAATATTTTCTTTGAATTCTTATTATACCCTTCAGGGTATACATATGCCACTTATAAATTATGTGGCCTTGGAAAAAGTGAACTAACCTTTCTGAAACCAGTGTCCTCATCTATAATATAGAGATTATAATAATGCCTATTACAAGGTGTGGAAACAGGTTCAGAGAGGTTAGTTCACTTTTCCAAGGTCACACAGCTTGTGAGTGGCATAGCCAGGACGGGAACCCAAGTCTTTCCAACTTTTCACATCACCAGGCAACCCGCTGTCTGCAATGCAGTAAGGTGACTCGACAGTATGCAGTTTTATCTCCAGGCAGGATTCCAATATACATCTATTTCCTCTCCCTGGCATCTGAAAGGACAAACAATTCTCAAAATTTAAATCGAATCATAAAAGCTACTTTTCCTACCCATGGGACCAAGAAGCCAGATTTCCTTTCAGGTGTCTCATTTGATCTTCTTAAAAGGTTCTTTCCTTCAGGCCATTAAAACAAGTGCTGTGTATAAGGCCAGAGCACTCAAAGGCTGCAGCAGCAAAATGATCAAGCAGAGTATCTTTGTAAACACTGCACTTCGATTTACTTCACAAGGGGTATAAAAGGGAGGCTTTCATGCCAAGAGCCTGTGATAAAACAATGGAAAACCACAGTCATGATCTGCAGTGGTGAATCAAAACGTCCAGAGCGTGGACCTGACTGGGCCTCGGCACTGCAGCGGCAACACAGCGTCTCTGTCTGGGCCGTCATGCCAGCCATTCACGAACGCGCTTGTTTCTTGTGGGAGAATAAGGCCGCAGGCCTGCCAATGACAAATGGGACCCCCAGGGTCTTCTGAGAGGTGGGACAGTGGGCTGCTCCAGAACAGGGATCTAGGAGTCAGCATAAATTGGATTCAAATTTCAGCTCTTTTTCTTATCAGGGAGCCTTGTGGCCCAATTGCATAACCTGATCTTCAAATTCTGTCTGCAAAATTGACATAATGACATTTACTTCATACGGTTATTGTAAGAATGACATGCAATTGCACACAACTATATATGTGTGTAAAGCACCTTAGCACAGAGCCTTGAACTTGGAAGAGAAGCTAGGGAGTAAGAAGTCCTTCCTAGCCAGCTTATTTCTTTTTCATTCACCCTCATAAACAATATTATGGAATTCCTGAATCATCATCTATGAATAATCATAATAACTTATTGAAACTATTGTTCACAAGGCCCTTTCCTATGCATTATAACATAAAACATAATAGACACTCTTCCAATGACCTTGTAAGGTGGGCAGGGCAACTATGGCAGCACCCCACGTGTCAGGGAAGAGAGGCCTTTGGATGGACAGCAAACAGCTTGCCTGAAGTCACAGAAGTATAGGTGACACACCAGGATTTGACCCCAGATCTTTCGTCTCCTAGTTTGGTGCTCTCTTCTCTGAAGTGTCCCAGTGTGGCATGTGCTGGGATAAAGCCCAAACCAACACTCCATTTTACTATGTAAATCAATCACAAATTATCTCCCTTAGCCTGCTGATCTGAAAAGACCACACTTCCTCTTCAGGGTGTCCTATTGTCACAGCCGTTGTTAGTAAAGCAAGGAGCTGTGTAGTTGTCTCTGGTTTATAAATAATTATCAGCTTACTGTAAAAATTTTCCAGTTGCTGAGGAGTACCACAGACTTCCTCACAGACCCCCCCTCAGCAGTGTTGTCCTGTGGTGTTATTGTTGATTATTGTTAGTAACAAACTTGATCTGTCATGTGCTACCTCATCAATGGTGGGAGACTCCCTCGTGATATGGGAGGGTCCTGATGCGGGAGACAATGTGTTTGGGCTCCAGAGCTGGTTCTGTCTTGAACCAGCCTTATGGCCTTCACCAGGTCACTTCATCCTCCCTGTCTCCACTTCCCCTATCTCCCACATGAGGAAGGTGCAGGTGATCTCTGTGGTTGCTCTCAAATTCAACATCCTTAGATCACAACTACGTTTTAGAGATCCTGTGACATGTCCCCTTGAAGGGTGATGACTCTGATAAAGCAGAGAAGCTACAAACCCAAAGACTATTTTTCGCTCACATTTAAAGCACTGTATTTTATTGCAACATGCTATGTTGTAGCATCGGCCCCATGTGGTAGAGGAAAAAAAAGGTGGATTTAGAGTGAAACATCCTGGGTCTCAGGCCTCAGTTTGTATTTACCGGCTGTGTGGCTCTGGAAAAGTCACTTGACTTCTCTGAGTTTCTCTTTGTTCAATCTTCAGATGGGGCTAATGCCCTCCTGGCTGTTTATGAGTCATGGTTGCATCAAACACATGAATGCCCTTGGTAAATTGCTGTACGGTATACATATATTAGCAGTACGTATGGGTTCCATAAATTTGGATGTAATAAATGCCCCCATTCCTTTAGGTTCCTAAATCAGATTTAATCTCTAGTCTCTGACCTGCAAAGCAGAGAGGAAACTTGATGACTGCAGTCATCACTGGAGCTCTATCACTTCCACACTACCTTCCAGAACCCTACAAAAACATCAAGGGTCACAGAGGGTTTGGAATATTCATAGAGGGGATTATTGGACACCACAAGTTACTTCTGAAATGACCATGCCCCAGTCCTACATGGTCTCCAGAGGGCAGGCAGACCCTCCTCTCCTTACAAGTTCAGGTATGAGGTGCCCATGGGCCTACCAGCCCCTCCCACTACCTGTATCTGGAGGCAAGCAAGTTCCTGCCACATGTGCTTTTACATGCAAAGTGGCTTTTGTCTACAGACATGTGCCTAAAAGCACCCCTGGGAATATACCTGCCCTTAACATGAACTCCCTATTTTTCAGCCTCTTTCTTACTTCGATTACCCAGCAGTGATGCCTCCCTGACACCTAGGTTTCATAGGCAATAGCCATGAGGGAATGGCAGATTCTGCCACTCCACACAAAGGCTCTGGTATCCAGGAAGACAACTGGCAAGGGATGAGTTCTTGAGATGGGGAGGGGGAAAATATCCATAACACCAGAACAAATCACAAATTTACTTTATAAATGTAAGTATGATACATGGGATATAAGTATGAACACATTATTACTATACCTATTTTCTTATTTATTTATTTCTCTTATTGATTTATTTTATTTATTCCAAATAGCATTTGGAATTTTAAATCAGAAAAAAAAGCCACTCTCAACATTAATGGCTTTGCAAATGTGAAAAAGCATTCTGAAAAGTTTGGGCATATCATTGGAGATTATATATGCCCCAAATGCCTCATATTTTGCTTTTATATTGATATATTTCCACCACAGAAATTGTAAAATGAGCCTTTTTTTTCCTGAGAGTGATTTGACAGAAGTGCTTCTAGGCCACACCCAGAGCCCAACTTCCCACCTTGACAGAGGCCTGCTGGTTGGCAAGCATGTCCCTTGTCATGCCCACATCAGGACCGTAATGAGGGACAAAATGTTTACAATTACATTCAATGCACAATTATCCATGTAGATTACCCTGGCACACTTTAACACCCACCCCTGCCCCACTCCTGGGAAGCCCTCGGCAGCTCCTTCCAGTTTTCTTTGGAATATGTTTAGGGGATGTGCACACTCTTTGTGAGTCCTGGAACCAACCCTCATTAGAAATTAAGGGCACACAGAGAGACTCATGGTGTATTGGGCCCATAAAGGTACCATTTTACTTTAGTAAGAAGGCACCGTATGGCCAGGCCAGGATATATATGTAGCCAACTTGTCAAAAGAAGTCTAAGAACTAGCCATCAGTTGTGCTGTGTGAAAGTTAATGGACACTTACTCTTTTTTTTCTTTTTTAGGGGAGCAGGGGGTAATGTAACAGAGAATGGAATTGTTAAAAAACTTTTAGTGGCCCAATGGCTTACTCTGAAGACTAACTTCTTCAGATGAGACTCCAATGGGCTGAGAGGTCCTAAGTTACTTTCTCAGCCCACAGCCGACTTAAGAGTTCTGCAGAATTAATGTTGCTTTTTAGGCTGTGCAGAGATTAAGCCTCATGTGGTTGAAATGTGGAAAGATGCACAGCTGGCCTAACTACATCCACTCCAGGATGGAAACCCTGGTACTCAGGCTGCGGAACTACCTTCCCGGACCTACAAGGCAGGATCACTCCTTGGCATATTGGAAGTACAATACAAGCCCTTTCTGCCAAAGGTAAGGAACATTCCCCAGATAGGAGTGTGGGGACCAGGATAAGGGTGCTGTGGTAATCGCTCCAGCATTCAGATAACAAGGGAGGCCATTAAGTCACTTTTTCAATGACCTGTATTTTTTTTATTATTTTAATGTTTATTTTTATTTTTATTTTGAGAGAAAGAGAGAAAGACAGAGCATGAGCAGGAGAGGGGCAGAGAGAGAGGGAGACACAAAATCTGAAGCAGGCTCCAGGCTCTGAGCTGTCAGCACAGAGTCCGATGAGGTGCTCAGACTCGTGAACCATGAGATCATGACCTGAGCCAAAGTCAGATGCTTACCCAACTGAGCCACCCAGGTGCCCACACTTTTTCAATGACCTTTAAAAGGAACATGATGCACAGGTCACAGAGGAAGATAATGTTTACAGACCATTTCAAGGATTCTCGCTTCCCTATCTCAAAGCTAAAAACAGCTGAAGTCCCAGATTCAAGATTGGCAGCATAACATGTGCTCTCTCCCATACCGAGAGCAGGTCACAGGCTCACAGAGCCACACTGTGAGGCCACGTGGGTTCCTCTACCGACTTGCAGGCCAGTTTGCTCTGGCCGCCATCTCTACCTGATGTCTTAGACAACTGAAAATTACCTCCCCAAATTTATAAATAAAACTTATATTTAGTAAATACGTTGAATAGTTGAAACTGCAATTATTATATAAACAAAGAAGCTCTACAATATGTTTATTAGCAACACCCGAAATAACAACTGGCAAATGTAAGACAGAGGAGTTTGATTATCTTCAAAATGTTTTCTAAAAATGTGTATGTATATTTGTAGGAGGAAAAAAAAAAGCAATAAATTAACAATTGTGTATTATGTATCTACTGTTGGAAAGGCATGGTGGTAACTTTGGAAACTTCTTGGGTATTCACATATGTGATGTTTTATATACTTTACTCACCTACTTAGAAAATTTTAATGGCCCCCCATTACCTGAGGAACAAAGGTGATACATTTCAAGACCCTCTGTGATGTGGCACCAAATGCTCTTTAATTTTATCTCACAACTCCTGCTACACTGCAAATAAACAAGGCACTGTCTATTGCCAGAAACACCTTTCCCCTTGCTATCGTTCCGCACCTCAGTCTCATGCACACCTTCAGCTTGAACTACGCCAAACTACTCTTCATTCTCCAAAGGAGCCACATCACTTTACCCTGGCATCGATAATCTTCAGCCACCTTTTTCAAGCTCAGAAACATGATTAAAAGGCAAATTCTGAATTCATGCAAAGAGATTATAACTCAGTAGATCTGGGGTAGAATCAGGAATCTGTATATATATAAGCATACCCGTTGATACTGATAAAGGAGGTTCAAGAATCACGTTATGAGAAACACTGGCTTGGACAATTTGCATATGATCTTTCTTCTCTCTGAAATGCCATTTTCTCTCTCTCTCCTTGACTCTAAAATTCCTATTTATTCTCTAAGGCCCCAATCAAATGTAATCTTCTTCTCCTTCTAGTTAGAATAAATTACTTCTTTCTCTGAGCTCCCAGTATACTCAGCACATACCACTTTTACCAAATTTATCACATTTCATGGCATTTATTAGGTAGGTGTCTATCTTCTCAGATAGAGTGCAAGTTACTCGCAGACTGCAACTATGCACTATCGGTGCTCAATAAATGTTTAATGTTGGTGGTGAGGTTTACCTTGCCTCAAATTGCCTCCACTTTCATTTCTAACTGAATAGACCATAAAGAGTCTCAATTTAAGGTCAGTGTTTCTTCTTTCATAAATCCTTCTCTTATAAGCCCAGGAATGTGTCTCCTTTCCTTTGTGTGACAGGTCTTGTTCTGTCCGTCTCTACCACACTGTCTTGTACTATGGGTATCTGTATACACCTTATTTCCTTATTTCCTCTATTTGACTGTGCTTCCTGTCTTGTTCATTTTTGTATCTCCAGACAACATACTAGAGCACCTTGCCCATAAGAGATTCTCAAAAAATATTTGAAAATTGGATTGTACGTAGTCAATAAAAGCCTGATAAAAGCATAAACTCCTTCGGCAACTGAAAACATCACCTCTTCCTCCTAGTTACTCTAGAACAAAATCAGAATATAAAAATCATAAGAACATCAAGAACAATGCTTTGCTCTTTGGACATATCCTAAGTAAGAACCTGAAATCTGCAGGAGAGAGACAACTAACAACCTCAACTTTCTAAATGCAGGAGTCTGAAGCACTGAAAAAAAAAGTGCTTACTTGTACATGTCTCTGTCTTGCAAAACTGTTTCTACCATTTATTACTGCTGGTAGTGGTGGTATTATTATTATTATTATTATTATTATTATTTTTATTGTTATTATTGTTTCTAATCATATGGCTGGATAAATTCAGATGGACATATAATGTAGAAATTGCTACCATCTTATGCAGAATCTCTGATCTGCCTATCCTAAAGAAATATCCAACATTTCTCCTCTCCCAATAACCAAAACAGCAATTACCAGAAAGATAAGAGAAAAGAGTTATTCATTCATTCACCCATCCATTTATTCCATGAACAATGAAGTCTGCTTAAATGCAAACATCATGTCTTCATCCTACAGACAGGATGAGACCAGAAGAATTCCTGCCTAATACATTTCCACTTAGAACTTATTGCTTTGATGAATGAATGAATAAGTGAATGAATGCATGAATAAATGAATGAAAAATGAACAAGAAGATTTTATCCTTTCTTTAACCAAAAAGAAATACTGGCACAGTCCTTCTAAACTGTTAGGATGAATTTAAATTGATTAATTATTATTAATTATTATTATTTATTTTGAACTTATTAATTATTGATAATTATTTATTTTGAACTTATTATTAATTTGTGAACTAAGGAGGCCATTTATTTAAACTCCTAAATAGTCTTCATTTCTGCCATATGTTTAACTTGTAGAATGAAACAGTAGAGTTGTCTAAGAACCCGTCTTTTATGCAAAGGATACATTTACTATTACATTGGTTGTTTTTACTTTATTTCAAAAGAACCACTTACTTTACCTCTATGTATGAACTTAAATTTAAAAAATGACTCCTATGTTTCATGTGCCTTCAAGCAACTGTGAGAGTTTCAAATAAAGTGGCAGTGGGTAAATAGATAACAATGTATCTGAAATTAACAGTCATCTTCGGTCAGCAGCATTCAATTAGTTGGCAAGGAAGTGTAGTCAAACTTTTAGTAGAAAGAAAGGCAGAAAACTAAGAGGATAACCAAGAAGTCACTTACTGTCAAAATAGTGTTGGGATTACTCTACTGAGTGTATGGCAGGCAGATGCCAGTCTGCATGGCAGCTACTGGAAACAGCAGCAGAAGCAGCCACACCATCGTGCGGTGTTCAGTGATGACTGCAGATGGCTTGGATTAAAGGCTTCACACAGCTCCCTAAATGCCTGAGCTCCAAAGAGTGAAACTGTGTTAACTACAGGCACCACGACCACTGCAGCTAAGCAGAGGGCCGTGTCACCTCAGGGAGCCTGGGTACACTGTTTCAAAAGACTTCCTGTTCCACCAGAGCCTGTTAGCTATTCTCACCCATAGGAAGGGGAACTTCCCCAGTCACAGGTCTATCCTGTGACAAAGCACACTCCAGGAACCAGCTAAACCAGGACTAGTAAGCGGTTTTCTCTGGGGCTTTTATTCTAATGCTCTAACTACTATAACTGTAGATAGACATTTATAAGAACTGTCCAGAGCCTTTTGATATGCTATATAAAAAGTTTGCGTTATTGCCCCATTCTTAAAAGCACAGGAAAGTAGAGAAGAGCTAAATCAGTAATTGTCAGGCCCAAGCAACTGTCAGGAATGAAATAGTGGTGCAGAATACAAATCGTAATTGAAATGCACAAACCCCTCTAAAGCAATGTGAAAAACTTCATGACATTGCAGAGTTTCCCTGTGTCCCCTACATGGCAGCAGGATTGAAGAGAATGCACTAGTAAAAATGTCTACTATAGAGTATGCCTTGTACCTCATTATCTGAATATGCCATTGGGGTTTTTACACTCTTCTGGATAACTATTTACAGCTCACACCCTGACCTTGAGCGTTACTGTTGCATTAGTACAAACCTTCAGGGAAACAGGAATAACAAAATATGTTATTAAAATAAGCATGAACTGCATTGGAATATCAAGGAAGAAAGACATGTGGGAAACTGCTGGTATGTTTAAAACTGAAAAGGAGCTATGTGTTCACATTAAAACAGGCAATCTACTTCCAGAGACAGCAGTAATAGTTTTGCTTTTTGGAGCGTCATTCCATGATTACCTAATCGTCCTTAAGACCCCTAGGACCTTAAGAATACATTTCATACCTTGTCATACCTTGTCAAGTTCTAGCAAGCACAGTGTACTTTATAACTTTTAAGTGTAATAAAGTACACTTTGTACTTCAAGTAATGCACCAAAATACTAAAAATGCAAAGTCACTACTGAATAATATTGGAATTAAACAGAAAACAACACTCTGCAGAGCTAACTAATGAAAAAATATAAGCTGAGCAGACCAAGAAAGGAATATAAACAAAACAAGGTCAAAAGACTAAGTATGTTCTTGAAACGTCTGGGACTGGCGAAGCAACAAGAAAGTTTTTTCTGAAACTAAACCACTTGACTGAAAAAAACATGGGCTTTAGACTCATGTATTTCAGTTTACATCCTGACTTTAGTCCTTACAACTTTTGCAAGTCTTTAACCTGCCTGAACTTCACCCTCCTCATCTGCATGTGGGGGTAGGGATAAAATATTTTGATTTTTCTGCAGAGTTAGAGATATGTGAGCAAATACTATTGAACTTGGAACCTTGGCTAAAAGCAAGCATGAAGGTAATTTGTGACTTGTTAGCTAGAGAAAACTCCAGAGAGATTTACCTCTCAGAGGTATGTGTGTACGTTTCAAACGAGGCTGAGACCTGGAACCAGGAAGACAACCTAGGTTACAAAAGTGGAAACAGTTATTCGCATTCCAAAAGGTAATGCAAGAACAAAGGTTTTTCTGCCTGCTTTCAGGAAGGGAGACAGCAGGTATATAAGCACCCAGATCCATTTCTGGTGGATTCCTCACCAACAAAACAGACAAAACACGTTTGTCCACCCAGCCCTCATCATGTTGCTCCAGGAGTAATGACAGGAGCACAGAGGGATGACATGGTTGTTACTTGCTGTAAAGTACAGAACCAATCTTCTCTGTTCCAGAAACCTCACATGTGCACTTAGGATCTATATTAATAAAGATAAATATTGAAAACAGCATGGCTCTCATTGTTGGCATGGGTAGTTACAGACAGGCCAGGGGAATGGACTGCAGCGGCAAGCTATGTGGTATTAAATTAGTCATGGGGTTAACTTAATATGGATACAAATGGTTACAAAGAAAAAAATTTACAGATATATGTGTAGATACACTGGTTAGGATATACACAAACATTTTTATGCTCTGTCATCTGAGAGGGCCTAAAAGAAATAAAACTCTAGTAGTGATAAGCACATCTAACACCCAGATCTTGGTTTCTAATACCACTCTCCATTAAATAGGACCAGGGCTCCTTGGAGAATTGGCTGATTTTAGAACTGGAGAAAGAGTTATACAAGATGAGCTTACAGCATCTTCATCTCGTAGTGCCATATGATAAATGAGGAAGTGTTTAAACACACACACACACACACACACACACACACACACATACAGACACACACACACACACACACTGATGAAATTACAACAAAGGGGCCTAGAAGCTAACTAACTGAAAGACCTCTCTCTCAATGGCCAAAGCTTGGACAATTTAAACATCAAAATAAATAAAGTAGTATTGAATTATAACCCAACATGCAAAATAAATATCCATGAGTCCATATTGATTATAAGTAAATGATTTAATAAGTAAATGGAGAAGAGACAAACCTCCCATGCAGAAAAATTCCAAATGAATAATGTAAATACTCTACCATAAAGGAGGAGGATCATAACTCTCCTCTTCTTAACTACAGGCTATACATAGTGTACTCCAAAAAGTACACAATGGAAAGAGGGGAAAAGTAGTGATCAAGGTCAACATCAACAGTGATAAATCTTGAGTATTTGTACGTACTCTGGATATGATGTAATTAAAGTATACTTTACCTCAGTGGTCTCTTTCAGAAATCCAAAACTTTTTCCTTATCACAAAAAATTGGCAGATTCTAATAGAGGGGCAGTCTAGAATATACCTAAACAGCATTACTCAAAGGCTCTAATTCAAATATCTAGGAAAATAAATAGGAGAAGAATCTTTATGAGGTGGTGGCAGACAAAAACAAAAATTTAGCTGGAACATAAAAAGTGTAAGCCATAAAAGAAAAGATGTATAAACTGAACTCTATGAAAAAGAAAAGTTATGTTCTTCCAAAGATGATGTGAAGAAAATGAAAAGGCAAGCCATAGATTTGGAGAAATCGTACACAATACATACATCAGACAAAGGACTTGCTTCCAGAGACCTCTTATAATTCAGTAATCATAAGAAAAATGGACCATTTTTTTTAAATGTCAGAATTGTGCTCACAATTTACAAATCATTGATCATAAGGGAAATAGAAATGAAAGCTGAAAAGAAATACCAATACATACACATACTAGGATGGCTAAAATAATAAGGCGATCAGTGTCTAGTTTCAGCAAGGATATGGAACAACTGGAACTCTCAAACGTCACTGGCAAGACTGAAACAGTATTGCACTATGGAAATCAATGTGGATACATCATGTAAAACTAAACTTACCATACAACACAAAAAATATATTCCTGGGTGTTCACTGTAGAAAAATGAAAACATTTGAATCACCGTATTATACACCTGAAACTAACACTGTATGTTAATTATACTGGAATTAAAATTTTTTTGAAAATATATTAAAAAAAAAGAAAAATGTAACCCTATGTCTATGTCTATATAAATGTGTGTACACAAATGTTCAAAGTAGCTTTATGCATAATAGTCAAAAACTGGAAACCACCCAAAGGTGAATAAGTAAACAAATTATGGTACAGTCACTGAGTGGAATACTACTCAGCAATAAAAAGTAATAAATTACTTAAACATGCAAAAAATAATGAACCTCAAAAACATTACATAAAGCAAAAGAAAGAGACACAAAAGAGAAAACTATGATTCCAACTATAGAAACTCCAGAAAATTTTATTTATTTTATTTTATTCTGGAATTTATTTTATTGCAGAATAAAATTTTAAAAAGAGAGAAATGAAAAAAAGAAAAATATTTTCTGTACAAGGGCCTGACTAGGGACAAATCTCAACTCAGAAGAGCAAGCACCAGGGTGGCATGGAGACACTGAGAACATAGGATAAAAAAGAGACCAAGAGACACTGATTACAAGACATCATGGAAATACCCCAGAGTAAAACATCTTTATTTCAAGTGGTGCCTACATTGGACTCTTCTAAATGTTAAATAAATAATTATTGTTTTCAAACATAAAAATGTAGAGGGTGACTATCATCCTCCATTACCCAACCCCAGTATGCTTCAACTGGTTTCTCTCCAAATATCTGAATACCAAAATAGCATTAGTGATCATGGGTTGTAAACAAAAACAGGTCGATTTCACGTTTTCAGTTTGCTAAGCAACTTTTATATTCAGACACATATACTCACATACACAGGCAAATGCATGCACGTATTCTTGTTTCTTTTAAGTTTATTTATTTATTTTGAGAAAGAGAGAGAGACAGTGGGGGAATGGCAGAGAAAAAGGGAGAGACAGAATCCCAAGTAATCTCTGTGCTGTCAGTGCAGAGCCCAACGAGGGGCTCAATCTCACAAATCATGAGATCATGACCTGAGCTGAAATCAAGAATCAGATGCTTAACTGACTGAGCCACCCAGGTGCCTGCATGCATGCATTCTGAATCATCTGAAGGCTTGTCTTACAACTGTGAGCTTTCTGTCTTGTGATTTCCCTATCCACATTTACATTTGTTCTGACAACAACATCAATGTGAAGTAATGCTACTATAATTGCCTTAGGCAAATATGAAACAAATCAACGATGCAATTTGCCAAACGAAAGTCAAATGACTTCACAACTCATCACACAAACAAAGCCTTAACTATATTTAGAATAGAAATGTGAAATAACTAAATCACTAAATAATATTAGCATGCCAAATTCAAAAGAACCTGTTCTTGCATGGTCAGTACCATATGCTTATTAGGAGAGAAGAATAAGTTTCAGCCAACTTTATCTGTCATATTAAATTAGTGGAGCTTTGAACTTAGTCTTGCTATTTGTATTTATTTTGTCAATATATTATGGTTTTTTAGTTTAACAGGAGCTATAAGTATAAAAAAGTACACATCTAGTTTTAGTCTATAATGTATTTTAATAACATGAATGCAAATCAAAACTACAAGATATCATCTCACACCTGTCAGAATGGCTAAAATTAAGAACACAGAAAATAGGGGCGCCTGGGTGGCTCAGTCGGTTAAGCGTCTGACTTCAGATCGGGTCATGATCTCACGGTTCGTGGGTTCGAGCCCTGCATGGGCTCTGTGCTGACAGCTCAGAGCTTGGAGCCTGCTTCAGATTCTGTGTCTCCCTCTCTCTCTGCCCCTCTGCTATTCACACTCTGTCTCTGTCTCTCAAAAATAAATAAATGTAAAAAAAAAATAAAAAAAAAAAGAACACAGAAAACAACAGATGTTAGCAAGCATGTGGAGAAAGTGGAACCCTGTTACACTGTTGGTGGGAATGCAAACTGGTGTAGCCACTCTGAAAAAAAGTATGGAGGTTCTTTAAAAAGTTAAAAATAGAACAACCCCACAACCCAGCAATTGCACTACTAGGCATTTATCCAAAGAAGACAAAAATTCTAATTTGAAGGGACACATGCATCCCGATGTTAATAGCAGCATTATCAACAATAGCCAAACCATGGAAGGAGTACAAATTAAGAATGGATAAAGAAGATGAGGTATATATACACAATGGAATGTTACTTAACCATCAAAAAGAATGAAATCTTGCCATTTACAATGATGTGGATGGAGCTACAGTGTATTATGCTAAGCAAAATCAGTCAGAGAAAGACAAATACCATATGAATTCACTCATACGTGGAATTTAAGAAACAAAACGGATGAACATAGGTGAAAGAAAAAAAAAGAGAGAGAGAGGGAGAGAGGGAAACCATAAGAGAATCTTAACTATAGAGAACAAACTGACGGTTGCTAGAGGCGAGGTGGGAGTGGGATGGGCTGAATGGGTGATGGGAATTAAGAAGAGCACTTGTTTTGATGAGTGCTGGGTGTTACATGTAAGTGATGAATCACTAAATTCTACTCCTGAAACTAATATTACACTATATGTGAACTAACTAAAATTTAAATAAAAACTTGAAACATTAAAAAGCCATTGTAGGGGCGCCTGGGTGTCTCAGTTGGTTGGGCGTCCGACTTCAGCTCAGGTCATGATCTCACAGTCCGTGAGTTCAAGCCCCGCGTCGGGCTCTGTGCTGACAGCTCAGAGACTGGAGCCTGCTTCCGATTCTGTGTCTCCGTCTCTCTCTGCTCCTCCCCTGCTCATGCTCTGTCTCTCTCTGTCTCAAAAATAAATAAAAACATTTAAAAAATAAATAAATAAAAAATAAAAAGCCATAGTAAATACATACATACATACGTACAAAAACAAACAAATAAATAAATAAATAAAATTTAAATCTGCAGTGGTAGAGGGACAAAAATATTAATTTTTACATTATTTCAAATTTTATTTTCTAAATTTACATACATTAAATGGACTTGTTTTGTGTAAATTTCTATAAATTTACCATATATATATCTTTTTTCAACCATGAACACAATCAAGACACAACTCTTCCATCATCGCAGATAATTCCCTTGTGCTACCATTTTGTACTCTCCCAAACTTTTAACCCCCAGCAACCATGGAGGTTTTTTTCATCAGTACAGCTTTGTCTTTTTAAGAATGCCATATTAATGGAATTGTACAATACCTTATGAGACTGGCTTCTTTCCCTCAGAAAAATGTCAAGTCGGGGAGGAGCCAAGATGGTGGAATAGCACAGAAGGTTCTTTTGCATCTCACATCCATGAAATACAGCCAGATCAACACTAAACCATCCTGCACACCTAGAAAACTGATCTGAGGATTAACACAACAATCTGCACAACCTGAACCACAGAACTCAGCGGGTATGTGACACAGATAGGTAAACTGGGGGAGAGATAAGCTGCAGAGGGCAGGGAGCTGTATTTGCTTGTAGAGAGAGGACAGACACAGGGGGGTGGGGAGGAGGGCATGGGAAAAGCACCCCCACCCCAAAAGCAGCTGGAGAGAAAGTGGAAAAGTGGAAACAGTTTCAGGGACTGAACTAAAAAGGGAGAAAGGAGAAAGGCAGGAGAAAGGTTTAAATTCCACTAAGACTCTATAAACAGGGGGACCGCAGTCTGAAACTCCGCAGCTCTGGTGGTGCTCTGGTGGGAAGAGTGAATCCCCAGGAGCAGAGTGAAGTCTGAGCAGTCCTCGGACCACATGGGGAGAGGCATTTCCCCTGCTGGGAGTACATTTGGTAGAGGCTGTGCGGTTCCCCCACAGGCAAAGGCCCCAGTGGATCCCAGAGAACAACCACATTGGCTGGTGCTGGAACAGGTGGTTAAGGGTGAAGTCTGGTGCCAGATGTGTGCTGTGATTTTCCATAATCCCTGAAATGCTGCTGCTACATGATCACATGAACTTTTTCTGGAGTGGGCTGGCACCCAACCACAGTCTCTGGGCAACGGCAGCAGCACAGTCCTGAGAAACTTCCTGGGTGTGGCCAGCACCCGGCCATTGCTCAGTGAGACCCACAGAGGGTCAGAACAGGTCAAAGCCTCAGTCCCTCAGAAGTGAGGGGTCAGAAAAAACAGCTGCATCTGAGATAAAATTCAGGAGAGAGGTGCTGCCTGGAAACGTAATGGTTTGGTCACAGACAGTATAAAAGCAGCCAGTGGACAGAAGCTGGAGACAAAGAATGGTGCACAATTGCTGGTCGGGGACAGCACAGAGTTCCAATACTAGAGACTGGGTAGCTGGGTGACGCCATTTACACCCCTCCTGCACATGCACATACACACATAAATATGCCGCAACAATCCACCCCAGTAAGCTAAGCAGCGCCACTTAGTGGAGAACAGAGTCATTACACTAAGCCCTGCCCAACTGGGTCAACCTCGCTCTTCAGGAACACAAGACTCTCCGCCTGCTTAGTTTATGGACTATAAATTGCTTCATTGTTTGACTTCTAGGGGAAAATGATGTAATTTCAAATGTATTTCAGTCCATTTGCTGGTCCATCTATTCAATTTTCGTTTTTTTCTCTTTTTCATTTCTTTTCTTTTACTTGAATACAGTAAGAGAAAAAAATTTATTCTTATTTTCAATTTTTATTAAAAATATTTTTCTTTAATTTTTTCTACTATATTTTTAACCTTTGTGTAAATTTCTCAAATTCTATTTCACTTCCATCATTTCACTTTATTCTATTTCACTATATTCATTTTTTCAAATTTCAAATGTTGTGTTTATTTTTTTTCCTTCTCCTTTTTCTCTAATCTCTCAAACTCGTTTCATCAACCAAGCCAAAACACACACAGAAAATAAATGATCTAGCATCATTTATTTGATTTGTGTGTCTGTGTATTATTTTTAATTTTTTAATTTTATTTTTTTCCTTATGAATTCCTTTCTCCCTTCAAAATGATGAAATGAAGGAATTCACCCCAAATGAAAGAGCAGGAAGAAATGACAGGCAGTGACTTAATCAACACAGATACAAGCAAGGTATCTGAACCAGAATTTAGAATGACAATAATAAGAATACTAGCTGGGGTCGAAAATAAGTTAGAATCCCTCTCTGTGGAGATAAAACAAGTAAAAGCTTGTCAGGATGAAATAAAAAATGCTATAACTGAGCTGCAATCTAGAATGGATGCCATGGTGGCAAGGATGGATGAGGCACAGCAGCAAATCCGCGATATAGAGGACAAACTTATGGAGAATAATGAAGCAGGAAAAAAAGATAGAGACTAAGGCAAAGAGCATGATTTAAGAATTAGAGAAATAAGTGACTCATTAAAAAGGAACAACATCAGAATCACAGGGGTCCCAGAAGATGAAGAGAGAGAAAAAGGGGTAGAGTGTTATGTGAGCAAACCATAGCAGAAAACTTTCCTAACCTGGGGAAAGACACAGGCAACAAAATCCAGGAATCACAGAGGACTCCCATTAGATTCAACAACACAAACCGACCATCAACAAGGCATACCATAGTAAAATTCACAAAATATTCAGGCAAGGCAAGAATCATGAAAGCAGCAAGGGAAAAACAGTCCTTAACCTACAAGGGAAGACAGATCAGGTTTGCAGCAGACCTATCCACAGAAACTTGGCAGGTCAAAAAGGCGTGGCAGGATATATTCAATGTGCTGAATTGGAAGAATATGCAGCCAAGGATCCTTTATCCAGCAAGGCTGTCATTCAAAATACAAAGAGAGATTAAACTTTTCCCAGACAAACAAAAATTAAAGGAGTTCGTGATGACTTAACCAACCCTGCAAGAAATTTTAAGGGGGGACTCTCTGAGGGGAGAAAAGACGTAAAAAAAAGACCAAAAGCAGCAAAGACTAGAAAGGACCAGAGAACACCACCAGAAACTCCAACTCTACAAGCAACATAATGGCAATAAATTCATATCTTTCAGTACTCACTCTAAACATCAATGGACTAAATGTTCCAATCAAAAGACATAAGGTAAAAGAATAAATAAGAAAACAAGATCCATCTATATGCTGTTTACAAGAGACCCACTTGAGACCTAAAGACACCTTCAGATTGAAAGTAAGGGGATGGACAATCTATCATGCTAATGATCAACAAAAGAAAGCTGGAGCAGCCATACTTATATCAGACAATCTAGACTTTAAAATAAAGACTGTAAGAAGAGATGAAGAAGGCATTATATCATAATTAAGGGGTCTATCCAACAAAAAGACCTAAGAATTGTAAACAGTTATGCTCCAAATGTGGAAGAAACCAAATATATAGATCAACTAATCACAAACATAAAGAAACTCATTGATAATAATACCATAATAGTAGGGTACTTCAACACCCCATTTACAGTAATGGACAGATCATCTAAACAGAAAATCAAGAAGAAAACAATGGCTTTGAATGACACACTGGACCAGATGTACTGAACAGATATATTCAGAACATTTCATCCTAAAGCAGTGGAATATACATTCTTCTCCAGTGCACATGGGACATTCTCCAGAATAGATCACATAATGGGACACAAATCAGCCCTCAACAAGTACAAAAAGATCAAGATCATACCGTGAATATTTTCAGACCACAATGCTATGAAATCCCAAATCAACCAGAAGAAAAAGTCTGGAAAGATAACAACTACTTGGAGACTAAAGAACATCCTACTAAAGAATGAGTGGGCTAACCAAGAAGTTAAAGAGGATATAAAAAAGCACATGGAAGCCAGTGAAAATGATAACACCACAGCCCAAAACCTCTGAGATGCAGCAAATGCAGTCTTAAGAGGGAAGTATATAGCAATCCAGGCCTTCCTAAAGAAGGAAGAAAGGTCTCAGATACACAACCTAAACTTACACCTTAACGAGCTGGAAAGAACAGCATATAAAACCCCAAAACAGCAGAAGACAGGAAATAATAAAGATTAGAGCAGAAATGAATGCTATTGAAACCAAGAAAACAGTAGAACAGATCAATGAAACCAGAAGCTGGTTCTTTGAAAGAATTAACAAAATTGATAAAACACTAGCCAGTTCGATCAAAAAGAACAACAAAAGGACCCAAATAAATAAAATCAAGAATGAAAGAGGAGAGATCACAACCAACACAGCAGAAATAAAAACAAGAATAAGAGAATACTATGAGCAATTATGCTCCAATAAAATGGGTAATCTGGAAGAAATGGACAAATTCCTAGCAACATATAAACTACCAAAACTGAAACAGAAAGAAATAGAAAATTTGAACAGACCCATAACCAGTAAGGAAATCAAATTAGTAATCAAAAATCTCCCAAAAAACAAGAGTCCAGGGACAGATGGCTTTCCAGGGGAATTCTACCAAACATTTAAGGAAGAGGTAACACCTATTCTCTTGAAGCTGTTCCAAAAAATAGAAATGGAAGGAAAGCTTCCAAACTCTTCCTATGAAGCCAGCATTACCTTGATTCCAAAACCAGAGAACACACTAAAAAAGGAGAACTATAGACCAATTTCCCTGATGAACATGGATGCAAAAATCCTCAACAAGATATTAGCCAACCGGCTCCAACAATACATTAAAAAAATTATTCACCATGACCAAGTGGGATTTATACCTTGGATGCAGGGCTGGTTCAATATCTGCAAATCAATCAATGTGATTTTTCACATCACTAAAAGAAAGGACAAGAACCACATGATACTCTCAACAGATGCAGAGAAAGCTTTTGACAAAATACAGCATCCTTTCTTGATAAAAACCCTCAAGAAAGTAGGGATAGAAAGATCATACCTTGAGATCATAAAAGACATACATGAAAGACCCAACGTTAATACCATCCTCAATGGGGAAAAATTGAGGGCTTTCCCCTTAAGGTCAGGAACAAGGCAGGAATGTCCAATCTCACCACTGTTATTCAATATAGTATTGGAAGTCTTGGCCTCAGCAATCAGACAACACAAAGAAATAAAAGGCATCCAAATCAGCCAGGATAAGGTCAAACTGTCACTCTTCACAGATGGTATGATACTCTATATGGAAAACCCAAAAGAGTCCACAAAAAAACTGCTAGAACTGATCCATAAATTCAGCAAAGTTGCAGCATATAAAATCAATGCACAGAAATCAGTTGCATTCCTATACACCAATCATGAAGCAACAGAAAGAGAAATCAAGGAATTGATCCCATTTACAATTGCACCAAAAACTATAAAATACCTAGGAATAAATCTAACCAAAGAGGTGAAAAACCTATACACTTTAACTATAGAAAGCTTATGAAAGAAATTGAAGATGACACAAAAAAAGGAAAAAGATTCCATGCTCCTGGATAGGAAGAATAAGTATTGTTAAAATGTCAATTCTACCCAATGCAATCGACATATTCAATGCAATACCTATTCAAAATAACACCAGCATTCTTCACAGAGCTAGAACAAACAATCCTAAAATTTGTATGGAAACAGAAAAGACCCCAAATAGCTGAAGCAATCTTGAAAAAGAAAACCAAAGCAGGAGGCATCAGAATCCCGGACTTCAAGCTATACCACAAAGCTGTAATCATCAAGACAGTATGGTATTAGCACAAGAACAGACATTCAGATCAATGGAACAGAATAGAGAACCCAGAAATGGACCACAAATGTATGCCCAACTAATCTTCAATCAAAAAAAGTGAAATCTTGCCATCTGCAACTACGTGGGTGGAACTAGAGGGTATTTATGCAAAGCGAAATTAGAGAAAGACAAATATCATATGCCTTCACTCATAAGAGGAGTGTAAGATACAAAACAGATGAGCATAAGGGAAGGGAAGCAAAAATAATACAAAAACAGGGAGGGGGACAAAACATAAGAGACTCTTAAATATGGAGAACAAACAGACGGTTACTGGAAGGGTTGTGGGAGTGGGGGCTGGGCTAAATGGGTAAGGAGCATTAAGGAATGTACTCTTGAAATCATTGTTGCACAGTATGATAAGTAACTTGAAAGTAAATTAAAAACAAATAAATTTTTTAAAAAGTCAAATTATTCCATGTCAATAGTTCATTGCCTTTTATTGCTAAGTAGTTTCCCATTGTATAGTTGTATTACATTTTGCTTATCCAGAGAATCATTGAGTTAGCTTGCTCCTGTTTTAGTTTGGAGACTATAAATAGAGAAGATAAAACATTGATTTCCAAGTTTTTGTGTGAACATAAATTATCATAAGACAAGTAAGTAGGAGTGGTATGGCTAAGTCATATGGTAAATATATTTTGTTGTTGTCGTTGTTGTTGTTGTTATTGTTGTTTTTAACCTGGCTAGTTTTCCAGAGTGTCTACTATTTTGCATTCTTACCAGGAATAGATGGAATTTCCAGTTGCTCAACATCCTCAGCATCATTTGATATTTTTAATTAAGCCATTCTAAAGGTTGTATAATGGTATTTCATGGTTTTAATTTGCCTATTCCTGATGGCTAATGATGATGAACATCTTTTTATGTGCTTGTTACCCATATATTCTCTTTGTTTAAACATTGTTCATGTCTTTTGATTACTTTTTGATTGAGTTATTTGTCTTCTTACTGCTGAGCTTTGTAAGTTCTTATGTATTCTAAATATAAGTCCCCTGTGAGATACGTGGTTTGTATATATTCTTCCAGTCTATAGTTTGTCTCTTCATTCCCTTCATAATGTCTTTCACAAATTAACAGTTTTAATTTTGATGAAGTCAAATTTGTCATTTTTCAATATTTTTAAAGTTTATTTATTTTGAGAGAGAGAGAGAGAGCATGATCAGGAGAGGGGCAGAGAGAGGGGAAGAGAGAGAGAATCCCAAGCAGACTCCACATCATCAGTGCACAGCCCAAAGCAGGACTCAAACCCATGAACCACAAGGTCATCCTGAGCAAAAACCCCAAGAGATGGAAACTGAACTGACTACGCCACCCAGGTGCCCCAAATTTGTCATTTTTTAAAATTAAAAAAAATTTTTTTAACATTTATTTATTTTTGAGAAACAGAGTGAGACAAAGTGTGAGTGGGGGAGGGGCAGAGAGCGAAGGAGACACAGAATCTGAAGCAGTCTCCAGCTCTGAGCAAGCGGTCAGCACAGAGCCTGATGCGGGGCTCCAACCCACAAACTGTGAGATCACGACCTGAGCTGAAGTTGGGCGCTCAACCGACTGAGCCACCCAGGTGCCCTAACAAATTTGTCATTTTTAAATTTATGTTTTGTGCTTTTGATGTCATATCTAATAACTCCTTCCTAATCTGAGGTCATGAAGATTTTCTCCTATGCTTCCCTCTAAAACTTTTATGGACTTATATTTTACATTTACATCTGTGATCTATTTTGAACTAATTTTTATATAAGGCGTGAGATTTGGGTCAAGGTTCAACTGTTTGCATGTGGATGTCCAGTTGTATCAACATTTTTGTTGTTTTTTTTTTTTCTAGATTTAATCAGATATAATAGAAAAAAAATTGTATTTAAGGCATACAATGTGAGAATTTGATATTTGTGTACACCGTGAAGTGATTACCACAATCAAGCTGTTTAACACATCCATCACCTCACATACTTTTCTTTTGTGGTGAGAACACTTAAGATCTATTCCCTTAGAAAATTTTATATGCAATACAGTATTATTAACTATAGTCTCCATGATGCACAAAATATCATCAGAACTTATTTATCTTACAGTTTGTATGCTTTCACAACGTTTCATTTTCCCCACCCTCTCAGCCTCTGGTAACCATCATTCTACTCTATTTCTGTGAGTTCAACTTTTTACATTCCACACATAAGTGAGATCATACAGAATTTACTTTTCTTTGACTTATTTCACTTAACATAATGCCCTCAAGGTCTACCCATTTTGTTGCAAAGGCAGGATTTCAATCTTTCTCATGTCTGAATAATATTCCATTTTATGTTTACCCAGTCATCTGTCAATGGACACAGGTTTTTTCTCCATCTTGGCTGTTGTGAATAATGCTGCAATGAACACGGCAGTGTAGCTATCTCTTCAATAACCTGATTTCATTTCCTTTGGATATATACCCAGAAGTGGGATTACTAGAAAACATGATAATTCAATTTTTAATTTTTTGAGGAATGCCCATACTGTTTGCCATAATGGCTGTGCCAGTTTACATTCCCACCAACATGCACAAGGATTCCTGTTTCTCCATATCTTTGCCAATAATTGTTATCTCTTATCTTTTTGACAATAGCCATTCTAATAGGTGTGAGGTAGTATCTCATTGTGGCTCTGATTTGCATTTCCCGGAAGATTAGTGGCATGTAGTGCCTTTTCATGTACTTGTTGGCTATTTGTAGTCTTTGGAGAAACATCCATTCAGGTGATTTACCCATTTTTAAATCAGGCTACTTGTTCTTTTGCTATTGAGTTGCATACATTTCTTATATATTTTAAATATTAACCCATTATCAGATATACGGTTTGCAAATGTTTTCTCCTGTTCCAAAATTGCCTTCTCATTTTGTTGATTGTTTCCTTTGCTGTGTGAAATCCCATTGATCACATTCATTTATTTTTGCTTTTGTTGCCTTTGTTTTTGGTGTCAAGCCAAAAAAATAAGTTCCAAGACCAAAATCAAGAAGCTTACCTCGATGCTTTCTTCCAGTAGTTTTACAGTTTCACATTTTACATTTGAGTCTTTAATGTATTTTGAGTTGATTTTTGTGGATGGTGTAAAATAGAAGTCCAATTTTATTCTTTCGCAAGCGTTTATCTTGTTTTTCAACACTATTTATTGAAGAGAGTATCCTTTCTCCATTACACATTCTTTGCTCCTTTGCCATAACTTAATTGACCATATATGTGTGGGTTTATTTCTAGATGCTTTATTCTGTTCCACCAATCTATGTGTCTGTTTTTATGCCAACACCATACTTCTTTTATTACTATAGCTTTATAATATAATTAAAAACCAGGAAGTATAAGGTTTCCTGCTTTGTTCTCTGTTCTCAGGATTGCTTTGGCTATGTGGGATCTTCTGTTTTGTTCCAGTTGAATTTTAGGATTGTACCTTTTCTATGAAAAATGCCATTCGAATTTTGATAGAAATTGCATTGAATCTATAGATGGCTTAGTGTAGCATGGACTTATTAAGCATATTAACTCTTACAATCCATGTACGTGAGCTATCTTTCCATTTATTTGTGCCTTCTTCAATTTCTTTCATTAATGTCTTAATAGTTTTCTGTGTACAGATCTACCTCCTTGTTTAAATTTATTTCTAAGTATTTTATTTCTTTTGATACTACGTAAACAGGATTTTGTCTATATTTCTCTTTCAGATAGTTCATTTTTGACGTTCAATGCAACTATTTTTATGTTGATTTTGCATTCTACAACCTTACTGAATCCATTTATTAGTTCCAACAATTTTTTAGAGAAGTCTATTTAGAGTTTTCTCTATATAATACATGTCATCTGAAAACAGAGAGAATATTACTTGTTACTTTTGATTTAAATGTCTTTAATTATTTTGTCTTTTATTTCTTTTTATTGCCTAATTGCTCTAGCTAAAAATTGTAGTGCTATATTGAATGGAAGCGGTGAGAGTGAGCACCTAGCCCTATTTCTGATCTAGGAGGAAAAACTTACAGCTTTTCACTATTGAGAATGATGTTAACTGTGGGCTGGTCATACAGGACTTTTGATATGCTAAGATACATTCCTTTTACACCTAATTTGTTGAGAGCTTTTAATCATGAAAAAATGCTGAATTTTGTTATGCTTTTCTGCATCTATTAAAATAATCACACAGTATTTATCCTTCATTCTGTTAATGTGGTGTATCACATTTATTGATTTGCATATGTTGAACCATCTTTGTATCCCACGGATATATCCCACTTGCCTCATGGAGTATGATTCTTTTAATATGCTATTAAAATTGGTTTGCTAGTATTTCACTGAAGATTTTTGCATATATGTTCATCGGGGATATTGGTTTGTAATTTTCTTTTTTTGTAGTATCCTTATGTGGCTTTGGTATGAAGGTAATGCTTTCTTCATAAAATGTTTAGAAGGCTGGAGATGCTCCATCCTCCTCAAATTTTTGGAAGAGTTTGAGAAGCACTGGTGTTAGTTCTTCTTCAAATGTTTGGTAAAATTCACTCATGAAGCCATCTGATTTAGGGCTTTTCTTTGTTGGAAGTTTTTTGATTACTGTTTCAATTTCCTTAGTTGTTATTTGTCCATTCAATTTTTCAACTTCTTCATGATTCACCCTCTGTATGTTGTATATTTCTAGGAATTTATTTCTCCTGTTATCTAATTTGCCGGTGTATACTTTTTCATAGTAGTCTCTTATGATTCCTTGTATTTCTGTGATTTTAGTTCAACACTGTTTTTTAAAAGGCTATACTTTTCGGGGCACCTGGGTGGCGCAGTCGGTTAAGCGTCCGACTTCAGCCAGGTCACGATCTCGTGGTCCGTGAGTTCGAGCCCCGCGTCAGGCTCCGGGCTGATGGCTCGGAGCCTGGAGCCTGTTTCCGATTCTGTGTCTCCCTCTCTCTCTGCCCCTCCCCCGTTCATGCTCTGTCTCTCTCTGTACCAAAAATAAATAAACATTGAAAAAAAAAATTAAAAAAAAAAAAAAAAAGGCTATACTTTTCAAAAACCGGTTTTGAAATATCTTTGCATCACTGTCAAAATAACTGGGTCACATGTGTGTGGATCTAATTCTGGACTCTCTATTTATTTCTGTTCTTTTATGTGCCCATCCTTTGCCAATGCCACACTGTCTTGGTGACTACAGCTATATAATATGTCTTAAATGTGTCTTGGCATTCTAATTCCTTCTTTCAGATTACTTTTAACATTTCTTTAGTATTCTCTTTTTCTTATGTTTATTCATTTATTTTTGAAAGAGAGAGAGAGAGAGACAGACAGACAGCAGGGAAGGGGCAGAGAAAGAGAGAATCCCAAGCTGGCTCCATGTGGTCAGTGCAGAGCCCAATGTGGGGCTCGAACTCACAAACCGTGAGATCGTGACCTGAGCCAAAACCAAGAGTTGGATGCTTAACCAACTGAGTCACCCAGATTCCTACTGGCTTTGCTGTTGCCCCTCCCACAGGATTGTTGGAGAGTTGGGGAGCAAGAAATAGAGGAATGAATGAATGAATGAATGAATAATAAATAAATAAATAAATAAATAAATAAATAAATAAATAAGGGACAGAAGTTCCTGCACTCTTTATTAGCTTTAGAAAACCCCTTTACTGCTTCTTGAGCCAGAACTAGAGAGCTCCTGGAGTTCTCTCTGCCCACACTAATACCTATTCTGAGGTTTTGGTTGCATTCCGCTCAAGAGGTACTGAAGTAAACTAAATGGTAACTCACTGACACTTTGGTGGTATTTTAAATTCTGGCATTCTTTCCAATCCTCATCTTTCTCAGTGCTAGTTACTTCTTACCACCTCCAATAGCAGCTTCCATGAATCCTGCCCATGCTTTATAACTGCATTCACTGAGGGAGACAGAGTGGCATTTGTTTACTTCATCTTGCCTGGAACTAGAATATCCCATACAATTATTCTTCATTTATGGGCTTATCATCCATCAAAGTTTAGAAATATACTTGTTCTATATGCCTGAAGAAAGTTAGACTTCCAAAAGTCGACATTTATTCCCACAAAACTGAGCCCCTTGAGAATTGCTTCTATGCCACATTATAGTTATTAATATTCCTTTGGCTTCTATCAAAGGTCATTGCCAGAAGCATACACATGATATTTGTAATTGTAATCAGTATAAAATTGTTAAGGCCATCACACATACATTATTCAATGACCCTTTACAAAGTTCCATATGGATTTTCCTTTTTTTTTTTTAATTAATACAGTGCTAGAAAAAAACTTCTTTCCATTAAGAAACTAAAATGCTTAGAGCTTTCCAATGGCAAGAGCTCTATTAGTGATTATATAATTCATTTTTTCCTGGCTACTAGGGAGCTCAGAGACAAATCAGAAACTTTATTATAGTTTCCATAATTATTACTTTTCCTTGTTCCTAATTTTCTATTTTCTCCTGTACTTTTTATTATTTCATTGCATGTGCATTTGTTATATACCTCCTCAAATTCTTTGCCAAAGAGGCAGAAAATAAATGAATGAATGAATGGGTGAATGAAATATAATGAGTAAATAAAGCTATAATTGGTACTTTTCTAAGACTTTATACCCATCCAGTGGAAACTAATTTTTTTTCTTCTGATTTTTTTTTTTTTTTACAAGCAGCAAGACATCTAGGGTCTTGCCTGATTATTTCATGTCCTAAAGCATTTTCCTCCAACATTTACATTGACATCTGCAAATGTTAATGGAGTTTCTCTCTGGGATGGGGATCATTAAGTCAAAGAACTGAAGCAAAATGGGCAATGAAAGATTGAATTTGTTCATGCCCATAACAATAGGCAGTGATGCTAATGTGCGTGGCAATTTTTATTGAATTTATGCAGCATACTGCAGCATCTGGAAACTCTTCGCTTGATTTTGGGATGCAATCAGTTCAAAACCTTAAATACACTCCTCAGGGCTTATTCTCCTATTGATTAGAATTAAAACAAGTTGCCCACATGAAAGCCTGGAGCACTGATAGGAAGTTGGGAACACGAAAGTATTTTACTAAGTGATGAAAATAAAAAGCAATTACAGTGAAACTCACTTCCCAAGAGAAAGTAAGAGCAAAACCTCCACTTGCCCACTTGCAGCACAATTTCACAAAATTGGAAGATATGACTTTTCTAAAAAATTAATGTCAGCACAAGATTAGAACTGATGAAGCTCTATTTATTGCCTCTACTGTGACCCTTGACAGTGTCCCACTCTCCAGGGCTGAAGCCCTGATGCAGTATCTCTGCAACCCTGCCAACACTCTATGCCTCTTTGCAGTATCTCTCAGTAAATAAACCAGCCTTTCTGCATGTCAAACATTGCTGTGCTGCCTCCAAATCAATCTTGCTCCTGCCCTCCAATCAATTCACTCTGCCCTCCATTTTCTCTTCCCAGACAGCCACCAGGAAAAAAAAAAAACTGCCCTAAAACTCATTTATGTTCTCCCTTGTCCTCCCATCCCTCTATTTCCTTTTCAAAGCACATTCTCATTCTCACTAGCTGTCATGGTTCTTCTTATTCTGAGGTCTGGATATACTGGTTGTATGTAGCAACATCCTGACAGGCTCCCTGTATCCATCAGAGGCTCTATACACTCGCAATATTGTCAAATTGGACAGTTATCATCATCATTATGTGTCACATTGGGGATCAATGTCAGAATCAAACAAAAAAAAACACATATGGTCAATACGTCTACTGATAAAGAGTCTCAGGGAAGAGAATAATCAGTTACTATAAGATTGAGTTTCATAGTAGGCAACCCAAACACCAAGATACTACACCCTCTTCTGTTGTAATAAGAAATAGCCACCAACTGCCATTGCCTTATACTCAATTTAGAAGTCATCTCATATCTATCATATCTGCCTTCCTTCCAGTACCCATATAATAGAGCAGCTGAAGAAATGGGCCTAGACTTCACAGTAATGACCTAGAAGGGACTTTAAAGCTCTTCTGCTTTAAAATCAATTTGGGGGTGGGGGGGGTGGGGGGGAGGGCAGCACCTGGGTGGCTCAGTCGGTTTAACAGCCAACTTCAGCTCAGGTCATGATCTCAGGGTTTATGAGTTCGAGCCCTGCATTGGGGCTCTGTGTTGATATTGTAGAGACTGGAACCTACTTCTCTCCCTCTCTCTCTGCCCCTCCCCTGTTCACTCTCTGTCCCTGTCTCAAATATAAATAAACATTTAAAACAATAAAATAAAATCAGGGGCACCTGGGTGGCTCAGTTGGTTAAGTGTCCGACTTCAGCTCAGGTCATGATCTCGCGGTTCGTGAGTTTGAGCCCCGCATTGGGCTCTGTGCTGACAGCTCAGAGCCTGGAGCCTGCTTTGGATTCTGTGTCTCGCTGTCTCTCTACCCCTCCCCTGCTCACACTCTGTCTCAAAAATAAATAAAACATTTAAAAAAAGTTTTTTAAATAAAATAAAATCAAATTTTTTCTAATAATAGTATAAACTGAGACACTGAGAGGTGATTTGATCAAAGTCAAAGCAGGAAATCAAACCCAGTTTGTTCAATTCACAGCTGCCATTTTTCTGTGAGATCATACTCCTTCTTTTGTATAGCAAGAAAACTTCCTTTCTGATGCATTCTTACCATTAATTTCTCAACTGCTATTTAATCTCACTATTCCCCATGACATTTTAAATAGCTGTCTTTCTTTTGTTCCTCCTTTAAGATAATTTTCAATTCTACTGATAGAGCACCTTACATTTCTAGCTTCCTTTATATTCCTCACTTCTATCTAGTTCAGGTATTTTACCATCCACCATGACCCACTTTCAGTCTCCAAATTGCTTGCACATTAATATTTCTAAGTTGTAATTCTATATTCTCACTTCCTTGTGCAAAATACTTTTTGTAACCCCTCTTTCCCTAAAACTAAGTGAAAGTTTAATGTTCTCCCAAGCATGGCCCCAGTCTCTCTTGATCCCCTTATTTTCCACTACTGACCCTCACATCATCAGGCAGAAAGTTGATTTCTTGCATAACTAAAATAATAAACCACATATCAAAGATTTAATAGTTAATTTACCACGAATCAAGGAATTTAGGATCTTGAATTTCTCTAGAAACTCTAAAAAAAGATTAGAGTTCTGAGGCAGAATTGGCCATCAGCAAAATTACTGTTTGTTTTTTATTTACATTTATTAATTTTTGAGAGAGAGAGAGACACAGAGCATGATTGGGGGAGGGGCAGAGAGAGAAGGAGACACAGAATCCAAAGCAGGCTCCAGGCTCTGAGCTATCAGCACAGAGTCGGATGTGGGCTCGAACTCACAAACCACGAGATCATGACCTGAGCCAAAGTCGGACACTTAACCAACTGAGCCACCCAGGAGCCCCAGCAAAATTACTGTTTTTCTCCTAATGTCAACACTGAGTCCCTAAAATATTGTCAGATACTCTATCAAGTACTGAGACTAAAAGGTGATTAAGACATTGTACCTGACCTCAAGGAGCTCATTATTCTATGAAGAACATGAAACCACGTACAGGGAATCAATAAGATGCATGCTATCTCAAAGCAGTAATAAAGTGTTGTGGAAGCTCTTGAACATAGGCTCCCTCACTTGTCCTTTTGAACTTCTGATTCTCTGTTATCTGTTGTCATGAGTTCACCCTAGTGCACTCAGAACCATGAAGGCCAGGCCAGAGGTCAGTGTGGAGCAGAGTGAGGAGGCAAGCTGCAGACCTGTAGCCTGATGGTCTCTAACACATAGAGACTGCTAGCTGTTTGACAAAGGGTTAGATAGATTTTGGCCTTAGATGCGGGGTCAGGCGGGGTGACTTAATTATTAACCAAAACAATGCCTGATTTTGTTTAGACAAAGTGTAAGCATTATTTTACATATGTGACGTCCGTGACATCTTCATAGTCCCATTAAGATAAGGAGAGAAGAAACATACAATTCCTGGTTTATAAATGACCCACATGAGAAATGCCCTCTAAACATCTGTCGGGTGGTTGATTTGTTGATTGAGTGATTAACCGTTTCATTGATTGATCAATGATCCATAATCAATCTTCCAACAAGTCAGGGTAGGGAGAAGGGGTAACCATTTTATCAATGAAAAACTAAAGCTTAAAGAGATGAGGTGGCTAGTCTCCTAACACCCAACTCATATGTAGGCCCAGAGTTTGAATGTGAGTTCTCTGAGAACAAGTTAAGAATTATTTTCATATTTCATTATACTGTATTTATGTAAAGATCAGACTTTCTGGTTCCCTTGATGGTACCATGTGAATAATTTCCTGAACATCAAGTTAGATCTGTAACTGCTAATATAAAAAGGGTTTCTAAATCTACGTTGGCTGCAGGGTATATCTAACCACAACAATGGCAGGATCAATATCAAGAAGTAAAGAGGTCTTCTGCCTTATCCCTTTTGAACATCCACATTCTGGCTCTCACAAATATGTATATACATACACACATGTATGAACTACAAAAGGTGATAAGGGTGATAGTAAAAAGATTGAGTAAAAAACGCTTTAAATTCCTCTCTAGAAATGTGACACAGAAATTAAATTTTTCCTTCTTCTCTTGGTAGTTTATTCCAGAGTAGTTTATTCATTCTTCTTTAATATCAAGCTTTCATAATCTACATGCATATTAATAGTAATTTTATTTCTTCTTTGATGCTCTTTTCTTATCAGTGAATGGGACAGCTGGGTGAAAAACAATTCTGAGAATAGATGAAAGGAAGGCAGGAGTGTTTTCACCCACACTAGACCTTAAAACTTAGATGAGCACTTTGTATCCTATGAGCATAGCATAGGAGCCAAAAACAGGGTGGAGGAAGAAGTCTCTCATTTGCAGATGAATATCTGGATTTTGGAAGCATTGTGGAATATTTAATTCAGTGTAAACAGGTGCCAATTGCTGAAATGATCGGCTTGAAGAGTACAAATAAAGTTGGTAGAAAAGATGTAAATCTGTAGGTGGTCCTAAAACTCAGAAAAAAGAGTTTAAATCTGATGAAGAAAAAAGAAAAGAACAAAAGAGAGAAAAAAATGATGTTTGAGTGAATCATACTTAAACAACTATCCCATTACAAAATACTTGGAGACAAAATTTTAAAATCAGTTAATGGCACCACTTAAAATAACGACTGAAAATACTCTAAGGAAACAAAACTGTTGAACTATGGAATAAAATGTCATCTAACTGTCATCACCTTCAAAAATGTACTTGCTGAAGCTTCACACATGCATAGAACAATATCTAGCAAGTCATCAGACATTTTCCTTGAGTTCATAATTTTTTAGGTATTGATATGAAAAAACAACTTTTAAATCCTTTTTCAAAAAATTACAAGCAAATCTGATATACGTATATGATTGTATCATGCCATATATGTATATATAATTATGTAATATATATTATACACACATATAATATATAGGGGGATAAGTAATATGAAACATGTGGGATTTTTTAAATTTTTTTAATGTTTATTTATTTTTGAGAGAGAGAGGGAGACACAGAACTCAAAGGTGGCTCCAGGCTCTGTGCTGACAGCGAGGCTCAAACTCACAATCTGTGAGATCATGACCTGAGCTAAAGTAGGATGTTTAACTGACTGAGCCACCCAGACGCCCCTGAAATATGTTTTTAATCAGTGTTCTAGTGGTAAAGAAAAATGCTGTCAACCCACTCAGCTAGTTCCTAATCACACATCTGCAAAAAGACTACAAAATACACTGTGTGACTATGGTGAGTTTTCACCTGTGCTAAACTAACTGGTTTAAATAAACCTTTCACCATGGAAAGGGAGGAAGGAAGGAAGGAAGGAAGGAAGGAAGGAAGGAAGGAAGGAAGGAAGGAAGGAAAGAAGGAAAGAAGGAAGGAAGGATGGGAGGCAGGGAGGGAGGGCACATCTCATAGGGAGGCAGACAGACAAGAAAGAAGTAGAGAATGATGAAAGAATGGCAGAGGAATAAGAGAAAATGACAGGGCAACACATTTTGTCTACTAGAAACTTTCACATCACAAAACTCATTTCATCAACCCAATAGCCCTGCTTTATAACTATTAACTAGCAGCATTTTCTAGATGAGAAAAGCCATGCTCAAGAGATATAGGTACTTGTTCATAACTAACAAATGACAGATCTAAATTTTCAACCTGGAACAGTGGTCCACACTGTTCCACCACACCAAGGTGCCTCCTTAACTCTAGGCTCTACCTTGGGTCTCCAAAGTGTTTGTTGCAATGCTGAGGGCCCATGGAAGTGCTTGCTCTCCCATCAGAAGAACCTGCTGCAGGGAGCATAAATGACTGGCAACCTCCTTCTGCCACACTTTTGGACCCACTGAGGATTCACACCATCCCTCTCTCATGTACTCCCACTCAGTGAATGAACACAGGCAATTCCTGCTAACATGAGATTCCCCTCACAGGTATCTAGGTATCTTTAGCACAGGGACCCCCACTGGTAAGGCTGAAACTTTCTCAGAACCATGCTTGGGTCTAAGGTTCTTATCCAATCCTCCCGTCTTCCTTTTTTTTTTTTTTTTCACACATAGCAGAACTTCATTGATCTCTGAGGATTCTTTCCTTCTCCTGATCCTCTTGCAGGTCTAATCCCACCTTACGAATTTATGTACAATTCCCAGCCCACTTACTTCAACGTCCAGAAAAAAAACATAGTAAGCCATAAAACTCTCATACCACTACTAACACTGATTAATCAAAACCACCAGAAGATGACATGCTCCCCATTAGAAAATCATGATTCCAGCTAGAAATGGAGGTACACAGGACTCTCAGTGTGAATTAGGATCTGGAAGAAATGGAGACCATGGAGTTCACTCGAGCTAGTCCAGACCTGAGGTTTAGACTGCAGATAAGCTGCTTAAGAGATGATTCAAAAAACTATCCCCCCCCCCCCCCCCCCCCCGTAGAAGATTATTATCACTCCTCGGTTTCTTTTAAAGGTTCCAGGATCAGGGCACCCAGGTGGCTCAGTCGGTTGAGCATCTGATTCTTGGTTTTGGCTCAGGTCATGATCTTGCAGCTTGTGGGATGGAGCCCCACATTGGGCTCCAAGCTGACGGTGTAGAGCCTGCTTGGGATTTTCTCTCTCTCCCTCTCTCTATTTATGCCCATCCCCTGCTCTCTCTCTCTCTTTGAAAATAAATAAATAAATAAATAAATAAATAAATAAATAAATAAATAAAATTTTTAAAGATTCTGGGATTTTTCCACACCTCAGAGAAGGAAGAGGCATAATCACAGACATACAAACTTATACCAGTCCACTTCAGACCACATACTCATACCTTCCCTTCAGTGACTGCAAATTTCTTCTGTTAGTGTCAATCTCTAATTCAAATATGCTCACACTTTACAGGAGTGTTTCAGAAGTTAGAGAATGAAAAGGATAGTAAATCATGGTGTTCTAAGTAACACACGAGGCATGAAAAGAAAATAAACACAATACAATGGAATGTCCATAATTACATATTAGAACGTTGTATAATCAAATATTGTATATATAATAAACACAGAAAGATCATTGATTAGAAATCAAAAACTTTTCCTTTTTCTTTTTTATTTTTAACTATTTTATCTATTTTGAGAGAGAGAGAAAGAGAGAGAGAAACCATGAGTGGGGGAGGGGCAGAGAGCGAGGGAGAGAGAGAATCTCAAGCAGACTCTGCACTGTCATCACAGAGCCTGATGCAGGGCTCAAACTCACAAACTGTGAGATCATGACCTGACCCAAAACCAAGAGCTGGACACTTAATTGACTGAGCCACGCAGGTGCCCTTCCTTTTTCTTTTTTAGACAAATCAAATATCCTAACCACATTTTTATAAAGATTTCGCCAGATTACTATATGCCTCTATTGTTACTATCTCTTAACATAGAGTCTCTATCTTAATGTCAGTTTCCATCTACCTTCTCTTCCCTCAACACACACACATGTGTGCGCGCACGCGCACACACACACACAAATCTATGATGTCATGAAGCACCTGCCACTTTCCCCTTCACATGTCCTTTGGCCCCTTTGTTGCATTCCCCCAGCAAGTTCTTCATGCCCACTATTATGCCTCCTTCCTCCCATCTCTGTTGATTCTTACTAGGCACAGCTGCCTTCTGCCCTAACCTAGGGTCATTACGAGCAGCATAGCTTTGGTGTCAGATGACAAGGGGTAACAATAAATGTGGTGGAGAAAGAGTGGGGAAAGGGTAATTCTTCTTCTTTCAAAACCCAGTTGAACACTTTGGAAGCTGGAGACAAGGACGTGCTGTACTTGGAGCCATAAAAAAGAGTATCTGGAAACAACTTAAATGAAACCTGTATATCCAGAAGTTCTTTGTGAGCTAGGCAGAGGACAGGAACCCAAATTTAGAAATAAGGAATTCTACGTGATGCTCTCTAGTGATTGGTAGTGGCATATGTTACTTCCAGGTAGTTTTCAAAGCTGTGCACAATTCACTACAGTGCTCATTTTGCTCTCTTCCAAATCACAGAGTAGAAGAAATCAAAGGAACCAGGCTCTTAATTCTGAATTCCACTGTTCTTATTCAATGATAATGTCTTTAAATCTACGTGTCAAGGCAAGACAAATAACTAACTCAAATCTAAAATATAAAGAGTTTTATTCAGCATTTTATACTAAAATTAGCATCTTTTGAATTAATATGTTAATATTATAGCATAGCAAAATAATTGTATCATTTAAAAGATGAAAATGTAGGGGCACCTGCGTGGTTCAGTCAGTTGAGCATCTGACTTCAGCTCAGTTCATGATCTGAACCCCACATCATGCTCTGTGCTGACAGCTCAGAGCCTGGAGCCTGCTTCAGATTCTGTCTCCCTCTCTCTCTGCCCCTCCTCCACTCACGCTCTATCTCTCTCTCTCAAAAATAAACATTAAAAAAATTTTTTAAAGATGAAAATATAGGGGCGCCTGCGTGGCTCAGTCGGTTAAGCCTCCGACTTCAGCTCAGGTCACGATCTCACGGTCCGTGCGTTTGAGCCCCGTGTCGGGCTTTGGGCTGATGGCTTGGAGCCTGGAACCTGCTTCCAATTCTGTGTCTCCCTCTCTCTCTGCCCCTCCCCCGTTCATGCTCTGTCTCTCTCTGTCTCAAAAATAAATAAATGTTAAAAAAAATTTTTTGGGGCGCCTGGGTGGCGCAGTCGGTTAAGCGTCCGACTTCAGCCAGGTCACGATCTCGCGGTCCGGGAGTTCGAGCCCCGCGTCAGGCTCTGGGCTGATGGCTCAGAGCCTGGAGCCTGTTTCCGATTCTGTGTCTCCCTCTCTCTCTGCCCCTCCCCCGTTCATGCTCTGTCTCTCTCTGTCCCAAAAAAAAAAAAAAAAAAAAAAAATTTTTTAAAGATGGAAATATAGTATCATAACATACAAAGTGTAACTGCTGCCCTCCTAATATCTTAAACTGGATTTAGGCCAAACTCCTAAATGTCAGCAATCATAAGTATGGATTTTCCCTTAAAATGATAATTTTTAAAAAACAAAAATAAATGATTTTTGTATGGCTGAAATTACTTCACTCTGTCGAAGCTCCTGAAATGAATTCCCAAGGACTAAAGTAGAAGTAACTCTTAACATTTGACTTGGCATTTTCCATTTATTGCTTTCAGCTTTAAATGGCAAAGCATTATTCTTATCATTAAAAATAGCACTGAAAAAATAGCACTGAGCTACAGAAACTTTAAGTAATGTATGGTATTGGTTACAACAGTTGTGGCCCACTGTAAGTAAAGTAATATATAAGAAAAACACTTATTTATAAAAATTGAGACTGCCTATTAAAATTACCAGAGTATTCTTTGCCTTCAGAAATGATTTACTAAGGGCATTTTCAATTGTATTATATAACCTATTTAACACTAAGTAATAAATGATTAAATAGCGACCTCTGGAAAACTGTCACCTAGAGAATGTTTAATAGGGTTGACTAAAAAGTGTCACAGGGCAGTACAAATGTGAGATTCTTTTTTAGCAAGCTCTCCAGGCAGAAAAAAAGCCTTTACCAATCAAATGGCCATAAAAATCTTCCTATAAACATAACATACAAAGTGAACAGATTCACAAGGAAGAAGGAATAATAAACTACTATATAGCCATTAAAAAGGCAAGTTGTAAAAGCATGCTAAATGACAGGAAAAAAATCTTTTACTACTAGTGAGGAAAAAAACAGATCACAAATGAATATTTTTGAGCATAAGGCCTATTTTTTAAAGTTATGCAAATAAGCACTTACATAAATTTATAAACTTCCAGAGGATATACACTTAGACACTAGGAGAATAGTTGACAGTTTTTTCATTTTTATATAATTCTGCATTTTCTGACTTTTTTAAATGATCACATCTTTCTTTATAACCCATCATATCAGTCAGCACAGACTACATTATACTGTGGTAACAAACAATCTCATGTCTTTACCCAAGAAAAGCATATTCTCACCTATTGATTACCATAGGCAGGGATGCTCTGCTCATGGAATCAGTCAGGGCCCCAGACTGATGCAGTCTTCAACTGCACACACCCTGTCATGATCACTGAGACCAAAAAGAGCACAGTGAATTGTGCACAGCTCCGAAAACTACCTGGAAGTAACACATGCCACTACCAATCACAAATCTTTGGAAAAGCAAATCATATGGCCAAAACTTACTTCACTGAAGGTGGACAAATATAATCTTACTACATGTCCAAGAGAACTGGTTAAAAGTCCTGGATGGATATGAAATCACAAGGATAATAGCTAATTTTTTAAAATGTATTTCTAGGTTTTCAAATTTTCCAAAATGTCATGTATTTTTACTAATACCTGTGGAAAAAAAACTCTCAACAAATATTATTCTTAAAAAGTGAAAAACTCAGTATCACAATATGCAGGAATAAAATAAATTATTCTCCAAATAAAGAATATAACAGCACTAGAGGAGAATATTCACTCTCACACTTACAAAATACAGTAAGCTTATATTAGAGAGAAAATAAGACTCAACATAATGTCACTGACTTAGAGTTCAAAGTAAAGACTGATTAGTACAAAACACAAGTGAGGGCTAGGATTTAGTAACATGGTCCTGAAGAAGCTCCTTCATCCAGACAAAACCACTGATTAAAGGATTTTACCTGGTGAGAAGGATCAGAGTGATATGAGAACACACTGTACAGTCATGCTGGCTCATTGTTCATCGTAAATTCAAGTTTTTAATTAGTCACTACAGAGCCCGAATGTGATCATGTGGTCATTCTTAGTTAACACTTTTGTTGTTTATTCATTCATTCATTCATCAAATGTTTATTGTGGGTCAGCTGGGAAGATGGCAGATTAGGAGGATCCAAGCTCACTTCGTCCCACGGATACAACTAGATAACACCCATAATCAGTGTAGATAACCCAGGAATTGACCCAAAGTCTAGCAGAACAAACTCCACAACTAAAGGCAGGGAAGAGGCCACATCAAAGAAGGTAGGAAAGGCAAAGGTGAGGTCTGAGAGCAAAAGAGCCCATGGCCATCTGCAGTGGGGAGGGAGCTGCTATGCAGAGAAGGGCAAAAAACAGACTTTCACACTTGGGAGCCCATGAATGGATAGGATGAATCTCCATAATATTTGCCTTTGAAAGTGAAAGAGCTGAATTTCATGCATTCTTAAAACCAGTAGGACTTAAAGCCTGAAATTTTAAAAATTGGCAAGCTCAGCTCTGTGAGAGCCCAGAAGGTGTTAAGAAATTGGGTCCCCACCCTTAAAGAGACAGCAGGACAAACAGCCCGTGCAGATAAAGCATAAATCCAGCACTTTGAAAAATGCCATAGGCAGGTGGGAGGGAGAGTGATTTGCTCACCTCAGAGCACAGCCCAAAGAGACAGGGATCATAGGGAGACCCCTTGTGGGAACCAGGGCAATGCCAACACTCCTTACCTAACTTACTTACACTAAGCCCAGCCTGCCAAGCTTTGGCAGACCTGTCCTTCCCAGTCATGCTCCCCTGAGTCCCTGTGCTGTGGGTCTCTCCCCAAGAAGACCAGCACAAACCCTGCCAACACCACATCTTCTGACCTGCACATTTTGTGGGACTTCAGTTCCAGCAGTGGTGGGGGCAGGTCTCATTTAGCAAGAAGACTATGCCACACCTTGCTGACCACACATAGGCAAAAGAGTTTCTGCAGACAACTGGACTGAAGGAAAAAGAGACAAAGACTCAACAGCAAAGCAGATGCAACATGCAAAGGAGACCCTCTCTGAAATAGGGAGTCAGGAAAGTTAGCTGACTTGCCTAACACAGAGATACAGACACAGAAAGTCAGACAAAATGAGGAGACAAAGAAACATCTCCCAAATGAAAGAACAGGATCAAACCACAGCAAAAGACCAAAGCAAAAAGGATATAAGTAATATGTCTGATAGGGAATTTAAAGCAATGACCATAAGATCCTTATGGACTGAAGAAGAGTGGAGGATACTCTAACACAGAGGATATATCTAACACAGAGATAAAAAAGAACAAATAAGATTGAGAACACAATAAATGAAATTAAAAATACACTTGATGGAATAAATAGCAGGCTAAATGGAACAGAGGGATTAATTAATGACCTGGAAGACAGAGTAATGGAAAGTAACCAAGCTGAGCAATGGAGAGGAATGAAAATTATGCATATTGAGAATAGTCTTAGGGAAGTCAGTAACTCCATCAAGTCTTATTACACATCTTCATTATAGAGATCTCAGGAAAAGAAGAGATAAGTGAGGGGCAATAAATTTATTTGAAGAAATAATAGCTGAAAACATCCCTAATCTGGAAAAGGAAACAGATATCCAGATCCAGGAGTCATAGAGATTCCACCACAAATTCCACCCAAGGAGGTCCACACCAAGACACATAGTAATTAAAATGGCAAAAAGTGGTGATAAAGAAAAAAATCTTAAAACAGCAAGAGAGAGGGAAAAAAAGACAGTTACATACAAGGGAAACCCCATAAGATTATATAGTGGATCTTTCAGCAGAAACGTTGCAGACCATAAGGAAGTAGCATGATATACTCCAAATGCTGAAAGGGAAAAATTTGTAGCCAAGAACACTCTATCCAGTAAGACTAACATTTAGAATGGATGGAGAGAGAAAGAATTTCTCAGCAAAACAAAAATTAAAGAATTTCATGACCACTAAACACCAGGCCTCTAAGAAATATTAAAGGGAGCTTCCCTTTCATTCAAAAAGTCCCCTGTAATATTTTGTCCCCTTTAATATAACCAGTAATATAAAGTCCCCTTTAATATAACCAGTAATAGATATGCAAAGAATAAAGACAAAAAAGTGTAAGTAAATCACTAAGAAAGCCAACAAATGATGAAAAATATCAAGAGAAGAAAGGATCAGAGAAAATCTATAGAATCAATCACAAACAAGTAACAAAATGACAACAAATATGTATCTATCAATAATTACTTCGAATGTACATGGAGTAAACTCTCCAATCAAAAGACATAGGGTAACACAGTGGATACAAAAACAAGACCCATCTATATGCTGTCTACAAGAGTCTCATTTCAGACCAAAAGACAAGGGCAGATTTAAAGTGGGGGAATAGAGAAAAATTTATCATGCAAATGGATGCCAAAAGAAAGCCAGGATAGCAACACTTATATCCAACAAAATAGACTTTAGAACAAGACTATACCAAAAGACAAAGAACACTCTATACTAATGAGGACAATCCAACAAGAAGATATAACAATTTTAAGTATTTATACGCCCAACATGAAAGCACCCAAATACATAAAACAGTTAATAACAAACACAGTAACAGTAGGGGAATTTAACACCCCACTCACATCAACAGATAGATCATCCAGACAGAAAATCAACAAGGAAACGGTAGCTTTGAATGACACATTGGACCAGACAGATTCAACAGACATATTCAGAACATTCTATTCTAAACCAGCAGAATATACATTGTTTTCAAGTACACATGGAATAATCTCCAGAATAGATCCATATTAGCCCACAAAAAAAGTGTTAACACATTCAAAAAAATCAAAACATACCATGCTTGTTTTCTGACCACAACACTATGAAACTAGAAATCAACAAGAAGAAAAACTCTGGAAAGACCACAAACACATGGAGGTCAAATACCATGCTGTTAAACAATAACCAGGCCAACCAAGAAATCAAAGAAGTAACAAAAAATTACATGGGGACAAATGAAAAAGAAAACACAATGGTCCAAAACCCTTTGGGATGCAGCAAAAGCTTTTCTAAGAGGGAGGGTACAGAAATACAGGCCTACTTCAAGAAGCAAGAAAAAGCTCAAATAAACAACCTAGCCTTACACCTAAATGAGCTGGAAAAAGAACAAACAAAACCCAAACCCAGAAAAAGGAAGGAAATAATAAAGATTAGAACACAAATAAATGATATAGAAACAAAAAAAAAAAAACAATAGAACAGATCAATGAAATCAGGAGCTGATTCTTTAAAAGATAACAAAAGTGAAAAAATAAAAATAAAAAAAAATTAAAAAAAAATAAAAGATAACAAAAGTGATAAACCTCTAGCAAGACTCATAAATAAAAGAGAGAATCCAAATAAACAAAATTACTAATGAAAGAGGAAAAATAACAGCCAACACTACAAAAACACAAACAGTTATAACAAATATTATGAAAACCCATATGCCAAAAAATTGGACAACTTAGAAAAAGTGGATAAATTCCTAGAAACATATAATCTACCAAACTAAATCAGGAAGAAATAGAAAATTTGAACAGATCAATCACCAGCAATGATATTGAATAATTAATCAAAAAATTCCCAAAAAACGAAAGTCCAGGATCAGAAGGCTTCACAAGTAAATTGTATCAAACATCAAAAAAAAAAGAGTTAATATCCATTCTTCTCAAACTATCCCAAAAAATAGAAGAGGAAGGAAAACTTCCAAATTCATTCTATGAGGCCAGTATTACCGATATCAAAAGCAGATAAAGACACCACAAAAAAAAAAGAGAATTACAGGCCAATAACTTTCATTAATATATACATAAAAATCCTCAACAAAATATTAGCAAACCAAGCTAACAATATATTTGAAAAACCATACATCACGATCAAGTGGAATTTATTTCCTGGATGCAAGGGTGGTTTAATGTTCATGAAACAACCAACGTGATATATCACATCAATAAGAGAAAGGATTAAAACCACATGATCATCTCAACAGAAAAAGCATTGAGAAAAAGCATCTGACAAAGTACAACATCTATTCATAATAAAAACCCTCTGCAAAGTTGGTCTAGAGGGAATATATCTCAACATACTAAAAGCCTTATATGAAAAATCCACCTCATACTCAATGGTGAAACACTAAGAGATTTTCCCCTAAAGTCAGGAACAAGACAAGGATGTCTATTCTCACCATGTTTATTCAACGTAGTACTGGAAGTCCTAGCCATATTAATTAGTAATTAGACAACATAAAAAAATAAGACACCCAAATTGGTAAGGAAGAAATAAAACTCTATTTGTAGATGACATGATACTATAAATAGAAAACTCTAAATATTGCACCAAAAAACTACTAGAACTGATAAATTAATTCAGTAAAGTCATAGCATAGAAAATCAACATACAGAAATCTGCTGCATCCCTATACACTAATAATGAAGGAGCAGAAAGTGAAACTAGGGAAACAATCCAATTTAAAATTGCACCCAAAACAAAAAAAAAAAAATACCTAGGAATAAGCTTAACCAAGAAGATGAAAGACCTATACTCTGAAAACCATAAAACACTGATGAAAGAAATTCAAGATGACACAAAGGCATTAAAACACATTCCACACTCATGGGTTGAAAGAACAAATATTGTTAAAATGTCTGTGCTACCCAATGTTAAAATGTTGGCAATCTACAGATTTAATGCAATCCTTATCAAAATACCAGTAGCATTTTTCACAGAACTAGAACAAACAATCCTAAAATGTATACAGAACCACAAAAGACCCCAAACAGTCCAAGCAATTTTTAAAAAGAAAAACAAAACTGGAGGTACCACAATTCCAGATTTCAAGTCACATTACAAAGCAGCAGTAATTAAAACAGTATGGTACTGGCACAAAAAGAGACACAAAGATCAACAGAATAGAACAGACAATCCAGAAACAAACACACAATTATATGGTCAATTAATCTTTGAGAAATCTGGAAATACCCCATGAGAAAGAGTCTCTTCAACAAATTGTGCTAGGAAAACTGGACGGCAACATGCAAAAGAACGAAACTGGACCACTTTCTTATACCATACACAAAAACAAATTCAAAATGGATGAAACTAAATGTGAGACCTGAAACCATAAAATTTCTTGAAGAGAGCACAGGCAGTAATCTCTCTGACATTGGCTATAGCAACATTTTTCTAGGTATGTCTTCTGAGACAAGGGAAATAAAAGCGAAAATAAACTATTGGGACTATGTCAAAATAAAAAGTTTCTGCACAGCTAAGGAAACAATCAACAAAACCAAAAGGCAACCTATAGAATGGGAGAAAATATTTGCAAATGACATATCTGAGAACAGGTTAGTATCCAAAATATACAAGAACTGATACAACTCAATACCCCAAAAACAAATAATCCAATTTTAAAAATGGGCAGAAGACATGAATAGACATTTTTCCAAAAAAGACATACAGATGGCCAAGAAACATGAAAAAGATGCTCAACATCACTTATATCAGGAAAATGCAAATCAAAACTACAATGCAATATCATCTCATACCTGTCAAAATGGCTAAAAACAAAAACAAAAACAATAAATGTTGGTGAAGATGTGGAGAAAAAGGAACCCTCCTGCACTGTTGGTAGGAATGTAAAGTGGTGCAGCCATTGTGGAAAAACAGTATGGAGCTTAAAAATAGAACTACTCTACGATCCAGTAATCACACTACAGGGTATTTACCCCGAAAATACAAAAAACACTAATTCAAAAGAACACATGCACCCTATATTTATTGCAGTATTATTTATAATAGCAAAACTATGGAAGTAGTCCAAGTGTCCAACAATAAATGAATGGATAAAGAAGATGTGGTGTATATATATGTATATATATATATATACACACACACACACACAATGGAATATTATTCAGCCATATAAAAGAATGAAATCTCGCCATTTGCAACAACATGGATAGAACTACAGAGTATTATGCTAAGTGAAATAAGTCAGTCAGAGAAAGACAAATACCATATGATCTCACTCATACGTGGAATTTAAGAAACAAAACAAACAAGCAAAGGAAAAAAAAAAGAAAGAAAGAAGACAAACCAAGAAACAGACCCTTAACTATAGAGAACAAACTGATGGTGACCAGAGGGGAGGTAGGTGGGAGGGGGAGGGGGAATAGGAAGTGGGGATTAAAGAGGACACTAATGATGAAAAACAATGGAATGGAATGGAATGGAATGGAATGGAATGAAATGAAATGAAATGAAATGAAATGAAATGAAATGAAATGAAATGAAATGAAATGAAATGAAATAGAAAATATATATTTATTCTGTACCTAGCTGCAGCCTAGACACCATTATAGTTATTATAGGTCTTGGGACAGAGCAATGAACAAAGCAGATGTACTCCCTGCTCTCATGGAGCTTACATTCTAATGTAGGGGAGGGTATGTGTATAGATGGCAATAAGTGCATACTTCTATGTGGAGTATGGAGACAGAAAGGAACAGGGGGTACAGCTTGAGACAGAGTAGTCAGGTAAGACCTCTCTGATGAAGTGACGCTGAAGCACAAACCTGAAGGAAATGATAGAACAGGCCGTTGTCTGGGGGAAAGAGCATTCCGGGCAAAACAGCAACTGCAAAGACCCAGAAGGTGGAGCAGAACTTATGTGTTCAAAGAATAGCCAGAAGGGTGGTGGGGCTGGAGCAGGATTGGCAAGGGGAGAGTTGTAAGAAATAACATCAGGGACGAGCCAGGTATGAAATCACGGGACCTTTGGGGTCATGGTAGGAAAGGCTTTGAATTTTAATCTTTGTACAAGGGAAATCCACTGGCAAGTTTTGAATAGAGCAGTGATCAAATCTTACTTTCATTGTGGAAAGATTCTTCTGGTTGCTACGGAAAATAGTCTAAGGCAGAGGCAGGCCAATCTTTAGGAGGCCGCTGCAATAGTCAAAATGAAGCAGCTTGAAATAGTGAGAACAGCAGAGGTGGTGGAAAGAGTGAGGGTATCATTTCAAAGAGAGCCAATAGAATTTGTTGATGAATTGGATTTGGTATGTGGGACAGAGTAGTCAAAGAATATTCTGGTGTCACTTTTTGATGAAGTACAGACTAGAAGAACCCCTCTGTGTATTGTTATATAAGAATACCTAGAATGGGATGAACCCTATGTAACAACTACTAATGCCCAAGGAAGGTAAAAATAAAATTTAAAATATACCCATGTCTTATATAGAATTCTTTTTTAACACATTATATTTCTGTCTGAGTAGGTTACATGTTATAATTTCAAACTGGGTTCTAATGTAAAAACAAAACAAAATAAATAAACCAGAAACACTTGACATGCATACAACTTTTCATATCTACTAACTTCAAACACTGTACCCTTGGTAAGTGATAATTACATGGAGTCTGAAAATAAGCCTTTCTGATTCATCTGTGGATTTAAGGGGTAGGTCTTAAGAAGCAGTGTAAATAAGACAAAGACAGAATTGGATACACCATAGTAGCAGAGCCTTCTTTCAAAAGAAGCCCTGATTGCTAACAGTTTCTTCCCAACACTCTTACTTAATACAAAGAATAGCATCAATCTTTTTCCTCAACAATTCTTTTGCACACAGTTCTCCCATGATATAATTTGATCTTCCACTACCAGTATGACTAGAGACTGAGGGAAATATTAAAATAAACATTAAAATTTTTTAAATTTAAATATCCTGGGGAGAAAAGTCAAAAGTGGGTATCTATAAATTTTATGAAACATAGATATGGACATGAATCTTGGAAGGACTAAACACCAAAAGCAAAATAAAAAAGAACTATGGAGGGGCGCCTGGGTGTCTCAGTCAGTTAAGCGTCTGACTTTGGCTCAGATCAGGATCTCACTGTTGGTGAGTTTGAGCTCTGCATCAGGCTCTGTGCTGACAGCTCAGAACCTGGAGACCACTTTGGATTCTGTGTCTTCTTCTCTCTCTGCCCCTCCTCTGCTCATATTCTGTCTGTGTGTGTCTCTCTCCCAAAAATAAATAAACATTTAAAAAATTTTTTTAAATAACTATGGAAACTTTTGACAGCAAAAACCTAGAGAAGAAAGCAATTATAGTAATGAAACCATGAAAGAGAAGGTAGAGATTACAGAGATTATATTAGGTTGATAAATCATCACCAAAAAATTCCAGTGAGAGAGGAGATGAGCTGAGTTGCTATGCATACGGTCACTTAGAAAGAAATACCCCACACAGTTACAGATTTTCTCCACCTTGTCATCATCATCCCACTCCAAAAGGAATATCTCACTCAGTCCTTCCTCCCTGGATACCCACTTGTCAAAACTAAAATCCTACCTCCTACATAAAGCCCTTCTAGACTTATTTATGAGGATGGTATTTTTCATCAAGTAGGAAAAATAAAACTTCCTCAACAAACATAAAAAAGCATTTTTGAACAAAGTCTAGTGAGCATTTTATAAGGCAGAACAAATCCCCATGTTTAAAACAAAAACAAAAACAAATCCTCTATGAAAAACATTCCTAAAATAACCAAGGACTGATTTGTACAAATCCTGTCTTACTCGTTAATTTCTCTGGCATAGTTGTGTGCCCTTCTGGGGCGAGAGCCAAATATGCTTTGTTCCCTCTGTATAAAAATAAATCTATAGAAGGTCAAGAGAAAGGACTATTTTTAAAAAATATATTGACTAAACTGAGTGGGAAAAGAAGGCAAATACTGGATAATATATCCAACACATCTTTGCCTTAATAATTCATATGTTGAAAGACTAGTATTTAATCATAAATTGATAGATAATGGCCTCCATTCTGTCAGTCGCTTTTTTAGGTTGAACAAGTACCCACACTAGGGGTTCTCATTTCTGATTTAGGGGAGGGGGAATTGGTCTCTTACAATCTTCATGGAAGTGTAATTTGAAACCCCCCACAAGTGAATCAAATACCAACACTACCCTCTCCTTACACCTCAGCCTCATTGAAGAACTGCTAGCCTATAGATGAACTGTTGTGAATAAAAGCAATTCTATCCTCTTTTTCTAAGCCTCGCACACCAGAGGAAGAATTATCCCTATTTGTAGTCAAATACAACTACATAAGACCTAACCCAATGTGTAACATCAATATGGCTAAGCTGGATCATATGTGGTATTTACCTATTGACTCCCAGAAAGACTACCAGAAAACCTGTTGAGCAAAGAATACTAAGCGTATTAGACCTGCTTTAGTAATACCACCTTGACAACCTGAGTAGTGTCTCCGAAAAAAGTGGTATGGGAAGGATATTTATAGATCTTGGGGTCCGGGCTCAAATGATTTAAGGCAGGTTTCCAAGGCATAAAACAGATAGGGAAAATCTGTGGCATAATAGTTTATGATTGGTAGACACTGAAGCAAGTGTCTTGAAGAGAATCTTGATAAGCAAGCTATTGCTTGAGAAGCAAGCTGCTTGCTCAGGTGTGTCATCTATTGCTGAGAAAGGAGGGCTGTTTACCCAGATGAGCAAAATATTTGCCTGAACAAATTAGTTTTCAAAAATGTCCTGAGGTAAACAAACAAACAAAAAAACCTGAAGTAAACAGTGAGGTTATTTACTGGTTTACTGTCTTATCTTCCTGAATACGAATCGCCTACAACAAACAATAAGTCTTGCTAATGCAGGTGGCCTTAGTTATTAGTCCTGAGGGTCAAGTTATATGGATTCAGGTAGTCTCCTCACTAAAAATGCCAACAGATGATTAGAAACAAACCAAAAGATTATTTGGAGCTGTAAGCAGAAAAACAAGTCACCAGATCAGTACTTGGAAAGACAGGGACTAGGCAGGGAAGCCACATGAGAAGTCAGTCATGTGAAGGAAGTCATGGCAAAGACTAAGAAAGTGAGACTGTCCATTTGTTTATTGGCAGTGTTTCTTAAATTCCACATATGAGTGAAATGCCATGTGATTTCACTCATATGTGGAATTTAAGAAACAACAAAATGAGTAAAGGCAAAAAAAAGAGAGAGAGGCAAACCAAGAAACAGAGTCTTATCTACAGAGAACAAACTGATGGTTACAAAGGGGAGGTGGTTGGGAAGATGGGTTAAATAGGTGATAAGGATTATGGAGTGCACTTGTGATGAACACCAAGTGTGGTATGGAAGTGTTGAATCGCTATTTTGTACACCTGAAATTTAATATTAGCTATATGGTAACTAACTGTAATTTAAATAAAAACTTTATAAGATAAAAAAACATAAAGGTGGGGGCACCTGGGTGACTCAGTTGGTTAAGCGTCCGACTTCGCCTCAGGGCATGATCCCACAGTTCGTGGGTTCGAGTCCCGCGTCAGGCTCTGTGCTGACAGCTCGGAGCCTGGAGCCGGCTTCTGATTCTGGGTCTCCCTCTCTCTCTGCCCCTCCCCTGCTCGCACTCTGTCTCTCTGTCTCTCAAAAATAAATAAATGTAAAAAAACAAAAACAAAAACCATAAATGTATTCAAATATGTATATATACATTTTTTGAGAAAGAGCACAGCAGGGGAGAGAAAAAGAGAGCACAAGTGGGGGGGGGGAGAGGGAGAGGGAGAGGGAGAGGGAGAGAGAGAGAGAGAGAGAGAGAGAGAGAGAATCTCAAGTAGGCTCCATACTCAGCACGGAGCCCAACGGATGTGGGGCTCAACACCACAACCCTGGGATCATGAGAGCCAAAACCGAGAGTCGGACACTCAACCAACTAAGCCACCCAGACACCCCCATTTTTTAACAGTGAAAGCACCTAGAATTAGTCTATAGGTCATAATTTTCCAATCCAGATAAGTTCTAGAGTTTAAGGGACAAGACTAAATAGGATTTTGCAATGCCTGTCTAGCCCAACATCAGACAGAAAAGTAGACCAGAGTTCAAGACAGAAGTGCGACTCAGTACTAAAAGAGCGATGTTTGATATACTTCAGAAATAAAGCCACAAGGCTGAAATATTTTCAAAAATGACTTTTTCATTTTATTAAAAGTCTGCATGCAGAAAGAAATGAGGGCAGCAACCACCAGACTTCTGGAAAATGTCTCACCTCAAACCTTAAGACATCACTCTATGTGTTTTATTTTCTATAAAAGTCCATCCCACAATTCACTCCTTTCCATAGCTTTCCAAGAACTGTTTTTGGATCCACAGGGGAGGGAGCCTCTTACACTCAAGAGTAAATAAATTTCAGAAAAGCTAAAACATTTATTTGAGAATTGATTTGATTTACCTAGCTTGAAAATAGTAAGAGTGACAATAAATGAGGTTAAATATATTTTTGATAAGAGATTCAAATATGTACACTGAAACTCAAGGCATTACTGTAAACAAGATAAAATACACATCTGAAGCATTAGATAAACATTGTAATGAAGGACACTCAGGATTCTAGCATAAGACAAATAAAATTTGACACTGAGTATCTACAAAAGATTCCAGGTTTGTTTCAGAGAGTAAAGCATTAGAGATTCTTCTGTTATTTGGGGTTTTAACCAGATTTGTGATGTGGGGACTCCTTTCTCTTCAGTCAGTAACTGGAATCTCTCTGTCAGGAACGTGACTCCTATAGCAATAGCCAAGAGAGGAAACTCCAAACACTGATAATTTTTCATAATAAAAATATTTTGCGGAGAGAAACAAAATTATTCTTTTATTATTAAAATGCCACAAAAGGTTTTATAAACCCAAACACCAAAGAGTATAAGAGCTTAGAAATGGAACCGTTATGTCAACGTGATTTCAGCAGCTTATTTGAATTGTTCAAGCCTGACAGCATCCTCCCAAAAGAAGAAATAAAGAAAAAAGGTCAGTTTCTAAATAGTGTAAATACCTTGAAAATAAAGACCCATTCTTTTTCAGGTCTTCCATTCTCCCCTACTCGTAAGAACTTGTATATCACACTGTCATCATCTCTAAAGTAAGATAATGAAACAAGAGTCTGTGTCTGTGAAAAACCATTTCCTGACCCCCTCATCCTGCTCTAACTTTTGTTTGCTGCCCATGAAATATCATTTGAGCAAAATTAAACATCTCCACAGAGGAAAAAGTCAGGCTGCACAGCCTATTATAAGGGATGCTTGTGTGGTACAAGAACTGGCATAATGACATCCTGCTTCATAATGACTATTCCCAGGTACAGAAATTACAGGCATCTTTTAGAACCAGGCAGAATTCTGACCATCTTGGCTGCATCTATTTTCTGTCTTTCAAGCTTGATAGTTATTCCTTTCATAAGGATAATGAGTGTCACGCTGGATTATACAACCCAGCTACATCTGTTCTCCCTTGTTTTCTAGATATTACATTCATTGTATTTCACAGCATGAGCTTCCAATCAAGATCCTGCATATTGCTGCATGATAAATGTCACAGATGAAAAAATGGTCCAGTGCCAAAGTTGTTATAACAGCTCTGGCCCATCAAAGCCTCTCATTGCTCACATTTTTCCTTGGACAACGGTACCACAGTTTTGTCTTTTTGAAACTTGGAAACTTTCTGCCCAATATCTGTATAAATATGCCAGTTGTGAATTGGCTGACTGACATGTCTTTCCTGTGTGCTTCACTATTTGGATTTACTCTGTTATTCTACTCCTCCTTCACAGTGCTCACCATCTACAGCACTTCATCCTTTAGGATAAGAAAGCACACGATGGAGGGCCCATCATACAGGACAGCATTGCACTGCCTACAGCTCTCTGATAAAGCAGGATCTAGGAGGTTCAACACCTGCCAGGAAAAGGGATTTTTGACATAATCCAAAGCCCCAATTAACCAGGTTATGGCGTGTTCTAGAATCACACCTAAAAAGCGTCAGAAACCTTAGAGTTCCTCTAATTGAGCCCCTTATATTATGCATAAGAATACTGATGCTCAGAAAGGTTAAATAAGTTATGTAACCACACAGCTGCTTGGCTACAGAGCAAAGTCTTGGAACGAGAACGCTTAGCTATTTGGCATGCTCTCCAGATACCATACCTGCCTCTGTTACCTAGAGTAAATGGAAGTTTCTATTAAATCAATAATCAGAATTTTCTCCTGTTATGTTAGACATTTCTGAATCTTATTTCTAAAAACATTTCTCAAAATAGGAACCCAGTTTTCTATCCTTATACATTAAATACATTAACAATGACTGAACTTTCGTTGATGATTGACCTGCTGAAAAGTTGGCATTTTGCAGCTGAGTGACCATAGTAGAGGAAGGTAGATGAAAATGTAAAAGTTGTAGGTGACCAGATGAAATCTATATGGACTTGAATTGAATTATCACTTTAAATACATACTGATTACTTTCTTATAGTTTTCTTCTCTCCCCTAAGGTTAAGTAAAAAACCAATCTGGGTTAGTTAATGGTTTCACATAATTGAGGCTTTTCTGAATTTATCTTGGGATTTAAACTATAGGACAGTCCTGATACAATATAAAAGTTAGCTCAATTTTCCAACTCTATAAACAATTTTTCTCCATTTATCTTCTCAGAATCCCTATTCAATCTAATGTTGTCAGTCCTTGTGGTAAGTTTTGGGAGAAGGGGAAGAGAGAAATCAAAACTAATATAAGGAACAGTTGTTCTCTATTCTTTACTTTTTCCCTCTACTGATATAGAAGCTCTAAGTTGTACTTCTGGTTTTTCATTATTACTCTTATGTTTTAAAATCAGGTCATCTTTCTGACCAAGACCTTACCATGCTTCTGTACTCTGACCCCTTCCTGTTTTATTTTTGTTTGTTTGTTTGTTTTTTAAACATTAGCCTCTTTCCTTTCAGGTTCATTTCTTATGTTTCTTTCAATAATGGTCCATGAGTAGCAAACACACCTCTTAGTCTTTATCGATCTACAAGTATCTCTATTTCTCCCTCTCTTATGCATGATAGTGTAGTTAGGTATGGGATTGAGAACAATATGCACATGGAATTCCTTTCCCTCAGCCATTGGAAATTATTACCCCGTGGGTGTTTGCCATCTATTGTTGTTGTAGCTTATTAGCCTTTCTTTTTCTTTTTTTTTGAGCTAATCAGGTTTTCCCACAGGCAGCTCTTAAGATTTTCAATTTATCCATATCTCCTGCTGTTTCATTATGATGCACCTAGATATGGCTTTATTTTTATGTATTCTACTTTGTTCTCAAGATGCACTTTTAGCAGAGGATCTAGACTTTTTTTTATAATCCTGGTAAATTCTCAGCTCTTTTCTTGACATATTTTTTCTGCCCTTCCTTCTGAAAGTCTATTTATTCTAGAAATCCTATTAAACATGTACTGAGCTTCTCACACATGCTTGCACATACCTTAACTGCTCTGTGACTTTTTTTCCCTATATCACTAGGCTATGTTCTGGGAGCACTCCTCAATACCAACTGCTAATTGGATGATTATATTTTCAACTTCATCCAGTCTTGAGTTTATAGTAAATGAGGATTTTTTTTTTACTTTAGTGACTAATTTCTTTCATTTCCAAAATTTCACAGTGGTTCTTCTCTGTATCTACACGGTCTTCTTTCACTTATGCCCAGATATGTTTCTCCCACTCTCTTTTTTTTTAATTTTATTTTTTATTTTTTAAAATTTACATCCAAACTAGTTAGCATATAGTGCAACAATGATTTCAGGAGTAGATTCCTTAGTGCCCCTTACCCATTTAGCCCATCCCCCCTCCCACAACCCCTCCAGTAACCCTCAGTTTGTTCTCCATATTTATGAGTCTCCTCTGTTTTGTCCCCCTCCCTGTTTTTATATTATTTTTGCTTCCCTTCTCTTATGCTCATCTGTTTTGTCTCTTAAATTCCTCATATGAGTGAAGTCATATGATATTTGTCTTTCTCTGACTGACTAATTTCACTTAGAATAATACCCTCCAGTTCCATCCACGTAGTTGCAAATGGCAAGATTTCATTCTTTTTGATTGCTGAGTAAATACTCCACTGTATGTGTGTGTGTGTGTGTGTGTGTGTGTGTGTGTGTGTATATATATATATATATATATATATATATATATACCACATCTTCTTTATCCATTCATCCATCAATGGACATTTGGGCTCTTTCTATACTTTGGCTATTGTTGATAGTGTTGCTATAAACATGGGGGTGCATGTGTCCCTTCGAAACAGCACACCTGTATCCCGTGGATAAATGCCTAGTAGTGCAATTGCTGGGTCGTAGGGTAGTTCTAGTTTTAGTTTTTTGAGGAACTTCCATACTGTTTTCCAGAGTGGCTGCACCAGCTTGCATTGCCACCAACAACGCAAAAGAGATCCTCTTTCTCGGCATCCTCGCCAACATCTGTTGTTGCCTGAGTTGTTAATGTTAGCCATTCTGACAGGTGTGAGGTGGTATCTCATTGTGGTTTTGATTTGTATTTCCCTGATGATGAGTGATGTTGAGCATTTTTTCATGTGTGGGTTGGCCATCTGGATGTCTTCCTTGGAGAAGTGTCTATTCATGTCTTTTGCCCATTTTTTCACTGGATTATTTGTTTTTTGGGTGTTGAGTTTGATGAGTTCTTTGTAGATTTTGGCTACTAACCCTTTATCTGATATGTCATTCGCAAATATCTTCTCCCATTCTGTCGGTTGCCTTTTAGTTTTGCTGATTGTTTCCTTCACTGTGCAGAAGCTTTTTATTTTGATGAGGTCCCAGTAGTTCATTTTTGCTTTTGTTTCCCTTGCTTCCAGAGTCGTGTTGAGTAAGAAGTTGCTGTGGGTAAGATCAAAGAGGTATTTGCCTGCTTTCTCCTCGAGGATTTTGATGGCTTCCTGTCTTACACTGAGGTCTTTCATCCATTTTGAATTTATTTTTGTGTGTGGTGTAAGAAAGTGGTCCAGGTTCATTCTTCTGCATGTGGCTGTCCAGTTTCCCCAGCACCACTTGCTGAAGAGATTGTCTTTATTCCATTGGATATTCTTTCCTGCTTTGTCAAAGATTAGTTGGCCATACGTTTGTGGGTCCATTTCTGGGTTCTCTATTCTGTTCCATTGATCTGAGTGTCTGTTCTTGTGCCAGTACCATACTGTCTTGATGATTACAGCTTTGTAGTATAGCTTGAAGTCTCGGATTGTGATGCCTCCTGCTTTGGTTTTCTTTTTCAAGATTGCTTTGGCTATTCAGGGTCTTTTCTGGTTCCATACAAATTTTAGGATGATTTGTTCTACCTCTGCGAAGAATGCTGGTGTTACTTTGATAGGGATTGCATTTAATATGTAGATTGCTTTGGATAGTATCAACATTTTAACAATATTTGTTCTTCCTATCCAGGAGCATGGAATCTTTTTCCATTTTTTTGTGTCATCTTCAATTTCTTTCATAAGCTTTCTATAGTTTTCAGTGTATAGATTTTTCACCTCTTTGGTTAGTTTTATTCCTAGGTATTTTATGGTTTTTTGTGCAACTGTAAATGGGATCGATTCCTTGATTTCTCTTTCTGTCGCTTCATTGTTGGTGTATAGGAATGCAACCAATTTCTGTGCATTGATTTTATATCCTCTCTCACTCTCTTTTGATGTTACTCTTTTTTAAATCTCTTTGGAGTTCCTAAATAAAAATTTTTCCAACAATACCAATTTTTTAAACAAGTGGAGTGAATTCATCTACTAATTGTTGATTTTCTTGGCTATGTTAGTATTCGTTTTCTTTGATTGATTCAAACTTTTGGTTTGGAGACTTATCTTGAATGGAGGTATTTTTCCTGACACTCTATATAGGCTCACATATGTCTGACTAAATGTTTTGCTACATGCTACCAGTTCTTCAAGGGACCTTAATTAGATCCCATACGACTCTTGACCTATGAAGATAAGAGACATATCACCGATAGGGATACTGTGCTAGTAGGTGGCTTATCTCAAATCCTGTTTACTAGGGTGTTTCAGAGGTATTTCACTTCTCTAAGCTCACAAATTTATAACCTTTCGTGGACATTTTTACCCCAAAAGAATTGAACACCTGACTAGTTTTCCCTGCCTCTGGCTATGGAGTCTGAAACTATTCTCTGCACACAACTCTTCATTTCTTTTCTATTCTGGGGCCAAGGCGGTATTGATTTCAATATGACTATTATAGTAATTACTAGTTCCATTTACCAAATATTTCTACTCTTCCTTCTAGACAGTAGGATTTTATTTCTCTACTGTGGACATGGCCTTGGAATTTGATTTGGCAAATGAAATATAAGTGGATGTGGCACCTGTGTCCTCTAGACAGACACTATAAGAAGCTAGTGTATAACTCATCATGCTCTTTTTCACTCTGCCATAGCAACTAGCAAGACCCCCAAACCCATCCACCTGGATGTCAAGGTGAGGACATCATGCAGTAAAGCTCTGAGTCAACACAATGAAAATGTAACATGAACAAGAAAGAAGCTTTTCTGTTTTAAGCCACTAAGATTTTGGTGTTGTTTGCTACTACAGCCTAACCTGGACCATCTTGACAGATGTAGTTATGTTAGTTTTTTTATTTTTTTATTTTTTTTAATTTTTACCTGTTATTGTGTTTGGAGCAGAGAGAAGCTTCAGAGTATAAGTTTACAATGCAGTCTAGCTAGAGGTCCAATCTTTATCTCTAAGGAACTTCAAATACTGTGATATAAACAAAATAAACATGCATGAAACACTAGGTGCACCATACACATATGTGTTTTCGTGTCAAAGTATGTGGGTTCACTAACAAATACTATAAATAGCTGAATTGAACATACTCCAGTTCTTCCTCAATTCTTAAAATCTGAATGTATTTCTTATAAATGGAGACTTTCAATCCCTTTTTTCTCTGTAAAATACATTATTAGTAAATTCATCTCTTTGCTATTACTGAGTAAATTTCACTGTAAGTTTTCAAAAAGTCTCTGGCCAGGAACTTCAGCGGATAAAGCTGGGAATCGGCAACTTTCCCTATATTCCTTTCTTTCTTTCCTGTCTTTGTTATTTCTCTGTAAAGAACCTATTTTCTCCTTTGAGAATCTCTTTACCTTATGGCTCCCCACTTAATCAATTCCCACCCACTTAAAAAACTTTCTCTCAAAAAAGTAAAATTGAAAATAATCAAAAACTTTTTCTCACCTCATAATCACATGTCAATCATGTGTGTCATATAAGAAGTGGCAAATGCTGCCAGGGGTGTGGAAAAAGAGAGACCCTTGAGCATTGTTGGCAGGAAGATAAACTGGCACAACTACTGTGGTAAACAGACAGAGGCTATAGAGGTTCCTCAAAAAATTAAAAATAGAAATACCATATGATCCAATAATTCTATTGCTGGATAATTCCCCAAAGAAAATCAAAGCACTAATTTGAAAAGACATGTACACCCTATAGTTATTGCAGCATTATTAACAATAGCCAAGGTATGGAATCAACCTAAGTGTTCATGGATAGATGAATGGATATAATACATGATGGCATAGTACTCAGCTGCAAAAAAGAATGAGCTTTTGCCATTTATAACAATATGAATGGACCTAGAAGGTGTTATGCTAAGTGAAATAAATCAGAAAGAGAAAGATAATACTATATGATTTCCCTTACATGTAGAATTTAAAAAAGAAGATAAACAAACAAAACAAAAATGGAATCATAAATACAGAGAACAAACTGGTGGCTGCCAAAAGGGCAGGAAGTTGGGGGGGATGGGTGAAATAGTGAAGGGAATTAAGAGGTAGAAACTTCCAGTTATAAAATAAATAAGGCAGAGGGTTGAAAAATATATCCTAAGGCATATAGTCAATAATATTGTAATAACATTATATGGTGATGCACTGTAACTATACTTATCAAGGTGAATATAGCATAATACGCAGACTTGCCAATCACTATGCTGTATACCTGAAACTAATATAACATTGTATGTCAATAATACTTCAGTTTTAAAAGCTCATGTGTGTCATAGTCTAAGTATAGATTGATATACTATGATTATGTCATGATTATGTCAATCTATACTTTGACATAATCTAAGTATAAATCAACTGTTCTATCTACAGGGATTATCTGCATTTTAATCATTCATTTATTCATTCTTTCAACAATTCTTTTTAAGCATCTACTATAACAAGCATTACTACATTAGAGACAAAAGATGGAAACAACAGTTTTCCTATCTTGAAGAGTTAAAAGTCTAGAAAGGGCAAGAGTAAGTAATGACACAAATAACACAACAAGTAAAAAGGAAGATTCTGCAAGTACAGAGATCAAGTTACTCATCTCTGTTTAATTGCAGAATGAAAGGTTTTGTCCCCTGTTTGAGAACTACTGCACCTAGAAGCCAATAAGAGAGAGATTTTCTGAACCAGACAACCTTTCTAGTGATACAGAAATCGTGGTGAATGGGTGACCACATAATTTTTTAAGCTTATTTTTATTTATTTTGAGAGAGAGACAAAGAGCAAGTGGGGGAGGGGAAGAGACAGAGGGAGAAAGAATCCCAATCAGGCTTGGAGCTGTCAGCGCAGAGCCCAATGTGGGGCTTGAATGGAAGAACCACGAGATCATGACCTGAGCCAAAATCAAGAGTCAGATGCTTAACCAACTGAGACACCCAGGTGCCCCAGGTGACCACATATTTTATTTCTTTGTAACATGATTCATATCTATGTTCCTCCACCCCTGGCAGTGAAAATTTGGTTGACTGTCTCAGTATTTAACTAGCTATTAAACATTTTCCTATTAATTATTCTGGAAGATAGTTTCATTTCCAAAATGAGCAGAACAAAGTTTACTTTAATCTTACTGTTGATTTCTCAAGGAAATCTTTTCTAATAAGTATAAATCACATGCCCATGATAATCATGTAAGAGATTTAGAAGGCTCTTTCCTTCCACCTTGACTCAGGATATAAAACTAACATGTATGAAGTGTATTACAGTTTTCAGAGTTCTGCACATATGATCTAATTTTTTCCTCAGAGCAATTTTGTGAGGGATTACGATCAGACCTGAATCTAAGGTCTGCGCTATTTCATCTATACTCTGGAATGTACCAATCAGGTCTATTCTTCTTCAAGTCTTGCTGGGTAGCAGCAAATTCCTAAGGAATTCCTTTCACATTTGATGCTTCAATCATTAGGAATTTATAAGGCCAGAAACAGTGTATCCTCTAGATACTGTTGTAAAATTCATTGATTATCGTGGGGGAAAAAAATCTGTTTCCTTTTTTCTTTTAGCAGGGCATATACCAAATAATTTCTATATTCAAAGGGTTGGAATAGGAAAGAGTCATTGGGTTTGTAGTGGAGCCAGAAGAGGAAGAAGGGAGAATTCCTCATTTGGCCCTAAGACAACTTTCTGTTCTTTTTTTCATCACCAGTTTCTTTATTTCCAGTGGTGAAGACTAATAGATTTTAAGTTTCTTTATTTCCAGTGGTGAAGACTAATAGATTTTACTGGGTGTTCTCCTCTCCCCCTCCCTTTCTCTCTCTCTCTCTCTCTCTCTCTCTCTCTCTCTCTCCATTTTATGAACAATATTAGAATAATAGCCAGAAGCTCAGCACCTAACCAAAGTACTAACTGCAGTGCAAATCTACTTACAACCAAACTGACAAGGGGGAGAAATGACAAAGAAATTGTACCAAGGTCACCCAGCCATTTTGAATGAAGTTCTAGTTTCCCACTTCCAATGAAAAAAATGGTTTTCCTTTCTTTACCAACTCTCTTTACCCCTTCTTCTCACTCAACATTTATCATTTTTTAAGAAAAGAATTATTTTTGCAAAAACAAAAACAAAGCTAGCATGTTCAATAGCAGGGGATTATGAGAGAACTTGCTATATTTAGAGAAAAACCAGCATTTCAGTACAGCAGAAGTATCACTGACAGGACAAGAAAGAGGCCAAGATGAGAGCCTGAGTGCATATGCAAACCACACCAATATGTTCAGATAATTTTGATCACAGAATTTCACCTAATATTACATTATTTCATATACCAGCCTCACTTCATTAAAAATTCCTCATAAATACTATTTTAATGACTATACATTCCATCAAATTTACATATTATGATTTAAGGATAAATTGTATGTTGTGTATTTGTGGTTTTTTCCACCATGGCAAATATCACAGCAGTAAACATCTGTATAAATCTTTGCTTGTTATAGTTCATCTCTGTTTCCTAGAAGAGGCACTTCTAAGATAAGACGAGAAACATATTCAGTTCAAAGAAGCCAGTAATAATTATGACCCTATTCCAAGTTCTCATGTTTTCTTAGACGAGAAAAAAGTCGCCATACAGATCATTTTAGACCATGCACAAAAGTGTGCTCCACGTATATGCATAGCTATATGACTTGGTACACAGAAGTAAGACAGAGGCATGGTCAATTTTAAAAGCATACCCTAAACAATACTTTACATTGTTGTCTTAATTAGGGTCACATTAAGTTTCATCCATTTAATGTTCCCTAGTGGGGGAAAACAGGATTGTTGCATTTAATCTCTCACTTAGACATTCCCATGAGTCTCCATGTTTTCATGAGTTTCTCTGGAGAACATGAGAGCAGGTCACATCTCGCCCTCTGACTGGGAGCATCCCATTTTTTACAGTAATGAGTCAGAAGGATTTCTGAGGCAGATGGCTCTCCTGAAATGTAAACCAGAAAAGCTTTCTCTTAAATAACTTAATCATGGACTTTTTAGACCAGGATAAGATCCCCAAATCATCCAGCCCAATGCTAAGTGTGATATGCATTCTGTTAGTGATACAAATTGAAGACTGCATAAGTGACAGAAATGGCATAATCATGGAAACGTTGTTCCTAGTGTGATTTTCACTTGTGGACCATAAGTGTACTTCCTTTGAACCGGTATTTATTTATTTGTTTTTAGGATTACATGTATTGCAAGTCATGGTACTTCTATGTTTGTTATTTATTTTAAATTTCTTTTTCAAATACATATTTTGTACAAGTCAAGTGAGACCATGAAATATGGTAGGTACAAAAGCAGACAGTTGGATTTGTAAATGTGTGAAGGCCTTAAACAGGGTACATAAATGACCAAAGTTTGAGGAACAGCTGTTCTAGAGCAGCTTCTCACCTGCTATATAAGAACCAGAGGGGTGAAGTGATTTACCCCAAATCATCCATTGTAAAAGCAGCATCCAGACCTCCTGCTCCTGTTCTGTGTTCAGATCTACCCTACTGCCTCTGCAATGCTCTTCTGCAACAGGGAATTCACTCCCATGTTCAGAGTAGGGTGAAGTCAAATCTTGTGAATGAGGAAAGTGGCAAAATTAACTGAACATATTCAAAGTGTCTTCTTTTTAAGAAGTAGCTGTCATTTTCATCAGAGGTAGGAAAATTAAGTTGCTGTCCTTCACACTCCCAAAGACGATCATTATACCATTTCTTGTGGGTGCATTGAGCTAGAACTGCAGAGATAATAGGTTATTATAGGAAAATTTGGCTTTGACATTTGTATGATAAATTTGCAGTCAATTAGATGAAAAATACTCCATTAGATAAAGTGAGTGTACCAATTACCATGAAGATGGCCTACTGCTAATAATATAATTGAAATTTGGAAAGAGAGAGGCTCAGCCCTCCAGAAGCTCACTGCATCGGGACAGTAATACGATCATGTAAACATTTGTGCTCTCAGCCATTTTCAGTTGTTCTTAGAATTTTCCTAATTGGATGTCATTTTCATGAATATATTAAAATCCTGCCCTGTAATTAGCTCCAAGATATTGCAGCTCTTTGCCACAAAATGTAAAAAATAAAAAAAAAATTTTAAAAACCAGCTACACGTCTCCATTATAACACACATAGACATTTAGCATCGGGAACCCAAAAATGCTATTTTTGAGATGAAAATATCAAACCTGTAGCTAGGTAGGTAGTGATTGCTTTTTAGTTCATCATGGAAGGGGGATATTTTAGACTCACCAACAGGGAAAAAGAAACTCATCCACGTAGTGCGCTCGGCAGCTGTGAAGGAACCGTTAGTGGCCAGCTGCCAAGGTGCTTCAATCTCAATTGAACAAAACGGGAACAAGTGTGTTCTGAGAAACAATCCTGCAAAGGGATGGCCTAGTATTGAATTCTTTTTCATCTTCAATGATTTTGTGGCCCATATGAATTTAAAATGTAAAATGAAATATTTATCAACAATCAAAAACAGACATGTCGGACTGCGTTATCTGAATTCAATGCTTCTTTCATCTCAGAGAATAGAAGGCTGCTTCAGAGGGGCATTCGTTCACCCTGCCTCACTCAGCAAAGCCTCCTTTCAAGGGATACGCTATGAAATTTTAACCCTGTCGGTTCAAAGGAGCTTTTCTAGGGAATGTTACTTCAAATTCAAGTAAGAATTAAATACAAGGTGCCGACCATCTTTATTCCAGAATTTTAAATTATTTTTCATTAGCAAAATATAATAATAATGGTTACCATTTTAAGCCCTATATTACTAGTGTTATTATTATTCTTATGTGCCATAAAGAATACTTTTTTTTTATTTTATCTTTATAAAAGCCCTGCAAAGTAGGTGTTAATATTTGCTATTTCATAAATGAGGAAAATAAACCTTAAATATGATAAATAAATTATCAGCTACTAATTTATAGTAGAAACTGCATTTGGACCGAGATCTGTTAGTTTCCTAAGAACTGATGTCTTCTCACTAGTGAGCGGCCTCTCTTTTACAAAATTTCTTCTTTTCCTAATTCCCTACATCTGTATCTGAAAAGTCCTCTCGTCATCCCTCTCTGCACTGTTGGCAGGGTTCCATTTGCATCCTGTTGGTCTTACCATCTTTCAATGGTCATAAAGGTAAACTTTTGGTCCTGGTATCTCAGTGCCCCTTGTCTCCTATCAGATTCCCTCCCCACACTGTCCATTGCCATTTCCAGATTCCAATACTTTGTATAATTCTTAATACCACCTGCTGCCTGGATCTCCCACCCATATCTCGGTTATTTCTATAATATCCAGGAGGACTCTAATGGACACCTGATCCCCGGGTGTCTAAAGACAGCCTATTGATCTTACTCCTTAACACTGAGTTTAGATTTACATACTCAACTAAACTCATTAAATTGACTAATAATTTAAATCAAATTCTTGAAGTCAATTAGACCTAAGATTTAAAAGTTGATTGAAAATTATAGCTGTCCTCAAAGCCTTCTACTAATGTTTAGGTATTTTTTGTGGCTATCAAATTCTGTCTTCATTTCTTTCAAAATCTTCCCTAAAATCTGGATGAGAAGGCTGTAGACACAAGTAATAGAGAAACTTGCTGATCTCCTAACACTCTTAGGTTGACAGGGTCTCCAAACTCTCAACTATCATTCCTTGTTTCCCTCCAATAAAATTTGCTGGATAGAAATGCACAACATATTCACACACACACACACACACACACACACACTCACACACGTCTGGGGTGGGGATAGCCAGGGTAGGAAAACTTCAGGCTCCCATGGCTGCAGTTTTCAAAATTGTTTTCCTACTTGCAAGGCACAGGTCATGAAAATATCCATTTTCAATCCTCCATGTCTTTCATAGGCCCCTTGTGGATGGGTGCATGGATTACTCTACATATTTCCATTAAAACAAAGAGGCTTATCCTAAATATCTAATTGTTTTTAACAGCTTCAGTCAGTATTCCCATAAGGACCTGATTTAATAGAACCACATTAAGAAATGTGCCCTGTTTTGGGCCGCCTGGGTGGCTCAGTTGGTTAAGCATCCGACTTCGGCTCAGGTCATGATCTCGCGGTTTGTGAGTTCGAGCCTCACATCAGGCTCTGTGCTGACAGCTCAGAGCCTGGAGCCTGCTTCGGATTCTGTGTCTCCCTCTCTCTCTGCCCCTCCACTGCTCGCACTCTGTCTCAAAAATAAGTAAAACATTAAAAAAAAAGTTTAGAAATGTGCCCTGTTTTGCCAGAAATAAATTCTCTACTGGGCATATTTTCTGGTTTAATCATCATGACCCCGTGGGAAAAGCTGTATTGTCCCCATTGCAAAGTAAGAAAAACAGAACACAGAATGACATAATCCAAACCTACCTCTCAAGTCCACACTCTATTTTATCTCAATCTCCTGCTCCCCAATCCGTTTATTCCTTTTGTGGCATTGTCCTTTGGCCCATATATCGTCTTGCCAAGGTGGTGGTTGAGGAGGTTTTTTTTTTTTCCTTAGTCACATCATTAATGAGCTAGGATAACTTGCCTTACATGTGTCACAGGCAGCTGCCATATAGAATTTCAATTTTTCCAGCCAGGCAGAGCTGTGTGTTCTTAAAACCCAAAGCAAATGCCATAGTGTGCACTGCCAGTGGGATCCTCTTTGTTAGCAACATAAAAAGAAGTCCATTTCACTCCAGAAATAGCAGCCTCTTCCCCCCCACCTTTTTTTTTTTCAACACAGCCCACCAGACAGTAAAGTCTCTGTCACACTATTTATGGAAATCATTTATGATTGCACTTGGACCTTCAGGCATTTCTGCCCGGGTTCCGTTCACCACCTCCAGGAATCCTGCCAGTCTAATGTACTCACATCAGATGCATTAAGACTTTGTTTTTTATTATCCTACTGGTATCCTATCACTATTGCTGTAATAAAGAGTTTTATTTCAGAACCAAACAATTATTTGCTAGGACATGTTGAAGCTAGAAAATTGGTTTGTACCTGAAGGAGCAGTGAGAATGCAGGAAAATCTGCTCTCTTGCTGCTGCATTGATTCCTGGAGGTAGACAGGAATGGATGAGAATTAAAATGCCCTCCATCCAGAGAATTGTTCAAAAAGAGCTTGATTAAGTGCGCAATCTTTCCAGAAGGGCTGCCAAAATTGTAGGCCGAGTGTTAAGTCACAGAAGCAGTCAGATAAATTGACACTTAAGACCAAATATTCAAATGCTAAGACCTATATTTTTACTGCTATAAATTCAGAAGGAAAGGGGGAAATATCCCCTGTACTGCCAGTTTTGACAGTGTGGATATTTTGGTGGATATTTCTACTTGAGTTCCATCATTCATCATTCAATAGCTAATTTATTAATTGCCTTCTGTGTGCTATATACTCTGCTTGGTAGTAGGCAGTTCCCAGTCCCTGAAGGAAAAGGGTCACAGGTAGTTCTAATGTCAGGTGATGAGTATTCTGGTGCAGGATTAATTAGGACTTTACTGGTTCCCACGGGAGGCACACCCAGCCCTGGCTGGGAAGGAGAAACATTAAAGATGTTCTCATGGCTCTCAAACTGAGTCTTGAAAGACAAGCAGAAATTGGCTAGCAAACAGGGGTGGAAAGGACACCGGCAATGGCACAGAGAGAAAGAGAGAGTATGGTGTGTGGGAAACTACAAATATTTCCAGGTAACCAACAAAGCTACATGGAGCCAACCAGCTCTCCTGCCATCACATTGTTCACATATTTAAATTTAGTGTCCCTCCTGAACCCCATACCTTCTAATCTTTTTTAATTTACATTCAGGCTCAATGCCCTTTTCTTCTCATTTCTCCTTTCGTCTCACCTTCCCATTCAATCCCCAGATCCTATCTCTTCCAACTTCCACACCGCTCTTTGGCTTAAATCTCCTCCTTTCTAATCCCATTGCCAATATATTAGTCCAAACCCTCTGTACCATTTTCCTAGGCTATGGCTATACAACCTTTTCTTTCTGTTCCGTAACACATTGCACAACTGTCATTAGGTTGATTTTCTTGAACTTGATCATGTTGTTCTCTCTTCTCAAAAAATGTTAATGCATTTACAGTATAAAGCCCATCCTCTAGGCCAAACAGGCAAGTGTTCCTTAATCTGGCCTCATGCTGCTTTTCAAATCATAGTCCCCACTATGCATCTGCAAAACCTATCCCTTCAGGCAAGTGGTTCTGCGCATTCATTATATTTCCCTACTCAAAGTCTTTGTTTCTACCGCAGCAGCCCTACTTAAAATCCTCCCAACAGGATCCTGCATCTTCTTAAGCAGCCTCACTCGTGTCCTCCATGCAGCCTCACACGACTAAACCATGGTTATTTCTCTCTCCTAAGAATCAGCAGGATTTGATATTTTAAGAGCAATTTTAGTAAAGAAAGGGAAATAAAAGTTTGTGGAGAACTACTAAATGTCAGGTTATTTAAAACTCTAGGAGTTAAGTACTATTTTGCAAATAAGGAAATAGCAGTTAAAAGATGCCAAATAACACAGTCAACATCACAAAGCTAATATATTTGAACCCAGGCCAATGTAAGTCCAATGGGCTTGGTCTTTTACCTATGCCACATAGTCACTTCTAATTTAATCACCATTGTTGTCATCAGTATCACTGCTACCAACAATCTAGCAATTCCCATGTACAACTGTCTGCTAATATCTTGAGATGATCCAACAAATATCTGATAGGAGTTCTAGAAGGGAATATGGAGAATTGGGAAAGGGTAATATTTAAAGAGATAATAACTCAAGAGTTTCTTAGAATTATTGAAAGACATAAACTCTCAAATACAGGAAACACCATAAACCTAACTGGACTGAATTAAAATGAATTCACCCCAGGACAGATTGTAGTGAAAACAAAAGATGAAAAAGTTCAATTTCTCTTTATTGTACTTTTAGCCTCCAAGTACCTTCTTTTCAAATGCATATACCACTGAGAAGGACTATATTCAGTCACTTATGGATAACGTAGAGTTAATTGGTTTGTTTGTTTCTGCCTAGGTCACTTGGATGAGAGGGCTCTGAGTTTTGCTGGAAGAAGGATCATTTTGGAACATGAGCATTCACTCAGAAAACCAGCTCTGGATGACTTTTGCAGTGTCTTTGAATACAAAAGAGGAAACATAATGAGAGCATTTGACATTAAGAAGAAGAGAAACTGAAAAAGGCAAGTAAAACAGGGTGTATGATGACATACTATCCACCTCAAATGTGGCTTCAGGTCAAGCCTACTGAGTGGCAAGCAGGACTTTCCAGAACGTTATCATATGCCACACTTAACTGTGAAGGCCCCAAAACCAAATTGGGCTAATCCTACAACAGATCATACCTGGCAAAATGATACAACAACATCATTATATAATAGGAAAGGCATCAAAGAGCTGAGTTTTGGTCCTAGTTTCAACACATACTGACTGTGTGGTTTTAAAACTGTTCCAGCATCAGCAACTATATACAGGTATGATGCAACCTGCTTTCCTTATCTCATTTGTGAGAACGAAATGAGTTAATAAATGTAAACATCCTATTAGTCTATAGCGTGTGAAAACATGTAAAGGATTGCAGTTATTACATCAAATGAGCCATGGTATAGCGATGACCATCCACTTATGTTCTGTTTAACTAAAGACCATCATGAGCCTCCGAAGAAAGGTCTTACGTGGAGACCTTTCAAAAGTATTTAAACAGACCTTTTCCATCCTGTAGAAGTGAATCATTCTCAAGCTTATAATATGGAACTCAAAGAATATTCAAAGGTCACCCAGTCACCCATAAGGTGTGTGATGGTAACATTTTCAGTTCATTCTGAATGATCAGAGTAGAGTTGTGTTGTTATCCACAGGTGGCCCACACTTGTGTTTTTCTCTCTCTGCATCCTTTCTTTCAAAAGGCATTTGAGCATATAATTACTTGATTTTCACACAAATGGCCAATTGTCTCAAATAACAGGGAGATGAGGCAAATTTAATTCTGAGAGCACAATTTCTATGCCTGTCATTGGAAATGTACCCATCTGACCTATTTTTGTTTGATTCAAATGAACACATTTTAAAAAGTTAAAATGGTCTGATTTGCTTATTAAAGAAATTTTCTTTACTGGCAAGCCCATATTTGCATTGTGTTTTAGATTTGTCATGAGATACTGTGTTGGAGTAGAATCAGGCTAGACACAGTGAGAACAAGTAAATTTAAAGGATTACCTTGCAAATATTTCTTTAGGATTGAAACATGCCGTTGTTAATTCTAAGGACCAAATAAAGTAGATAAGAGCAATATTTAGGAAATATTTTCACTGCAATCATGTTGAAGGTCTCTATGCTATGGATGTTTAATAAATCCTCTGAGCTGACATGGGCATAAAGTAAGATGCTGAAAGATGAATCAGCTTCTCTACAGTTCAGACCCTCTAGCTACAGAAATATTCTAATGCCAAACCTTAAGCTATTAGAAATAGTGAAATAAATCTTTACTCTAAAAGGAATCTTGGTGACACTATATATAATTTGTTGATGCTAAATGGCATTAGGCCTTCCCTAGGCATTTCTTTTTCATTATCCTGTGTCTCATATTACCCTGGAAGAAAATATTAACAACTCAAAAGCCTCATTGGTCCTTCACCTTGAAAAATCCAGTTATATGATTTTATCTCAAATTTAGAGATTAGAGACATTGACTCTGGAGACAGGCATTCCTGGGTTCAAATCTGCTTTTTTTTATTAGCTTACCATATAGTACTGCTTCCTTGAATTTATTAACTCTGGCATCTGATGTATAAAATGGGAATAGTTATACCTGCCTCAGAGTGGTACTGGGACACAGTACTGTGGTTAAAGAACAGTTTATCTGGTTTTAAAGCCGGGTTCACCACCTACTAGCCGTGGAACCATGGATGCTGTTACATATGCCTCAATGCTGCCTCAATGCTGCCATTTCAAAATGAGCCTCTTAGGACAGCTGCATTATTAAGTAAGATAATTGCTATGGAATGAATATTTATGCCTCCCCCTCCATTCATATGTTGAAAACTTAACCCCCCAATGTGACTATATGAGAAAATGGGGCTTTGGGAGGTGGTTAGATCATGAGCCCATTAATGGAAAAGAGACCCGAGAGACGCCAGAGAGTTCCTTCACCCCTTCCACTGTAGGAGGACACAGCAAGAACCAGGAAGCAGGCCCTCACTAGGCAATGCATCTGCTGGTGCCTTAATCTTGAATTTCCCAGACTTCAGAACTATAAGAAATAAATTTCTATTATTTATAAGCCATCCAGTCATGGATATTTTGTTATACAAACAGACTAAGACTATAATGTGTGTAACTACGGCTGCCAGATTTAGAAAATAAAATTATAAGATGTTCAATTAAATTTGAGTTCCAGGAGAAAAAAATAATCATAATATCTAGTCTTATAATTATACAAAAATTACTCAGTTTCATCTGAAATTCAAATTTAACAGGACCTTTTGCATTTTATCTGTCTACCTTATATATAACGCACTTACAAAAATGTTAGTCCCTACTAAGTAATCAGCATATAATATTCATGAATAAAGGGCTTACCATATACTGACTGCTCAAAAAATGAGAGATGTTGATAAAATTCCACCACCACTGTCCCTCTCTTACAGTTTTGGCTTCCAGAAGGCCTAAAACTTAGGCCAAATATAAATTTCAAGTAAAATTTGTCTCAATAACACTGCCCCTTCATTCACATTGGAATAATCAGGCCTCATTCTTCCATTTATTTATCGAATACATGCTAAGCATTCATCAGGTTGTTAGTGTGTGTTAGCCACAGCAACAGGTTCAGAAAGCATGAGAAGGCTGACAGAGAAAAGCAGGGAGTGCTCCCATGAGAAGCAGATTGTCACAATCCCCTCCCACACCTCCAAAATTCGTTGTTGGGATTAAATAAGAAATTATGAATTACTTTGCACTCTGCCAAGTACTTGGTACTTGTTCAGAAATGGAAATGCCATTCTTTTAATTATTTATATTATTTTTGTTAATCTTAGCAGATAAAAGTAAAGCCAGCTTATATATTTTACATATATCTGTTCTCTATTTGCCTATTTTATTTAAGAAGACCAACTCTCTCATGCAACATTATATTTTACTGGACAAGGAACATCTTCTTTGTGACATGGTTAATTGACATGGTTAATTCTGTAACAGATGTCAGTCAAATGCAAATTCACAATGTATATTATGCAGTAATGTGCATTATAGTGAGGTAGTTCGCTATACTTTTCAGACAATAATCCAAATTCTTTTTACACTACCCAAAATGATTCTGGGGGTCTAAAGATATGTTCACAGTTATGATATCTCTCATGGCGTTCCATTGATATATCCCATCAGAATGTATTTAACTTCATTGGAAAGCCAGGAATTAATCACCTGTCAGCTTTTGACGTGTCTCACAAATTTTGCAAGTTTCCCTGATGACAAAATCGCTTAAGACAGCAGAACACAGGAACCTTATTACACATAACCTGTGGTTTTCACCTGTGGAGCAATTGCCAAATGAACAGGACAAATGAAGTATTATATTAAAATATAGTCATAAAGTGTGTATAATTATAAAAGTCTTGAGGAACCCTAACAGTCAAAGACACATCCATAGTCACATAGCTATCACACCGCAGTCACACAAGTAAGATTCTGAGAGCTACCCATAGTCATATAGCTAATAGATGGCAGAGTCTTGCTTCAGAACTAAAAGAGTTAGTGTCTTTGGGTTTCATACCTTTAGAGTCCATGGCAGTGGAATGTGACGGAAATAGGGGTGGCCTGTTTGGTAGCATTTTAAGTCCTGGAGACTATCACCACACAACCACAATCCTGAAGAACGCAATTATTAAAGCTGTAGTTTGGTAAAACTAGCTTTTATGTATTTTATTTTTTTTAATTTTTTTAATATTTATTTATTTTGCAGGAGAGAGAGACAGAGGATGAGCGGGGGAGGGGCAGAGAGCAGGAGACACAGAATCCGAAACTGGCTTAAGACTCTGAGCTGTCAGCACAAAGCTGTACACGGGGCTTGAACTCACAAACTGTGAGATCACGACCCGAGCCAAAGTCAGATGCTTAACTGACCCAGCACCCCTGGATAAACTAGCTTTTAAAATACAGCCATTCCTTCCATCTCAAGGAAGTAGTATCTGGCTCTCACCAATTTTAGAGCTGGAAATGTCAGAGTGAGAGAAAAAAGCTTTTTGCGTTCTAGGGTGGATGATGAAATACACATTTTTCTAAAAAGCTTAATGACATTGATGAGCCTTGGTGGTCAACCAACAAAAGGCAACAATCTACCTATAGCTTCATGGAGTGCTTGAACTAGTGAATTTATTCCAAATGTAAGCGATTCATCATGAGATGTTAAATATTCTATTTAATAAGGAAAATATTTGGCTTTGCTGTGGGCAAAGGGCATTGCTCAAAAGATACTATGATATTATTGAGTTTTGCTCTGTCTACATGGGCTGGAGAGGAGAAACCAGTTCATATCAGGAAAGTGGGGGACAGGATGGTGTTGAGTTCCTTTCCAAAAAGACTGAATCCCAACAAGGGGACCTCTTGTGAAGGAGAATTGCTAAATGGAAAAGAAAAGTGATACCTAACACTGTGGCACTGTAATCCTTGTGTCTTCAGTAAAACATTATTAAACACAGGGTAGAATGTGGAAGGACAGAACCATAGCAACAGAGAGTATGCCAGAGTGGTCAGTGAAGAAGCCCAGAACAGCACCTGGAAAGAGAAACAACATCCAAGGTAGGTAGAACATCCAGTGCTCCCCAATGATTTTCAGTGATTTTCAAGGCAAGACCAGACCTCCTGTGACCAGGCTCAATAATGGTTCTGTGATATTAACTGGTTCTTAAGGGAAATGCAACCGGATACTTAGCCATCCTCCACCCCTATCTCACAAAGGCAGGAGATGTTGGGAATGTCTGGGTTATCTCTGATGCATCTCCCAAAATCATTTCACCAAGAAAACATTTACATTTAAATAAGCTCTGTGTACTCGCCTTATGAATTCCACTTTCTCTTTATTCTACTCACAAACTCAATCATTCCTGCTGTTTCCAAATTACCACTTTTGTTCAGTTACATGTTTATAGATGACTTCACTCTGCAGTTCCTTCATTTATTCCGATCTGATTGTTGGAATTGTTTCCAATCATTGTGCTCCACGTTTTGTTTGGGCATTCTCTTCCCCCAGTGGGGAGGGCAGTGGGAAAGGCAGGAAGGAGCAGGTGTTTGGGGAAAAGTCCCAAATGTATTCAAACTGAAGCTACAGTGTAGGGAAATGAGCACTCCCAGCTTTTTGCATTTTTAATACTTCCATTCAAAAGAAGAGCAATGTTTTTGGTATGCAATTTGCTTAGGCTCCTTTCACTATCTGTCTTGCAGAACAAGTTATCTCACTTCCTTCTTCTCTCACGGAAGTGGTGTGGCCTCCATTTAGCGGCCCTCCAGGACCCTGTACAATACACCATGTTGCCTTCCAACCAGCCTGTGTGTAATCATCACTAGATGAATTGCCAGGGCTACAGATGTTTCACTAATTATCTTTTCATCATAACGCTATACAATCCCACTTGTATCCCTCCACACCCTCATTCATTACAATAATAATGTCCTATTCCCTTCCTACAGCCTCTCCATTCTTTAGGACTCCAGAGAGCTCCAGAAAAACAGGAATTGTTTTCCTCTTCTCTGAAATTAGTTAAACATTCCTAATGCTAAGTAACCATTTGCAAAGTTTAAAAACTGAAGAGCCAGAAGTGAGAATTTATTTGGTCAAATCCTTAGGACCATGACAGTAAGAGTAGCTCCCCCAAAACGGACTTTACCAAACCCAATGACCTTCACAGGCACAGTTTCCTTCACATAAATCCTGTCCTGTAAGACATAACTTCTAAGTAAACTCCAAAACATACAGATGGGTTATACTCAATTCTGTACAGCGATGGAAAAACTAATATGGCTGGCCTCTTCACAGAGAGAAGGATAAACAATGCATCATGGGGGTCAAGACAGCTTCCTATTTCATTCATTCGTGATTTCTCCTATTTATAAAATAGTTACTTCACTTGTTTTTTTTTTTCCCACATCACAGGAACATCATGATGTTTTCAAAGTAGAGTTCCACTTGCACTAAATTTCTTGCTGTCTTTCAAGTATTTACATACTCTCTTTTCTTCCCACCCTTTCACATCCTAGTCCACCTATGCTTTTTGCACCTATATGCCTGCTTATCCTTCAAGAATCCTTGTAAATATCACCAATCTTTTACTCAGCATCCATCGTGAAGGGTTCCAGGGACATAAAAACTGTGTCTGCCATCAAGGAATTTATAATAGAGTTGGGGGACAGACATGTGTAAACAAGTAAGCATTATAAAATGTGAAATCTGAATATAACTGGAGCACCACAGTGTTCATTCTCCATGTCCTGTTGATTCAAAAAAAAGTGCAGTCTAACAGAAACTAGACAACTGAAAGTAATTCCAAATGGGCGAGGAGAATAGGAGATACAGGCTTCCAGTTATGGAATGAATAAGTCACAGGAATAAAAGGTACAGCATAGGAAATATTAAAAAAAAGAAAGAAATCCCAACTATTCTGTGGTCCCATAAGAAATTATCTAATCCTGGGGCACCTGGGTGGCTCCATCAGTTGGGCTTCTAACTCTTGATTTCAGCTCAGGTCATGATCCCAGGGTCATGGGATCAAGTCCCACATCAGGCTCTGTGCCAAGTGTGGAGCCTGCTTGGGATTCTCTCTCTCTCTCCCGAGGCCCCTCTCCCCCGCTTACACTCTCTCTCTCTCTCTCAATCAAAAAAAAATTAAAGTCAAAATTAAAATTAAAATTAAAAAAAAATGATCTACTCCCAAAAAGGCATAGAATGGGTAGCTCCTTGAGGAATACCTTGCAAAATACTTCCTCATGTACTTATTTATTACATCCATTGCTCATGGTCTTCTCCCACAAGTATGTAAATTCTATGGAGGCAGATATTTTTGTTTTGTTCACTCAGGTATCTCAAGAATGGAATGATACCTAGCTCATATTTCTTCATTTCTGATCCTTAAGATGTTTTGTTCAGTTCTGTAACACCCAGTGCATCCCTTTGTTTGGAAAAACAGGAGGTGGTCAATAAGTATATGTTGCAAAAATTTAAGGAATAAATAAGCTATATGCATTTGGGACCAAATTTCCAAGACCTGGAGCCTCTTACCTTCTTAGGTTGGACTCTGGACCCAAACATGGAATGTTTCTTGAACACCTTTGAAGATGACTGTGATACCTTTAAAATGGGAATTATTGCATTATTTCTAGTATTATTAACCTTGATTTCCTTGAATATCAGTCATTTTTCTGGATGGAGACAAAGCTGATGACACTATTGCCAAAAAAAATCTTTGCTTCCTCAATCTAATTTTTTTAATATTTATTTTTGAGAGAGAGAGAGAGAGAGAGAGACAGAGACAGAGACAGAGCATGAGTCAGGGAGGGGCAGAGAGAGAGGGAGACACAGAACCTGAAACAGGCTCCAGGCTCTGAGCTGTCAGCACAGAGCCCAATTTGGGGCTTGAACTCCCCAACCATGAGATCATGACCTGAGCCAAAGTTGGATGCCCAACCAACTGAGCCACCCAGGCACCCCAATCTAATCTTTAAAATATAGAAAAACTTGGGGGCGCCTGGGTGGCGCAGTCGGTTGAGCGTCCGACTTCAGCCAGGTCACGATCTCGCGGTCCGTGAGTTCGAGCCCCGCGTCGGGCTCTGGGCTGATGGCTCAGAGCCTGGAGCCTGTTTCCGATGCTGTGTCTCCCTCTCTCTCTGCCCCTCCCCCGTTCATGCTCTGTCTCTCTCTGTCCCAAAAATAAATAAACGTTGAAAAAAAAAATTAAAAAAAAAATAAATAAAATATAGAAAAACTCAAACTACACACAACTCAACACAGAGAACTGTATTGCACAATACCTGTATTGTACAATAAGGTGTGTGTGTGTATGTGTGTGTGTGCACGCGTATATATATTTAAATGCTACGTCAAATACAAATAAATGAAAGACATTTCATAGTTTGAAGGGTCTCAGGGGCTTATTGGTTTTATAAGCAAAACAAAATGTTATTTGATATTAAGATCAGTGTTCAATAACATCAGAATTCTTCCTTACTCTTTTGGGCCACAAGTCAAAGAAGAAGATAAAACAGAATCTCTACTCAGTCTGATAGGCTGTTTCATGGGTTCAGTGTTTTCCTTAAGCAAACAGAAAGGAGTGCAGGAAGTTTTAGTTTTTAAAAAAAATGTTATAAATTTCTGTAACAGAAGGAAATTCAGAGCAGGTAGCAATTAAGAGCCAACAAATGGGGACTATTTAAGCAACACAAGACAAATCAGTCTGTAGATGACCAAGGGCAAGTTTTTAAAACTCACATCCACTAGCTACCAAATATCACCTAATTATCATAATTTGAATTTGAAACAGTAAACTGTGATTTAGCAATGTAAAGTAAATATCAATAAGGAACATCATAAATAGCAGATGCAAAAATTGGATATGAATTCTGATTAGAGCCTTCTTAAAAAACCTTTGCTTTAGACTTAACCTGGTTAATTCTTCTCTGGTAGATCGCACTGTTTTTGGGGTTTTGAGTTTTGTTTTGTTTTGTTTTTTCAAAATTTTCACTCTTTTTTCTATCATCTCCTTTCACAAGATGACTTTGCAATTCCTCCACCAGAGACAGTATATTTTCCTGGCCCATTGTTGTTGGGTTTGGCCAAATGATGCTTTGTCCAGTGGAATGTGGGCAGAAGTGCCAGTGTGCCTGTTCTGAAACCAGGTTTAAGAGCCACCCCCATGTTTCTATTTGCCCCTCCTGCACTTCTGCCATCAACATGGAAGAACCTGTCCTGTCCTGCCTATCGGGCCAAGGAAAATGAAAAACACATGGAGCTGACCTTGCCCTAATCAGCAATTTGAAGTCACGTCCTGTTGGTCCCCAGATGTGGTAAGGGGAATAAAATGATGTGAACTGTGAATTTTACCCAAGATCTTAACCACAAAAAGCCTCAATAAACTTCCCAAAATACATTTATGTTTTATGTAGCTGGATTCCTTGTCGAAGGGGGAGAGGACCTGGGATTGTGGATGGGCTAGAGTAGGACTGAAAGAGATGCAGCCCACACAGATGAAAGGAATAGCCAAAACCAGGCAACAACTGAAAACATAAACCTACTTATGATTTTTAATAAATATACTTTAAGGTAAAATGTATAATTTGGTGGCTCAATTTTATGTCTCAGTGAATTCTGGCTATAATTTATAATCTGACATTGCTGGATGACTATTGAGAATTCTTATTTCTTTCTGAAAAATACATTCATTGATTTTCATCATTGTGCTGCTGGGAAAAATATTAGACAATTACATTGGGTGACAATAGGGCAGAATTACTATATAGTAATTTAGCATGCTCCCTTTCTACTTCTGCAGAATACTCGCCAAATGTAAGATTTCAGTACTTCAAGGGCTCAGGCTTCTTGCAGTGTTTTAGGGTGAATATGAGTAGAGGCGGAGGGAGGGCAGAAATGACTGAGGAAGGAAGCTAAGACAATACCTGCCAGCTCTGATTACTTGTCCTTACTTGTCACTGCTGACCAAAATTTTAAGATAAAAGAACAGCTAAAGGAGAGAAGAAGAGGATGGTAGTAAGATTAAGAGAAAGGATGTTAAGGCATGAGGAATGTTCTGGGAAAATTTAAACAAAGCTGGCATGTGGTAGGAACAAATGTTTGCTGTCACTGTTTGAAACTGATCAAAATAAAGAGAAACTGAATCACCCAAAAGAATAGAATGGGAACTCTCGCTCTTGGTCTCCCTAAGATTCAGTGAGTGCCCACCAATTTACCCTCCATGGACTCACTAAAGAGAGGAAAGAAATACAGGCAGCCCCAGAAGCTCATATCCTCCACCGTCACCCCCTTGCTCCCTCTCACTTGGCTTTGAGATCTTAGCAAGAAACTGGCTCTGCAGGGTAGTTCAATGAAAGAACAGATTGACTTGGGAAACAGAGCTTCAGAGACCTCTCTTTCTACCAAAGGAATTTTCTCCAGCAGGAAGCTCCACTGTTACATAGCCACAAGGTTGTCCCCTGCCCTCCCTCTCTGTAAGTATTTGAAGCATTATCGGGGAGGAGTCCCTTTTTACTAGAGCCCTATCTATGCAGCTTTTGATCTACCTACCCTGCCTTCACATTCTCCTCTATGGGATCTTGGAGTCTGGGGCGGAAAAAATTTTAGAAAGAAAGAAAACAAGTTAAACAGTAGATGCAAACACCCTGAGTCATGAGATCTGAGAGTAGGAATCTGGGTATTGGATGTGCTCTGCCACATATCCGCCTGGAAGTTTTTTTCCCCTTAAACTGTAAAGTGCATTTACAGTATTATTTAATAATATTCCATTTGACTACAGAAAAGAACACAGAAAGAATGAATGAAGTTCATAAGATGTGTTAATCATAGATAAATAATATGAAGCATATTCTACTGTAGTAGGTAGAGCAGTGTTCACTGAAAGTGGCCAAGAAGTAGCTAATAACCATGATACAAATAAAGAGATGCAAGGCATCCCAGACACTAGATAATCCCAAGGTCCTAAATCCACCTCCCATTAATGATCTCCATTCTGGTCCCAAATTTTCTCTGCTCAGACATTCAAATAAAATCCACAGTTGCTCATGAGGCTAATAATGGGCAAGGTACAGTTATTGGCCAGGCTGACTTGCCTCTACATCTTTCCAGTATGGCAAACGTGTATATTGGCCAAATGTACTTTCTATCTGATTGAGTCCCCTTGATTAGCATCAACTTGCCTTAATAACTATATCATCAGTAGAAAAAGCTGTTAAGGTAGAGAAAGACAGAAAGAGAGAAACAGAGAAAAACATGATTATTGCATACCCCAGAATACAGGTAGGATAGTCCTTCTACCCCATTTTCACCTTATCCCATGTGTATTAACTTATCCAAATTTTCCCTTGCCTCTTGCCATTCATTTTACTTTTATTTAATAAGCCAATACACCATGATTCAAGCACCTAAATTTTGTCTTTGAGCTTCTCTGTTGTTCTGTGACTTCTGGGATATCTTGCCTCATAATGTACTTGGAGGCTATCTTTGCCTCAAGTAGTCAAGATAATTTCCCATGCAACAAAATCATACTTTACACTATTTTATGCATACACTATATATATGTACAATATATGCACAGGAGGAGTCCATGCATGTGTGTTTGTGTATACCTCCTTTGCATGGCCAACAGGAGTTTGGTTCAATACACTAAGCTGAAACTTCTCAGTGTGGCTCAAAAGACCCTCTCACTTTAAGTGTTCATTACTATCCCAGCCTTCCATACTACCATCCCCATCCCCTGCTCCATACAGGTTACATACCAACCGGACTAAAGGACGTGAAACTGTCTCAGTCATGCCATACACTCTCACACCTCAAGGTCTCTGAGTGTGAAGTTCCTCTGCATAGACTGTCCCTCTCTGCCAATTGAAATATTGTTCTGTAACTGGCCCAATGATGGCCTCTGTATAGTGGCCTCTATATGGTTTATTCACAGCAGACTGAGACCCACTGACTCAAAAATATGCTTTGCCAACCTCACATTTTTATACATCCAATTGTTTTAAATTGTTCAAAAAGCAAAGTTTTAGCCATTTAGAGCCTGCTGCTTTGCACACCCTACAAAACTGTGCCCAACATCTGTGAGCCCCAGATAAGATATATCCTGCATTTATAAAGACCCCAAGCTGCCACGGCCCTTTGGAGCTCTCAGATCCAGAGGATCCTCGCCATTCAGCTGAGCAAAAGAACCTAGACACATAAGTCCCCTCTCCAGGACCCTTCTTCCCCAAGGGTCTCCTTGTCCTCCACTTCTGAATGGTTTCCACCACCCCACTCCACCTCTAACTCAATTCCCACCTCCACTGCCCTACCACTCCTGTGCCATAGCTTCTGGATGGACTCCTGTGGGTGACACACTGTGCAAACCTGTCAAAGCATGGCCTACATAAAGCTTGTCTGTGCTACTGCCACCTTGTGGTCATATCTTTTTCCTTGATCAGTCCTGAAATCCTTTAGACCCCCTTTAAATAGCATTTATGTATTGTAAGACTCTGGGACATATCACTTTCTCTGTGAAGATAAAGTCTTCCTCAAAGTTAAATGACATCATCAATTAGTCCCCTCCTCCTTTGTGTTTCCATGGTATAATCTATTATAGTACTTACTCCATTATAATGTAACTGCTATCTCTCCAGACTATGAGTTCTCGAGGGCATAAACAAGGGCTATTTTATTTTTACCTTCCTTGTTCCTAGAATTTGGCACATAAGAGATGCTCAATAAATTTCTTTTTCCAAAAGGTTACATGCTAATTTACTGAATGAACTCAATCAATATGTATGGTGGGAGGATAATATGTAATACATAATACAATGTATAATCAGTATGTATAGAGACAGAGTTGTCTCTGCAATCAACTTATGCTTACCCTCTACAAATAGATCTAGACATCTACAGCCCTCTGAGAAGGGAGTCAATCCCCTAACACACTCCTACCCTTCATCACCCAAATGTCCACTATTGAGGGAAATGTTGAACTGGGTAGATGTGGTGAGTTAGTTTAAGATAGAAAAAGAGTTCAACTAGTAGATTTTAAAAATACACTCAGTTCTGATATATGGAAGTAGAAAGCCTCCAAAAGAACATCCATCACTTACATGGTAAGACAGGAGTATAGTAAATATGGTAGCTCAGCCTGATGGATCTGAAACTCTTAAAGGGCCTCAAGCCCCACAGAGTTTCCTCATAATACCATGGTTCAGGATACAAAATCTGGAACTCTCAGAGGACCCCAAGCTCTACAGAATTCCTCACAGCACCATGAATGGTACAGAATAAGAGATCTGAAGCTCCAAAAAGACACCATGTTCTATTTAATTACCCATGAACAGCACAGAAGAGTACAGATGGCTAGACAGAGCTTTGCGATAGGTGGGGCTGTAATGGCTTTACAGGGAACCTCAAACATCCCTAAAAAGGGACTAATATGTTCCCATATTGCAAAAGTTGTGTATATGCTTTAAAACATGGGGGTTCCGTAAAGGTTTTGTTGTCTCTGTAAGGCACCATGAGAATTGATGTGATATGGACCATGTGAGCTTGATCCCAGCTGGGTCCCCAGGTCTTCAGGGGCTACCAGTCAGGATTAACATAAACATAACCAAGTGCTATACATCCATAACAGATGCCAGCAAGGACAGGTGATGACAAATGAAAACCAGATGCCACCATTTCCCAGCAAAAGAGTAGCACTATATAAGTTGTTCCCTCAAGTCTCCATCTTCTCAGGAGAGGATTAGTGTAAGAAACAGAGTTGACTGAGAAAGCCCAGAAATGACTGACATTAATTTGAGTTGTATAAGACTGAATCTCTACCATTAGGCCAAATAGCTTTTGACACAGAAATTAACTTCATTATACGAAAATCTTAAACGAGGGTATTGTGATACACTTGAGTAAGTGGCCTTTAAAATCCATGCCCTTTATACATATTTCAAGCACCTATTATGTGCAAAGCGCTGTGCTGGGTGCTTGGAGGATGCAATTCTACATCAGACCTCATCCTTAATTGAGTCTAGTTCGGGAAAGAATGTGATCACATAAAGTGATTCTGTCAGCCTGAGATTATTTACAAAGAGAATCCAAGAGCTCGAAAGATAGGTTCACAAAGGGGAGAAATAATTTTGAGGTAGTTTGTTCAGGGAAGTTTCATGAAGGAGAGTGGATTTGGAGGAACACTGATGAAATTCCAATATTCTGAGTATCCTTTAAGACTGTAATAAAGCATTTGAATTTACAGGGGTCAGATTTGTACAATTATATGGCAGATAAATAATCTGTCGATTTAATGTTGCTATTTCTAAAGCACTATTACCCACATGTTGACTTAAAGCTACTGTGAAATCACCATTTTTGGTGTTTACACAGTAAAGCAGGAGTGTCAGAAATAGTATTTACAGTCAGAGGACTTAAAGTTGTAGCACCAACAATCAAGTGAACATCTGAAGATATACTTTAATGCTTTCACCTCAACTTTCATTATTTGCTTCCTCTCAACTGCACCATACATAACTAAGAGACTGTCACATTCCTGCAACCATGGGAGTTTTTACCACCTGACCGACACCTGAAACAGGCCCAGCAGACAAAGAGGGTTATCTGCAAAGGCCACAGCAGATGTCAGAGACAGAGCTAGGAATAAACTAGGAAAATGCCAGCACACAGACTCACATGATCCTCAGTGGTATCAGTCATAAGATCAGAAACAAGAAGAAAACATATACCAGGCAAATCAGTTGAGAACATTCTTTGAAAGTTGGTTCAGGGGCACCTGTGATTCAAGGACACCTGTGGCTCAGTCGGTTGAGTGTCTGACTCTTGGTTTCAGCTCAGGTCATGATTTCAGGATCATGGGATGGAGCCACACATCGGGCTCCACACTGAGCATGGAGACTGCTTGGGATTCTCTCTCCCTCTGCCCTTCCCCTGCTCGCATGTGTGCTCTCCCTTTCTCTCTCTAAAATAAACATTTTTAAAAAGTTGATTCAATGTCTAGTTGATTCTCTGAACCACTTGGGGAGTGAGTTAACAGATAAAAATAAAAACTGGAGATGAAAGATGAAACATCTCAGCTGTATTCTAAGACAAGCTAAATGCAAGATCATGAACAAGTGGTTCTGCTTTTCAGAGTCTGTTTCCTTGTTGATCTGAGGAAAATTAACTGAATGATTTCCATGTTCCCTTCCAGCTATGGAAGTTTAATAGAATCCCAGTACAAATAAAAAGAGTGAAAAAAATTTTTTTAATAATCTAGGAGAGGGGCACCTGGGTGGCTCAGTTGGTTAAGCATCCAACTTCAGCTCAGGTCATGATCTCACAGTTTGTGAATTCAAGCCCCGTGTCAGACTGTGTTCTGACAGCTCCAGATTCTGTGTGTGTGTGTGTGTGTGTGTGTGTGTGTGTGTGTGTGTGTGTGTCTGCCCCTCCCCCGCCTGTATTCCACCCCCCCCCCAAAAGTAAATAAACATTTTCTAAAAGTCTAGGAGAGGAAGAGGAGAAAGGGCACAAGGAAAAAGTGGTCGGGGAGTGTGAAATGGGGGAGGGTAAAATAATTTTCTTCTATTTCCTATATAAATATTTCAATTATAACGTGCAGTTTTCTATACCTTCTTAACCATGATGTATTCTTGATCCCACTAAGACCCAAATCCAATGCCTTTTCACCCAACTCACATTGACAAAATGTGATAGGTGGAATAGAGAGGAATCTAAGCATTTCTTGTCAAAGTGGATGTTTTATCTCAAAGGAAGACTGGAATCAGAAAGTTGTGTCATGCTACATAATATTCCTGAGAAATATGTGCAATAATTTTTATCAAACCTGCATTATTTCCTTTTGGTTTTGCTTTATCTGGATCATTAACCCCAACTATACTTGGTCTTAAGCACATAAAAGTTGACCTCTGTTACCTGCAATTCCCATTTTACTCACCAAAATGGCATATCATTACATACTGATATCTTCTCCTTAGAAAATTCTCAATTGCTCAGAAAAGACCATAAAATACATCTTTGTTTAACACTTCTAAAATGTTTATGCTATTTGTGAACACCATTACTGAACCATGTACAAACCATACAGGCATTCATTCTTTTATTCCAATTATTTTATTCTCCAAAAGCACTAATATAGATATAAAAGAACCCTAGAATCTAACATTATTATATTAGCTTCAGACTGGGGTACCAACTTACCATGAAGTCTCACTAAATTCACAGGTATGAAATAGACCTATCACATTCCCCTCACACAGGGGCTCATATTCAGTGATAAATTTCTCATGCAAATGAAAAATCTCCAAATATATATGTTCAATTTACTATGCACAATTTAAAATATATAATATACATATACATATTATGTATATACCTGTATATATATAAATGCTCTCAAAATAAATGTGTTCTGATTATTATGACAGAATCTATAAAAGATGCTAAGTTAAATAAGGCACAATTCCCATACTCAGGAAGTTTAAAACTGGTTAAGAGATGAGACTGTAGGATCACTTTTCTATATGAAGTATTAATAAAAATAATAGTTAACATTTACTGATTCTTCACTATTTGTAAGCCACTTTTGCATGACATTTAAACGTACTGAGTTATTTAATTGACACAATGACCTTATATGGTACGTGCCATTATTAAATCCATTGTATAAATAAGAAAAGTAAAGCTTAAAATACATTGTTATTTTATAAGATGTTTTAAATTTTTTTAATGTTTATTTATTTTTGAGAGAGAGAGAGAGAGAGCAAGCAGGGGAGGGACCGAGAAAGAGGAAGACACAGAATCCAAAGCAGGCTCCAGGCTTCGAGCTGTCAGCACAGGGCCTGACACAGAGCTTGAACTCACGAATGGTGAGATCATGATCTGAGCCAAAGTCGGATGCTTAACCGACTGAGCCACCCAGGCACCCCAGATATTTTATGTAAGCTTCATGGTAACCACAAAGCAAAAATATACAATAGATACACAAAAATAAAGAGATGGAATCAAAACATACCACTATAGATAACTGTCAATTCACAAAAAAGACAGTACAAGAGGAAAGTCCCTGAAAGATCTGTACAATGAAAATTATAAGATATTGATGAAAGAAACTGAAGAAATAAATAAATGGAAAGACACTGTGTGCTCATGAATCGGAAAAATTAATGTAGTTAAAATGTCCATACTGCCCAATGCCATCTACAGATTCCATATAACCCCTATCAAAGCTCTAATCACATTTTACACAGAAATAAAAAAACAATCCTAAAATTCATGCAAAACCACAGGAGATCCCAAATAGAAAAAGCAACCCTGAGAAAGAAGAACAAAGCCAGAGACATACACTTCCTGATTTTAAACTTTATTATAAAGCTATAGTAATCAAAACAGTATGGTACTGGCATAAAAATAGATATATAGACCAATGGAACCTAATCAATAGAATAAACCCATCACGTACAGTCAAAAAATATTTGACAAGTAAGCCAGGAGCACTCAATGAAACTTCAGCTGAAACTCCACGAAGTCTTCAATAAATGGTCCTGGGAAAACTGGGTATCCACATGCAAAAGAATGAAATTGGACCCTTATCTTAACACTATACACAAAAACTAACTCAAAATGAATGAAAGACTTAAATGCAAGATCTGAAACTGTAGGTTTACAGTTTACAGAAACTGTAGGTTTACAGAAAAAAAGGGGGAAGCTCCTTGACATTGGTCTTGGCAATGATTTTTTTATATGACACCAAAGCACAGGCAACAATCACAAAAATAAACAAGTGGGACTACATCAAATTAAAAAGCTTCTGCACAGCAAAAGAGACAACTGGAAAAATTACAAGGCAACCTATGGAATGGTAGAAAATATTTGCAAACCATCTATCTGACAAGGGGTTAATATCAAAAATATATAAATAACTCATCCAACTCAATATTAAAAAAGAAAATAAAAAATCCAATTAAAAAATGGGCAGAGGATTTGAATAGATATTTTTCCAAAGAATACATACAAATGGACAACAGGTACATGAAAAAAGGCTCAACATAATCAATCATTAAGGAAATACAAATTAAAACCATAATGAGATATCACCTCTCATCTGTTAAAATGATTATTATCAAAAAGACAAAAGATAACAAGCATTGGCAAGGATGGTGAGAAAGGGAACAACTGTGCACTCTTGGTGGGAATGTAAATTGGTGCAGCCACTATGGAAAACAGCATGGAGGTTCCTCATAAAATTAAAAACAGAACTACCATGTGATGCAACAACCCCACTTCTGGGTATATATCCAAAGAAAATTAAATCAAGATATTGAAGAGCTAGCCACACCCCCATGTTCATTGCATTACAGCATTATTCACAATAGCCAAGACATGAAAACAACCTAAGTGCTCCTTGACAGATGAATGGATAAAGAACACACACACACACACACACACACACACACACACACACACACACAGAGAATATTATTCATCTATAAAAAAGAAGGAAACTGTGCCTTTTGAAATTGCATAGATGGACCTTGAGGGCATTATGATAAGCGAAGTAAGTGGCACAGAGAAATATAAATACTGTATATTCTCACTTATATGTGGAATTTTAAAAAGCCAAACTCAGAGAAATAAAAAGTAGAATGGTGCTGTCATGGCTTGGGGGAGAGGGGTGAAGGTGGTCAACAGGACAAACTTCCAACTACAAGATGAATAAGTTCTGGGGATCTAATTAATATACAGCATGGTGATTATAGTTAACAATACTATACTAAATACTTAAAAGTTGTTAAGAGAGCAAATCTTAAGTGTTATCACTACACCAAAAATAAATAATTATGTGACAGATATGGAAATGTTAACTAACTTTATTGTGATCATCATTTCACAACATACATGTATATCAAATCATCACACTGTATACCTTAAGCTTAGTTATATGTCAGTAATATCTCAATAGGGCTAAAAAAAATAAAGAAGACAAATAGGGTGTAAAAAGAGTATGTAAAGGGACCCCTTGGGTGGCTCAGTTGGTTAAGCATCTGGCTCTTGATTTCAGCTCAGGTCAAGTTCATAGGATAAAGCCCTGCATGAAGCACCACGCTGACAGTGCAGGGCCTGCTTGGGATTTTCTTTCTCCCTCTCTCTCTGCCCGTCCCTGGCTTGTACATGTGTGTTCTCTCTCTCTCTCAAAATAAATAAAGGAACTTAAAAAAAAATTTTAAGGGTATGTAAATCTCACACACATAAAAGTCAAAGTCAGGACTTTAGGCAGGCATATATTAATTACTGTGCTAATTGAATTAATACAACACCAGACAACAGTATAAACAAGGGCACAAGGCAGCCAATTATTAACTAGCAAGTGAGCAGTACAAACAATAGTTGTACCTTAATACACTATTAAGCTTAGGTAGTTGAGGATAATCTGACATTTGATGGGTCCCTGCTAGATTCCAGCCTTTGTGCAATCCAGAGTGAAGACTGAATGTTCATGCTTTTACGCTGTGGGTTTTACACCAGTGGGTTTAATGTTTGATTACCACCTATTTTACGCAGAGCCTCAATGACTTACTTCATAAAATAAATTCCGTTTGTGTGTGGATTGCCAGGGGCCTAAAATTTATATCGTTGCTCATTAATACACTGAAGATTTTATCAAAAATATTCTCTTAAAGTTTGCTATGTGTCAGGTGGTTAAAAAGAACCCTTTCAAGGCCCAGTTCTTCTGCCTAGTTCCACCTTGAACTACCTACCTATGTAACAGTTCAGCCTAGAACAGTAATCACCGAAGTTTATACTACATATAGCCATCGAGATCTACAATCAAAACAGCAAAACTTCTCTATGTTATTCTCTTCTGTCATCTTCAATGCAAATCTACTCTTTAGTCAAAGTCAAGTATCTGTGTTGACTAAAGTCTTACTAAATTGAATCTTTACACTGTTCTTGGGAACAAAGCAAAGAATGGAAACATGCAGTGAGCTGTAGTCCTGAAGTACTCCACAATACTGAAATTGCAATCATTTAACAACTTTCATTTCTCCAAAATGAAACAGAAAGTATAGGGAAATGGAAAACTTAATTCACTATGAAGAGCCTAATTAGCTTTGCAGGTAAGAACTAAAGAAAGGTTTGTATGGGTTTCACCAGCCTACCCTAATCTCCCAGGCTACTCAAACAGATCATTAAATAAATCCATGAGCGGTTGGTTTCGTTGGTCCCACAAAAGGGACAAGTGGCCCTGCCCTGGCCAAACCAATAAGTAATCAACTTGAGATTGACATAATTCCTAGGAGCCACTATCTCATCACAACATTTCTAGCAACCTCTGTTACCTAAGAGTAACCCTTCTCACTTTTCTCTAGTATCTAAGTCTTTATGGACCAGTTCAAAACCCCACCTCACACATGAAGGGGTCCATAACTGCCCCATTTCAGAGGCCTCTGGGATATTTGTTTTCTGCAGCTCTCACCTTGGTTCTGAGCATGTGGTCCCTGCCTTCTTATATTGGCTATGTTTTCATGTACATATGTTTCATTTCCTAAATGGATACAGGGGTCAGCCTGATGCAGTGAAAGCACACCACGGTGTGAAAAGCAAGGGCTTTGAAGATGCACAGAGCTGAGTTCAAATCCCAACCTCGCAAGTGTGCATATTTCTTAACCTAGATGAATACCAGTTTCTACATATAATAGTGTTGCTGTAAGGAAAAAGTAAGAAATAAATATAAAGTACCCTGAGTAGTAGTTCCCCATAACACAAGCAGGTATGCACACATGTGCACACACTGTTGTTCTATATTAATAGCAGAACATACCCCACCTGGGCACAAGAGGTTTTCGCTAGAAATTCCTTTGTATCCTTAAGCTCATCTAGGACAGTGATTTAAACATTGTAGGTGCTCACAGCTTCAGAACATTCTTTAAGCAGAATTTGTTAAGAGTCCGGTTTTTTTTTAGATTCTAAGCAGTATACTTAAAGGACTTCATTAAAATATGATTCCCATCTCACAAGGAGGTGTTTAATTGTGAGTCCCTAGTATGCTTCAGGGGTTCTGGGGGAATTTTCTGGGCTAAAATGGCAAACATCACATCCTCTAGGTATGTAGTAAGCAGGCAGGTTCATGGTCAACACTTTTATTTTAAAATTTCACAGATCTCACATTCTCCCTCTAAGGATATGTTTTATTTCTCCTACATTCCTATTTTATTTCTTAAACTGCTTCTCTAGAACAAAAAACTTAAAAAGAGGTTTTTAAAATCAGACCAAAGAATACCAGAAGGTCCTAGATGAGAATTTTTTCCAAGGAAAAGGGCAGGCAAAAAGAGTGTCTTGGGCCTGGACAGAGTTTTTAAATCACAATCAGGGAAGAGAATGACTTTGATCTCAAGTGACAGGAAACCAGTGAGAACCAAATAAAGGGAAAAGGGGGGAACTTTTTATAATAAGAATTCTTAGTATTCTCATGAGATGCAAGGTCGGTGGAGCAGCTCACATCAGTTCCTTACATGCCAGTATTTCTCTCTCCACTTCTCACCACTCATTGCTGCTACCCTCTGCATATCGGTTTCATTTTTCTCTCTCCCACTGTTTTTTCACTCCCCTGACTTTCACATTCTCTTTCAACCGCCTTCTTTGTTTCTGTTATCTGTACGGCAGTAAACCTGGCCCCCAGCAGCTCTGAAGCAGCACATCTTAGAGCTTCAGTTAGCAGACAAGTCATTGAAGATGTTTCTCAATTTTACTCCAATGCCATAGAACAAGATGCTAATTGGCCCAGTTTTTTAAAAAACATTTTTATTTGTTTTTGAGATACAGAGAGACAGAATATGAGTGGGGGGAGGGACAGAGAGAGAGGGAGACACAGGGAGAGAGGAAGGCTCCAGACTCCAAGCTGTCTGCACAGAGCCTGATGTGGGGCTCGAACCCACCAACCGGGAGATCATGACCTGAGCCAAAGTCAGACGCTTAACCGACTGAGCCACCCAGGCACCCCATAATTGGCCCAGTTTTAATCAAATACCCAAATCTGGAAATAAGGACTACAGCTGAGGGATAAAGTCACATGGTCTAAAATGGATAACCATAGAAGTGGGGGTAAAATCAGAAAAAGGAGAGAGAGGCTCTAAGCAGAAGAAACAAAGTATTCCATGTGGTAGATCTGGCCCGTGGCAGTTCTCATACCTTCAATAGGAAGCCCTTTTGGTAATCCCTTGTCTGTTAGGTTTTGCAATGAAACAGAATGCCAAAATGTCTTCACCATCAAATAAGGGAGTCTCAGTAATCCTAACTGGATACCGTGGTCATATGTTCTTACAGATACATTCAACTTACATTTAAGTCACAGTGAAAAAGTCCTGACTCTATCAAAAAAAAAAAAAAAGATTAAATAATTGATTAAAGCCTAGTGATAGTTACATAAATTTCTGGTATTCCAAAAAAATAGTTTACAGCCACTAATGTCATGCTTTTAAAGAAGTTGGAATGATATGCAACAACACTCACAATAAAAACTGTCATAAAAAAACAAGGCATAGAACTTACATAGCATAATTCCTAATACACAATATGTTGAAAATTTTCCAATACGGCAGTAGTTATATATGGATGTAAGGGTTATAATGAATTTTATTATCTTCTTTATATCTTTTCCATATTCTCTGGATTTTTCCTACTGAAAACTATATTATTTTATAATCAGAAAGTTAAACAGTTAAAAAGCTTCGTAAAGGGCTCGTTAACATGGTAGACATGGGTCACTAAAAGGTGGGTTGCTCCATTTGCACCTAGGGAGCTAAGGTTCAGGAATCCTGCTGTTCTCCTGGTTATTAGTGATGGTTAGCCTGTTAGTGAACCCAGAGAAGATTTTCCAGAAAACGCACTAAGTTGTTGGGGATGAAGAGAAGGCTGAAGCAAAGAGGGAAGTCTGAAAACAGGTCAAGCACCCACCCCAAGCCCCACATACAGCCATTCTTACTTCACAGACACACTATGAACCCGTGCCTGCCACACAGACATCCCAGCTTCTCCTCTGTAGATCGATATAACATAGCCTTTCTCTGCTCGCTATTTCCCTATTGAAACAAAAAAATATTCAGCTGCTTTCCTTTACTGGTAGGAGCCACTATAGTCCTACCCTTCCCAAACCCCTAATCACAGAACCAGATCAAGAGAACCACTTTTAGACCAGCAGCAGTGAAGGCAGAGGCCCGGGTCAGGCCCCAGCCAGGTCTAGTGGACATTTATAACTGGCCTTATAATTTCCTAACCCAAAGTATCCTGAGGATCAAACACTCTCTGTGGGTCTATGATCTGGCACTTAGATTGGCATCATCAGCTAAACTTTTAACAAGAAAAAAAGAAAAATCAAAGCTATAAGCTTACAAATTCTGTGAGTCTGTAAAGTTCAAGGAAACTCTCCAAATTTATAATCCAAGTCAGTTTTGATAATCATAGAGTCCTACACCCTGACAGAGAAGTGAATATTTAAATGATGAAGACTCTTTCTTTGTGTTTACCAGGATGGACATTCAGGCGACCTTTGTTCTCCCCAGTCTGTCAAACTGGAGAGCATTTGAGAGCCAGGTCAATTACACTCTTCCCTGGGCGGCTGAAGGAGCTTTAAAAAATGTTGTTGTCACTGTGTCAGATCAAGTGGAGAGGAGCAGAAATATGACTTGGGAGTCTCAAAAGGTATTAGGCAGCAGGTTAGGTAGAAATTAAATTCCATTTGCTGGGATTCCATATAATGCCCCGGAGAGAGCAAAAATGTTCGATTCTCTTTATTAGTGCTAGATTTATGGTTCAAAATGAAGATTAAATTAAGAAAAAAATATCAAACTCGATGTCCTAAATAGCTCTTTAAATTCAGGATCCTCAGCTGTGTCCTTCGGCATCTGAACTGGCCTCCCTGACTTCAGAGTCTCCCTGAAACTAATCTGTTGAGTTCACTGCTGTTGAACCAATTTTTATAAGGCTACTTTCATCATGCTAGCCCTTTGCTCAGATAACCGTAATAGCTTTTGCACATCCGTGAAACAAGTCTGGATTCCTCGGCCCAGCACTCAGGGACCTCCCAAATCCAGCCTAACCATGCCCAGCCCACCAGTGGCTCCAACACATCTTCCTCACCCCTGGGATGGCACCTCTTTGTCCTGCAGACACGTTCCACCTCACCCCAGCATCTGGCCTCTCTCTGTGCTGGTCCCCTCCACTCTAAGCATCAGAAGCTATTCTCAATGCCCACACAAGTCCTAGCCCACCTTTAAGCCTTCCTTGGCCTTTCTGGGCCACATGAATCTCACCTTTCTCTGAATTCCTGCCATCCTGATGGGCGCACAATTACCATTCACTGAAAATCCACTACAGGCTATGCTCTGTACATGTTATTTTGCAAATATTATTTCACCTCATCTCCAGAATAACCCTGTAAGACAATCACTATTCCTTTATTTCATTGTCAGTGAGGGAAGTGAGACATTAACACAATTTGGTTGCTCTGAAAGCACAAGCTCTATGGATCCAGTGGACCTACTACGCCACTGTCCACACACATCCCCTCCTTGCTGCCTAGTGACTGGTGCCTCCAAAATATTTCGTTTCACTCACAAAACATTAGAGGATTTAGGCGGAAAAGCTAAAGTTCAACCTGAATCTGTCTCCAAACACCATGGCTTTATGTGTACGTAGGGACACAGAGGCAGTGGGCAGGAATTCACGAAATACAGATCAGTCATTTGCTATCGCTTGGGGCAAAGCACTCCAGAACTGTACCCTCACTGATCAGTGCCATAGCAGGATGAGTGGCACAGGAGCTTGATCACACGCTCCCTGTCCACAGTCTCCACACACACAATATGAGTTAGAGCACCGAATAGGCTGTGCAACTGCCACTTGCGGGCAGCTCGCAGGCACCATCACCCCCTTCCAACCACACTGCCACTCCAAGCCCCTGTGACCCGGAAATGCTATTGCTGCCGCTTCCAGATGAGCAGAGCAGTTATACAATATATAAAGTTTGTTTATACTGACGTACTCACTTGCCCTCCAACACGATGAAATGGATTCATGCAGTGAATATGATCTGCTCGGCTCTAAAATCTCCATCAAGTCACAGATGTGATTAAATTTGCCCCTAATATACAAAAACTGTAGAGAATTCATATTAGTGAGACCTGCTAGCTTCCACTGGTACTAACCAATAGTGGCAAACTATGCATTGCTATAGCTCTCTGCTATTTGTGGGTCTGGATCCCTGGGGGTCCTGATAAAAAGCAGGGATACTCTTTCATATGGCTTCTGAATTATTACACCTTAACGTTCTCTAAGTGAAAATAAACTTAGAAAAAGTAATGTCCTATATAACTTTTCTAATTAAAGGGTAAGTCAAAATCATATGCCTTATTTTTTCAGCTCAACACAAAGAAGTATTGACTAGGCCTAGAGCCCTATGTTTTAAATGAACATGTCCATGATAACCTGGTGGATCCAAGAACATCTCATCTGGTTCCTTGGCTCATGGTACTCACCTAATAAAGATGTTCTTATTAAAAAAAATGTTCTTGTCCAAGAAAGTTTAATAGGTCGATATTCACAAATTTGCTTACCAGGCAGCCTCAATTAGAACGGAACAACAGCACTGAATTAAGGTCAACGGAAAGTGAAACAATGTGTCAAGCTCAGTTGCTGATCATCAGCATTCAGGATGTACAGGGCTGCACCAAAATTCATTAGTTGATAGGAATATAAAAGAACCAAAACCTATGAGAGGGTGTTCAAACAAGGAGGGGGAGAACACACTCCTGCCCAGCTAATACATGGGAATAGTTTACATATTGTTCCTCTAAGTTTACGTATCGACTTCAGTCATCTCAAATACCGAAAGTCTCCCCTCATTCCCGTATTTGTTTTACATTAGCTGGAGTTCCAGCTACCTGTCTCTGTCCCCACTAGACTGTGCATGAATCGAATGCAGAGAGAGGTTTATTCACCTCTGTGTCTTCTAATTCCTAGCACTGTGCTAGCAGCACGCCAGGTGCCTCTTAGTTAAACAATGGGGGAACTAATCTTCTGGAAATAAAAAAACATGAGAAGAATTTCCTTTGGTTAAGTACTTAGGGTCTTTACTGGGGTCCGATCTGTGCTGAGCACTGTACTGAAGATTTTATATATATGCCTTCATCTCCACAACAACTCAAAACGTTGGGGTTTTTGACGGAGGAGGAAATAGGCTTGGAGAAGGTGAAAAGCATAGTCACGCAGCTGTCGGGAAAAACAGCCCCCAGAGCCACAGATATCCTTCCATCTACATCAGGCTGCTTCTTTGAAAACATACACCAAGGACCTTGGTAGAAGCCGGCACAGGACCCTCTCCACATCCACATGGGGGAGACTGTGACCTCCAATGCCACTTGCAGCCCCTCTTCACCAAGAGCCTGTGACACTGCCTGCTGTGAGTCAGAGCCCGTGCATGTCCAGGGTGGCAGCGAGAGGTCAGCTGTTGCAGCTTCAGCTGCCAACGTTTCTAAAAAGGAAATGAAATTAGAGTGGAAATGTGGGAATTCCCGTGCCACGTGGCCGCTGCGGTGCTCTGCCTGTCAAGACTCGGTTAGAGTAGGCCGTGCAGACTTCAGAAACTCATTCGTTTGATGGCTTTGAATCATTTCTTCTGGGAAAACCCACTGCCGGGTTCAAGGCATTATCGATTTCATCTTCCCTTTGCCCTAAACTTCCCAGCAAAAAGCCTTACTGACAAACTTCCTGCAGAAGCATAATTAAAAATTCCATTTCTAGACCATCTTTATTTACAAACCTACACACCACACTCACAAAATGTAAAAGTTTTCTCTTTTAATTTGAGTTATACCATCTTATAATAGTCCCAAAGAGAAGCTGAGCTCTAGAAAGCAAACTGCTTTTTGCAGAGACATCAATGGGGACTTTAAGTGAGGGTCGGCCTCACACTAATAATCACATAATTCCATTCTCTCAGCCCCAGCAGAGATCTCGTGAGGTTTTCTAACTTAATAATAAAAGCCACCAAAATCTCTTAGAAATCCACATGACTCCAGTGGAACAATTTAATTGTTACCAAGGTTACAAGGCTATCCACTATAAGTTAAAATAAGGAAAACTAATAGGGGACACAGGTTACTTCAAACCATTTCTCTCAACCTTTGCAGGGTCCTAATGATTGTGTGGGTCTATGTTTTATCTAAATAAAGAATGGTTCAATGCACATGTCTTAGAATTACACTCAGTATCTTAATTATTTTTTCTCCTCTTTCCTTGAATATAGACATAAAAGGATTCAGAGTATATCCTCTCTGTAATTCTCTGTAATAAGAAATAAAAGGAATTGCAAGCATCTCAGTATAATTACATATTCTAGATTCATTGCTTAATGTTGTGACCATATTTACTAATTGGATCTAAGACTTTCCCAGTTTTTTTTTTTCATTTTCTTTCCCAGATGCATAAACTTCAAAGCACAGATTTTACAGTGTAGCAGACCTAGGTTTGAAACCAACTCTATAAAGTTACTAAACTTCCTGCAATATCAATTTCTCCATCCATGTTAATGACAATTATCCTTACCTGTAAATAATGCTCTGCAGATAAAATGAGAAAGTATAAGTAAAATACCTTGCATAGTATGTGGTATATTTTTAAGTATTTTAAATTTTTTTCACTTCCGAAAACTATAGCGCAGTGGTTCATCCCTGAATTTCTGCTTCATTTGAACATAGCAGTTTTTAAAGCAACACAAAGTGAAAGCATATTGGTTCTCTATTTCTGTTGTTCTCTTTGAAATCTTCACTTGATGAGAACAGATCCTGTGATGTATGCCTGTCATGTTCCCTTTCATGTAATAACTTAGATGGGTGATTTTCTCAGCAGTAATCATGTCAAAATATGAATGGATAATTGCTATGATTCTGTTTGTTGACAGATTTAAATAAAATGTCACATGAATATAAAATCACTTTTCATATCTTCTTATGAATGACACTGCAGTGAGGATAAGCTTTCAAATAATACAACAGGGAAATGAACACAAAATTACTTAGCTTTAATTCCTTCATTCCTCTAACAAGAAAAAGGCATTAATCAAAGTATTAAACACAAGAAAAAGGGAACTCTATGAATCAATTCTTGAGTACCTACTGTTGCATGACTGCATAGTTATACGCTGAAAAGAATCTTGTATTCAAATTTATTAATAAAAAGGATAACATGGTGAACTGGGAAGAAACTGGGATTTGGTCCCGCTTCTGTCAGTAAGTCACTTTATTATTTTGGGGAAATCATTCGTCTCATTGGGCCTCAAGATAGAGTTTGTGTCAAACTAAGCAAGTGACAGCCTACCTTGACCATGAGTCAAACCTTGTCCACTACATGTTTTTGTAAATAAAGGTTTATTGGAATACAACTATGCCCATTCATCACACATCTATAGCTTCAATTGCATTATGAAGGCAAAGCTGAGTAGCTGCAGAGACCATATGGCTCACAAAGCCTAAAATATTTGCTATCTGGCCCTTACAGAAATTTTCAATTTTGATGAATTTGAATTTGACAATTTTTAATGGTTTGTGACTTTGGATTCTATTTAAAAAAAAAAACTACTCTAAATTCAGAAAGATTTCTCTTAGAAGTCCTAAAGTTTTAGATGTACATTTATTTCTATAATTCATCTCAACTTAATTTTGTATATAGTGTAAGTTAAGAATTCAGATTAATTTTTCAAGTATTGACATCTGTCCCATTGTTCCAGAAACATTTATTGAAAAGACTTCCTTTCTCATTGGATTGCTTTAAAAGCTTTGTTGGAAATCAACTGGCCATATATTTGTGGTGTATTTCTCAGTGCTCTATTCTGTTCCATTAGCTTTTTTCTTTTCCTGCTTTGACAAAGTTACCTTGGATGGAGCATTCCACCTTAACCTCAAACGGTAGAGTTGCTAGTTATTCAGGAGTGCATCAACCCTGAACTAATTACAGCCCAAAGGAAACAAGGAATGTTAAAAATAGAAAATCTATTACCATTTCTTCATTCATCAGACAAGGAAACTGAGGCTCAGAGAGAATTCTGTGACTTGCTCAAGGTCACACAGCCAGATAGAAGCAGAATCAAAAGTACAATTTAGATCTCCAAATTCTGAGGACAGAGCTGTTTTCTGAAAATATTGTGAGTCTTCTATATTTAGTTTAACCACCTGTTACTTTAAAGCCAAAATTTTATTCTACTTATAAATGTGCCTTATACTTTGAAATCTTAAGAGATTTTTACAAAATAAGCTTAAAAGTACATGCGGTTCCAAACAAACAAACAAAATGGCTCTAAGAATCCTACAAAAGTTTTTTGTATGGAAATATAATGAGCTTATCCTATTTTCATAAATAACTCTAGGTACCTCTTGGCATGTATTTATTCTTGGCTCATGAGCCTCTTATCTGTTAAAATTCAAACCTCTACTAATCTAGGCTAGCATTTTTTGCTCTTATTATTGTCATTTTCTTTCTTCCCCACTGTTTGTTTGTTTTTGTTTTTTGTTTTTTGGGTTTTTTTTTTGTCTATGGTCTGATAGCAGATGGTGTAGAATCCAATTAAGTGGAATACCTAGGTGATTTAGATTATGTCTTTGATTTTTCTGATCACTAATAAGTAGCATTAAAATCTGCCATTGGATTCTTATGTATATCAGAAAGGTATACATAACAAAACTGTAACTGATTTTGCTTAGCATAATACACTCTAGTTCCATCCACGTCATTGCAAATGGCAAGATTTCATTCTTTTTGATGAAGAGTAATATTCCATTGTGTGTGTATATATACCACATCTTCTTTATCCACTCATCAGGCAATGGACATTTGGGCTCTTTCCATAATTTGGCTATTGTTTATAGGGCCACTATAAACATTGGGGTGCATGTGCCCTTTCGAATCAATATTTTTATATCCTTTGGATACAGACCTAGTAGTGCAATTTCTGGGCCATAGGGTAGCTCTATCTTTAACTTTCCGAGGAACCTAAATCAGTCAGAGAAAGACAAATACCATACGATTTCACTCATATTGGAATTTAAGGAACAAAACAGATGAACATAGAGGAATGGGAGGAAAAATAAAATAAGAAAAACAGAGAGGGAGGCAAACCATAAGTGACTTTTAACTATAGAGAACAAACAGGGTTGCTGAAGGGGAGGTGGGCGGCTGATGGACTAAATGGGCATTAAGGAGGGCATTTGTTGAGATGAGCACTGGGTGTTACATGTGATGAATCACTAAATTCTACTCCTGAAACCAGTACTATACTATATGTTAACTAACTTGAATTTAAATAAAATCTTGGAAGAAAAAAAAATGAAACTGCAACTGAAAGTCAAAAGCAGAATTCTTTTTAATTATGAGAAAGGTATTGGATATTTTCCTGGCCTGGGTCCTCTAAAACTTCCTGTGAGGCAAGAACGAATATGTTAACATTTTATTTGGAAGTCATAAACCCAAACTGGTGAGAGTAAAGAGAAAAGAGAAGGAAGACAAGGGAAGATACTGAGGGATGCAATGCGTTATCATGCTGGCTGTATATTTCATAGCAAAACAAGAAGAGACACAAATAGATAAACCTCAGCACATGGGACTTCTCTTGAAGGGTACAAGGAAGATCTGAACAGAAATAAGTTGCACTTATTGAACACTTACTAATAAAACAAGTTAATATCTATACCATCTCAAAGGAAATACAGTTCAGGAACTTCCGAAGTTCACTGTTCTTTCCAATATATTTCTCAATAGATTATAATATTCAGTGAGTTAATGATGATGACATAATGGAAAGCAACCAGACCAATAAAAATCCCAAAGAAATACTTTTTGATTTTGTAAGAGGAAGATTATATAGTTGATATTCAAAGAAGATATCAAGAGAATTACTATTTTCTCTTTTTTAATGTTTATTTATTTTCGAGACAGAGAGCAAGTGGGTGAGGGGCAGAGAGAGAGGGGGACAGAGGATGTGAAGTAGACTCTGTGCTGACAACACAAAGCCCAATGCGGGGTTCAAACTCATGAACTGTGAAATCATGATCTGAGCCAAAGTCGGACACTTAACTGAGCCATCCAGGCGCCCCGGGAATTAGAATTTTCTAAACTTCAACGCAGAAAGCTTCAGACACGGAATATATAAGGAAAAGTACCACCAAGGAATTTCAAATTTAAATCTTTATTTTTGGCTTAAAAATTTCTGGACAAGTAGCAATAAATATTTATGAACATTAGAAAGCCTAATATTTATTGGGTTAATTTTTTTTAACAAATGGGACACTTTTGGTGTTTTCTTTGTACAGGATTCCTTCTCTTGAACATACACGTCTTTACAGAAATCAGCCTCTCAAGTGTATTTCTAGTATATGATCTTCCCACCTACTCTTCACACCTGATTAGATAAAGAAACAGCTAACAAATAAGGAACTAGTCTGGAGATAGATCTGAGTCCATCTCATTTTCTTCCCTAGGGAATTAGAATTAGTACATTGAGAAAGTGGGTCAGTTTGAGACACTGGACTTTCCAGATTCATGTGTATTTGGAGTCAGGTAGCCTTGTCAGAAAGGTCTGGCAAATTAAGTGAAGTATGTTCTGCCAAGAGAGAAAAGAGTGAAGCAGAGATACAAGAAGGGGTAACTGCCAGCCTGCAAGGAGAGATGGGAACAGTATTGCATCAGATCAGGTAACCTTCCAAGTTCTGGGACTACTCCTTTGTAAGTACAGTAACCACACAATTTGTCTTCTAAGCCAGGTGTATTGGTTTCTTTGGGCTGCCAAATTACCACATACTTGAAGTTTAAAACAACAGAAGTTTATTTTCTCACAGTCCTGGAAGTCAGAAGTCTGAAATCAGTATCACTGAGCCAAAATCATGGCAGCAGCAGGACCATATTCCTTCTGGAGGCTCAGGGGAGAATCAGTTCCTTGCCTCTCCCAGCTTCCAGTGGCTGCCAGCATTCCTTGGCTGTGGCCACACGACCCCAATCTCTGTGTGCCAAGGCTCCCTCTACCTCTCTTTTATAAGGAGACTTGTGATTGCATTTAGAGCCCACTGAGATAATCCAGGATAGCCTCTCCATATTGAGTTCTAGAATAATTCCAACTGCAAAGACCCCTTTTCCTTATAAGGCAACGTTTACAGATTCCAGGTTAGGACTTACCTGAGATAGATAGATAGACAGCTAGCTAGCTAAATAGCTAGCTAGCTAGATATTTCAAGTTTACTTAAGTAATTTTCACACCCAATGTAGGGCTCAAACCCACAACCCTGAGACCAAGAGTCACATGCTCTTCTGATTGAGCCAGCTGGGTGCCCCGGACCTACCTGACATTTTGGGGGGAACCTACCACACCAGGGCATCTTTGAGAGTCAAAAGGAGGGACCATTACATAACTATGAAAGGATAAAAGACAAAATCCAGCTCTGTCTCAGGCGAACTGGGGATATGTTCTTCCTTGAGTCCATACATGAGCTAGAGATGAACTTCTGGCCCCAAGGCCAGAACAACCTCATTATCTTACCTCTGCACGATTATAAATGTTCTTCCTGAAACTGCCATAGTAAGTAAATACTAAATTCACTTCCCAGTATTGAGTTTTATAAGAGACTGACATTTCTTTCTGATATATTCTCATTTATAAAACTATTTAGAGAAAGTGTGTGTGTTTTGCATTCAAAAGATCCCTGATTAACACAGAGGACAAAATTCTGTAAAGTCAAGTTTCATTGTCTCTCCTATTTTTAAATATCTGGTGCCCTCTTTGAATGAACCCATACTTTAAGCCTTTCCTACATAAATGTTAAATGACAGGCTTGAATCTATTTAGTAAATAAATAAATAAATCCTGCAGGTGTCAGCAAAAAAGTGAGGGGGAAATATGCAGTGACGAATAGGCTTTCTGATGTTCCATGAAATGATATCGTCCAGATACCCGCCCTTGTACCACCTAAGGTAATGTCACTTTTGCTGGACTGCATGTGAAGTCAGTAACTTTCTTTCCTCTGACTATAACATGGTAAAAAGGAAGAAACCACATTCCTATTCTTGCAATAATTCCATTATCAGGTACCAGAGACTATTAGCAATAAGTATTTTCCAGCACTTCTGAGGTAGAAATGAACAAATACCACTCCCTGGAAAAACTTTAAATACATTTGCACCACAAAAGATACAAGAAACCTCAGAATATACAGCAATCAAAAGAAAGCTTTTGTCTACATTACCACAACTTTTAAAATTAAGGCTATTGATTATTTTCATTGCCAGTACGATTGTACATACCACTGAGCATATTATTCAGTGGTCACTAAAATGATTGCATGTGATTCAAAAAGCCATTCCAATAAATACTTCTATTAAGATTACTCTGCTCCTACTAGTTTGTTTCAATTTTAGGGTCATTGCAGGGCAAGGACACATCACTTCCCTCTTCCTACTATCAGACTTTGTAATATAAAGCACCATTCATCGCTCATTTTTGAATGTTTTCTCCTCTCTCTTCCCTTGCAATGACAAAGGTTAGGACTCTTGTATAATTAAAACTAGCTTTGGGGTGCTGGATTGGCTCATTCGGTAGAGCATGCAACTCTTGATCTCAGGATCCTGAGTTCGAGCCCCACATTGAGTGTAGATTACTAAAAAAAATAAACTTTAAAAATAGCATCAAGGTACTAAATCCGTGTGACAGTTTCAGATGAATCACACAAAAGTTTCCATTCATAGAAGCCATATTAGTCCAATAAGGTCAAGAAATCTTCAGGGAAAAATAGAGTAGGTACTGGGTAATAATTAATTAGTTAATTCAGCCTGTTTCTTTTCTTGAAAATAAAATTTGACACATATTTCTTGAGCCTATGCAACACCAGACACTATTTTAGGATAGAGATAAAGTCTCTCCCCATGAGGCATTTGCAAAAACTTAGAGAAAACAGGATAATCTCAGGGAAAAAAAAATGTATTGGGCTGTCAAATCTCCAAAACAGGAGACCATGTGTTTCTTGAGTACCAATGATTCCTCAGTCCATAAAAACATAGTAAGGACTCAATAAATAATTGCCAAATTAATGAATGTTAAGTAATACACCATGAACAACGTCACATGACAACTGCCTTTAGAAAGAATTAGAAATGTCTATGAGAGTTCAGATGTGGGAAAAATTACTTTGAGTTGGGGAGGTTCAGGCAGGTGATACTAGGAAAGGACAGGTTAAACTTGGATTCTAAAGGGTAGATGGAATTTAAATAGTAATACAAGAGAACTGAGAAGAAATATGCAAGTTGCATTAAACAACTAAAGGAAAAGGCTGGTTGTGCCAAAGCCAGAGATGGAATATTAAATTAATGGATGCTAAAACTGGAAACACCAGTTGGAGAGAGATTATGTAGTCCTTCCAAGTACATATAGGAGTTAGGACTTTGTTCTGTTATACAGCAGTAAAACTATCAGCCAGGCTAGGAGAAGGTAAGTCCCTATGCATTCACTAGAACTTGAACCTATTCATTCAATCATACTTTCCTCATCTACATTAAGAAAAGATGGACTAGAAATTGGTCTAAGGCATTGTTTCCCAGTCTTGTTGAATATAAAAAACACTTTTTAGAGTAAAAAAAAATAAACTAATTAAATTATATGAATGATCACAACTGTATTTTTCAACATTATGAAATATATAAAAAAGCTATTATAAATTTAACAATGTTTTTTGATATATTTCTACTCTATTGTCCACAATACCAATGACATATTCATTTTTTTCTTTTTTTAATTTTATTTAAATACAAGTTAGTTAACATACAGTGCAATAATGGCTTCAGGTCTAGAATTTAGTGATTCATCACTTACATATAACACCCAGTGCTCATCCCAACAAGTGCCCTCCTTAATTCCCATCACACATTTTTTAGCCCATCCCCCCACCCAACACCCCTCCAGCAACCTTCAGTTTGTTCTCTGTATTTAAGAGTCTCTTATGATTTGCCTCTTTCTCTGTTTTTCTTATTTTTCCTTCCTTTCCCCTATGTTCATTTTTAAAAGCTCTGATGGATATAATGCTTATCACATATTTTTAATTTGCATTTCCCTAATTAGTGATGAGATTATGAATTCTTTCGTGTATTTATAGGTCTTTTTAAGCCTTCTTTTATGAAATGCCTATTCACATCTTTTGCTCATTTCTCTATTGTGCTGTTTCTTTATGATTGACTTGAGGGATACTTTGGATATATCAAAATATATATTTTGTGTATACAAAATCCTTTTCAATTTTTTCCTTTTCAAATGCTTTCTCCTTTTCAAATGTTTTCATATTACTTTCTTTATAACGCTCTTAAAATGAAGAGAAATTCTTCATTTTAATGGACTTAAATGTATCCATTCATTTCCTTTATAGTTTGTATTTTTTGTATTTTCTTATGAAATCCTTTCTTATCCCAAGGTCATAAAGGCATTCTATGTTTTCTATTAAATATTTTATTACTGGGGCCCCTGGGTGGCTCAGTCAGTTATGTGTCCAACTTCAGCTCAGGTCATGATCTCACAGTTCATGAGTTCGAGCCCCACATTGGGCTCTGTGCTGACAGCTCAGAGCCTGGAGCCTGCTTCGGATTCTGTGTCTCCCTCTCTCTCTGCCCTCCCCTGCTTGCACTCTGTCTCTCTCTTTCTCTAAAAAATAAGTAAACATTAAAAATTTTTTTTAAATATTTTATTTCCTTTCATATTTCAGCCCACCTGATACATGTTTGTTGTAGTACAGGATGGGTATAAAAGTTGATTTTCCATATCTATGATTATCCTACACAATTTTTTAATAATCCATCTTCTCCCCACCAGAGGCTTAACCAACTGAGCCACCCAGGCGCCCCACTGCCACAACGTTTTAATCACCAAAGCTTTATAATAAAACTTGATATCTGCTAGGGCAAATCCCTCAACATCATCAAGTTCCATTAAATGCAATTCAAAATGAACAAATGTTCAGATAACATTCACCTCACCAGTAAACACATCACCCTCTCTCTTAAACATTTGGTTGAGGGTGGGGCAGGGGAAGATGAACCAAATTACACTAAAACCTTGGATTGCGAGTAACTTGTTCTGCCAGTGTTCCACAAAACGAGCAAACACTTCTAATAAATTTTAACTTGATAAATGAGCAATGTCTTGCAATATGAGTAGTACATAACACCAAATGTCACATGATCACAACTCAGCCAATGGTTCTTCTCTCTGTCTCTGTCTCTCTCCCTCCCTCTCTTGCTGAAGGACTATGAGTGATCACCTCCCATGTTTGAATGTTCTGTCTCAGGCCACGGTGTTTGGCAGAAGTCAGTGATTTTTTCAGAACACTGGAAGGTGCCCACAACTGGCACTAGTGTATTTTTTGTTCCTTCAAAAAACCTGTGGACAGTCCTTTGCTTTTCCATACAAGAGTAAGGTTAGGAATGCTTTGCTTCATTCTAGGTCAGGCTGCCTGCAGATATAGACCCTTTCCTCTGCTGCCTTATTGCCAGTTACATTAAATACAGTATATGACAAGAGTTTATTAATACTGTACTGTAGTCAACATCCATGCGAGTATATACAGTGGCCCCCATGCAGAAAAGGGTTGGAAAGAAAGGTAGTAAGAAGAAGATGATTACAATGGAAGTTAAGAAAGAAATCACTGAGAAGTATGAATGATGTATGTGAGTGGCCAAAATTGCAAGATTTTATAAGAAGTCTACATCTGCATCTCGTCTACAGCAGAGGAGAAGAAAAAGGTGGAGGAATCCATCACTTCAAATGAGATTAGGGAAACGTATAAAATGTGGGAAATGGTGCAAAATTTTGTAGAAAAGCACCACCCGAATAAGGGTGTAGCAGTGCGAGCGATGAATCTATTTAACAACAATGCAATGTCACATTTCCACGAAATCCTCAAAAGGAGGCAAAAGCAAATGTCATTGGATAGGTTACTTGTTAAAGTTGTGCGAAAAGAAAAAGATTCCATTGAGCCAATAGATAGCAGGAATTCCGTTAGTGATAGTGAAAGTCACCCTACACAATAACCCTCCTCTCTCTTGTCTCCCTCACACCAGCCACAAAGGTTTTCAAAGGTGACTGCAGGTTAATTTGTTTATTTTTCTTTATATTTTGTATTTTCCTTATTATTTTGTATTAGATTACAGTATTGTAATCATTTTTATATGAATATTTTTGGGTTGTGGAACAAATCATCTGAATTTCCATTATTTCTTAGGGGGAAATTTGCTTTGATGTACAAATTTGCTTTGGATTATAAGCATGTTTCCAGAACAAATTATGCTTGCAAACTGAGGGTTTACTGTACTTAAACATATAATCAGTTATGAATAACTGGATATTGATTTTAGCGCATCTCTGGGCTCCTATTCTGAGAATGCCTTAGCCACCCACATAATGGAAAGGAAAAAGCAAATGCCAGATTACCTTGAGACATCTCAGCCACCTACATGAGAGACATTCCAAATAATAACTCGTAACCAGGATGAAATGTACTACCTTTGGAGGCGAGAAAAGTCTTTATTTGACCTTTTCATAAAGTGATGAGTTCAACAGGTGGTGAGAAAATGTTTAAATAATTGACATCTCAAAAACAATTCTATTAAAAAAAACTGTCTAAGGACACCACACAGAATGAATGGCTAAAGATGCAAACATGTCTGAGTTTCTTTTAATCGTGTCATTTACATGGAAATGTATAAAGGATATAATCTGAGAAGAAAACCTTGAAACAGGTTCTGGCTTACTGTAATATACATGTCATACTCTTTCAGTCCTTCCGATGTGAATTTTTTTTCAAATAATATGCCCCTCCGCTCATTTATGTGCCACATTTTTTCTAAAGATTACACAATGAAAGGAATTATAACTGAACACATAATTCTACTTGAATAATCAAGCTCATTTGGGAAGTCAGTTCTAATGTCTGCAGCTGGGCTGTGAAGGCATTACTGGGCTCGCAGCTATAAGCCCGTAAATGTCAGCAGGAGAACACTTGGAAACGGGTAACATCTTCCCTTCACAGCAGCCTCTTGGTTAAATGGAATGTTGTGCTCTAAACTAAATTACTTTAAGTCTATTTGTGAAACTCAGTTGGATACGTGTTTCTTACATAAACAACGGCTGGAGATAAATCTGCCAAAACTGGTGTGCTGATTTGTATTTTTAGTCATGTAAAACTTTTAAACCCAGAAGTGGAATCTGAGAAAAATATGTTATTTTAGGCCTGAAAATTTCCTGGATATTTTATTGACGACATTATAATGTTTAATACATACATTTACTATTGGCCTCTTGGTAGTGCAGAAATTATACTCATTTCTCTGAACTGTCCCCCAATGACCAACTTACTTCCAGGGCATTTCAGCTGCTACTGAGTAGAAATTGGTAACAAGGGAATTTAAAAGTTGCCAAAACTCTTCAATATTAAAGACAACAAATAAGACATGGTAAGGCCTTTTCTCAAGGGATCAAGACTTAAACACACTTGGAAACACAGGAAATTCTTTTCTAATGTTTTCACACATTTGAGGAAGGGTGTAGTTCAAGAGTTAGCAAGCTATAAATTAGGCAGACTACCGTGATGGCTTGACACATAGGGAGGTAGACATATTAGGATAAACATCTGGGAAATATTCAAATAATATTTATCTCCATTTAAAGGATGAAGTAAGAATGCAAAATTGTGGCAGAGAGAACTGAGGTCTTTTTTTTTAATGTTCATTCATTCATTCATTTATTGAGAGAGAGAGAGAGAGAGAGAGAGCGCGCGCACGCACAAGCAGGGGAGAGGCAGAGAGAAAGGAGGACAGAGGATCCAAGCAGGATCCATGCTGACAGCAGCAGCCTGACTCAGGGCTCAAACTCATGAACCACAAGATCATGACCTGAGCTGAAACTGATGCTCAACCAGCTGAGCCACCCAGGCTCCCCAAGAACTAAGGTCTTAATTCCAAAGGCGTGTGGTTCAGGATAACTCATTCCATACTCCTGAGATAATTTTTTAAAACCTCATTCCATAGTTTCCAGTGTATTTATTTCAGAATCTCCACCATTTATACCTCCCCCTCCCCCTCCATGTCTAAAGCAACTTCATCAGTGATGATCCTACAGAGCTCCAACTATTGTTTAGAAAAAACAGAAAATCCCACACCAGTTTACATGAAATTGGATACATTTTGGATAACTACCCTCTGTTCAGGCCTAACTGATAGGACAAAAAGAAAACATTTGCTATTAGGCATAAACGTGCTCTGCCAAGTATAGGTTATCCTTTCAACATAGCATCCAATTTGATAGATGGTAAATCTGAGAGGAATCTGTCCTTCTTATGACGGATGGTAGGTTCACTGGTTCAGTACCTGTTCCAACCCCCTTCTACGGAAGCATGCCAAAGCAGGTAGGCTAGAAAATTATATTTCCCAAACTCTCTGTAGCTAGCATTCTACATGTTATTCAACTGCCAGCAATCAGATATCCCTGTGCGAGACCTTGATTCAAAACCGAGTCACTTAGAGAGGATAGCATGCACGTCAGACTTTCAGGACCTGGGATGGATTTACACAGAGCAAGCAAAGCAAGATTCAGTACACCTATCTTCCTGGCGGTGAGGCTGGCAGAGCAGGTGAGTGCTTGGTGTCAGTCACTACTGTAGCTGCCTGTAACAGCTCCAATCCCCTTCCCACGGCAGCCTGGTCCTACGCTGGGGCTCTGCAGGAGTGCAGTCAGAGACAGTTTGTGCAGGCTTCTCGATGAACCTGTGAGTTCTTTATTTATTTCTCTGAATAAATACTCATCTAATTAAAGAACCCACAGTGGATTCTGTTATATGTATATAAGAACTCTGATGACTAACATCTTATAAATCTCTGAAATATTCTAGCATTAAACAGAAACCAATCACTGGGTGAAATAGTTCACTATCACTCTGAAAATTAACAGTGGGTTAAGAATTAAGCCTTCTTTTTAACAAGTGGTTTACATAGCTATGTAAAAATGTTTCTAAATCAGACAAAAGAGAGAGACTTTACCTCAGATGCCAAGAAAATACAAGCAATCTTAAAATTATGAGCAAATTATATTCCTAAATTAATTTTCAGGAGAGTAGTTGTGACCTTGATTATATTTGTATAGAACATCAGTGTTCTAAATAGTGAATGAGTTCCTAAATCATGTCAAAAACATTACATAAGCTTTACTGCAGCAGAAATATCACAAAATTGCCATAAAAAAGAAATAAAAAACTGTCACGTTATGAAACTAGTGATTATACAAAATAGAAACAAATTAAATAAGAAGAATGTAATTCCACGTGAATGCTGGTTCTTGAGGGGACAGATGAGTTTCATTAGATGAAGAAAACTTATAATTGTTATTGAGCTTCTCAAAGGAACACTGGAAGTCATAATACTAATTCATTTTTATGTCTAATTTTTCTTCAAAAAATTATGGCATCCCTTTTCTAAGAAATACATGTACCACTGATATTATGCACAGCTTTTCAGCCATAATTAGTGACATTTTGAGAACTCATAAGTACAATAGAGAAGGGAAGGCCAAAGAAGCAAGACAATAAATTTTTCTTTTTGAAAGATTTTTTTTTTAATTTTTTTTCAACATTTATTTATTTTTGGGACAGAGAGAGACAGAGCATGAACGGGGGAGGGACAGAGAGAGAGGGAGACACAGAATCAGAAACAGGCTCCAGGCTCTGAGCCATCAGCCCAGAGCCCGACGCGGGGCTCGAACTCACGGAGCGCGAGATCGTGACCTGGCTGAAGTCGGACGCCTAACCGACTGCGCCACCCAGGCGCCCCGACAATAAATTTTTCTTAAGAAACTGTTAAAAGAAGAATGAAGATATCTGTGTAAATGTGCAGTAAAGGGTAACTCAGTGGGTTTGGGGTGCTGAAACCCTGCACATTCCAAAAAAAGGACTGGCCCTTAACTGGTTTCCAGGAGTCACCTCTAAGCCTTTGGAATGTCCTACCTGAGACGTTGGACCACACCAGATAGTTGATGCCAACAATGAGATTTACGGTGAATGACCGTTTTTGTTTTCCTGGTCTCCTAGGCCATGCTATATTAGTTTGACCTACTGGGTGGGGAGAAGATAGATAGAAACTGTGCTCCATGGCTACAGGATTGACACCCAGTGAAAAGCCTAAACACAAAGGCTCAGGTGGACTTGCCTGGTGGGTAATACATCATATATGTTGTCATGATTGTTTGATGGGAGAAGTAAGAACTATTAATGTGATTCCACCAGAAGCTTACTCTTGACTTCTCCTAGACTTTGCCCTCTATACCTTTTCCATTTGATGATTTTAACCTGTGTTCTTTTCCTTTAATAAAACATAACCATGAGTAAAACAGCTTTTCTAAGTTCTGTGAGTCCCACTGAAGCATCAAAACTGAAAGTTGGGGACCCCCAGCACAGTAACTTTGAAAAGAATATTGCATGGGGTAGAGTTAACAAAAAGATACTGCTTGCAGTGGAGTTAACAGAAGACAGATCAAGGAGAAAGACAGCATGGGCCCATTTTTTCCAGAGATGGATAAGAAAGTTATTTAGATATGCACATGACCTCAAAACACTACTCATAGATTACAAAGGGTAATGGGCTTCTATAGTGGAAAACTCTGGTAGTCACTGCCTTCACCAAGTGATCTAGCCCAGCATCGCGAATATTGAGAAGGATGGATGTGATACAGTGAGGAGTTGATATGTAGATTTGGGACATATGTACACACACAAAACATCACACACATACACATACACATACACACACATCCCCACACACACACCTGTCATATATATGTATGTAACATACCATGAAGATTGGATTTAATGTAGAAAAAAATGTGGGAATTTTGGAAAGATGATTGTATCTATTATATTACTGCATGTAAAGATAATTGAGTTTCTGAAATGGGAAGACAGTATGTATAATATTATAAATGCTTTTTAATGTTTACTTATTTTTGACAGAGAGAGAGAGAAAGAGAGAGAGTGTGAGCAGGGGAAGGAGCAGAGAGAGAGGGAGGCACAGAATCTAAAGCAGGCTCCAGGCTCTGATCTGTCAGCATAGAGCCTGATGCGGGACTCAAACCCACCAACCGTGAGATCATGACCTGAGCCAAAGTCAGATGCTTAACTGACTGAGCCACACAGGCACCCTAATATTATCAATTTCTTTTAATTGATTGTATAGATCCATAGAGTTCTAAAGTCTTGGAGCTAGATGAAAATCTAGTATCACTAGGAATTAGTGTCACTAAGGAATTAACATCCAAAAGCTCACTCTCTCTGGGTAGAATATCATGCTAGTAACTATTGTGGGGATGGGGATGAGATAAATTCAAAGAAACAGAACAGCTTAATCCATACTCTTGAGAAACTTGGATTCTTTTTGGAAAGACAGGACACACTGCTTTTGCAAAAGCTATGATTTTCATTTCCATAGACATCTTTAAAACTTTCCTATTGGAAGATTATTAGAATCCTGTAATAACCAAACAAAAAGGTTATGTGAAATCTTTGAAAGACTAAGTTATTGACTTTTCAGTTCCAAGGCTCAAGCAAATGTCTGATGAAATGGTGCAGAGGAACCCCATGAGAGGTTAAAATGCTGTTAATTTTGGAGGGTCTCCATACTGGAAATGTGACAACTGGGAGAGAGGAAAGAAGTATAGGCTAGGAGTCTTCGGACCTTGGCCAGATCCCAGTTCTGCAATGTGCTGGTATATTACATGGGAAACATTATCTGGCATCTCTGAGCCTCAGCTTTCATTATACAATGATGTCCACAATGATACCACTGAGGGCTCTTGTAAAAATAAAATAGCTGAAATATGTGAAAGTCTTTGTCAATAATTCAGCACTCTGCAAATATTAGGCAGGAGGAGTTGAAGGAAGTTTGGCTACCCACTTCTACCACCTATACCTTTCCTTTTTCTTCCTAGTTTCTATCTCCTTTCAAAACAAAACTTTTGAAGCCTTGGGCTAATATTCAAGAAAGCAGCATTTCTACAGGCTACAACAGGAGAGGTAGACCTGACCCTACCACATCAAACATGACTTTGGAAAGAACAAAGTACAAACCTAAATATCCTAATTCAACTGCTTAAACAAGGAACTCCTTTTCTCTGGCAGGTTGCAAAGACCATCTTGCTCTAGGAATTTTTTAAAAAGTCAAAAAATTATTTATTATGAAGTATTTCTTAAACTGATGGGGCATATACCTATAAACTTTCTGGAAAATAAATACACTTTACCAAGGTGACTTATTATTTTATAAGGGTGCTTGAATATTAAGGATATAATTCTTAACATACATAAATACTCTTCAATCCAAGAGTGTTAACTGAATAAAAGCTATCAAAAACTTTCAAAGCAGCTAAAAATTAAAGACACTACCAACACAAGAAAATTTTAGAAGTGTATTTTCATTCTTATGAGAAATCAGGGCTGTGGTGATGGAAAGAGAATGGGACCAGGAGTCAGCTCACTCAGGCTCAGCCAAAGCCTGGCCATTGACTCACTTGACTTTAGACAAATCACTTAACTTTTCACAGCCCCAGTTTTCTCTGGGTAAATTAGATGCATGTAAAGTCTTTTTCAACTGTAACATTCCATGTATACCATTATTTTAAATTCCTATTCTAACCTAAATTTCATTTAGAACCTTCCCTTTTCTAAAACTAGAAAATTGTGAGTTGGTCCTACAATATAATTATTTCCAATCTACTCGACTGAAATGGATTTTAACTTCAGAATGGAATGCTTTTATGCCTAACCCTTGACATGGAGTGCAGTAAAATTTCTCATCAGACTACCAATGAGCCAAGCACAGGCCAAGTTTACCCCCCCCCCCAAAAAAATGTATTTATCCCTGAATACTAATTTCACCACCCAGCAGAAAATACCATGAATTGAAATTATAAGTAAATGCATTTTTTTCCAACTGCAGAGTAACCTCTGAAATGACTACTGACTTTACTGCGGATTAATTTGTCTTCCCTAAAATCAGCATGTTTCTCAATGCACCTGCCTTAATCTCCATGGCACTCGTCTCTGCCTCAGCCTAACAACACAGCATTCATAGGTCTGCCGCATCTCCTTACCTCTGGACGACATGAGAGGAAAACAAACACAAAGGGCTTGATTTCTTGGTATCTTACCATTCTGAGGCTCTAATTATTCTTCTCTAAAAGGGTTATTATTAATGCCTGCAGTACTCATTGAGTCAAATACATGCCAACTCTATTTTCACCTTTTAATATTTTAGCAAATATTTCACTCACCACAGACTAAAAAAAAAAAAAAGCCCATTGTCTGTTTCTTGATATTTATCCTTTTCCCAACAATTTGTGCCCATTTTCTAAATAGAATGATGTTCAACCAGTGCATAGTACCATTTGCTCAGTTCAATTTGACAAAAAGTTTCAAATTCCTACCATGCTGTCTAGATCCAAACATTGTACTAAGCTCTGGAGATATAAAGATGAAGACCATGCTAAGATATTGTCCCTATTTTCACAATGTTTCTATTTACTGAGGGGAGTGTGCTCATAAGTAAAAATAACAAACTATGCACACATTTAATATTATGTGTTTATTATAAGTGGTACAGAGGCATGCAGTAAATATTGTGGTGATACCAAGGAAGGGACAGTAAGAAGGGACTAATTCTTACTAGGGAGTTCCAGGAAAATTTCACAAGGAAGATGACACTTGAAGATTGAAGAAGTTACCCAGAGAAGGAACTGATGGTAGAGGAAGCAACATGAACAAAACTACAGAGGGTAGCTAGTATGTAGAGAATGGCAAGACCAGCATGAGCAGTGTGAACGATTCATGGGCAAAGTAACAAAAGATGATCTGGACACTGAATGTCATGCCAGGATCTTTAAAAACACCCTAAAGAAGTGGTGCCTCCTGGCCCAGTCAGTTAAGCATACGACTTTTGGTTTTGGCTCAGGTCATGATCTCACAATTTGTGAGTGTGAGCCCCGCATTGGGCTCTACGCTGACAGCACAGAGCCTGCTTGGGATTTCCCTCTCCCTCTCTCTCTGCCCCTCCCAGGCTTGTTCTCTTTTCTCTCTCTCTCTCTCTCTCTCTCTCTCTCTCTCTCTCTCTCTCTCTCTAATAAATAAAAATATTTTTTTAATTCTGAAGAAAATGCATAATGAACAAAGATTTTTAGCCAAAGTTGTTGAATGATCAAATTTGTATTTGTTTTGGAATGCTAACTCTGATGACAATAATATGGATAAACTATAGATGGGTATACTGGACATAAGGCTTAAATGGGGGAGACTAGGGAGACATTCTCTTGGGGAAACGTAAGAATAGAAAGCCTGATTCTAGAGACATATAACAGGTGGCCCTCACAGCATTTGATGATCAGATGAGTGTAGAGGTAAAGGTGGAAAGAATTACAAAGAGGGAAGAGTAAAAACCAGTTCCAAGATACCTATCTAGCTTAGGGAATACAGGAGAAGGAGCAGTGCTAATGGGAGAAGAAAGGTAGAGGTTGACATTAGATATAGACTATAAGGTACCTTCAATACCTCAACGTTAAATATTCAGTCATTTTAAAGAAAAGTGCTACTGAGCTCAAGTTAATAATAGGTGGATGCTAGAGAGAGGTGACAAAAGGTCTGAGACTCACTAGGGCCTCAGTAGCAGCAGAGGTCATGAGGGTAGATGTGATAACCTACAGGAAGTTTATATGGGAAGAAAAGAACAGGAATAAGGACAGAAGCCTGAGGAATAGCTACATGGAGGGAACATGAAAGGAAGAAGCCTACAAAGAAAGACTGAGAAGGGGTTGAGGATGCTGGAATGGGCCTTACAGTCACTGTTTGAAATGGGAGAGAACAGAGCCTACCAAAACACAAAAGAGCGGTGAAGACCTGTTCCAGGAAGCAGTGAGGAAACTTTTTGTGGCTGATTGCTCTGTCTACCAAGAAATTTCTAGAAACACATACCAAAGGGAGAAATGTAGTGCTGGACCCATCTGGCAGGTCATAAAGCCTGTACTAACTCTTGGGAAGCAGGGCTATCAAGAATGATTAACGTAAGAACAAAAGAGGGAATCTAGCCAGGTCAGAGAGCGGCTAGGAAAGACATCCCTGGGGAGACGATGATGGGGCGGAGATCTGATGGAGAAATGAACATTAGCTGGGTGAGAAGGAAATGAAATAATATTATAAAAAGAGGGATTATCAGGAGCAAATTCTCTATGGCAGGACAGAAAAGGACCTGAAAGAAAGTCAGTGAGGCTTGAGCTCCAGGCCTGAGGGAAAGAATAAGCAGATGACATTGGAGATGAAGGACCCAGAAATGATGGGAATGAGAGGCTGTTAAATGGTTTGAGGTAGGGAGAGAGACGTGGTCAGATTTTGCATTTTTAATTTTTTTTTTAAGTTTATTTATTTTTGAGACAGAGAGAGATAGAGCATGAACGGGGGAAGGGCAGAGAGAGAGGGAGACACAGAATCGGAAGCAGGCTCCAGGCTCTGAGCCATCAGCCCAGAGCCCGACGCAGGGCTCAAACTCATGGACCGCGAGATCGTGACCTGAGCTGAAGTCGGACGCTTAACCGACTGAGCCACCCAGGCGCCCCAGATTTTGCATTTTTAAATGATCCAGTTGAGTGGTTAAATGGACGAGGCTCTACAAATATAAGGGACGTGATTTTCTTTTTCTTTTTTTTTAATATGAAATTTATTGTCAAATTGGTTTCCATACAACACCCAGTGCTCATCCCAAAAGATGCCCTCTTCAATACCCATCACCTACCCTACCCTCCCTCCCACCCCCCATCAACCCTCGGTTTATTCTGTTTTTAAGAATCTCTTATGGTTTGGCTCCCTCCCTCTCTAACTCTTTTTTTTTCCTTCCCCCCCACCCCCGCACGGTCTTCTGTTAAGTTTCTCAGGATCCAAATAAGAGTGAAAACATATGGTATCTGTCTTTCTCTGTATGACTCATTTCACTTAGCATACCACTCTCCAGTTCCATCCACATTGCTACAAAAGGCCATATTTCATTCTTTCTCATTGCCAAGTAGTACTCCATTGTGTATATAAACCACAATTTCTTTATCCATTCATCAGTTGATGGACATTTAGGCTCTTTCCATAATTTGGCTATTGCTGAAAGCGCTGCTATAAACATTGGGGTACAAGTGCCCCTATGCATCAGTACTCCTGTATCTCCTGGGTAAATTCCTAGCAGTGCTATTGCTGGGTCATAGAGTAGATATGTTTTTAATTTTTTGAGGAAACTCCACACTGTTTTCCAGAGTGGCTGCACCAGTTTGCATTCCCACCAACAGTGCAAGAGGGTTCCCGTTTCTCCACATCCTCTCCGGCATCTATAGTCTCCTGATTTGTTCATTTTAGCCACTCTGACTGGCATGAGGTGGTATCTCAGTGTGGTTTGATCTGTATTTCCCCGATGAGGAGTGACGTTGAGCATCTTTTCATGTGCCTGTTGGCCATCCGGATGTCTTCTTTAGAGAAGTGTCTATTCAAGTTTTCTGCCCATTTCATCACTGGATTATTTTTTGGGTGTGGAATTTGCTGAGTTCTTTATAGATGTTGGATACTAGCCCTTTGTCAAATATGTCATTTACAAATATCTTTTCCCATTCCATTGGTTGCCTTTTAGTTTTGTTGTTCCCTTTGCAATGCAGAAGCTTTTTATCTTGACGAGGTCCCGATAGCTCATTTTTGTTTTTAATGCCCTTGCCTTTGGAGATGTGTCAAGTAAAAAATTGCTGCAGTTGAGGTCAGAGAGGTCTTTTCCTGCTTTCTCCTCTAGGGTTTTGATGGTTTCCTGTCTCACATTCAGATCCTTCATCCATTTTGGGTTTATTTTTGTGAATGGTGTAAGAAAGTGGTCTAGTTTCATTCTTCTGCATGTTGCTGTCCAGTTCTCCTAGCACCATTTGTTAAAGAGACTGCCTTTTTTTCCATTGGATATTCTTTCCTGCTTTGTCAAAGATTAGTTGGTCATACTTTCGTGGGTCCAATTCTGGAGTCTCTACTCTATTCCATTGGTCTATGTGTCTGTTTTTGTGCCAATACCATGTTGTCTTAATGACTACAGCTTTGTAGTAGAGGCTAAAGTCTGGGATTGTGATGCCTCCCACTTTGGTCTTCCTCTTCAATATTACTTTGGCTATTCAGGGTTTTTTGTGGTTCCATACAAATTTTAGGATTGCTTGTTCTAGCTTCAAGAAGAATGCTGGTGCAATTTTGATTGGGATTGCATTGAATGTGTAGCTTGCTTTGGGTAGTATTGACATTTTAACAATATTTATTCTTCCAATCCATGAGCATGGAATGTTTTTCCATTTCTTTATATCTTCTTCAATTTCCTTCATAAGCTTTCTATAGTTTTCAGCATACAGATCTTTCACATCTTTGGTTAGGTTTATTCCTAGATATTCTATGATTCTTGGTGCAATTGTGAATGGGATCAGTTTCTTTATTTGTCTTTCTGTTGCTTCATTATTAGTGTATAAGAATGCAACTGATTTCTGTACATCGATTTTGTATCCTGCGACTTTGCTGAATTCATATATCAGTTCCAGCAGACTTTTGGTGGAGTCTATCGGGTTTTCCATGTATAATATCATGTCATCTGCAGAAAGTGAAAGCCTGACTTCATCTTTGGCAATTTTGATGCCTTTGATTTCCTTTTGTTGTCTGATTGCTGATGCTAGCACTTCTAACACTATGTTAAACGACAGTGGTGAGAGTGGACATCCCTGTCATGTTCCTGATCTCAGGGGGAAAGCTCTCAGTTTTTCCCCATTGAGGATGATATTAGCTGTGGGCTTTTCATAAATGGCTTTTATGATATTTAAGTGTGTTCCTTCTATCCCGACTTTCTTGAGGGTTTTTATTAAGAAAGAATGCTGAATTTTGTCAAATGCTTTTTCTGCACTGATTGACAGGATCATATGGTTCTTCTCTTTTCTTTTATTAATGTGATGTATCACATTGATTGATTTGTGAAAGTTGAACCAGCCCTGCAGCCCAGGAATGAATCCCACTTGATCATGGTGAATAATTCTTTTTATATGCTGTTGAATTCGATTTGCTAGTATCTTATTGAGAATTTTTGCATCCATATTCATCAGGGATATTGGCCTGTAGTTCTCTTTTCTTGCTGGGTCTCTGTCTCGTTTAGGCATCAAAGTAATGTTGGCTTCATATAATGAGTCTGGAAGTTTTCCTTCCCTTTCTATTTCTTGGAACAGCTTGAGAAGGATAGGTATTATCTCTGCTTTAAATGCCTGGTAGAATTCCCCAGGGAAGCCATCTGGTCCTGGACTCTTATTTCTTGGGAGATTTTTGATAACTGATTCAATTTCTCCACTGGTTATTGGTTTGTTCAAGTTTTCTATTTCTTCCAGTTTGAGTTTTAGAAGTGTGTGGGTACTTAGGAATTTTTCCATTTCTTCCAGGTTATCCAGTTTGTTGGCATATAATTTTTCATAGTATTCCCTGATAATTGCTTGTATTTTTGAGGGATTGGTTGTAATAATTCCACTTTCATTCATGATTTTATCTATTTGGGTCATCTCCCTTTTCTTTTTGAGAAGCTTGGCTAGAGGTTTATCAATTTTGTTTATTTTTTCAAAAAACCAACTCTTGGTTTCATTGATCTGCTCTACAGTTTTTTAGATTCTATATTGTTTATTTCTGCTCTGATCTTTATTATTTCTCTTCTTCTGCTGGATTTGGGGTGTCTTTGCTGTTCTGCTTCCATTTCCTTTAAGTGTGCTGTTACATTTTGTATTTGGGATTTTTCTTGTTTCTTGAGATAGGCCTGGATTACAATGTATTTTCCTCTCAGGACTGCCTTCACTGCATCCCAAAGCATTTGGATTGTTGTATTTTCATTTTAATTTGTTTCCATATATTTTTTAATTTCTTCTCTAATTGCCTGGTTGACCCATTGATTCTTTAGTAGGATGTTCTTTAACCTCCATGCTTTTGGAGGTATTCCAGATGTTTTTCTGTGGTTGATCTCATGTTTCATAGTATTGTGGTCTGAAAGTGTGAATGGTATGATCTCAATTCTTGAATACTTATGAAGGGCTGTTTTGTGACCCAGTATGTGATCTATCCTGGAGAATGTTCCATGTGCACTTGAGAAAAAAGTATATTCTGTTGCTTTGGGATGCAGAGTTCTAAATATATCTGTCAACTCCATCTGATCCAATGTATCATTCAGGGCCCTTGTTTCTTTATTGATCCTGTGTCTAGATGATCTATCCATTGTTGTAAGTGGGGTATTAAAGTCCCCTGCAATTACCACATTCTTATCAATAAGGTTGCTTATGTTTGTGATTAATTGTTTTATATATCTGGGGGCTCCCGTATTTGGCACATTGTTAGCTAATTGTTAGCTAATTGTTAGCTCTTCCTGATGGATACACCCTATAGTTATTATATAATGCCCTTCTTCATCTCTTGTTACAGCCTTTAATTTAAAGTCTAGTTTGTGTGATATAAGTATGGCTACTCCAGCTTTCTTTTGACTTCCTGTAGCATGACAGATAGTTCTCCATCCCCTCACTTTCAATCTGAAGGTGTCCTCAGGCCTAAAATGAGTCTCTTGTAGACAGCAAATAGATAGGTCTTGTTTTTTTATCCATTCTGATACCCTATGTCTTTTGGTTGGAGCATTCAGTCCATTTACACTCAGTGTTATTACTGAAAGATACGGGTTTAGAGTTATTGTGATATCTGTAGGTTTCATGCTTATAGTGATGTCTCTGGTACTTTGTGGTCCTTCCAATATTTCATTCACAGAGTCCCCCTTAGGATCTCTTGTAGGGCTGGTTTAGTAGTGATGAATTCTTTCAGTTTTTGTTTGTTTGGGAAAACCTTTATCTCTCCTTCTATTCTGAATGATAGACTTGCTGGATAAAGGATTCTCGGCTGCATATTTTTTCTGTTCATCATATTGAAGATTTCCTGCCATTCCTTTCTGGCCTACCAAGTTTCAGTACATAGGTCTGTGACTACTCTTATGGGTCTACCTTTGTAGGTTAGAGCCTGTTTATCCCTAGCTGCTTTCAGAATTTTCTCTTTATTCTTGTATTTTGCCAGTTTCGCTATGATATGTCATGCAGAAGATCAATTCAAGTTACTTCTGAAGGGAGTTCTCTGTGCCTCTTGGATTTCAATGCCTTTTTCCTTCCCCAGATCAGGGAAGTTCTCAGCTATGATTTGTTCAAGTACACCTTCAGCCCCTTTCTCTCTCTTCTTCTTCTTCTGGAATTCCTATGATACAGATATTGTTCCATTTGATTGCATCACTTAGTTCTCTAATTCTCCCCACATTCTCCTGGATTTTTTTTTATCTCTCTTTTTCTCAGCTTCCTCTTTTCCATAATTTTATCTTCTAATTCACCTCGTCTCTCCTCTGCCTCTTCAATCCATGCTATGACCGCCTCCATTTTATTTTGCACCTCATTTATAGCATTTTTTAGCTCCTCATGACTATTTCTTAGTCCCTTGATCTCTGTAGCAATAGAGTCTCTGCTGTCCTCTATGCTTTTTTCAAGCCCAGCAATTAATTTTATGACTATTATTCTAAAGTCTTGTTCCATTATATTGCTTAAATCATTTTTGATCAATTCATTAGCTGTCGCTACTTCCTGGAGTTTCTTTTGAGGAGAATTCTTCCCTTTCGTCATTTTGGGTAGTCCCCGCAGTGGCTGCAAACTGCAGGGCACTTCCCCTGTGCTGTCCAGAGTAACTTGTGTTGGTGGGCAGTCAGACCCGATGTCTGTCCCCAGCCCACCGCTGGGGCCACAGTCAGACTGGTGTGTACCTTATCTTCCCCTCTCCCAGGGGCAGGACTCATTGTGGAGTGGTGTGGTCCCTGGCTGGGCTACTTGCACACTGCCAGCCTTGTGGTGCTGCTTCGATGGGATCTGGCGTATTGGCCAGGGTGGATCCACAAGGTGCACAGGGGCAGGAGGGGCAGGCTTAGCTCACTTTGCCGGCGGTGGTCCCCTGCGGAAGGGGCCCTGCAGCACTGGGAGGGAGGCCAACCCATCAGAGGGATGGATCCACAGAAGCACAGCGTTGGGCGTTTGCGTGGTGCAAGCAAGTTCGGTGACCGGAACCGGTTCCCTTTAGAATTTCGGCTGGGGGGTGGGAGAAGGAGATGGCGCTTGCCAGCACCTTTGTTCCCATGCCAAGCTGAGCTCTGTCTTCCAGGGCTCAACTGTCCTCTCGCCCTCCTGCTCTCCGAGCAGAGCTATTGACTTTTAACATTCCAGATGTTAAGTCCCGCTGGCTGTCAGAACACATGCAGTCCAGCCCCTCCGCGTTTGCAAGCCAGACTTGGAGATTCCGCCTCCCCAGGTGGGCTGCCCCTCCACCGCCCTGGCTCCCTCCCGCCAGTCCATGTAGCACACACCGCCTCTCCGCCCTTCCTACCCTCTTCTGTGGGCCTCTCATCTACACTTGGCTCCGGAGAGTCCATTCTGCTAGTCTTCTGGCGGTTTTCTGGGTTATTTAGGCACATGTGGGTGGAATCTAAGCCATCAGCAGGATGAGGTAAGCCCAGCGTTCTCCTAAGCTGCCATCTTCACACAATTCCAGGGATGTGATTTTCAAAAATGACTAACCACTAAGAGTGATTCACCATAAGATACAGGTTTAAAACTAAATGTGCTCAGGATTCACACTGGTTCAATGAAAACCAGGAGGAAGGATTTTTATCTGCCCTACTATTCATTGCAAAGGATACATCCTTATTTGGCAAAGAGCAGTACCTCTTTGAGATGTGAAAGCAAATCACTGGTATTAGGAACTACAAATTTTCTGAAGGACCTGGAAATCATGGCCTTCCTTCTGCCAGAATAAATATAAACTCCTTAGCAAAACTGGACAATGTCCTTCAAAATCTTGACTCTACCTACTTCAACCTCACTTGTTCTTATCTTCCCCTCTTTACCTTACACTCTCTCATTTTTGGGCCTTTGTCCCCATTTTTTTTCTCCAGGTGGGGAATGCTTATGCATCCATCCTTTAGGTAGCAGTTTAGAAAAAGTGTCTTCAACGAAGTCCTCCACGTTGCGATAAAACTGACAGCCTATAACTATGTACATGTGCACCATATGCATAGCTTGTTCCCAACCTGTAGGCACGCCTCGCCTACTTTCCAGATGTTCTAATGGTGGCTGTGGGGAAGGCAGAGGAAATCTGAGATGCTATGGCAAGTGGGGGTCCATACAAGGAAGAGAAGTGGTAAGAAGCCAAGGTGATCCAAAACAAGTTAGGGAGTAAAATCTGACTATTACTCTGTTGCTCACAAAAATGATAAGGGATTATTTTGTGAACATTAACACTCAATACTCATCTATTTAAAAAAAACACTTAGAGATAAGAGTAACACGGGGGAGACTATATCACTAAGCATCTTCCAACCTCCAACAAAAAGATTCACTAGAAATCTTACCATTCTTTCAAAAACTTGATTTGCAAATAGAAGTTCCATTAGTTAGGTAACAGGGGTTGTTAGGAGATTTCAAGGAGAGTGAAATAATTTACAAGTAGAAGAAAGGGATTTTTGTTTCTAGGAGTTTCAGTGAAGGGCTGCCTGAAGATAGCAAAGACTCTGATAGGAACGAGAGGTTGTTTCTTCTCCAACAGGCATAGTGGAATTTGGGGAAAAGAACTGTGGCTCAGCCCAACTTTTTTATATTGAGCTGGACAGGGGGGCCTGTCATCTCTTTCCACAATGCTGTTACTTTACTTTATCTGCATGCTGCCTCACACAATCACACAAACTGGGAACCAATGCTAATACTAACAATAGTATTATCATTTCACAAATTCTTATACTTAAAGAAATTGGAAGAAAGAGTGGAGGCAGACTCTATAGCAATTTGGAGTAGTGTGACCAGGCAATTTATCAAGAGAGACAGGGACTGCCAGTGATATTGAAAAATCAGTCCCAGGACTTGGAGGATTTTACTGAAGTTACAGAGAAGTTCAAACTGCCAAACTCCCCAATGACTGAAATCTGAAGATCAACGGTTGGCCCAAATGGTATCATTTTCACCCTGCTCTGGAAATTAAGCAGCTCTAAGCTGATAAAGCCCATAATTTAACATGTAGGGCAAATTGCTAAAGCACTTAACCAGTGAGGTACTAATCTTCCTTTCCTATGTGAACTCGAACTGACTCCTGACAGCAAAATCAATTGGAGAGATTTACTCTAGGGATAGCTTCTAAAAAGCAGTGTAATCAGGAGATAAGGGAATTGATGGGGGTGCGTTATCACAGCCCTCCACCGACCCGCCACCAGCTGCCAAAGGCTTCTGACAGCCCTGAACCTAGAGCTGCATTCCTCTCGAGCAGATCTCATTGAACTCAAGGTACTTGGAGGTCAAGAAACCTTCTCCCATGTTGATTTAGTCTTGTCACTGGAAACACTTGAGGTCGAGCAAATTCACCACATTGGCTAGGCAGGGGCAACCAGGGCAGCTAGAGAATTATTAAAAAACAACCTCTGTTTTTTCATGTTTTACAGAATGCATTGAGCTACCTGCTTGATGTATTTGATGACTGACATCTTTGCATGTGCGTTATGGCTTCTTAAAGTGAACTGTCTGCTTTGAACTCAAGGGGGTTCCAGAAATTCAATACTTTAGTCTTATGAATTTTCCATTAAAAGCAAATAACCATTTGTTGCTTCAAATGATGAAAAGATCATTATGGCCTCATTGCCCCATTGCTAAATGTTATGTCTTGAAACCCTCACCTCTATGCCTGCTACAGAGAATGCAGCGTGGCATAGTATCAAAGACAAACATATATCAGTGTAAATCACCATAGCTTCTATAGCTTCTATAGCTTACTAGCTGTGTATACACCTGAGCAAGTATTTAACCTCCAAACTGTTTCCTTACCTGCAACTGTTACCACCTTCCTCTAAGGGGTGCTAATGAGATTTGAAGGAGATATCACAGGTAAAGTACCTAGCACAGGCCACGGCACAAAAGAAGATAAATGTTATTTTCTTTTACTCTTTTCTTAGTACTAATGTTTGGTCTGAATGTTGAATAAATTCAAGTCTCCTAACTATCAGAACACGCTCGGAGTAATACCAGAGGAGGACACCCACCCCAAGCTGAAATAACCATGATTCTCTCTATATAAGAAAACAGCCTGTTATAAAGACTCTCCCAAATCTTTGTCTCTTATTTTGTCTCTTCATATCCCTGCTCACCTCTACCTCACCCCCACCATTACCTCAAACTGTTCCATAACCCAAATGGGTTTCAAAATAAACTCATTTGTGAGAGAAAGACATGAATGTAATTGTGGAGGTTATAACATCTAGAAGTAAATTATTTAAACTTACAGGTATATAAAGACTATGAGTTTTCACAGAAAGTTCTATACCTGGTCAAATGTAAGAACCTAGGAGAAGAAGCAGCAGAATATTCATTGGGTCTTGTTGAGGCTCTGTCACCAAACTCCTGCCAATCATTTGATTGGAATAACAGTGTTAAGGAGCCTTTCCATCAGGCTAGCTCTAGCTAGAAATTAGAAAGCTATAGGTGATCTGGATACCTGTGCCATAAAAGGGGCTTAAGTTTAAAGGGGAAGGAATTTTCAGAAAGACAGGATGGCAGTCAGAAGCCACTTGAATGCAAATCAGGCAAAAAGTTAGGGAGAAAGGAAGCTAAGCAAGAACCCTATTAAGTTGTACCATCCCTTTGAGGTTAAAACGTAATTATCTTGGATTGAGTTACTAGAAAATTGGGCTCTTTGAAGTCAAGCAAGCTGAAAACAGCTTCATAGAATGCTAAAAATTCAGGCATGAAAAAAGACTTTAAGTGTTACTTAATCATCCAAAGTTTGGGTGTCTGCTGTAACATCCCATGAAATGATGCCTCTATTCTGGAATATCTCCAATGACTTAAAAATAAATCGCACACATTCCACTTTAGATGACTCTGACCGTTTGAAAATTCTTCCATATCTTGAGCCAAAATCTGTCTCTCTGGAAGTTCTATTACTGGTTAAAATGCTAAACCTCAACCTTCACAGAAAATCTAATTATACATTCACATGATAGCCCTTCAAATATCAAAAGATGGTCATCACATCACCCAAGTTATCTCTTTTCCGGAATATTTATTATTTCTTTCAAGAGGTTGTTTAAATGACATGGCTTACCCACATTGGTTACTTTCTTTTGTATCTCTTGGCTATCAATCTGTCTAAATCTGCTTTAAGTGACCCACTAGAATAGAGAAAGAACAAGGCTACAACTGCTGCCTTTGTAGACATCTACATGCATCCTACAACCCTGAAACATGCTCCATTTTCTTTGAAAGCCCCATCACACTATTAGTCCACTGTGTACTTACTGCTGTATGAAACTTCCCGTATTTTTAGGCAGAATTTCTGGAAACTAATAAGGGACCATATACTCAGACTTGTTTAATTCCAGCATATTGGAATATCTTCCAGATAGTAAAGATATTTTGGCTGATGACTCTGTTATCCACAATTTGGATAAACAGACCTTCTATTTCTTCTTCAATGTCATTGGCAAAAATGACAAAGTTAAAATAGAAACTTCCCTCCAACTGAACAGAAATCCATTATTTCAATTATATTGGGATCCAATCTGTATGTCTCCATCTTGTCCACAAATTAAAGAGACCTTGTCAAATTTCTTGATTACGTTCAGATATATAGTATGAATTTGGCTGCATTTCCTTGACAAGTTAAGGAATTCCAAGAAAGATGAAGGCAGTCTAGTATGACCTTTTATCAACCCATTCTGTGCCCCAATGATCATTTCCCACTTCTGGTAAATCACAAATATTTGTTAAATAAGCCACCTCTGCTGGTATTGTGGTTATATATGTAAAAATAGCCTTTTTTATTTTCTAAATGAATAATGATATGTTTAGAGATAAAAATAACATGATACCTGAGACTGCTTAAAATTATCAGCAAAAAAAGGTAGGGGGAGTTGTATCAGAGTAACAGTAGATATGGCTAAATAGTGACAGAAATGAGTGCTATGTTTACAGAAATCACCTTTTTCATTTAAAAATTTTTAGAATAATTCCCCGACTTCTGTCTCCTACATCTTGCCCAGCTTCCGCAATTTCTCTAGAATAACAAATAGCGATTCAGTTAATTTGTTTGAATTTTCTGAGTACCCTAAGGTGTCATTCTTTTGCTTCATATAATTTGGATTCATTTGAACTGCTAATGCTCTCTCATCACTTTATTTGTATTGAGTTTGCATTTCCCATTCCAATGTTTGCCCCACTCTTTTTAGTATGAAGATCAAGCTGATACAAGGAAATCTACTGGGTAATACATAATACTGCATCTTCTTCCCCAGTGTTGTTACTTGGCCTCTGCTTGATCTTTTACTTGTTCTGAATATATTGAAGAAATCCTATTTTATTTTTATTGTCAGTGGTACTTTCTGCAAATCTGAGTATACTTCAGCCTTACGGACGTTACTTGTATACATGTGGCTCATCCTTATATACTTGGTAATTTCTTTGTACTCCTTTGTCTATCATTTACACATATCATGCAAAAATCTGAGTTCACTGAAGATCATGTAACAATCTAGAATTCCCCCTAATTATTATCAGATGGCTGGTTTACGATATGCAGTTAAACTGTATTTCTAGAAAGTTCCCAAATATGTTGTCATCTTCTCTTTATATAGCACACCATAAAATCATGCCTATGTTATTATTCTTTATTTTTATTTTTGAAACCTACCCTCTTGAAGTGTGTGTAGCAAGTGGCTGACATTGCCAGGTGTCCCTTCAATGGTTATCATGAACTCTAAGATGTCAAAGGACTTCTCCCAAACCTACTCCTCTCAATTGTCAGTAAATTTCTTCTATATATAAAAGAGACAGACTCAGGGAAACTTTTTCTAATGGCCTACGTTTTGGGAGATTGCTACCAATTTCTCAAAATACCTCATGAGCTTGCAAGCACTGAGCTTCTTAGCAGGTTGAGAATTCTAGCAGATTTTTAATAACTAAATCCCTCAATCATGACTGTGTCTTGACACAGGTCATCGTTTGGACCTCTATCAAAAGCATATTATCTCTTCCTTCCATCTGGCCAGCAAGTTTGGAAACACTCCTCCAACAATATGATTTCTGATTCCATTTTCAATTTTCCTCATTGATAAACCAGCATAGAAACTCACAATGGCGTAGACTCTGTCTCCTTGATACATAACTACATCTCTAACCTCTTATCACAAAATGTCTGTTCCTTTGAAAGGGATACTACCACCATCTTTCAATTTTGAATCACGTCTCAATGAATTTCAATGATAATTATGAAAGTATATAAACCTCTTGCCATGTATTAAAATCTCACTATGTCTTGCTCATTTCTCATGTTCTGCACAGGTATGTAAGTGTTAGAGGTCATAATTTTGGCTCTTAGTACCATTGCTAATTGTCCATGCAAATCACTACGTATTTCTTATATTCCTTATTACTACCTTCATTTTCCAAAAATATAATCTACACAAGTGTAGCTGATCATATGTCTTATTCTCCTTCATATTTACTTAAGATCCCAACTATATAATTTTGAGACCTGTCCTCACCTTGCAAGAAACGAATCATGCTAGGGTCTTGAGTTACGGATCAAAACTCTAAATTCTATTTTTACAACACCATGGTGATCCATTCAACATCAATATTTTCCTCTTTCATGTGTTTATTCAACAAACTTCTATTAAGAAACACTTTGTACAATGTGCTCTGGTAATAACTGGGGTTATTAATTTATAATATTGGAAAGTTAGACAATGCCTACACCCTCTATTGAGCATATCAAATAAGTAAACAGGTAATTTTAATACTCATTTACAGCTCCATCCCCAGACAAGAAGTAATAAGGACACCCTTTGTATAACCAAGTTCGTTCATTTTTTATGGGACTTCTATGTCACTGTTACTTATCATAAGTCTTCTCTCATAGACACACTCAACTTCGTGTGAATCAACAGAATGAGAAAATGGATGGCAGGACTGGATATATTAGTGAGGACTCAGTGTCACATCCCATCTACCTGATCTAGGAAAACAGAGCACTGTCCAATTTCCCATGTTTCCCATGTAAGGTTGGCATAAAACTACCTCCATAAAACTGATACTACCCCCTGAATGAGAATAAACCAACCATCATTACGTACTTCTCGAACCTCCTTGACCTTGTAAACATGCTTACCTGCACAGACTAGGACCTAGTACTTTTAATGGTCATTCTGTGGAGCATGAGATGGTACCATTTCTGCAAAAGATCCAAACTCCCCTTTTCTGGGAAGGTCCCATATACACAGTATAACAAGTTAAAGGATACGCTCTGCTTTCCCCTGTGTCAGAATCTTCCACTTGCCAGTAGTATTCATCTCCCCCTTCTTCATTAAAATTTCCTTTCCTTCTCCCTGTATTCTTTGATTAGGTCCTCCATTCTGACTGGCAAGCACTCATTATCTCTAACCAATTAGAGTTGAGAAAGGCTTGTACCTCCCTGGTTTCTCCTTTATAAGTACAGACTGTAAACTTCTTAAGTGAAGCAAAAAATCCTTATTCACCTTGATGTAGTCCCCTAACACAGAACTCCCTTAACACTGGCACAGGGCCTCGAAGCTCACAGGCAGCGAGTAAACACCTACTGAGGTGACCTGAGACAAGCAGAACAGGGAGAACTGATAAGTCCCATAATTGGTCTGGGCCTCAGACAGGAAGACTAACATCCTGCAGGCGTAGACACACACTTCTGCCCTAATGCACACCTTGTAGATTGTTATAGAAAATAAAGACCTTTATAGTTTCCCTTAGGAAATATCCCTTAAACCGCTGTAACTCATTGCCCAGAGGCTCCTAGGAATACTGCCTTCAAGGAAGCCAATTATATGGCCCCTTTCCTCTCACCTCTGCCCTCTTCTGTTCAGAACTTGGTACCTAACCTAGTTCTCACCTGCTCAAAGATATCTTTATCTCCTTCAGCAATACCAATCAAATGCACACACAAAAAAGTAAATCTACAAAACACTTCTTAATCACTCTTCCTGCCTTTTTTCTGTCTGCTCTAGACTTCTTCTCAGAGACAGTATGGAAGAATGTCTTCCCACAGCTTTAAAAATTTTTAAATACTATCTACTGCATATCATTCCTTTAAAAAACATAGGCAGGAGGTAGGGAGTGGGTAGATATTTTATTTATGAATAGATTTAGCATGAGCGCTAAAGCTCTTTAACTTGACTGTACACTCATCTGAGCCCAGAAAATGGAGGTGAGGACTCATAAAGGAGAAATGTTGACTGGTCCCCTTTCATTACAAATCTGCTTGAAAAATTAGAACACTATGTCAAAGATCCATTTCTGAATGCTTTTAAATAGCTCAAACATTATGCAAATTAGCAAGCATAGTAAGAATGAGATAAAAATTCAATATTTGGATTCCCCCATGCCCTTTATACATAACAGTAGAGTGACTCCCATCCGCTCTATTTGGGGAAGAAGTCATAGACATTTTCCAAACCAAAGCATTAAATGAGATAGTTCAAAATCCTAGTATTCACCCTAGGGAACTTCTTCATTTAAAATGAAACTAGAGGAGATGCCTGGGTGGCTCAGGTTGTTGAGCCTCAGACTTTAGCTCAGGTCATGGATCTCATGGTCTGTGAGTTTGAGCCCCAAATGGAGGCTCTGTGCTGACAGCTCAGGACCAGGAGCCTGCTTCAGATTCTGTGTCTCCTCCTCTCTCTGTCCCTGCCCAGTTCATGCTCTTTCTCTCTCTCAAAAATAAACATTTAAAAAAATTTTTAAATAAGTAAGATAGTAGAAACTCCACCTGCCTATATAATAATCAGGGTAGAATCTATTGAGAATACTGAAAAGTTTGTAATTTGCAAAGCTCCCAGGAAAAAAAATGAGGGACCAGTTAATTAAATCAAGCAAAACTATTCAGAATTTCAAGTAATAATCATTTAGCAAAGTAAATACTCTTACATATCTGGGTACATATGATATATCTTTTTTAATACTTTATCATATTCCCAAAATAACACCATGATAATTTATTCTATTCATCACAGGTACAAAGTTTGACCTACAGTTTCTATTAGCCTAAACAAAATACTACAACAGAAAGAAAAATTATTCAGTAGAATTCCTCTACTTCAAATGATTTATTCCTTGATAATAATCCATTATGATCAATATGCAAGGGAATATCAAGTTATAAAAATGTCCTAGATACTATAAAGGGGTAGAGAATTTTAGGCACCAAGGAAAACTATGCAAAGAAAACACACAAAATAATAAGGCTGGATCTAGTATGGATTCCATGAGTGAACAAAAGGTTAAAAAGGGGCTATAACCCCCCTTCTCCTCCATATTAGCTTCCTAGAACTGTTATAATAAATACCACAGGCTGGTGGTTTAAACAGAAATCTGTTTTCTTACTTTCTGGAGGCTGGAAGCCCAAGATCATGGATTAGAAGGGTTGGTTTCTTTTGGGGCCTCTCTCCTAAGGTGTTAGATGTCTTTCTTCTCACTGTATCCACATGGTGTCTTCCTTCTGTACCACTTTGTGTCCAAGCTTCCTCTTTCTTTTTAAATGTTTACTTATTTTGAGAGAGAGAGAGAGAGAGAGAGAGAGAGAGAAAGAAGGAGCAAGGGAGGGGCAGAAACAGAGGGAGAGAGAGAATCCCAAGCAGGCTCCACACTGTCAGCACAGAGCCTGACACAGGGCTCGAACCCACAAACCATGAGATCATGACCTGAGTTGAAATCAAGAGTCAGATGCGTAACTGACTGAGTCACCCAGACACCCCAAACTTCCTCTTTTAAGGACACCAATCATATTAGTTTGGAGCCCACCCTAAAGACCAAGTTGTAAATTAATTACCTTTTTAAAGACAGTATCTCCAAATACAGTCACTTTCTGAGATACTGGCAGTTAACAATTGAACATATGAATTTTGAGGGAACACAATTCATCCCATAACATCATCCTCCAGCGGTGCAGGTGGGGAAATAATTCTGTAGGAGAGAAATGCTTTATAAGGATCTCAGTTGTTTTCTGAAGGATTAAGCTAATGCAAAGGATTAGATTATCAGTCAGGCTCACCTAAACCAAAGATCTCCCCAGCATCAAAGTTTACTAATAATTTCAAAGGATACAAGCAATCAAAAGGCACAAGTGAAACAGGAAATGTCTGGAACATTCCATGGGATTCCCCAGGTCCTCCCATCTAATACTGGACAAGTGCTGCCCAGCTGAGGGTAACAGTGAGGTCTCCATTGATATACATGGGGCCTCACAGCAGGAAATATTTATGACATGAAAAACCTCCACACTGGACCAAGCTTACACAACATTTCCCAGAGTCATGCCCCATAAATCCATATATCCTAAATTTGGTCACCATAAGCAATCTTAAACCAGGAACACAAGGATTCTCTTCCTTGTAAACATCATTAATTTATTTACTAAAAGTTTTAGATATCAGCATGTTTACAAGAGATTAGACCGGTTCATCTGCTTTGTGCCTTTCCCCCAGGAGTATCTTCCTAGTAATCAGGAGAAATAGATCTGGGCCAGCTGCTTTAACTTCCTCCTCCCCAGGGATCCAGTGCAATGTAAACTCACTCTCCTGTTTCTCTATACAACCTGCAATATGTGATACATTGCTCGCTCATGTCAAATATAATAAATTTTATGGAACATTTTATTGAGTAAAATCTGTTTGGTTATCTTTATGTGAAATAACTGCATATTCAGTCAGGATATAACCTGTTAAATGGTCATATATAGAGTGTGGTTACTATATACAGAAATTTCACTAAAATTACATTAGGGTTCAACCTCACTGAAGAATTTATCTTGCAGAGGGCACCCACTGAGCTTTATATCCAATGTCTCTACTTCTGGCAACTTCTTTCCCCTTTCCCATCATTTACATGATAACCGAAGTAGCAGACCCTAACGCCCCGCCACCTGAACAGAATCTCCTCACTAGACCCCAGCCCCCAGCCAAATCATTCAATCAATCTAAAGGTCAACACCTGATCCTTGCTGAGGCCAAACCCCTTCCCCGAGAAAGTAATTCCAGGTTTAATCTTTGATGTTCTCTTGAACTCAACACTTGTCAGCAGCCACTTTCCCGCTACACACAAGAGAACCAGTTCTGTGGTGAGAGAAGAGATCTAATCAGATGCTCTGGAGGAGCACAGGTGAAGAAATGGAGAGAGCCCTGATGCTATGCCAATCCCTGCTTCTGGGACATTCTGGCTGTGTGTTGTCATTGGGTTCTGTATGACAACTGTGCCTACATCTTAAAAATAAATTTATTCTCTTAAAAAAGCATTTTTCTATTGATGTTGACCAAAAGAATCCTAACATGTATCTACAAATCTATCTTCAAACTGTGGCACTGCCATTTACCAATTGTGTGACTTTACATTATTTATTCCCTCCAAGTTGAAGCCTCTTTATTAATAAAAACGGGGATCATACCATGCACCTTAAAAGTCTGTTTTGTAAATGAAATATTAAAATTTTATGGACCACAGTATGCACTCCATAAATGACAGATGTTAGTGGAGACTGAAGCCTCCAGCTGCTGCTCTTTGGATCCCCCATGGTATTCATGGCAAGGCCACACTTTCCCCTGATACTCCCACCCAAGGGCTGAGCTTGGTAGGGGGTTACTAGACCTGGCCCACGACTGTCCAAAGTAGGACTCTTCAAATGGGCAATCTTTGCTCAAGGACTTACCATCATCCTGGGCAAAACTTTCTCAGAAATACACTGCAGTCTGAGATTCCTGCTACCCGGCCCTTCCTTTCCACTCTCCTTTCACAAGTCCTAAACCTGTATCACTACCTAAAGTCTCTACCTACTGACTCCTGTTCCCTCCTCTTTCACCCTCCACTGGCATTTCCCTGCAAAATCTCAACCATATATAACCCCATGTTGCCATCAGCTTCTCAAAGGACTTGAACTAACACAATGAGAGTATACTGCAGTAATTAATCTGCTGATAAAATACTACTTTTGTTGTATATTCACAGCATATCCCACATCATAGCAGCCATTCCTAAGTATTCTTGGCTCTAAGTCTGTAGCTGATCTCACATGATCTCACATTTCTCTTTAAGATACACAGTAGCTGTCAACTCATCTCACTTGGTGTATATACACATTAACTTCCAATTTCTTCTAAGAAACTAATGAAACACTTGGCCAGGAATGACTAAAGAAAAACATTTCTCCCTTGGTTCTTCCCAGATCCTTTTCAGCTTTCCTTGTTACATGGCTGTGTCCTTCACTAAACTTTCTTTTTCCAGCTTGTTTAAACCCCCAGCTAGTCTGGTCTAAATCAGTATAGTACAATTATTAAGACTGACAGTTTGTGGAATTCAATTTTTATATGACATCTAAATTGCAGATCTCAGTGCAACTTCTACTAACATCCCATTAAAAGTACATGTGAAATTGAAGAAAAAATAAAAATACCTAACAGAAAATGTAAGAATTTGTTGCTAATGTAAAAAGAACTTGCATGAACTGTAAGACCTATAGAACAAAATTCAGCATCAAAAGCAATGGGAAAATACAAGATTTGATACTGACCCTAAGCATATCACTTTCTACAAAGACAGGGACACACTCTTTCCCTCACACACTCTCTGCCTGCCTCATAGTTCAAGATTGTAGGGTCCAAATCAGTTCGGGGAAATCCCATGGGTATTTCTTTTGAGGTGGCCACTATACTAGCTTCTCCCTTAGTTGATATCTCCCTTCTTATATCCATACAGAGAACCCAATTCAGAAATCAACATGTATCATCATGTAGATAGATGACGCCACATTGTGTCCTGGAAAGAGAAGCACCAGCATAGAAATAGGAGCAGAGCTAGGATATGTCAACAGTATCTAACAGGATGTTGCAGCTTTTCATGTTCTAGCTTGCTTCCAATTGTTAGAAATCAGGTATTGAGGAGAGGAAACCCTATCTCATCCAGAGTAAGTACTTAAGTTACATACATAGGACTAAGAATCTGCACAAGAATCTACGTTGCAGCCATAGGTTTGAGAATAGTATTTAACAAGACTCACTTGAACTTTTAAGAATAGAGCCAAGGGGGGCGCCTGGGGGGCGCAGTCGGTTAAGCGTCTGACTTCAGCCAGGTCACGATCTCGCGGTCCATGAGTTCGAGCCCCGCGTCAGGCTCTGGGCTGATGGCTCAGAGCCTGGAGCCTGTTTCCCATTCTGTGTCTCCCTCTCTCTCTGCCCCTCCCCCGTTCATGCTCTGTCTCTCTCTGTCCCAAAAATAAATAAACGTTGAAAAAAAAATTAAAAAAAAAAAAGAATAGAGCCAAGGAAGATACACATTCTCCATTGGCAAATAGTGGGCCTGGAAACATCTGTTTTGATTCACACATAAAGACGCAAAAATTCATAAGAACGGTGGGAAAAAAATTCTAGAGATCAATGGAACACCATCCTGAATACCTCTGAAAATGACTAGAGGGAACTAAAAGTGAAATTGAGAACACCATTGGCATTCTAGAGTATCAAAATTGATGTACAGAATGAACAGTAGCTGAAGACAGGTTAATTCATCTGAGATTTAAAAAAATAAACCAAAACTTAAATAAAAATAGAATAAAAAATAAAATGGTATAAAAAGAACAAGTTGTAGAATAAGAGTATAAAAGCCTTCATTTGTGGTGTAAAACACATGAAATGGTATTATATTGTTAGCAATGCTTACACATGTTTAAAAGTATAAAAACTTACATGTTATTGGTATATACACCAACTTTAGGACAGTAGTTATCTCAGACGCAGAAGACAAAGAAGAACCCATCAGGAATGAGTAAAGAGGGCTTCACCTATGACTGAAATTGTGCATGCATGTGTGTGTGTGCGCGTGTATGTGTTTCTATAGCAAACAGGCCAAAATGGTAAATCTTCTTACATGAAGGCTACATGAATATTCCCTAGACTACCTCTATAATTTCATGTATATTTGAAGTGTTTTATAATTTACAATTTTAAATAATACACAAGATTGTAAAACAAAATTCAACTTTATGCTGTTGACAGATCGAAAAAGTCAACTAGCACCACCAGTTTAAAATCAAATAGATTTATCAGGTAAATGCAGCAATTTTCATTTCAGACAAAGTAGAATTCAAAGCCAAAAAAATGTTCTAAAAAAGATTAAATGGGACTACTTTTATATTAATACAAACTACACAATTAAGATATCCTGAAAAACATAACATCCAATGCTGGTCTGTAAGAAATACAAGGGGAACAAAATGAAAATATAACAGCCAACAGTTATTAATTAGGTTCTCACTATATATCAAATTGTGCCAAGGTCACACTTGGTATAATCACACTCACAAATGAGTCATGTACAGTATCTCATTTAACACTCAGAGCAATCAAGTGAAGCCATGTCTTATTACCCATTTTTTTTTAAGGCAGGGAAAGTGAGGCTCAAACACACTGAGGTAGGAAAGTGCAAATCTAGCATTTAGGCCCAACCTGTCTGATTCAGAACCCGTACTTATTGGAACTGTGGCTTTCCATTTCCCCAAGTTATAGCAGGAGACTAACATTTCTCTGTCAGATTTTGATTAATAAAGTAGAAAAGAAATATGTATACAATTCAAAGAATTCAAGTTTCAGTTCAAAGATGTAAACAAATTAGTACCTAGATATTAAATTGTGTACCTTACATAGAATTCAGCTTTTTAAGAATCAATGTAACATGTACAAGATTAATCCTGGACCAATTTACAAGGAAAATAAAGAAAAGGTAAAACAAGTAAAAATTATAACTTACTTTCTCTGACTATAATCAATTCATAATAATACAGCACAATAGTGAATAATAGTCCACATATTTAGAAATTTTGAAACATCTTGGTCAGGGTATATACCCAAACTGTAATTTCTAAACTATAGAACAAAATGAAAATGAGGACTCAATGAGGGGCTTCTGCCAAAGACATACTCTAAGGTAAATTTCAATAATTTATTTTTGGGTTCAAATTATTTTTACAATAACATGTATCTGGTTTGTAATTATATTAAAACATTTAAATTTCATTAAGCAAATTTGAGAATTAAGGAAGCCAAAAACAACAACAGGATAGTAAAAGGATAAAGCAAACTAAGACAACATTAATAAACTATTTTTTTAAATCACAAATCAATAAGTCAAAAAATGATTTTTTTTGAAAATAATTTAGATAAATATTTTCCCTTTATTTATTTTTTAATGTTTATTTATTTTTGACTGAGAGAGAGAGAGACAGAGCATGAGTGGGGGAGGGGCAGAGAGAGAGGGAGACACAGAATCGGAAGCAGAAAGCAGGCTCCAGGCTCTGAGCTGTCAGCACAGAGTCCAACGCAGGGCTCGAACTCACAGACCGCGAGATCATGACCTGAGCGGAAGTCAGATGCTCAACTGACTGAGCCACCCAGGCGCCCCAAATATTTTCCCTTTAAAACTTGAATATTAGGGGCACCTGGGTGGCTTAGTCCATTAAGCTTCTGACTTTGGCTCAGCTCATGATCTCCTGGTTTATGAGTTTGAGCCCTACATCGGGCTCTGTGTTGACAGTTCAGAGCCTAGAGCCTGCTTCAGATTCTGTGTCTCCATCTCTCTGTGCTCCTCCCCTCATCATGTTCTGTCTTTCTTTCTCTCTCTCAAAAATAAATAAACATTAAAATTTTTTTAATTTAAAAAACTTGATATTAAAGAAGGAAAAAAGTATTCAATGTATTAATATGAATAAGCACAGACAGGAAAAATTAAGACTTGGTTTTTATAATTTTGCAAAAGAATTTGAATGAACAAATTTTTAGGAAATTATCCAAATAGAATGAAGAAGATACACTGGCCCCATAAATTATCATGAAATAAACTGAAATTTTCCAGTGTCTAAAGGTTTACTATTGATTTTTTTTTTAGGTTTATTTATTTATTTTGAGACAGACAGAGAGAGCTTGAGCCGGGAAAGGACAGAGAGAGAGGGGGAGAGAGGGAGAATCCCAACCAGGCTCCAGAGAGTCAGTGAGCAGAGCCTAATGCAGGGCTGGAAGTCACAAACCAAACTGTGATATCATGCCCTGAGCCAAAATCAAGAGTCAGACGCTCAAATGACTGAGCCACCCAGGCGCCCCGTACCAAGCCCTCCCAAAGCCTTAGAAAACTATTATAAGTATACAATGACCTTTATAAAACTAACATAACCCAGATTTTATAAACTGTCAAAGAAAAAATATACCTACCCTATAAAGCAATTTTATTTATATATATAGACGCAAAATTTCTAAATAAAATGCCAGTCTATTGCCCAACAGCAAATATCCACTTAATGATAAGAGATTTTTCTCTCATAACAAGCCTGACATTACATCATGAAATTTCTCAGCGTAATATATTCATCGATCTCATACGAAATTCCAAATAATTATTTGCTGGCTCACAAACTGGCCCCATACCCAGAGGACAAGAAGGGAGCACCCACGTTGGTAGGTGGCAGGTTTAGTAAGCAAGGGAACTTATGTGCAAGGCATGTCCTTAGGGCTCTGCAAGTAGAGCAGATCTCTGCACCCACCCGCCAGAATGTCAAATGTTTATATAGTGGCCTTAAAGAGGTTCAGTCACATATATATGGTGTCCAGTCACAATAACACCTTGCTCTCTTCAAGGCTGCATCCTTGAGGCAGGTTCTAGAATGGGGAAGGCAAGTAGAAGACATTCCAAGGACAGGGGGTGGAGTGAAGAGCCTCTGATTGTCCGGATGTAGCTCCCAGGGTCAAACAGAGGTCACATCCTCTAACTGACCTCCTCTAACACTCTACCCTTTGTGACCAGCTCTTGGCATCTCGCGATGTGCCCTGAGAGATCAGCAAGGGGTTTCACTAGCATGGGGGTGGCTCCTTTGGCAGCTATCCAGCCACACTGGAGACAGCTATCACAGCAGTAGTATAGATACATGCAAGAGAAAACACAGATCAAGATAATGATGCCCAAAATAAGTAACAATATTTTCTACTCAGAGCTCTTTGATCCAAACCACTGATTTATTAAGTCCCCTGCATGGGGATCAGATCACTCAGGGCATTTCTGTGTCATCATATGATTTAATAAAGATACATTAGAAGGCTTATCAGCTATGAACACACAACATTCTATCTGGATAACGAATGGCATGAGTGGGGTCCTTGCAAGGCAATAATGATGTCCAAGGCCATTCTGTTTTAAAGGACAACTTTTTTCATTAGAGACATTTCAATGTACAGTAACAACAGGTTTTGCTGACTAAAGCTTGTTGGGTGAATTTGGTAAGGGCTAAACTTAATGTGTGCTTACAGTATGCAATATAAAATTTACATATAAATTGTGTGAATTTGTCATGTGCTATAATGCCCTCCAGGCCAATAGAAAGAACAAAGATGGCAGCCAAATGATCATACCAGTGGAGAACAGAATGTGCTCACCTGGCCTTGAGGAGAGAGAGGTAGGCAATTGTTACCTTGGGATGGATTCTCCCATGTGTGTGGGGGTTCAGAGAGGGGAAACCCAAGGTTCAGTGGCCCAACCATCCAGGTGGGGAGATTTGTACCACATAATCACTGGTTTCCCTTTGGGGCTACTCAACAAATACCTGGGCAGCCCAAAAAGTCAGTGCCAACCATCACTATTCTTTAACATGACAAAATGACTACACAGTTCCAGTGATATCTATCCCATATTCCTGGTACAATTGGGTTGGTTCTGTTTAGAGTAATTTTTCTGTTCTCAACATAGGAGTGCTTGTGTGCTCAAAGGTCCATAGCTTGGGATAAGCCACATAAACCAATCCCAGATCTGAGCCTAGCCACCCATGGTTCTAGTGGTGGTATTTTTAGGGTACTTCCAGTCAGTAGTTTGATGCACTGCCTGTGTAGTCTGACTGCCAGAGAAAGAATACCCAGGCCAAGTGTTATTGATAGTACACGTACAGGCCAGTTTTCTAGGTCAACATCGGTAATATCAGATAGATTAAGAGTACTAGTCCTAACTTGCTGCTTTAGGGCCTCCAATCCCCTCCCTGGAGAAGTGATACTATGGCAATTCTGATGAGCTTTCCTGAGGGGCAGCTGCCCACATACCCAACAACTGGACTGATTTCTTTTTTGGGCATATAAGTGGGCCTGCTGCAGGTACCCATCCCATGACCAGACACCACAGGGGCAGAAGTCTAAGGTCTAAAAGACAGATATTTAGTAGGAACTTGTATGGGGAGATATTCTTAGATAAGAATTAACTTATGGCCTAATCTTTAGATGTTAATATGGCTGCAGCTTTAAGAATTTGACCTGGTTGTGCATACCATCCGTGTTGGTCAGGGAAGACAGCACTGTCAAGCATGAGGAGATGGACTGGGGGCAGGACATGCCAGACCAAGACGCCCATCTCCCCCCCATCTTCCAACGGTGTGTTCCATTCCATACATACTGCATTTCAATAGATTCAACTTGCAGCAGTACAACAGGATCCCAGTGGAAACTGAGTAGATTCCCCTCACCTAGGGGTGCAAAGCAACGCGCCCATCCCAGTGGGATGTTCCATTGCAAATTCCAGTAGACAACAACCTTCCCAGGCATGATGGGGCTTGGTGTTCTCAGCAGCCACAGCACATTGATTCATGGTGAGAGTCTAGGTGATAGCTGTTTCCCACAACTTCCATATCTTTACAGTGTTGGGTGTTTCGGCAGGTATGTCAGTGAAACCACCTTGGCCACGTGGACTAAAGTACTGTCCGAGGCTTTAATACATTTGAATGATCAACAGGTAGGGCTGCTGCCTCAAATGCCAGACTGGGGACCCCTGCTGAAACAGGCTGTTGAAAGCATTGTGGGCTGGGCATACAATACCCACCTGGTGCAGCTCTTGAAGACAGCGAGAACTGCCTCAGGCTCTTGCAGGCAAACTTCAGTGTGTTCCTATGTATTCTGACCCTGTCAGGGCTTATTCATTATCATCTATCCCTTGGCTTTCCATTGTCTAAACCAGAGTCAATCTCTTTAGAGCAGCCCAACTTTCAGTGCAAAGGGTCAGTCAAACCACTCTGAGTTCAGCCCACTGGCTACTGTGGTTATTGCTCTTTCCACCCAGATGGTGTCAGTGTTGGGCTGAAGAGCAACTGTTGTCCACCAGGGACAGGTTGCCCTGATTAGATCCATCTGTATACCAGGCATCAGAAGGAGGTTCCCCCACTCTCTCTCTAGACCACTGGTGCTACCACAGAAATCGAGGCAGAACATCTGGAAGATCTACATACCTACAGGGCCTAGTAGCTCCTGTATTTCTAGAGACAGAGGACTGGCGGACAGGGTGCTCCTCTGCTGCAAATAGGCACACCGTTTGGTCAAAGTGGAAGTATGAGCCATGGCAGAGCTGGGTCAATGGAACATTTTCTCAACCACCCCTTGATAGGAAGGGAATGGTTTCTCCTATTTCCTTATGCTTCCCCAACCAAGGCAACTTATATTGTTTGACAGGCACCACTCTTCACGGGAGCAATATGCTTACAGGTTCCCAGTTGGCACTTCTCCTCCATACTGGCTTCATTCTCTTAACCCAGAGACAGAATTTACCAATAGAGGTTTGCAGAGCTTGATCTTTTAGGATAGCAATGCCCAATATGTTCTCTGGTATTGGAGAGATAAAAACCTCATATTCTCATGGGGGAGAATGCCCAATCTGAAGTTTCAAAGAGACTGTCCTGCATGGAACCTGCTTAAGATTCTCTCTCTCTCTCTCTCTCTCTCTCTCTCTCTCTCTCTCTTTTATATATATATATATGGAGATAGAGAAGGAGGGGGAGAGAGAGGGAGGGGGAGTGAGGGAGGGGGAGAGAGAGAGAGGTTGAGAGAGAGAGAGAGAGAGAGAGAGAGAGACAGACTTTCCTGACCATAACCATTTGTCCTCCATAACCACTGATGACACTGAGGAGCCAGAAAACTTCTGAGGGTTTCCAAGTGTTAGAGTACGTTCAGCTCAGCATCAACCCTGAATAGGACCAACACAGCATTGGATAGCCAGTCTGTCTGTTCAGATGGGGTCCAGGGAGGTCAAACCACACTTCCTTCTAAGTTACTTTCACATGACCCTTTACAGCCAGTTGGGATAGCCTTTTGGTTTTTCCAACTCTTTCTGTCTCTAGCCCTCAGCCCATACCCATTCCCAGGATTTGCCAGTTTCCCCCAAATCAGCAGTGGATGGTCCAACATCCTAAATGTTTTGTCCTACAAATGGGCTCAGCATGAATATCAGCATCCTCTACCAGGTGCTGGGGGCAAAGTGGAATATCTTGGATTTCATTCCCGCAATGAATGTAACCCAATAAGGGCCTTCAAAAATAAAGGTATAGATGGCCTGTCTCATTCCCAATTCCCTAAGAAATTGTTGTACCACCTGCACAGGTTTCCAGGGTCCCACATGCCCAGGGAGGCCCCTCAATGGGCCCTGTTCTACCTGCGGGCTAGAGTAATTCAATCTATGAGAGAGTGAGCACCTTGAAATCCCTAAGCACCATGCACACACTGCCAGAAGACAGAGTGTGGGGTTATATTGCTCATTTACTCTGCCTCCTGCCCAGTCAGAGAAACGCCATCGTCCCCCCACCCCGCATATCCTATAGCCACACTCACCACGCCTGGATATTTTCCCTGGCCCTTTGCTGGAACTTAGCAGCTGTACCAATAATCACAGTGGGAGTACATTCTCTCATCATGAACATTTCCTGAGCTGGGGGCTGGCACTCCTGTTGCTATCCTTTCACTTTCTTTTGTATTACAGGGTCAGAACAGCACAAAGTGCCCAACTGTCTAATCTGGAAGTTGTTGTCAATGCATTCACCCATGAAACAGAAATTAAAGGTAGAAGTATCCAAAAAGAGGATAACATGAGAATTTAGTACAATGTCTCTTGGAAATAAAAGACAAATGTACAATATCGATTGCTTTCCTTTATTGCCATAAAACTCCTGATCTCCATGCCATTTGGTAGAGCCCACCCACACTGACTCTGGTTTGGGCTATGTGACTCGTTTTAGCCAATGTTTCACTAGCAAACTTCACTCAGTCAGAACCTTGAAAAAGTGCTTGCATGTTCCCACTGCTTCCCGTGCCCCCTCTCCTTTGCAATGAGTTGGCAGCTCTCTGCATTTTGCCATAAAGTACATGCCTTGGCTACACTGGCAAAAGATGAAATTTACGGAGCTGAGTTGAGTTACACAGTCATACCGGCAGAGACCTCCCCAGATCAGCTTTCCAGCTGACCCCTGCACATATGAGAGCCGCCTTACCTGGCCACCTACCCAACCCACAACTAATCACAGACTCAGGAGTTAAGTTCAGCCAGCACCAGACAAACACCCAAGCTGGCCTACTAACTCTCAAGGAAAGTAAGTGCTAACAATTTTAAGGGAAAAACCAAAAAGCAATGCCACTGATACTGCTGACCTCTCAAAGGCTCTTGAATCTGTGGCCCTTGGTATACCTCAGATTTTGTGGTTGTCCGTTAACCAGCATTATTATCATGAGAGATCAATGATACACCAACTATAAACTTTTTTTTAATCTGTTCATACTAACCACCTGAATCTTTTTCACAGCTACTGTGCATAAATCTAAAATGACATATGCCAACCTAACATGTAGAGACACCTGTGGAAAAGGAAAGGAAAACCTTTTCCTTCTTCCCTTCTAGATTCTTTGGCTGGTCTAATAATTAAATTGACATAAAGCAGATTCACAAGAGAAAAGTCTATTTAATTCTGTATGTACAGGAACCCATAAAAACATGAGACTCAAAAAAAGTGACTGAAGCAGGCAGCTTTTATGCCTTTTAGACAAAGAAACAATACATTTGTGAAGAACTGACAAGACAAAGGGATTTGGGCTTGGGGTAGCAACTTAGTGAAGCAGTAATAAGGTTTGTTTATGCAGCCTTCTCAGCTTGAATTCCTATCTCTGCTGCTAAGGATGCCTTCTGCACCCCTGGTAGAGGGTACAGGGAGGGTACCCTCACATGGGAGATGTATTTCTTGCTTTCAGAGGGAAAAAGAGGGTCAGAGTGTCCTTCTGACACTGGCTGTTTTTAAAGTGACTTTAATTAAAAAATAGTTAATATACCAAAGTGGCATATTTGGGTATGGAATATTCTGCCCTCCTTCACACCTGTAAAACCTTACTGAGACATGCAAAAGAAGACTGAAATAGGGGCGCCTGGGTGGCTCAGTCGGTTAAGCTTCCGACTTTAGCTCAGGTCATGACCTCACAGTTCATGCATTTGAGCCCCGCGTCAGGCCCTGTGCTGACAGCTCAGAGCCTGGAGCCTGCTTCTGATTCTGTGTCTCTGTTTCTCTCTGCCCCTCCACTACTCGCACTCTGTCTCTCTCTCTCTCAAAAATGAATAAACATTAATAAAATGATAATTTAAAAAAGAATATTGAAATAAATAAAGAGGCAGTCCCGTGTTCTTAAATGAAAAGGTTACCATGGCAGTTTGGAATATCTAGAACACACTAACCATTAACACATAGTAGTAGTAGTAGCAGTAATAATGCATTAGCAGTAGCAACAGCATTCTGATTTTGAATTTTAATCCTATCGTTTCTCTATAATTATCTGATTTTTCCCAATTTTCCATAATTAGTGTGAATCACTTCTATAATCAGGGCAAATTCATAAAAATAATGGTTTTCTTTAAAAGATTTTTTTCATCAACTGCATTCTGTCACTTTTTATCACAGATTTATTCTGGAATTTAATTTGATCTGCTCTTTGTAAACTATCTATAGCTGCTTTCACTTACCCAGAAATGGCTTTTACCTTTGAGTATGCAATGAAGCCATGGGAATTAGGAGATTAAGGGAGGGGGAAGACTTTATAGATTCTCTAGTTTGAATCAGGAGAGGAGAATTCCCAAGTTGGGGAAAATCTGCAAAACCCTCCTGTATCAGAAACTGCTGCACAACAAATTACCTCCGACATTTAATGACTTAAAACAACTACCATTTATTTGCTCACATTTTGGGGGGCAACAATTTGGGCAGATCTTAATTGGGATGGCTCACCTCTGTTTGTTCCACTGTGTTGGCTGGGCTCACTCATGTGTTTGTGATCGGGTGGCTGGTTGGCTGGGGGCTGGATCATTCTGAAAGGCCTCACTCGCATGTGTGGTAGCTGGGGGAGAGGGGAACTTTTGGCTTGGCACCTCACTTCTCCAATGAGCCAGAAGGCTAACCGGGCTTCCTCATGGTGGGTTTGTTCCAAGCTGTAGGACTTCTTGAAGCCTAGCCTCAGAAGTCACATGACATCACTTCTGCCACATCTACTGGTCAGAGTAAGTCACAAGGTAAGCCCAGATTCAAGGTGTGGATGGGACAGACTCTACCTCCTGATGCAAAGAGCAATCTGGTCACATTGCAAAGGGGCGAGGAATTGCTGCAGCCACCTTTGCAAACAACTCTCTCACTGCATCATAATTTATTCATCCTTACATTAAAAAAAAAGTTTTTGAATGCCTTCAAAGTGCTACGTACTGTTCTAGCTACTGGGGAACAGCAGTGTACAAGACAGACATAATCCTTGCCATTTGGGGGGGTTGGAGGTGCAGCCTCAGGGAAGACAGGCGCTGAACAGTGATAATAGTTCTGTGAGTGCTACAAAGTACCAGTCACATGGAAGAATGGTGTAGGCTGACCTCATGTCGAGGGGGCAGGACAGTAACAGAATGGAGCAGAGGTTGGAGAAGGAAAGTCAGAGAAGACTGTTATTTCCTGTGAGAAACTCTCAGAGCTTTCTACTTTCTGTACCTCTGGGTCTCATTTTACTATGTCTCATTTTACTATGTCTGCATTGCACGTGCATTTCTTTCTCCCTTGCCATATAATCGCACAGTTACAGAGTGAAAATAGAAGAAAACTTAGGGGGAAATATTCCTTTCAAAGAAAGGATTGTCTAGCACAGTCCTGGGGAAAAAAAAAAAAGAAGAAATAACTTTTGTGAAAAAAGTAATACTTTTTTATCATGTCAAAATCTTCTCTTAATTTGAGGAATTTATTATTAATTAAGAAAGCTGAGTTTTTCAAGTGCATAATTCTCCCTTTGATCTATAGGCCTCCAGGCTGTAAGTTCCCAGAGGCCTGAAGTAGGTTTTATCTGAAGTGTTTTCCTAGCAAAGGCATTTTCTGTGGCACAAAATGAAGCCACAGTTGTGGCGCGTTTTGTTAGAAGATCCAAATCGATAAGCTGAGATGCCAGGGTTTGAAAACCCGGTGTGCCGGAGGTAGTCAACTTATTAATCTATATATAGCACACTGAGAAGAAGATTGAGGGGTTTTGATGGCTGTTCAAAGAGTGTTCGAGATGAAGAATCCTGTGGGAGAAGAGATGGAACAGAAGAGCACGTTAGAGATTTGTCATACAACTGCGGGAAGGCTCTCCACCAAAGTGTTATTCTCTTCCCTGCAGGTTTGTTGGAAATGTGCTTCTTGTGTTAAGTTCAAAGTGTCCTATGATGGGTCTGTGAGGTAGACACTCCTGGGGGGTGTAGTATGTGCTGTCAAAGAAAATAGCAAATAGCGGCAGGCCCTCTCAACAAGAAGAGTGGTCAGAATTCAGAATGCTGGGAATGTTGTTAAGGGTTATTTGACCAATGAGTCAATAGGTTTTTTTGAACCCCTATTATATACTAACACTATGTCAGGTTCGAGGGATACGATGTTGAGCAAGATAGACAGCATCCCTGCCCTTACCGAGATTATAGTCTGTTGGGCAGGATGGATGGGAATCAGGCAATTCCAAAGCTATGCAAAAAGAACTGTGATAGAGAAATACAGAGACTCATGGAAACACAGTAACAGAGCACCCAGCTCAGACATGAAGACCACCTGACAGAAGTGACCTCTGAGCTGAGGACTGAAGGATGTACAATGGCTACTCAAGAGAAGAAGAGGACCCTGGCTAAAGATAGCAAAAGTCACCAAAATGAAAGTAAAAGAAGTTTTAAAATAAAAGACACAAACACACAAGCCCACAAAGGCAAGGAGAGTGACAAAGAAGGCACCAATGAGAAATTTCAGAATTTGGAAAGCAGACTGACAAATGGAAAATTACTTAGCTGAACGGAGAAAACCCACGCCCAACCAGCAGAAGGGCAAAACCAAAACACAATGCCATGAATATTGCTGACCGTCTTAAAGGCTCTTGAATCCATGGCCCCTGGTAACTCAGGAAGCAGAAGCAAAGATGGTTTCACCACAAGCGCATGGATTAAAACTCTGCTAAGAGGGGACTTGACCTCCTCCTCCACTCCGCCCCCTCCCCCCCACCCAGCATCTGCCTATCACCTATCATGGCAAGATGCTAAAAGCGTTTCCCTTAGGAAGGTAAAACTAGTGTCTAGACACATGTCACAATCCAAGGCAGAGATACCTTACTACAATCACACCTCACACTGAATGCGGAGAGCCCCCGCTCTTTTGAACCACTTAGTATCCCAATCATAGACCGACAAACTCTACGACCCAAAGAGTCTTTTCTAAGGAATCTCAACAACTGCATAGGAAAGACAAAAGTGGTCTGTCATTGGGATCCCCTAACCAATGGCACAACAAGGTCGCCCTACAGTGAAGGCTGCCGTCAACAAGCACTCCCCACCTTCCCTGTGCACACAGATTCCAAATGGGCTTTTGGTGCCCTACTCATCAATGTGAACAGTCAAGGATTCCTGGACATTGTAGCAAATCTTGAAAATGGAAAGCAGATATCTATTCGAAAACAAACAAATCAATCAAAAAAAAAAAAAAAAAAGAAAGCAAACTGATAGAAAGATTGCAATCAGAGAAGGAATCAACTTCACCCAAAATTTCTTAATGTCCTCAGCAAAATAAGAGGAGATGAGAAATAACAGAAAGCAGCAGCCTTTTATTTGCTCAAGCCACGAACTGATTCACCCTGACTCCTCTCTTTATACACACTCCAGTATCCTATTTGTCAGCAAATCCTATGACTCTGTCTTCAAAACCTATACGGAATTTGACCACTTCTTAAATCATTCACTACCCCTGCCCTGATCCAAGTGAGGCCCATTTCTCACCTGGATTACTGTAATAGGCTCATAATCATTCTCCTTGCCTCTATCCTTGTCCTAATGCACAGCAGCCAGAGTGATCCTTTTAAAACATAAATTAGATCAGATCATTCCTTTGTCCAAAACCCATATCAGCTTCTGCTTTCAGTCAGAGTAAAAGCCAAAGTACTTATAAGGGTTTAAGAAGTCCCATGTAATCTGGACCCACGTATACCATCTCTCCCATCCCAAGAAGCCCCGCCATTCTGAATTCCTTAGTTCTCCTCCAACACCCAGGCACACGTGGCCTTGGGAACTCAGCGTCAGCTCTTCTTCCCCTTGCCTAGAACAATGCTCCCTCCTTGAATAACTCCTTCATTAGCTTCAAGTCTTTGCTCAAATGTCACTTTCTCAATGACATCTACACTGCCCCACTCCCCGCCACTACTAACCCTTCTCATTCTTGTATACACTGTTTTCCCTTAGCACATACTACCTTCTCACACATGTCTATGATTCATGGCCCATCACTCTGCACTAAAACATGAATACTCTTCAGGGTAGAGTATTCATTTTGCTGAATGATGCCTTCCAAGTTTCTGAATAGCACGTGGCAAACAGGATGCTGTATTCCTTTCCTAGGGATGCTGTAACAAAGTACTACTAACTGGGTATTGTCAACATCAGGGTCAGTTAGCAAGACACATCCAAGAATATGAAATGACATCATCAGTCTGACAGGAGCATGGAGCCCAGTGCAGGGACTTTTAATAGTGAGAGATAAACAAATGGAGTTAGACAAAGAGCTCTGTGAGCCATGACAGAAGAATCTGACTTTATCTCAAGACCAGTGAGGAAGCCTGAAGGGAGCTGGAAATGTGATCAGATTTGCCTCTTAAACAATCACTAAGACTGTGCGCATGAGAGTATGCTCTGGGCATAAGGAGGCTGCAGTAACCCAAGCACAGTTCTCCCTTAGGCCCCATGACTCTGTAAGCCAGTCTTTACTCGATCAACTGTTGCCTCTGAAGTCCTATTATGAACAAGTAAGGTACCCACACACCTCACCCAGCGAGGCTCCTGGTAACCATGAGCACAGCTGCTCTGCCTTTCCAGCTAAAATGTATGGGGCCGATGGACATCCAAAGACCAGCATCCCAGGATGAAGCTGGAGTCCTGAACCAAAACACTCCAAACCGAGCCAACAGTCTCTATGCTTCTTAAGATCATTGATTATATGATCTGAGTAAAGGAAGTAAAAGGAATTTTTGCATAATATTAAGGAAAGCAAGTTGAAATATCTTTATCTTCTAAGGTAGAAATGTTATGAGAACAAGACAAGTCCAATATATATAGAAACTTTTTAATGGCAGAGAAAAAAATGTGCCCAGTTGGAAAATAATGACTTTAGGAAACATTATTTGTTTACACCCCTGTGAAGTTTAAGCTAAAATAACTAAGAGGGTCTGAGTTAAATATGTTGTAGAGTATCCAAATTGTTTATGCCTTTAGTAAACTGCTTACAATAGTCTTTAAATACTGAGAACTGGAAAGAGACCACCAAAGTCTATGGAAAAATGCCAAGACATTTTTACAAGCCACAAAACTTTCTAATGTACCCAGCTTTGCTTTCTCACTAAAAAGTACCAGGCAGGGGATGAGAGGAAGGCTTTTTAAAGCATCTAGAATATAATGGCATCATGACTAATATGTTTCAGGCTTTTATGAAGGGAAAAAAAATCATATTGGACAAACCTGGGAGATGTTTTTGATAGAACGCCAGAACTAATGAATGGAACACAGTAGGTGTTGATTTTATGTCATTATAAGTTAAGCCTTTTATTTTGCCGTCAAGGAATGAAAAATAAATATCAAACCAGTCTGACCCGCTCTCCTGATTTAATAGCTTAATTTCCAGAAATGCCAGTGAAAAATAGCACAAATGTTTGCCTAGGCCAATTCTTCTTTATTATGGTTCATCCATTTTCCCTTTTTCACAAGGAATGCAGCACCTAACAGAGCTTAATTAAGTTTATATTTTACAGCACGAACCACATTGCCTTACAAGGGGAAGCTTGTTAGAGGCATGTGAGAAGGATGTGTCCTGGAACCCAGTCCATAAAAAAGCATGCCAAGAACACTACAGTGTTCCACGGAATTCTTACACCTAGTGGCTAGTGCAACATGAAGACTCTACTTCTCACACATATAAGATAACTGACATTGTACACTAAGCCAGGGCAGTGATGGAAACATACTACATCAATATCAAGAAGGGAATGGTCTCTGGGAGATTTATCTCTAGCCCTAATGACACTTTTCTTCCCCCACATAGCACTGGAGTTTCTATATTCTTTCTTTTTCTATGTTGAGAAAGGGTGTCAGAAGGATTCTCCCTGGCCCCCCTTAATAGTTTTGAAGGCAACATGCATCATGAAATTCCCTTAAGGTAAAAAGCTACTTAATGTATAACAGTTTATTCTGTCAGAGGATTTGATGTGTCACAGCCTCAGGAATCAAGTTGTTGTAACAACTTGCTTGCTAATGTTTGTGAGGAAATTGGCTTGACCCCAGCCAAGTGACCGATTCCCTGTCAAAGCTAACTGAAACATGAATGTTTAAAAGAGAGTTTGTATCAGGTATATAATTCAAATGGAAATAAAAGCAGGTGGCATTGTTATGACTTCTCTGAGAAAGCAAATATAGAAGTAGGAATGTTTCTGTTAGGACAGGGCCAAGTGCATACACAAATAAAAGCAAAGTAAGAGTTGCCTAAGTAGAAGTTTATGACAGTTTCATGGAAAAGTCCAGACGTAGACAGTGCAGTTTTGGAATAAAAGCATCGTAGTGACATCAGAAATTCAGGGTCATCTCTGCTCCATTGTCAAGGTCACCTCATAGTCCAAGATGCATTACATCACATTACAAATGCACCCACACAGCAGGAAGGGAATGGGAGAAAAGTGGAAAGGCCATCTCCCAGGCACATTAGCCCCCTTTAAGCAGTCTTTCCAGAAATTTCATAGAACACTCCTGCTTACATCTCATCGTCAATATCTCAGTTAAACAGCAATACTTAGCTGCAAGTAAGGCTGGGAAAGCATCTTCTAGAGATTACATTGTTCTCCATGATATAAATCAGGATTCACTTCAACGGAAAAGGTGGCAATGAGTGTTTGGGTAAGCAACTGGCTTTCCCTGACTCACTGGACTGTTTTTCTCCTTGTTTATAAAATTGAACATGTGACTATGTAATAGTGACAGAGAGCAATCGGTGGTTGCCTGGAGACAGGGAATAGGTGTAGGACAAGAAACTGTAAAGGGATATGAGGCGTCTTGTAAGAATGATGGATATGTTCACTATCTCAATTGTGGTGAGGTTCTTATAATTCTACACATATGTCAAGTTGTGTGCATAACTATGTGCTATGTACTGTGCTGGTGGAACGTTTGTGTCTCCCGAAAAATTCATATATTGAATCCTAATCCCCAGTAGGATGGCATTTGAAGTGGGGCAAATGAGAGGTGATTAGGTCATGAGGGTGGAGCCCTCATGAATGAGATTAGTGCCTTCATAAAGGAGACACCAGAAGGCTCCCTGGCCCCCTTCTGCTGTGAGGACACAGTGAATCTGCTGGTGCCTTGATCTTGGACTTCCAGTCTCCAGAACTGTGAGAAATAAATTTTTGTTGTTTAGACGGCCACCCAGTCCATGGTATTTTTGTTACAGTAGCCCAAACAGACTAAGACATACTGATATTAATTATACCTACTAATTAAACTACAGAGAAACTTTTAAACAAAGTGAACATAACAAAAGAGAATACACATACACTTTTCAGAAAACCATGTCCTAGTGCTGTTAAAGGAATAATTATCCCCACTTAATTGTGGAGTTGCTTTTTTAAATACCCTCCCTGAGAGATTGAGAGATTCTTCTTGTAAAATCTGTGAACAGAGAGATGATAATGACGGTGTCAGATAATCCACTATAGTGGCAATTCTGGTATTAGATAATCTACTGCACTGAGTCATAAGTAAATGCTGACAAGTCTAACATCAGGCTGTGAGCAACAGAAAATGTCTGGCATTCACCAATTTTTAAAAAGTTCAACTCCTCACTTGGAACAGAAATTCATTAAGTTTATTATCTTTGATTATCCTTTTTGGTTGCCAAGGAGGTTTAAGTAGGAACAATTATTTCTTTTACAGAAGGAGTGGCAGTGAAGAAACAAAACTTCAAAGGTCCTTGTACCTCCTGGAGAGGAGAGGAGAAAATACACTCTCCCGTTTCCAGCAGAGCCCACATCCCTTCAACAACAGTGGGCAGGTGCAGCCTCTGCTGGTGTCTGTCACCACCCTCAGGACCAAACACCCGAGTATCCCTTGCCCACCAGGCCACACCCCTCCTCAGCAGTCCAGACACCTTCCAGATGTTGAGGTATCTCAACATCCTCCAAACACCAGATGGAGGTATCTCAAGATCTGAGCACCAGCTACACAGCAACCCCTCACTGGAGGCCCAATCACCAAACCCCTGAGAGTCCAGAGACCAGTCAGTCCATGGGCCCCTCCTCTAAGCCCCAGGCTCTGGCAATACCACTAGTTCTCTTCTGTTCCCCTGTTCTCAAGGACAATAGCTTCTTTCTAAAGTCCCTAATCTTGAAGTTGCTCTGTCATCCTTTTGCTCCTTCAGACTTCCAGTATGCATATATCCAATTCCCTATATTTAATCCCCTGTGTTTGAAATACCTAGCACAACTTTCTTTTTCTAGCTAGGCTTTGACAGGTAAAAGGGACTCATTTCCCTCATAAACTGCAGTTTCTCCAGATCCTATAAGCTTAACAGACCCATTTTCCACCACTATCAAAGTGAACTAATAATTTATCAACTTTGTCAGCCTGGCTTTCCAGAAGCAAAGGGGTATACCTGGGAGCCTGGCCAGCAGACCAGCCCCAACATGAAAGTACAGGCAAGTAGCTGATGGAAAAGCACCCAGGTGAGAACCAGAGGACTGGATTCTAATCTGTAGCTGGATCTTTGGCTCCCTGACTTATCAGGGACAAGCCCTCAAGTCTCTTGAACTTGAAGTTATTCATTTGCTAAATGAGAGGGCTCAACTAGATGATCTTTAACTTCCCCTCTAGTTTTTATTTTGTTAGAGTTAAAAACCCCTTTCTGTCTCAATTTCCTCATCTGAAAAATCTGAAAAGTAAGTGGCAATTCTACTTCTCTGAGAAGCTTGTTTTAAAGACACCACTTAATAGTTTTTATACTATTTGGAGGACAATTATTCAATCTCAGTACATTTCTTGAGCATCTCACTGTAGCAGGGGTACTATATACCAAGTGCTGAAAACACAGAAATGAATAAGATGCATGTCTTGCCTTCGAGGAATTTGCAGTAATAAACTGGAAAGGAAGGGGGGCTGAGACATGGCCTCCCAGAGGAGGTGCCATCTGAGGTGGGTTTTGAAGGGGCAATAGGCATTGGCTAGGCAGATAAAGGAGGAGAGCGTTCCTAACAGACATCATATTACAAAGACAAAGGTGTGAAAGCTCATGATGTCTTCAGAGAAGTAGAAACCATTCAACACCGTGGAAGCTTAAAGGGTGTTGAAGTAGTGGGGAGGAGGATGAGGGCTGAGGATGGCCACACCATTCAAAGAGGTTGGATCTCATCTTGTAGCCCCTGGGGACTACTGGGGAGTTTTTAGAAGAGGACTGGCATGGTTCCATTTCAGAAGAAGTGATGCTGGCAGCAACATGGAGAATCAGTCAGGAGCCAGCAGCCCAGCTTCAAGCTATAGCGGTCACCCAGGCCATGGATGATGAAGGCTGGAACTAGGACAATCACAACAGGAGAGGGAAGATTTGAGGAAGACACAGAATCTGAAGCAGGATCCAGGCTCCGAGCTGTCAGCACAGAGCCCGACACGGGACTCAAACCCATGAACCGTGATTATCGTGACCTGAGCCAAAGTTGGACGCTTAACTGACTGAGCCACCCAGGTGCCCCAACACTCTCTAATCTTTAATGGACTTGACCATTCAGCAGTATTTAACACTAATGAACATGCCCTCCCCACTTTAGAATTATTTTTCTTTCAACATAAATAGTATCTCATTTTCCTGACATTCTTCCAACTCTCTAGTCTCTCCCTGAAGTCTTGTCTTTCCTTGCCCAGTCCTTACATTTAATATTCCTCAGGTTTCTCTCTTTGGCCCTCTTCCCTTCTCCCAATATGAACTCCCTGCTTATCTATTTGTTCTCTATACTTCAAATACCTACGACTCCCAAATAACTGTCTGACCCTCCGGCTCATATGGCTGGGAGCCTAGTGGCCATCTGTAAGCTCCATGAGGACAGGTTCCATGTCTGACTCATACAAACAGTGAGTGCATACATGTGCATGTAAAGATGTGTGTGTGTGTGTGTGTGTGTGTGTGCGCACATGCGTGCACACACAGGAAAAGCACACTATCTGGAAAGGATTCATACCAGTTATTTGGGGTTATTTTTATGGGAGAAATGGACTTCCATTTTTTATTTAACATGTATGTATTTGTTTGAATTTTGTACAGTGAGCATGAATTGCTTTTATAATTTTCTAAAAGATAAAGGAATTCCTAAATAAATAAATAAAGGAATTCCATACCCTTTTCTCTTTTCCAACTGCTGCTGATCCTCATCATTTCTCCATGACCACTGTAACATCCTTGCCTCTAATCTCGTCTGCTCTCGGCTCCGTCCTCCAAATCATCTCCAAATCACAGGGTTACTATCACATCGCTCCCTCCTTAGAGACCTGCCAGGAATAAGTTCGCTCCTCATAAGGACTCCTAAGGAGTTCACGATCTGGCCCCCATCTTGGTCCCCAGCTTTATTTCCTCCTATGCCTCCTCACTTGCTTTCAGGCACAAAGACCACATCATTCTCCATACAGCAAATTTCCTGGTGATCCTTGAAGATCCATCTCAATGGATTCCCCTGACTCTTTCAAGCAGATCAATCACCTCAACACTTTGCACCTCCATTTGAGCATTTCTATAGTAAATTCTAATGCATCTATGTTCAGCTTCACGAGAATATGAATCCACAGGTGCAACAGTCCTGCCTCAGCATGTCCTTGTCACCCTAGTGCCTGGCTCATTACCTGCCTGATAGTAGATGTTCAATAAGTATTTATTAAATGAATGAGAGATAAATTTCTTCTTTTAATTTTTTTGTTTATTTATTTTTGAGAGAGAGGGAGAGACACAGCATGAGCAGGGGAGGGGCAGAGAGAGAGGGAGATACAGAATCCGAAGAAGGCTCCAGGCTCTGAGGTCTCAGCACAGAGACAAACGCGGGGCTCGAACTCACAAACTGAGAGATCATGACCTGAGCCAAAGTCAAGATGTTCAGCTGACTAAGCCACCCAGGCACCCCAATTTCTAAGTGTACTTGGGAAAATGGTAACAAGTTCTTTTGGTTTCCTTCTACCTCTCTTCTATTTGCCTCCATATCCCATATCCAAGCATCCACTCTGCAGAGGAGGATACCATCACTGCCATCATATGCGTCCCCGAAGCCCTGGTGCCTGACCACACCGCCCCCATCAAGGTGCCCCCCTCCCTGCCGATGCCTTGCTCAGTCACTGGAAAGCCTAGGAGAGCTGCCAGGGACGTGGCCTTTGATGACCACTCACAAAGCACTCCTCTGCTTCCTTATCCAGAAACCCATGGTGGTAAGCAAGATGAGCCCCATGGGGTTGGCTGAGAACTGAATGGGATAGTACCTGTAAAGCAACTAGAGCAGAATCTGGGTCCCTGCAGGAGACTCCACTATTCTTCCTTTCTCCCAGCATTGTTCTCTTTTTAATAGATTTTTGAAAACAAGAAAGACTTTGCCATTTTTTAAATGACTATTTAATGAAGGTAACAGCAGGTGATAGAGGCAGTAAGGGCAAAAGGCTTGCAGACAGAATCCTGCCTGGTGCTCTCAGGTCACTTTGCAAACAGCCCTGCTTTGTCTGCTTAAACACCCCTATTCTCTATTGGACTTCCGCAAATATACCCTGTCCTCCTCCTTCTGTAATGTCCCTTCTGCCCATCTTCTCTGCCTAGCTATACCTTACCCATTTTCAAGGCCCCGGTCACCAAGTTACCTCCTCAGTAGAGCCTGCTCTGATTATCTGAGAAGGAATTAGGTCACTTCTTTCTCTGTGTTTCCACAGAACATCATGCCCGCCTCTCTACCCACCTACATCACATTATTCTCAAAGCTCCATTTCTGGGTCAGCTTTCCCACACTAGAAAGAAGAGAGCTTTTGATGCTTCCTTCTCCATGATGCTTAAGAGATCTGCTCCAGAAGATGAGCCAGCACTTATTTCCAAAGCTACAGAGTAAGTAAAGAAGAAATTAATTATAATTGACATGGAGAATTTTAAATCTGGAAGTTGCTATTTGAATTTGGAACAAGAAAGAGGCCCTTATTAAACCACTACAGGGCACAGAGTGGCAAGAGATACCGTTATCACTGGATGATATGGCGGGAATTCCTGGCTCTTCTGTGTTGGAATTTAATGTCTACCTTAAATAAATCTCACTCTCAATGGGGGTTTTGACAGTACCAGGGCCATTAATGAGGAAGAAAAACCCTGGAAACCTAATTATCAGCTCGAAAGACACCCAGGGACAGCTATGTGAGGAAAAGGTGTGAAATCTGACTGGTGTATCATTCGGGGCCTGTGCTGCGTCTGGTTGTTTGTAACTAATGCAATTATTTTCCTCTAGGGTTGTCTCTAAGGGACATTTTAAAGAATGCCATTTAAAGTGACCACACAGTAGACTGAAGAAAAAGAAGTAACAAATTGTATACAGACATCATGGAAAAGAGAGCCATCATGGAAAAAAGTGTGCTGACAAAGATTACTCCTTCAAGCAAGGTTGCGCCTATTCTCTGATGGGCAGCCTTTAAATTAAAAGGTGCGGGTAGCCAATAAGTACCTTCAGAGAAGAGGGTGGGAGGACCACGATGACAAAAATTGTCCAGATTCTATTACATGTTATTTGTCACTCAAAAGAAAGGCTTTAACCGACAAAAGCAGGCTTTTCACCAGACGGTGACTTTGCTGGGTATGTACTGGCTGCTTTGCTATGTTTTATTGTTCTATGTTTCACTGTTATGTTTTCTTCATTCTGTCCTTCAAGGAGCCTGAATTCAGTGTCCATATATACACACATGCCCTAAACAGCAGACTCTACTGTTTGATTAGCAAATTGCCTCAGAAACATTCAGGGAATTTCAAAATATTTCACTCCAAAAAGACATGTGACTGTCCACCTTACTGGAGGGTAATCGCCTACATCAAAGTTCTTAAAAATGTGTCAGGCTTTCAGCCAGAAATTTACCTCCTAGGAAACTATTCTAAGAAAATTGTTAAATATTTGTGCAAATATGTATGTATGAGGCCAATCATTGTAGTAAGTGGTTCAAATCCCTTAAATATCTGACCATTACAAATTGCTAAAAGAAATTACGATCCATTCACCTAATGAAATCTGATAGCACCTAAAATTATGTATCGGTAATAGTATATTAAATAGGAAAAAAAAAGGTTACAAAACAAAACGACTAGCACGATCTCATTCTTTTTATTTTAAACTTTTTACATTTTTATTTATTTTTGACAGAGAGAGACTGAGACAGAGTCAAGTGGGGGAGGGGCAGAGAGAGAGGAAGACACAGATTCTGAAGCAGGATCCAGGCTCTGAGCTGTCAGCACAGAGCCCAAGGCAGGGCTCGAACTCACAAGCCACAGGAACATGACCTGAGCTGAAGTCGGACACTCAACCGACTGAGCCACCCAGGTGCCCCTAGCATGATCTCATTCTTATGAGGAAAATAATATTTTGGTTTTTTATTTTCCTAATCAGGTCAGTGGATTGGTCAGCATAAGAAAAAATAAGTTAAAGTGGTAAAACATAAGAAATAAACATTTTGTTTTAACCTAAAACATAAACGTACACTCCTCTACCAGTCATTTGATAAAGAGCCAAGATTAATTAATTTTGGTTGTGGGTCCACTTTTTATAGCTCTGCATCATCTGTCTTTATGTACCACACTGTCAAGTATTTTCAGTTTCAATTTCTTTAATTGGTGAGAAAACATAAAGACTGTTGTGAAGCAATCTAAGTCCAAAATACTTCCATATTTTTATAATTTTTCTCCAACTCTGATGGCTGTCTTGCCTCCACCTGACTTGATAGCAAAACTTAGCAAGTTGCATTTTTAAAAGTTTTTCCACACCATTGAAGTTAATTTCCATAAAAGTGACTCTCTTTGCAAAATCACATTTCATCAGTTTGCATAATTGAAATAACACAACCAGTATAAACAAATTTCGGTGGCGAAAATACAACTAGCTCTTGATCAGTAGACAAAGCGGGTGAGAAAGTAAATGCATTCTTGAAAGTGACCTCCTTGCCACATTAAGCAAAAAATTTTTACTGAGCAAATGGAAAGCATTGTTTAACACAGCATGTGGGCCTGGCAGAGATCAGAGAAAGATGGAAACGCTCTTCTCCCAGCCGTCTGTGTGGCTGGCTGGACAATAATCTTCCCGTCTCAACCTCGGCCACCTCCCAAGGAAGTCTTCCATGATTTCCTTGACCATTCCTCCTATTCTTCATCACATCACCCTGTGTTTTCATCATAAAAAATCATTATCTGTAACTCTCATTTATTCTTTGATCACTTGTGTCTTGTCTGTGTTCACCAACAGAATATAAACTTGTCCATCCCATTGTTCGTTAGTGCCTAGCACAGTGCTTGATATGTAGTTGTCATTTGACCTTTACTCAGAGTTCGTATATATGTATGAAAACTTATAGTTTAAGTGATCTAGTGGTGTTGGGAGGATGAAATATTATATCTCATCAGAGGAATACATACTCTTATCACCCACAGTGTAAGTTGCAAACAAGTTACTGATGTGGAAAACAGAGGCAGAAGGAAATGGCAGATAAAATTAAATTTCCTTCTAACCTGCAGCCCATTGACAACTACCTGAGGCTGGCAGAGCAATATGTTTCTCCAGGAACTCACTGTCTTAATGTTTTGCTAGCCTGAAAAACAACCTTAGCTTGACAATAGCTAGGCCTCCAGTATCCTGGGAGTCTTCTTTAGCATAGGAGAATCTCTTTGGAAACTTGCCTTTGACTTTCCCTCCCCCAACCCCCAAGTATATAATCAGTCTCTCCTGTAGGTCCCAAGGCAGCTCTTCTTGCCCATGGGTCTTGTCCCTGTGCTTTAATAAAAGCACTTTTACTCACTAAAGAAGTCTTTAAGAATTCTTTCTTGGCCGTCAGCTCTGGACCCCACCATCACTCCAAAACCTCATCATTTACCATTAAAAAATAATTAAAATTATGATTGATAACACTCTGTTGTCATCATCTATTATCAAGCAACACATCCCAGGACTCTGATAAATAGAAACACCACAGACAGCAAGGGCACTGACAATTCTCTGGGAACTTCTCCAACAGCACACAATTTCTGAACTATTTGTATTATTAACATTTTACCCTCACAAATTTAACCTAGAGAAAGTAAGTATCTCATCTGATTTGACCTCTCTTCCCATGCAATTCATCCATAGTAACAAATCAAATAAACCTAATTATTCCTAGCATCTCTCCTTTAGAAAGTGAAAGAACAAATTCTTTGTGATTTTCCAGGGCACTTTGAAAATCTCAAAGACCATTTTATATGCAAAAGACATTATTTAGGATTCATGTTTGCCAAGGCAAGAGTCTGACTCACCACCAGTCCCTCATTGCCAATAGAAATTGAGCACAAAGAGCTCCAAGAGGGTGAGCAACCTGGGTGGAGTAAACAGGTTTCCAAAGCAAGAGTTCTACTCCAACCCATGACGCAGTATCCCAAATGTGAAAGACAATCTGAACCAACCAGCTAAGGGGATGATTTTCTTCAGAAGGAGATTTATTAATGAGGAATGTCTCAAAAGCAAAGGAAGGAGTCTGGGGTTTCATTGTGGCAGATCAACAAGAGAGTCATCTGCCAGTCGTCGAGGAGTCATGATGAAGGATGGGGTGGGTATATCTCAGAAAAAACAAGGGCAAGATGGTCCTTTGTGGTGTCAAGGAGTCCTTCCTCAACTGATCTTTAGACTTCTCTGAGCACTCTTCTTAACTAGGTCTCGTGCTTGGCCTCCTGACCCAGTTTCACAAGAATACTGCCAAACCAGTTTAGCAAGAATCTCCCCACCCCATAGCTACCCAAATTCCTCCCAGTAGTTTTCCATCCACTTGACCTTTTCGCCTGCCTATTGGCTATAATTCCCATCTGCCCCTGTTGTATCAGAGATCAGTTCAATCTCTCTCACTGATTGCAATATTCCTGACCCCTGTTGCAATAGTCGTTTTTTAAGAGTAATAATTTATTTACTTTAAATTCAAGTTAGTTAACATACTGTAGTATTGGTGTCAGAAGTAGAACCCTGTGATTCATCACTTACATACAACACCCAGTGCTCATCCCAACAAGTGCCCTCCTTCATGCCCATCACCCATTTAGTCCATCCCCCCCCACCTCCCCTCCAGCAGCCCTCAGTTCTCTGTATTTAAAAGTCTCTTGTGGTTTGTCTCCCTCTCTGTTTTTATATTATTTTTCCTTCCCTTCCCCTATGTTCATCTGTTTTGCTTCTTAAATTCCACATATGAGTGAAATCATATGGTATCTGTCTTTCTTTGACTGACTTATTTCACTTACCATATTCTAGCCCCATCCACGTTGTTGCTAATGGCAAGATTTCATTCTTTTTGATCACTGAGTAATATTTCATTGTTCTTTATCCATTCATGGACATTTGGGGTCTTTCCATAGTTTGGCTATTGTCAACAGTGCTGCTATAAACATTAGGGCGCGTGTGCCCGTTTGAATCAGCACTTTTGTATCCTTTGGATAAATACCTACTAATGCAATTGTTGGGTCGTATGGTTAATTGTATTTTTAATTTTTTGAGGAACCTCCATGCTGTTTTCCAGAGTGGCTGCACCAGTTTGCATTCCCACCAGCAATGAAAAAGAGTTCTCTTTTCTCTGCATCCTCACCAACATCTATTGTTTCCTGAGTTGTTAATTTTAGCCATTCTGACAGGTGTGAGGTAGTATCTCATTGTGGTTTTGATTTGTATTTCCCTGATGATGGGTGATGTTGAGCATCTTTTCACGTGTCTCTTAGTGACCTGGATGTATTCTTTAGAAAAGTGTCTATTCACGTCTTCTGCCCATTTTTTCACTGGATTATTTGTTTTTTGGGTGTTGAGTTTGGTAAGTTCTTTATAAATTTTCAGTACTAACCCTTTATCTGATATGTCACTTGCAAATATCTTCTCCCACTCCTTTGGTTGCCTTTTAGTTTTGTTGCTGTGCAGAAGCTTTTTATCTTGATGAGGTCCCAATAATTCATTTTTGCTTTTGTTCCCCTTGCCTCCAGAGACAGGTCTGTTAACCAGTTGCTGCAGCCAAGGTCAAAGAGGGTACTGGCCTGTTTTCTCCTCTAGGATTTTGATGGCTTCCTGTATTACATTGAGGTCTTTCACCCATTTTGAGTTTATTTTCGTGTATGGTGTAAGAAAGTGGGCCAGTTTCATTCTTCTTCCTGCCACTGTCCAGTATTTCCAGCACCATTTGCTGAAGAGACCGTCTTTTTACCATTGGATGCCCTTTTCTGCTTTGTCAAACATTAATTGGCCATATATTTGTAGGCCCATTTCTAGGTTCTCTATTCTGCTCAATTATCTATGAGTCTATTTTTGTGCCAATATCATACTGTCTTAATGATTACAGCTTTGTAACACAGCTTGAAGACCAGAATTGTGATGCCTCCAGCTTTGGTTTTCTTTTTCAACATTACTTTGGCTATTTTTGAGCCTTTTCTGGTTCAATACAAATTTTAGAATTGTTTGTTCTAGCTCTGTGAAGAATGTTGATGTTATTTTGATAAAGATTGCATTAAGTGTATAGATTGCTTTCAGTAGTATCGACATTTTAACAATATTTGTTCTTCCAATCCATGAGCATGGAATATTTTTCCATATCTCTGTTCCTCCCTCAATTTCTTTCATGAGGTTTCTATAGTTTTCAGCATATAGATCTTTTACCTCTTTGGTTAGGTTTATTCCTACGTATCTTATGAGTTTTAGTACAATTGTAAATGGGACCAATTCCTAGATTTCTCTTCCTGCTGCTTTATTATTGGTGTATAGAAATGCAACCAAGGGGCACCTGGGTGAGTCAGTTGGTTAAGTGTCCGACTTCAGCTTAGGTCATGATCTCGTGGTTCGTGAGTTCGAGCCCCACGTCAGGCTCTGTGCTGACAGCTGGGAGCCTGGAGCCTGCTTCGGATTCTGTGTCTCCCTCTCTCTCTGCCCCTCCCTCACTTACACTCTGGCTCTCTCTTGAAAATAAATAAACATTAAAAATTAAAAAAAAAAAGAAATGCAACCAATTTTCAGTTATCAAAAATCTCCCAACAAACAAGAGTCCTATGCCAGATGGCTTCCCAGGGGAAATCTACCAGACATTTAAAGAAGAGTTATTATCTATTCTTCTGACTGTTACAAAAAATAGAAATGGAGGAAAACTTCCAAACCCATTCTACGAGGCCAGCATCACTTTGAGTCCAAAACCAGACAAAAGACCATACTAAAAAGGAGAATTATAGGCCAATATCCCTGAGAAGCATGAATGCAAAAATTCTCAACAAGATATTAGGAAATCGAATCCAGCAGAACATTAAAAAAATTACTCATTACAATCAAGTGGGATTATTCCTGGACTGCAGTGGCGGTTCAATATTTGCAAATCAATCAATGTGATACACTACATTATAATAAAAGAAAGGATAAGAACCATATGATCCTCTCAATAGATACAGAAAAAGCATTTGACAAAATACTGTATCCTTTCTTGATAAAACCCTCAAGAAGGTAGGGATAGGAAGAACATAACTCAACATCATAAAAGCCATATAAGAAAGATCCACCACTAATATCATCCTTAATGGGGAAAAACAGAGCTTTCCCCCTGAGATCAGGAACTCAACAGGGATGTCCACTTTCACCACTGCTGTTCAACACAGTATTGGAAGTCCTGGCCTCAGCAATCAGACAACAAAAAGAAATAAAAGGCATACAAACTGGCAAAGAAAAAGTCAAACTTTCACTCTTCACAGATGACATGATACTCTACATGGAAAACCCAAAAGACTCCACCAGAAAACTGCTAGAGCTGATACATGAATTCAGCAAAGTTGCAGGATATAAAATCAATGTACAGAAATTGGTTGCAATAGTCTTGAATAAAGTCTTCCTGGACTGTTTAACTCGATATGGTCCAATTTTTCTTTGAGAACAGTTACCTGTTTCTGAAACACAAATGTGTGGTGGGATTTCTTAACTGTCACTATTTTCTCTGGAAGCACAGGACTCCTATGAAGTTGAACATTGTCAGAGGTGATAAGAAAACTGATCTCCCCAGTGGTTTGCACCAAATAATTAAGTGCTTTCAAAATGCTGATTAAGTCTAATTTCTTTCTGACCATAAGGGAAACAACACCTTTTATCAACAGGTGTTCTTTGAGCACCCTACTCTGGGCCAGCCTATCTGAAAGGAATAAGAAGGTGATCAAGATAGGATATGAAAAGAAATCAGCCCCACCCCAATCTAGAAATTTCTTGCCCTGTTAAAAAGTCACCCAGCCAAAACTGTCCTCAAGATTTTACTCCCTAGTGCAATCATGACCCCATTACAAAATTTCAAACTCATAAGCTTTTTTGTTCTCCAGGACAAATAATGTGCCTCAGCGTATCTTCACAAGTGTATTTGACCTCTTTTCAAATGTATATTACCAGTACTCCTTTCAAATATAGCCCTTTTCAAAAAGGTTTTGGAAGTCAACTTATAAGTTGACTTATAAGTTCATCTTCCCTTCCCTGTTAAGTGTCTCTTTGCCTCCTTTAGCTACGTGCGTATTATGAAGCCCCTTCTCCCCAACTGACCACGAAGCAAAGCCTGAAGTGTACACTGAATAAAAGAGAATGTCTGTCACTGAGACAAGAAAACTGAAGGCACCCCATAAGAGAAAAAGCTGGGTTTTTTCCCTTTGCTTCTCTTCCAGCTTTTATTCTTGCTAGGACCTGCACCCCTGCCCTACACATGCCTTCATGTATGCCCTCCTTGTAAGGGACAAAGAGTTAATGATACCTTTGGAGTCTTTCAGCACAACAGATAATATCTAAGGAATGACACGGCAGAGTCATCATGTGACTATTCCAGATTACTGGCACTGGACATATCGACACCAAGACCCTTGGCTTCAGGCTGTAAGTGACTTATGATGGACATCTAGACCCTGTCCTTGTTGTAACCAGTTTCTGGATGCCTAAGAGGACACGTGTACCAGACCACAATCGTTAATAAAAACCCCAGGTCCCAAGCAGAGAAAAGACTCTCTCTTTTCCTTTCCAGGTCTCCTGGACGCTCCATCTGTATCTCTCTCTGTCTCTCCGTATAGATAGATATAGCTATAGCGATAGTGATAAAGATAGAGATGGATATACATATATCCAATAAGCTCTGCTTTCACTTCCTGCGGGCTTACATTTGATTTCCATCCTGTGTGAAACAAAAGAGCCTCTTAGCTGGTCCTGCGAGATCCCCCTCTGGGTTCTGGAACCCACCTGCTGCTTCATCACCTCCATGTGTTAAAAAATTGGGATGAGGCACCTCCCGGTCCTTGGCTGGTGAGCCCTTTCCTTCTTTTCTCTGATGCAAGTCCTGCAAGCAGCAACATCTTATTTTAAAATTTTGAGCTGAGGTGTTAGCCCCCCACCCCCACCACCCGATCCCTGCTGAGGTAAAGTTCTCTAGAATCTGGCAATACCTAAATCTAAGGTGATAGCAAATCCTTGTCCAAAAAGCAGTTTAGGAATCCTAAATGTTTCTTCTGTGTCTTTCTCAGTTTCTTCTGAGAATCTAAAAGTATGGTTCTGTCAACAAGGTTTGAACAAGTCACTGTATTTTAATACGACAGTTTTTGTACAAGAACCAGTTGGAACACAGTCCCAAATTGTTTCCTGTCCCCTTCCCATCTCCCCTACTCCTCTCTCCGTCTTTTCCTTTCTCTCTCCCTCTCTTCTTTCTCTTCCTACTTCACACACACACACACACACACACACACACACACACACACACATTTTTTTAACCCTATATATCCCGGTCAATTACACATCCAATTGGCCCATCCTGACTGTTCCACACAGCTTTCTGTCTTCTCCCACAGGATTTCAGGGACTCTCTGTCTGCAGACAAAAATCTAGAGAACAGTGAGGAGAATGTAGAATGGCTCACTGCAAATGAAAGTTTCCATTCTTCTCTTGCCTTTTCTTTTTGACATATCCTCCTTGAACTCTTCCTTGCTCGTAAGATGCACAGAAAACTGCAAGGCAGAATTACCTTCACCATACTTTGCACAGGGAGCCGTGTGGGTGGGAAAGAACATTTCTTACTGAGAAAACTTTCCCTTGTCAGTAAGTGCATGATAATAGCACCTGCCTATTAAACAACATTCCCTTTCTGAAACTTTAATTCCACCTATAGATCATATTTTTCAATGAAAGTTTTGCTATTGAAGTAGCTGCCAGGATGTTATGGACCGGCGTGATTGCAATTTACAGTATTTCATAAATCACTGCAAGATTGAAAATGCTTGTGACAAAGGAGGCTTTAAATTGACATCCTGTCTTTTTATGGGCATTAAAAAAGTTGATCTCATGACATACTCCACAGACGCATCCCTCCTTCCTCAGCCAAAATGTCCCCACCTGGCACAGCCTTGGGCAGGTGACTGGGGAAGGAGGGAGAAAGGGATGTCAGGAAGCAAACCACAGCTCTCCAAAGTGTGCTTTGTAAGAAAGGAAAATCCAAAGAATTGATCTTTGGATATGAATGTGATCTCCAGAATTCACAACTGCTTAAAAGACAAGATCCTTGATCTATCTCCTACCAGCAGCACCAATCTGTGAATCTCATCAGCCCCAATGAATCCCTACAGCACCACAAAATTTAAAGAGAAAACTAGATCAACTCTCCTTAAAGGAACCAAGAAACTTGCAATTTCCTTAGTGGAGATCACAAGGTCAAGCAATGAGTGAACTGGGAACCTCACGAGAAAATGATCAGTGCCCACTTTCTATTCTATTCTAATATGGCCACACATTAGAATTATCTGAGAAGCTGTTAAAATACCCCACACTTCAGGGCTATAGACAAGATCTAAAATTTCCCCAGGTGACTCTAATATGCAGCCAGTCTTGAGAATCATTGGCCCAAAAACAAAAGGCAAGCAACAGAAAGGAGTGACAGGCAAGCTGTTATAAATCAGGGACACCAGAAACCACACACTTAGGTATGAATTTAATGAGTACTGTCACTACTAAACTCCAGCCGTCTGTTGCCATGAAGGAATAGGAGCCCATTGTTGTCAGACTTTCTGATTTGTACCAGAAATCTGGATATTTTTATCATGAAATCTGACTTTTCATGGTTGAAAAATAACTCAAGAAAATACTATGCAACTTAAACAAAATACATCTTGGAACTACAAGTTTGCAACCTCTGACCTAGATAATGCTGATTTACACATCAAAATTCTCCACAAATAAAAATACTGCACCACCAACAACATAAATGGCCAGGATGATTCTCTCAGGGACAAAGGCAAGCTTAGTGGAGAAGTATTACAATGGAAGCCAGTTACACTGATATATAATAGATATATAAATGTCAGCAACAAACATGGGAGCTGTGGTCAGATGGCCCTCCTGTTTTTATATTTTGAGTTAAGTGCCCTCAGATGAAGAAAGGGAAGCAGAAGTTCTGCTGTTTTGGGGAGGAATCTGGCTTCCCCACAATGCTCTGGGGAAATTCCAGTCCTTGGTAGGTCTCAGAAACTCGGTCACATTAACCCCAGACCTTCGCTTGGCCATCTCAGAACTACTGAAACTGGTCTTTTACCCACTTTTTCAGTGTTTGCTGACACAAGAGTCTGAGAAGTGAGAGACGAAAAGGAAAGGAGGACGGGTACCAGTCGCAAGCTCCTTCAGCATTAAAGCAGTGACTAACACTAATTACGCCTCTCAGACCTGTTTGAGCAGACCTATTTTCTCTATGAATTAATGCAGAGTGACCTACTTTTCTACATGTTATTTGTTATTTCGGCTGTTATTTTATCGATTTTGAGGCTGTTTTGTTACATGGGAATGGAAAAATCTAATACAATAAAACTCTTCTCATTGAAAATAATAAAGCTACATCACGAAATATAAATTTATGTGTTTCCTTATAAAAAGATAGCATCTGTGGACTACATTTAGGTTGTGGGAATTAGCTGAAGGCTGTTTCAGTGGATTAATAAAAACAAAAACAAATATAAATACATTAATGTTTAGACATAAAACCTAAGATAAAATAATAGACTGCATTTCTAAATTTTAAAACTTGTTTGTTTATAATATTCTAGAGATATTTATTTCATAAAGGAGCACAATGTTAGTCTTACAAGACCATATATATTTTCTATTTATATTCCTCTTGTCCCATTTTTCATGTGCATTATATCATCTGATTTTATTATGCTTCATATTTTATTTATTCATTTATGAGGCCCTGGGATTTTATTTCTTGAAATCTTAGTGGAATGTTTACTAAAATACAGATAATTAAAAATAAAATCACACAGCTCACATGCACATTTTGTTTTATATGCAATTATAAATGTATTTTCAAGGCAATTTTAATGTCCAATTTCCACAAAGCATTTTCTTCTCCCTGTGCAGCACATACTCTATGGAAATCTTAAAAAGAGGCTGTTTTCATAACTTTGGTAATTGCAAGCCTCAGAGATTCCACCTACCCGCGAATGCATAGGAATGATTTGCATTCTGGTCATGAAAATAACAGTATTTTTGATGCAAGTGGGCTTCCCAGAAAGATACAATTGCCAAGGGGTGTCAGAAGAGGGTGGTTTACAAAGAGGTGGGAATTACTAGCATACAGAACAAGGCCTGAAGCAGTCTTCATAATCCCATGATGGGAGCCATCTTGCTATCTCAAATACTCTCCCACTGACCTGCAGGAGTACAATGAACACTGATTATCAATGCCGCATAGCTACATAGTGATTCACACACCACACACATATATAAAGCAGCGGGTGTCATCATTTCCTAGCTGCCCTGTCCTCCTCCTTGCCACTGCAAAAAAAAAAACAAAAACAAAAAAGCAGCGAGTCTTCCCAGGATGCTACTATCTCCCCTATGAAGCCACTTAGAATACAGAGCACAGGAGTCGTACCTACAGTGTTGTGCCTTGCAATCTTCCCCCACCCTTTAGATTTTCCTGTGCTGGTAAGGAGAGATTAAGGAAAATGCAGGAACTCCATGAAAATGGAAAATATTTCAATCGATGTAATTTCCACCCAAAACTAAGAAATTGGATATGAGTTGAGACCACACTGGCCTTTACCCAGCTCTTTCTTCCTTTCTCACCTCCTACTGAATAAATTAAAGTGATTTATACTTGTCTTTCTAGAGTCAACTTAAGGGTCATTGCCTTCAGGAAGCTCTCTGGGCTGGGCCTCCTCATACTCTCATGACACCTGCTGTGCCCACAACGTCATTCTTGTTGCATTACACTACAACACTGGTGTAGGGACTCGACTTCCCCAGTAGACTGACTTCCTTAAGGGCAGTGACTGGGGCTCAATATTTCTGTGGTCCCAGTGCTTCACCCAGAGTCTGATATACCTAAAAGGTGCTCAGTAAATAGTAACATATTATTCACAAAAACAGCCTATACAGCATCATAGCTCAATTAAGGTGGGACACATTCGCCCGCCAAACATTTACTGGTCACCTGCCTGTGATGAGACTGGGCCAAATACTGAACATACATGACGTAACGTAAAGCTCAGCCATCTTTCAAGAAGTGTATTTTTTCTCATATGTTACAGGTAAGTAAACACTCAAGATATGTTTATTTAACCAAGGTCACACAACCAGTAAATGACAGAGTTTGGATTTAATCCAAGGGATGTCTGACTCGAAAACCTGTTTTTCCTTTTCTATCTCAGTGCTAGTCAAAGGAAAATATCTCTATGTTACCATTAGAAAAAGTAAACTTAAAAACAAATCTATGAATAAGGCCTTCTTGCCACTGCCATTTTCTCTCCCTATCTTTCTTCCTCTCTCTCCTTCAAAGTTAACACCTTCACAAGTCTTCCAGACACCTGTCCTGAAAACAAAGTCAACATTACCACTTAAACTAAAAATATTAAATATCCCACCAACTGTTTAGTGCTCATATAGTTCTATTTTGTCAGAAATACAGTATGCGTCGCTATAAATCTGTTCACATGTAAGACATAATTATGCTGTCTACAAACATCACAAGCTCTACTGCTATACACAACCTGCCTTACAACCCCCACAAGCCCCTAGCAAGTGAGAATCCCTGATCTAAAGAGCATGTTACTATTTACGAGCTTATCAACTGAAGCTCTGATACTTAAATGTACCTCTAAAAACTTCTTCCATAATGAAAACACAGGTATCTTAAGACACACAATGGAAAAAAACAATAGGATGGAACCAGTTCCTTGGCTAGGACCATGATGCCTGTGCTGGAGGTGGGGCAGGAAGGGGGGGTTATCCAGCCCAAACTTGTCTCTGGTTTTGTGCAGACTATGTCCTTAAGTTCCATGGCAACCAACCATCAGCCTGATTTACCAAAATAAAAAATAAAAGTGCTTCCTGCAAGAGGAATGCAAAAATCCATTTGTAAGGTCAGTGAGAGCTGCCAAAAGTAACCCCAGGAGACTTGTCACATTAGAATGCTGTCACTACCACCATCAATTGATGGGACCAGATCTAGGAGGGTTTCTGGTGTTCAGAAAAGACATCCTTCCCTCTCACAGAACAGGTGCTGCTGCACTCCTCCAGTGACCCCAAATGGACAGAAACAAAGGAGGTAGTACTCAGCATCTGTAGATGCCAAGCACTTGGCCAGATGGTCCTTCTTCATGTCTAGAAGGAAACAAGTCCTAAAAAGAAGAGATGCGGGGAAGTTGTCTAGCCAAGAACCAAGGGAACCATGCCAAGGTGCATCTTTACAGAAGGGAAACTTAAGAGAGCAAAGAACACGTTCCTGGTGGCAAGAGGTCAGGTTAAGGGGCAACAGTAAGAAGTACTCATTTTATCACACGTCTTGCTTCCCACTGGATTCTCAGTATCTTGAAGGTGGGACCATGTCTTCTTCATGTCCCCAGCAGAGTATGTGACCATTAACAAACAATAAATGAATGAAGAAATGAATGCTTCCTTCATTCTCTCTCAGGTATTTGCCTTCTTTTTAATGCTTCTCTTCTCTGCTTACTGACCTGTGCCTCCTTATGAAGTCTTTATGAGTGGGACAAGAGTCTTGTCCCTCTTTATGAGTAAGACAAGAGACCATGGACGCAACTGTCTGAAGCACTACCTATCACTCATCCTTGTTGCCAATTCCCAGAGCAATTAGGAGAATGTAATTATAAGTGTCCAAAAATCTCTGAAATATTTCAAGCATCATTCACTAATATTAGTAGCACATTTATTTAATTCCAAGCATCTCTCTGTATTTGATAGATTGTAAAGAGGAATTTATATGAAATGAGACAGGATACTTCTTCCCCTATTAAAATGAATATAAATAGCTTATGAATGATGGTTTACTATAACAATATGCATAACAAATGCACTTCACAAGTAACTGAAGAATAGGCACCTAGTGTTCTAAACTCATGAATATTTGGGGAAATTAAGTAAAGCGCAGAATGTAAATAGAAGGAAGGGGAGAAAATAAATACTTCTGCAAAAGCATATCTGTAAACAAAAGCCTTAGAGTTGCATTTGTGTTTTTCTGCTTTTTCATTCTTTAGCATGTTGTGTCTTTAAAAAAGAATTTTATGTATATATGTATATATATAAAACATCTATATCTACATATAGATAAATATAGATCTATGTCTGCCTGAAGTTTTAAAGCAGTTTGTAAAATAAACTGATAGCCAACAGAGCATATTTAGACAAGCTATTTAGTATTCTGGTCCTAATGGGTTAAGAGCCTCAAGTGAAATATTCTGATCATACGTGTTAATTTCATACCTCCAATGCGATCTGGCAATGCTTAGCTCACATATTCTTTTTTTTTTTTTTTTTTTTTAATTTTTTTTTTCAACGTTTATTTATTTTTGGGACAGAGAGAGACAGAGCATGAACGGGGAAGGGGCAGAGAGAGAGGGAGACACAGAATCGGAAACAGGCTCCAGGCTCTGAGCCATCAGCCCAGAGCCCGACGCGGGGCTCGAACTCACGGACCGCAAGATCGTGACCTGGCTGAAGTCGGACGCTTAACCGACTGCGCCACCCAGGTGCCCCGCTTAGCTCACATATTCTTGCAAATTACTGGAAATACAACATTCCCATGAGACAAAGTGACAGCTATGAAATTAAGTAGTTTAAGCCAAAGACTCCAACAGCTACATTAAACAAACACACCCCCAGCAAGTTTCTCTGCCCCACTCGTGCAAATGGAATACAATCTCGTCTAAACAGCAACTCACAGCTCTCTGCATTCAATATTAGAAAATAATGTAAATCTCTGGCTTTGTTTTATTATCTTTCCAGGACCTTCTTTCCTTTCTTCCAGGAAAGTAGGTAATCAGGGCACAAGAATGGGGAAAGTCCTCATTGGTCAGGTTCAGATAAATCTGGTATGATTTAAAATAGCTAGCTATGGGTTTTTTTTTCTTAATGTTTTTTTTTTTTTTTTTTTGAGAGAGGGAGGGAGAGAGAGACACGGGGGTGGGGGGAGGGGCAGAGAGAGAGGGAGCACACAGAATTTGAAGTAGGGTCCAGGCTCTGAGCTATAAGCACAGAGCCCAACACAAGGCTTGAACTCACAAGCTGTGAGGTCATAATCTGAGCCGAAGTCTGACAATCAACCGACTGAGCCACCCAGGCGCCCCACTAGCTATGGTTTTCAATCACAGCTTAGAAGTTGTTTCTTCTTTAAGTTTCTTTAAGAAAATTTACTGTGTGTTATTTTTAAATTATTAACTGATTATTTTAAGAAGTAGAATCCTTCAATTAAATAAAAAAAACAGGTGTGATTTTAGTTTTGACCACAAATTCTTTTTCAGACAGAAAGATAAATCCTTCCTCAATAGGGACAGCTGGGCCAGGGTCCCTATCTTGCTTTTAGTTGCTTTTTGTACATCACTGAAAAATTCGGGGCTAAATATATTCCCTGTCTGGGTTTTGTTGCCCTGGTTGGGAATCCTTACCAGCTCTTACCCTTTCTCCTCTCCATCCTGGGTACATTGTTACAGTTGTGGGCTTCATGTGGTATCCTTGACTGTGCTACGAGGCTGCTCTGCTGGTTTCTACTAGGCCACACTTACTTTTTTTTGCTTGCTGTGTTTACTCTCCACACGCAGTCTGCATCCACCCAAAGCCAGAATATCACTTCTCTCAAGGCAGACTGGGGCTCCAGATTTTACAGAAAAAGGCTTAAGGTTGGAGTCTGCTTTGAACTTGAAGATGCAACTGCACTAGATATCACCTATCAAAGAGAAGCTGATGCATATTATGGGGGTTACCCTACAGTCCCACAGCCTCCCTGCTAAAATCTCCAGTGAATCTAGCCCACCAGTCTAGCCACCTGCCCCTTGGGAGGCTGAAACTATCACTCACATCTTTCTTATGCTCCAAGTCCTAGTGATAAGGAGAGGGTTATTTATTAACATCAGGGAATCTGGAACTCAGGAAGAAGAAATCCCTACTGTAACAGAGGGAAAGAATTAAGATTAAGTGTAATATTTAACTCAGCAAACTTCCAGAATATCTTTGAATTCATTTGTATTCCCTCCGTGTAGACTCAGACTTTCCAGGAGAGTACCTCAGTTGAGTCACCTGCAGCAGGGGAATAACGAAGATAGCTACTACACTGAGCTTGCATGTGGATCAAATGAGGTAACACATGGAAAGTACGTGGAACAGTTTCTAGCACAGAGTAAACACTCAAAAACTTATTTTTACTCTATTAAAATTTAATCTAGTCATTTCATTTCTCCCACAGTTATAAAATGTATCCCCCTAATGAGAGTTTTGTTGAAGTCAAATCTATGCAAAGCATAATAAAATTCTTTCTTGAAGGAGTAGGCAGCCTTGCAGTAAGAATTTAACCCTTCCTCTGTCATGTGCGGTTTAGAGAGCAATAGCATAGCTTCACCATGTGAAACCAATAGCAATTACTGGGTAGAATGTGTTCTCAATGAGACCACCATTATACCCAAAGCCCCTATGCTTCCTGGAAGAAACTGCATCTCAAATCTCAGTCAGTCATGCTGTAAGCACAGAATGAGAAAAAGACATGAGACAATGCCAAAAAAAAAGACTTCAACAAATATGCCTGTTTTGAAATGGTTTTGCAACAAAATAAAAGGCATAATTCCCTCATTTTACCCGCTTTCTTGTGGTAAGTGAGGTAGGAATGGCATTGATTTTCACGTTTTTCTTTCTCTGATCACGACACACTGTCAACAAATTTTTTAAAGCCACCTTCATGTGCTGCTCACACTTACATTACTTCCTGAGGTTTCAAAATTTTAACTATATGAAAGCAGCTGCCTGGGATCCAGCAGCTAGGCATTAAAGTTGACATTTGCAAACATCATTGTTTCACTCCCAGTTCACAGGCATTTTGACAAGAAAAAAATACAAACCTTCACTCATTCCAGAGAGAGTAAAACCAAATGATTTACATGGTAATGGTCAAAGGTTAAATTCACATGTTTCATAGCTTCCTTGCCAACTTTAGTCAAACCTCTGAAGCATAACTACAGAAATCCTTGGTCTTCCTATATCCCCTGTGAACACAGATGAAATAAGCAGTTTAATGATAACCTTTGAGGTCACGAGGTTTGGTTTCCAGATACAAGATCACTTACCTAAACATGTATATATGCAATAGAAATCATTTTAAGTGTAAGAATTTAGAAAAATGAGCTACTATGCAAATAATACCTTGAATGTTCTTTGATACAAATGTTTATATTTATTTAACATAAATTATATCTCCTGCCGTTGAAAACTGGAGTACATTTTGGTTGAGTATAAAACAAAAACAAACCAAAAACCACTCAAATCCCAGAATGGCCAAGTGGAGAGCATGTTCAAATAGGACCTTTAGGTATGCAGATGGAATTGTGAAAATGAAAAAGATATCTCTAAAAGTATTTAGGTGACTTTGGGGAGAATTTTTTTGAAGAGACTGTATTTAAACTAATTGCAGAACATTTTCAGAATATTTACCATTTGCTAAGGGAAACTGTTTATTACTAAAGCTTACAGTTCTGGTTTCGTGGATATGGGAATGTCTCTGTTAGTTCAAAAGTCTCAACACCAATGTTGCAACATCCCAACATACCTCCAACAAGGTGATGCTGCTAATTCACCCAAGCAAAATGAATATGAGTTTACATTTTTACACAGGAAATTTTGAGGAACATGACCTTAGATGAAATTCATTGCTTCAAAGGGAAAATTCCCAAGATAGACGGCATCTGAGAACAACTGTGTTCATTGATACAAACACACCAAGACCTCACTTCCAACTTCTGGAGACTGGTCTATACCTCCAGGAGTTCCTTTCTTTGCTTTCCTTAGGCACAAGTCTAAGCAACTTAAGGAAGCTGCAATACAATAGTTTATCCTCTATTTCTATTTTTGATAGATCAAGAGCTGTAACAAGGAAAGTTCTTACCCCATGGTGCTTCAGTTGGAATACATTTACAAAATTAACTTTGAAAAAAATTGGAGTTGATTAGTTACATTAGATATTCTGTCAACAAATCCAACTCATCCTAATCAGTCATAATTAACACTGATGTTTGATGAGAGGTACAAGTAAGAGTAGCAAGTTGATGTGCTGAGATGCCCCTCTAGGGAACTGGGTAAAGCCTGCTCATTATCTTCCACTTGAAAAAGAAGTGTGTTTGCTGCTTTGGCCAAATTGACAAAAGAAATATATGCCCAAACTCAAGTGGATACAAGAATATTTGGTACACTTTTAGCAAACGTGACAAGTAGGTTTTAGTTTTATCAAGGAACAGAGTGTAAATGTCAAATGCCAAAGTCAAATGCCAATTAACCCATGCTTTCAATTATAGTTCTTCAGCCCAAGAATAATAGAGAATAGCTCCCAGCAAGTGCAGCAATAATTAAATTAGCATGCTTATAGGGCCTAGAATAATCCCCTGGATGACAGAGGCAAAGCTGGTCATGGTGTTACACCAGACATATCCCAATAGCCCCAGATTGGCAAGGAGGGAGTTTCTAGAATGATTTGCTCCTTATCAGCATGCAACAAGACCACCTAAGCAGACAGCATTCCCTATAACTTGAGTCCCACCAAGAATCAATACTGCCTTTTCTATAACTCACATCCATCAAAGCTTTACAAAACAAATTTTTTAAGCACCAAATTCCTTGTAGTTCTGCTGGACAGAAAGGAGAGAAACAGGATCTAATATTTGTGGCTTCATCAGGGCTTAAGACTTTCCTTCCACCCCTGCCCGCCTCCCCTGGAACCAAGTTCTCCTCTCTCACTTGGATTTTCTATCCTTCTTTTGAAACTACTTGGTTCTCAGCTGTCTGCAGACATGCAAGTCTTTCCATTCGAACTCCCCTTCCTCTAATGCTTCACTATCCACTTACTGTTTAACTGCTGGCATCTCATTCCCACTGTCTTTGCCTTGCTTGAATTTCTGCTCCCTGAACCCCTTCCTCCATCCCCTATCTAAGACTCTTTCTTGAAGGCAAATGTGGTCACTACAGGTAGAATCCCTAAGGGTGCCCTCTTGTTTTTCATAAAGAACATTTTCTTTAGATTTGTTTTCTGAAGTCTTCATTTGTTACTTTCATTCTACATTCTCTCAAAGCCATCAGACCCACCTGGGTGTCTTCATCTGTTGGCCATGTGCAGTGCTCTCCCCCCCAGTAAAGTGAGCTCCTTCTGAGACAGAGAGAGAGAGAGAGAGAGAGAGAGAGAGAGAGAGAGGGAAGGAAGGAAGGAAGGAAGGAAGGAAGGAAGGAAGGAAGGAAAGGAAGGAAAGGAAGGAAGGAAGGAAGGAAGGAAGGAAGGAAGGAAGGAAGGAAGGAAGAAAGGAAGGAAGGAGACTCTTTCTTCCTTCTTGAAGCCTTCTCTGGGACATTTGACAGAGCTGACAATCCATGTTTTTATCTCTTCTTCCCCATGGTACCAGCAACACTAATTCTCTGAACTTTCTGATCAACCTCTTGGGCTTATCCTCTTCTTCCTCTCAAGCACAGATTCATCCCCAATGGGTCCCTGAGGCTCTTTATCCTCCTTCCTCAGTCCTCTCCATTGACAGTCCCTTCTATCACTAAAAGTGACCACTTAAATCAAATGCTCATTTGCATACTCCCTCAGGTCCCTGGTAGAGTACAAACAGTAATATCTGGAAGAATTTATTTTCTTTTCCACTATAACTAATATTAAAACATATTCCTCAAAAGTCTGGAAAACCTCCAAAAGCATGGAGGTTAAAGAACACCCTACTAACGAATGAGTGGGTCAACCAGGCAATTAGAGAAGAAATCAAAAAATATATGGAAACAAACGAAAATGAAAATACAACAATCCAAACGCTTTGGGACGCAGCGAAGGCAGTCCTGAGAGGAAAATACATTGCAATCCAGGCCTATCTCAAGAAACAAGAAAAATCCCAAATACAAAATCTAACAGCACACCTAAAGGAAATAGAAGCAGAACAGCAAAGGCAGCCTAAACCCAGCAGAAGAAGAGAAATAATAAAGATCAGAGCAGAAATAAACAATATAGAATCTAAAAAAACTGTAGAGCAGATCAACGAAACCAAGAGTTGGTTTTTTGAAAAAATAAACAAAATTGACAAACCTCTAGCCAGGCTTCTCAAAAAGAAAAGGGAGATGACCCAAATAGATAAAATCATGAATGAAAATGGAATTATTACAACCAATCCCTCAGAGATACAAACAATTATCAGGGAATACTATGAAAAATTATATGCCAACAAATTGGACAACCTGGAAGAAATGGACAAATTCCTGAACACCCACACTCTTCCAAAACTCAATCAGGAGGAAATAGAAAGCTTGAACAGACCCATAACCAGCGAAGAAATTGAATCGGTTATCAAAAATCTCCCAACAAAGAAGAGTCCAGGACCAGATGGCTTCCCAGGGGAGTTCTACCAGACGTTTAAAGCAGAGATAATACCTATCCTTCTCAAGCTATTCCAAGAAATAGAAAGGGAAGGAAAACTTCCAGACTCATTCTATGAAGCCAGTATTACTTTGATTCCTAAACCAGACAGAGACCCAGTAAAAAAAGAGAACTACAGGCCAATATCCCTAATGAATATGGATGCAAAAATTCTCAATCAGATACTAGCAAATCGAATTCAACAGCATATAAAAAGAATTATTCACCATGATCAAGTGGGATTCATTCCTGGGATGCAGGGCTGGTTCAACATTCGCAAATCAATCAACGTGATACATCACATTAACAAAAAAAAAGAGAAGAACCGTATGATCCTGTCAATCGATGCAGAAAAGGCCTTTGACAAAATCCAGCACCCTTTCTTAATAAAAACCCTTGAGAAAGTCGGGATAGAAGGAACATACTTAAAGATCATCAAAGCCATTTATGAAAAGCCCACAGCTAACATCATCCTCAACGGGGAAAAACTGAGAGCTTTTCCCCTGAGATCAGGAACACGACAGGGATGCCCACTCTCACCGTTGTTGTTTAACATAGTGCTGGAAGTTCTAGCATCAGCAATCAGACAACAAAAGGAAATCAAAGGCATCAAAATTGGCAAAGATGAAGTCAAGCTTTCGCTTTTTGCAGATGACATGATATTATACATGGAAAATCCGATAGACTCCACCAAAAGTCTGCTAGAACTGATACATGAATTCAGCAAAGTTGCAGGATACAAAATCAATGTACAGAAATCAGTTGCATTCTTATACACTAACAATGAAGCAACAGAAAGACAAATAAAGAAAATGATCCCATTCACAATTGCACCAAGAAGCATAAAATACCTAGGAATAAATCTAACCAAAGATGTAAAGGATCTGTATGCTGAAAACTATAGAAAGCTTATGAAGGTAATTGAAGAAGATTTAAAGAAATGGAAAGACTTTCCCTGCTCATGGATTGGAAAAATAAATATTGTCAAAATGTCAATACTACCCAAAGCTATCTACACATTCAATGTAATCCCAATCAAAATTGCACCAGCATTCTTCTCGAAACTAGAACAAGCAATCCTAAAATTCATATGGAACCACAAAAGGCCCCGAATAGCCAAAGGAATTTTGAAGAAGAAGACCAAAGCAGGAGGCATCACAATCCCAGACTTTAGCCTCTACTACAAAGCTGTCATCATCAAGACAGCATGGTATTGGCACAAAAACAGACACACAGACCAATGGAATAGAATAGAAACCCCAGAACTAGACCCACAAACGTACGGCCAACTCATCTTTGACAAAGCAGGAAAGAACATCCAATGGAAAAAAGACAGCCTCTTTAACAAATGGTGCTGGGAGAACTGGACAGCAACATGCAGAAGGTTGAAACTAGACCACTTTCTCACACCATTTACAAAAATAAACTCAAAATGGATAAAGGACCTAAATGTGAGACAGGAAACCATCAAAACCTTAGAGGAGAAAGCAGGAAAAGACCTCTCTGACCTCAGCCGTAGCAATCTCTTACTCGACACATCCCCAAAGGCAAGGGAATTAAAAGCAAAAGTGAATTACTGGGACCTTATGAAGATAAAAAGCTTCTGCACAGCAAAGGAAACAACCAACAAAACTAAAAGGCAACCAACGGAATGGGAAAAGATATTTGCAAATGACATATCGGACAAAGGGCTAGTATCTAAAATCTATAAAGAGCTCACCAAACTCCACACCCGAAAAACAAATAACCCAGTGAAGAAATGGGCAGAAAACATGAATAGACACTTCTCTAAAGAAGACATCCAGATGGCCAACAGGCACATGAAAAGATGCTCAGCGTCGCTCCTTATCAGGGAAATACAAATCAAAACCACACTCAGGTATCACCTCACGCCAGTCAGAGTGGCCAAAATGAACAAATCAGGAGACTATAGATGCTGGAGAGGATGTGGAGAAACGGGAACCCTCTTGCACTGTTGGTGGGAATGCAAATTGGTGCAGCCGCTCTGGAAAGCAGTGTGGAGGTTCCTCAGAAAATTAAAAATAGACCTACCCTATGACCCAGCAATAGCACTGCTAGGAATTTACCCAAGGGATACAGGAGTACTGATGCATAGGGGCACTTGTACCCCAATGTTTATAGCAGCACTCTCAACAATAGCCAAATTATGGAAAGAGCCTAAATGTCCATCAACTGATGAATGGATAAAGAAATTGTGGTTTATATACACAATGGAATATTACGTGGCAATGAGAAAAAATGAAATATGGCCTTTTGTAGCAACGTGGATGGAACTGGAGAGTGTGATGCTAAGTGAAATAAGCCATACAGAGAAAGACAGATACCATATGGTTTCACTCTTATGTGGATCCTGAGAAACTTAACAGGAACCCATGGGGGAGGGGAAGGAAAAAAAAAAAAAAAAGAGATTAGAGTGGGAGAGAGCCAAAGCATAAGAGACTGTTAAAAACTGAGAACAAACTGAGGGTTGATGGGGGGTGGGAGGGAGGGGAGGGTGGGTGATATTGAGGAGGGCACCTTTTGGGATGAGCACTGGGTGTTGTATGGAAACCAATTTGTCAATAAATTTCATATAAAAAAAAAACATATTCCTCTATTAAAAAATATAAACATCAATTTGTACACTTAAAATTTTTCTCATTTAACTGAATATTTGTCAAGCTCAGTTTCAAAGTTAAAAGAACATATACATGTTGAAAAATAAAATTCAAAATTAAAATAAATGTTTAGATGAAGCATAAACTCTCCAAGAAAATTTGCTTCTTATGCCTTAATTCCTTCCTCCTCGAACAACTCTAGTCAGGGCTTCATATACTCTTGTTTCACAATGACCATATCTTCATGAAAGATCCTTTATGGCTCTCCCACAAGACCCTCACACTCCAACTGAATTCTCCTCCCCTCCTAAGCCTGCTTCTATTCCTAGAGATCGTATCTCTATCGGCAGTACCCCAAGTGTGATAATGACCCAGTCTCAAACTTATAATTCCTTTCTCTTTGTATTTGCTGTGCCAAAGCAGTTGCCAACCATGCACACTATGACCAGACTTCATCAGTTTTCTTATCTCCATTCCTATCTTTATTATCCTTCTAGTTCCTACTTCTTTGCCTCAAGCACTGCAACAGTATCTTAAATGATCTGCCTCCTTTTTGCCAACCATACATTTCCACTCTCAAAAACTTCCTGTGGGGCACCTGGATGGCTCAGTCAGTTCATCATCCGACTTCAGCTCAGGTCATGATCTCACGGCTCATGAGTTCAAGCCCCGCATCAGGCTTTGCGCTGACAGCTCAGAGACTGAAGCCTGCTTGGAATTCTGTGTCTCCATCTGTCTCTGCCCCTTCCCTGCTCATGCTCTGCCTCTCTCTCTCTCTCTGCCTCTCTCTCTCTCTCTCTCTCTCTCTCTCAGAAATAAGCATTAAAAAAAAATTTTTTTTAATAAAAAAACGTCCTGTGAGGGGCGCCTGAGTGGCTCAGTTGGTTGAGGGTCAACTTCGGCCCAAGTCATTATTCTCGGTTTGTGAGTTCCAGCCCCACATAGGGCTCGCTGCTGTCATGCAAAGCCGGCCTCGGATCTTCTGTCCCCCTCTCTCTCCGCACCTCCCCCTCTTGTGCTTTCTCAAAAATAAACAAACATTAAAAAAAAAACTTCAGGTGATTCCCCACATCTATTGAATAAAGATGGAACTCCTTAGCCTGGCATACAAAATTTTCCCCAGTCTAGTCATAGCTTACCTGACCTTTTCCTACTTTTATCCTCTAAAGTTGTGACATGCTCACAAAAACATCTCATTCGAGCTTTCTACCAACATCAGCATTTTTCCACATATAGAAAAAAAACAAAGTGAGGGTTAAGCACTTCAGCACATGAACATGCCAATGAACAAAGTTTGGTTCTTAAATCCATCATGCCCCTTTATCCAAGAGGGGTGTCCTCCATCAGAGTGATGACATGTGTTAAGCAGGGCATAGCATTTGCTGCAGAGGCAGAGAGGTTTAATTTTACTCTAACTGCTCCCCTCTTTTCATGTACAGCACCGCTGCTAAGTCCCTTGGGCCTATTGGATTTCCATGTATGTGTATTTCTTTGCTTCCGTGTGATCTCAGCGGGGATAAATGAACCTAAGATATTAAAATGTAATTTGTTCAGATCTCTGCCTTTAGGGTGAGCACTAAGATGCTGCCATCAGCCAGAAAATTTGTGATCTAATTTGGAAGCAGTGAGCCATGCTGTCTTCTCTCAGACACTTGAGAAAGCTGCACTGAGTTCCCACTTTCCCATGGTTTTGTAAAAGCTTTTCTTTTGAGCTATAAACAATGTTGATTTTTTTTTCTCCACCTTGCCATTCCAATAAAGATTCGCCTAGTAAAGACAGGGAGTAGGAACTTCACTTTTCAGCTGTCACTCTATCGAAATACCATGTTGCACAAGCAATGCATCTTTAGTCTCTCGACTGGGCTCTACCAAAGACTATCCCACCTTGACCTACTTTTTACCTAGACAGTTTGGAGGAAACCCGTCCCCAGCATTTGCAGACAGATTCCTGGGATCGGCACCGAATTGGCTTACATGAAGATCCTAAATTGACAGTTTTCGTATGCTCTGAAGGAGATTTCTTACCCATATATCATTACGTTAAAATCTTCAATACTATCGCTAAGCCAAAATCAAAGATTTTTGTTTTTCTGTAGAAAATTTTACCAAAGCTAGCTCCCTCCCATCTTATCCCACTTAAAGACAGATTGTCATTACTAGTTCATTGGTTTCTGTAGTTTTAGGTTTGGTTTCTTGGCAAAAGAAAAACATATGCAGGGCTATAAAAAATATCACGTGCAATTCTGGACTCTTTTTTTTTTTTTTTTATATATGAAATTTATTGACAAATTGGTTTCCATACAATACCCAGTGCTCATCCCAAAAGGTGCCCTCCTCAATACCCATCACCCACCCTCCCCTCCCTCCCACCCCCCATCAACCCTCAGTTTGTTCTCAGTTTTTAAGAGTCTCTTATGCTTTGGCTCTCTCCCACTCTAACCTCTTTTTTTTTTTTTTTTTTTCCTTCCCCTCCCCCATGGGTTCCTGTTTAGTTTCTCAGGATCCACATAAGAGTGAAACCATGTGGTATCTGTCTTTCTCTGTATGGCTTATTTCACTTAGCATTACACTCTCCAGTTCCATCCACGTTGCTACAAAAGGCCATATTTCATTTTTTCTCATTGCCACATAGTACTCCATTGTGTATATATACCACAATTTCTTTATCCATTCATCAGTTGATGGACATTTAGGCTCTTTCCATAATTTGGCTATTGTTGAGAGTGCTGCTATAAACATTGGGGTACAAGTGCCCCTATGCATCAGTACTCCTGTATCCCTTGGATAAATTCCTAGCAGTGCTATTGCTGGGTCATAGGGTAGGTCTATTTTTAATTTTCTGAGGAACCTCCACACTGCTTTCCAGAGCGGCTGCACCAATTTGCATTCCCACCAACAGTGCAAGAGGGTTCCCGTTTCTCCACATCCTCTCCAGCATCTATAGTCTCCTGATTTGTTCATTTTGGCCACTCTGACTGGCGTGAGGTGATACCTGAGTGTGGTTTTGATTTGTATTTCCCTGATAAGGAGCGACGCTGAGCATCTTTTCATGTGCCTGTTGGCCATCTGGATGTCTTCTTTAGAGAAGTGTCTATTCATGTTTTCTGCCCATTTCTTCACTGGGTTATTTGTTTTTCGGGTGTGGAGTTTGGTGAGCTCTTTATAGATTTTAGATACTAGCCCTTTGTCCGATATGTCATTTGCAAATATCTTTTCCCATTCCGTTGGTTGCCTTTTAGTTTTGTTGGTTGTTTCCTTTGCTGTGCAGAAGCTTTTTATCTTCATAAGGTCCCAGTAATTCACTTTTGCTTTTAATTCCCTTGCCTTTGGGGATGTGTCGAGTAAGAGATTGCTATGGCTGAGGTCAGAGAGGTCTTTTCCTGCTTTCTCCTCTAAGGTTTTGATGGTTTCCTGTCTCACATTTAGGTCCTTTATCCATTTTGAGTTTATTTTTGTAAATGGTGTGAGAAAGTGGTCTAGTTTCAACCTTCTGCATGTTGCTGTCCAGTTCTCCCAGCACCATTTGTTAAAGAGGCTGTCTTTTTTCCATTGGATGTTCTTTCCTGCTTTGTCAAAGATGAGTTGGCCGTACGTTTGTGGGTCTAGTTCTGGGGTTTCTATTCTATTCCATTGGTCTGTGTGTCTGTTTTTGTGCCAATTTCTGGATTTTTTTAAATCTAAGACTTAGTTAAGTTGGAAATGGAAAGCACTGGACATGGTTTTGTTTAGAAGAACTCAGCATTATAAGCAGTTGGATTAAACCCCATTTAAGAACGAACCACAAGCTACAAATGAGCTGCTGAACTTCATAGACAGGATCTGAGAAGAGAGACTCAGAGTCCTTTTGGAGTCTGAAGCATCTTCATAACTTCCTGCCATCCTCAAAGAAAAAAGGTGAAGAACAGGGTTTAACTGCATAAATGAAATTTAATTCAGGAAGATGCTAGTGTATTATTGCTGACACTAACAGGCACACACAGAGAGGGAAAGAAAGTAAACAAAAACGAATGTCCCCACACTAACTTCAGGGTAATACAATAGCAAAATGCTAGGCTAGCTGTTGAAAGTCATGTGCTATTGTTGGTATTTCCTTTACAAAAGTCTAGCAACTTCCTGAAATACAACTTTTTTCCAAATTAGATCTAGAGGAGAAAGCACTAGAATCCTCAAGTCTTCAGCATAAAAGTAACTGAGTCACACATTCGTTGGCCGCTGCAGACATCAGCAAGATGTCTTTTATGAATACTAATTGACTGATAGCTTCTTAACAATGCAACAACAAGGGATTTGAGGCTTTTAAAATAAGATGTTGCCTTGCCATTCAGACAGTAAATCTGACAGAAAGCAAATAAAATTCCCAGCAAATGCAGTAGGCTTACAGACTACCAAGTGTATTAGCGAGTGACAAGGAAGCCTTTGAGGGCCCAGTGGCTCACCTTTAAACAACAGTAAAACAACAGGACATAGACACACCCTTTAAAATTCTGTTCTCCGCTACATCTCATGTTTCATCCAACACTGGGTCTCAGTCCCTTCCCGCAAAAAAACAGTGTGGTTTGAAGGACAGAATGATGCCCTGTGCTACAAATTTACATGTTTTAACCCCTCAATCTAATTTTGAAAGACAACTGACAAGGATGATAGTAGGGTTGGGGTAGGTCTTTAATGCTGGAAATGGGTATATGTCCTCCTTTCTTTCTTTTTTTTTTTTTTTTTTTTTTTTGTATATGCAGCCTATTGCAACGTTCTCCCTCCCTTAAGGTAGCAACGATTCTGTGCAAATTATAAGAACAACTTTGCAAGCCTGATTAAAAGGCATATCAATTTCTAGGCATGGGTTTTATTTTTCAATCGCATTTTCCTCTGTGAAAACCTTTATTAGATTCTTAGCTCTAAGTGTGTTCTGACCATGTAATTTAACAGAATGCTGCACTTCCATAAGCCTATTTTCATCACGCAGTCGATTGTTCATCATGAATATAAATATAATCCATAGGCTCCAACAAAATGTGCCACGCTCTCAGGACTACCTTAAAATAAAAGTTGTGTACATTGTCACTGAGAATGACACAGCCACATTACCTGTATTTCAAATTGTACTGATTAAGCTTTTCATACACCCAACCCATTCGACAGAGATAATTAGATAGCATAGGAAGCTCTAGCATTATAAAATCAAAGAACTTAAGTCTCATTGTAAGCTCTAAGTGCCAGTCAGGCTCCTGTCTCTAATGTTTATAGGGCATGACTGCCACCTACTGGCAGACTTTAGACATTGCAACATCTAACTGAGTCCCACCGACTTCATCTTTACAGTCTAACCAAGGCAGGGCTTTCCCCCAGAGCCGAAATGCACCAGTTTCCGTTGTTTTGTTTTGCTTCTGCCAAGAGATTTTTTTTGAAAGGAATGGATTTTGAGGAGAAAAAACAAGGAGCAGAAAGGTATGGAATAGAAAATAAATACAAAAGCAAGCTGTTTCGCTGTTCTATAGCCACAATAATCCGTACAGAAAATGCCCTGTACAAAATAAAATAAAGGTCCAAAGATTGAGCCATTCCCATAGGCAAGGCCAAAGACATCAGTGCTTGAAATTTAGGATTTTAGTCCTTGTTTTGGGATGGATCACTGGGTTTGTGGACAAACCCATGGGCATAGTCCATGCCTTTAACTAGATTTAAACAGAACAAATGGCCACCTGGCCCAGGTAAAAGTAGATGAAGTGTTTGGTTTCCTGTGTCACAGAACTACTTAAGTTCCTCCCCACAATGCAGTAACAGGTGGGTTTGTACTTCTCATCAAACTCCTTCATAAGGGCCGCAATAGCCTTCTCTATGTTCTATTTCTCCAACGCCTGAGTAGTACGCTCCGCCAGGTCCTGTTGCATTTTCTCGGGCATACGGGCATTTTTTTTTAACACAGCTTTTTGGTGACACATGGTTGCCATGGGTGGGACTGGCCAACTGCAACGGTCTCCTGGGGGAGGGGCTGGCGATGCTCAGCCCCGGCAGGAGTGGCCATCCCTGCCGAAGCTTTGGCCCATCTCTGAAATGCACCAGTTATGTTAGGTATACAGCTTGCCTCACTAGGTAGTATGGTTGCTGACTTGCAGCTGGACAACATCACAAAGAGCCCACGTTGCATTATGCCCTGTCGTCCACAATGTTGTTTTATCTCAAGGCTAGTTCCTTTTAGAGCTTTAGGATGCTTCCAGTAGAAATCTGGGCCACATGGCATGCTATTCACATTCAGTGGCAGAGAGAGAATGGTTCTCAGAAGGATCCTAGGAGGGAGAGAAGGATTTTTCCCATAAAGCTCTGAAAAACCATTTCTCTTGGCTCATTGGTTGAAATACTGACACATGTCCATTCTTTTTTTTTTTTTTTTTTAACGTTTATTTGTTTTTGAGACAGAGAGAGACAGAGCATGAACGGGGGAGGGTCAGAGAGAGGGAGACACAGAATCCGAAACAGGCTCCAGGCTCTGAGCTGTCAGCACAGAGCCCGAAGTGGGGCTTGAATTCACGGACCGCGAGATCATGACCTGAGCCAAAGTCGGCCGCTTAACCGACTGAGCCACCCAGGCGCCCCCACATGTCCATTCTTAAACTGGCTGACTCCAAGATTAATCTGATTGGTTTAAAGTCTTAATCATGATCCTTCCCTGGAGCAAAATGGAGTCAGCTTCCTCTGAATCCCATGGGCTACATGAAGGAGGAAAGTAGACCTACACAAAGTCCATGTTTATTAGAAAAAATAAAGGAGAGAATGAAGGTGAGGCAGGCAGCTAAAAGTTCCCATGCTAATAAGCATATGGATATATAGTGGTCCTGTCTGTGAACATATATATCAGTATGCTGAATTGTTCTTGATTTAAAAAAAAAAAAAAATCCTTGAAATATTTTTTTTTTTAAAGAGACATTTTTCTGGCAGTCCACATACAAAGAATCCAATATGCTTCAACAGAAATGTTACATGTTTAGGTTTATTATGACATAAAACTTCTGTATACTTTCAAATGGTTTTTAATGTTTATTTATATTTGGGGGGGGAGGGAGAACAAGTGGGGGAGGGGCAGAAAGGGAGGGAGACACAGAATCCAAAGCAGGCACCAGGCTCTGAGCTGTCAGCACAGAGACTGATAGGGGGCTTGAGCCCACGAGCTGTGAGATCATGACCGGAGCCGAAGTCAGATGCCCAACCAACTGAGCCACCCAGGCACCCCAAAAACTCCTATATACTTTCAGAGCATGATACAGTTCAGGCAACAAGAACACAGTTAAGTGTTGGATCTTAGTTGGATCTTAGTTTCCCTACCTATTAAATAAAAGATGAACTAGATAAGTTCAAAGGTTTCTCCCCAGCTCTGTCATTCTGTGTGTTTTAATCTATATCCACTGATATGACCAAGTGAATATACTTAACAATGTGCATGTTTTTATTCATCATTCAAGTAAGTATTGACCTCTTGGTATGGACTCTACTTGGTACAGAACTGACAAGACTCACACAAAGGTGAAGCAAGTTCTTGCTTTCCAGAACTTTCAGTGGGGAGAAAAGGCAGATATAAGAAAATATGAGAAGACACAGCAACAAACAGTAGCAAAGCAACCACAGAATGGAACAAAGGAGGAGTATCCTAAGCAGGAATAGTGAGGTGAGGGGAAGATTAGATTCAAGCCCCACCTAGGAGAACAGGTATGACTTAGAAGACAGAACAAAATGGGGCGGGGCAGGGGGGGGAGCGGATATGCAAACACTGCAGGTCAGGAATTGGTTTCATATGTTTATGAAACTATGAGTAGATAAGACGGTTATAATGATGGACGACGTTGATGATGATGCTTGATGGGGTGATAGCTGCAGGTTACCGCGACCTACCAAGGGCCAGCACTTAAGTTACAGTATTTCATATCATCCTCACAATAACTCCAGGAAAGAGGTGTCATAAACCACATTTAACCTTCAGCTTACCCTGCCCAAAGTTAAAAAAAAAAAAAAAGGCAGTAAATCTCTGAGTAGAACACAATACTCTGTAAGTTCAAAGAGCACAACGCCTTTACCACACTACCCTGCCTCTTTGAAATGCAGTGGCTCTTAGCATCCCCATGAGCCTGAAAGGCAGGAAGTCAAGAAATCAGGCTGTACCTCAATTTCTATATGAGGGCCAATTTAGAAAAACAAAAACATTTATGGCAAGGCTACATCTTCTTTCATACAAATGAAAATAGCTTTACTGATCTCATAGAGAGAGGGGCATCTTCAGTTGGAGAAAGATACAGAATTTCAAATTTTATATTATCTATTGATTAAATAGAATTTTGACAATGAAAACAATGGCATTGCTTGTTAGCCACTGAAATGTAAATATCCAGGCATGTTTGAGAAGTAGTAACACAGAGGCAGGCTTTTATCTGGAAATTGGATTGAGGGACTGTATTCAAAGTTATGCAGCCCCTGGGTTGCTGGCTACTGTGTGTGATGTGCTGCTTGGAGAGATCAAGAGAGACTCCTCACTGACCTCCCACCCTTCACATATACCACACATCCACCTCTGTCACCTACAAAACGTCACCACTACAGGATATTCGGTTCAACACAGCATCTATCTGGGGCCCTTCTGATAGTTTCTGGGGTCCAGGCACACGCTGGTCAGGATCACCCTGTAACATTTCTATAACATGAACACACACACAAAACTCCATCATCCCATCAGCACTGTTCAACTGGAAATGAATTTCCCACCACTGCCTGAATTCCCAAACACACTCCCCAGGAAGTCATGTACCGTGACTGCTGAACTTCTTTCACCAGCCACCGTTCCCTCCCCTACAATTGTAAAAAATGCCTTTTGATCTGTGACCTGCATTTAAAAACTGACATCTGGTGGTTAGGGTGGTAATTAGGCATCATTTAAAAGTTATTTCTGCCTTGTTAACTGAGGTACTCTGTGATCAAATTATGGGATAATTTAGAGGAATTCAGGCATATTGATTTTATAATCTATAATGTGTGTAATTAATAACTACCCCCTAAAAGCTCTGTGTGAGAAATTGTAAGGGTTCATATTAGACAAAAAGTCAAGGTTTGAACAGTACTTTCTCCTCAATGTCTTTCATTAACAACACATAAAAGGGAAAGCTTTCAAAGGGGATGAAATCAAGTTTTGATGCCAGAATGTATTGACGCTGTTGTACAACTCGTATCCCTAATGGCCACACACTCGTGTCATTTGGGAATCTTCTTGCACTGGGTGCCTAAAGTGTCAGTTCTCTAGGATTATACATCTTTGGGGGTACTCTGGCTGCTGGCCTCTTACAGACAGTCTCTCTAACCACTTTTGGGTTACAAAGGCATGCATGGGGGTGCCAACATTGCAGGCTGGCCAATCTTGCAATGAGCTCATGCCAGCAGTTTTAAGAGCATATGCTGTTTCTACTTGTGCCTCAATTAACAGCAACAATTCTATTGGTTGTAGTAAAGGTGACAAGGGTTAGATCTCTGTGTCCCCAAGAAATATGCACACATACACATGCAGACATTATTATTAACTAAGACTCCTGCCCCAAACTCCTTTTTGTTCTCCTACTCTATGAATTAGGCTGGATCTTCTGTGAGCCAGGAGGACAACTTGAGCTCTATACTATAGGCAAGCAAGATACCTGCTCAGTGGCTCCTTTGTATGAGTCCACTTTAGTGCTATCAGGCCCTCAGAGAACCTGACAGTGCCTGAACAGGAGCATTGAGGAGTAAAGACAGCAGAGTTCATAAAGGAAGAGGTGTACTAACTCAAAGAGAAGGATCTGCCTGGCTCATTTGTATATCAAAGGAAATGTGACCTTGTTTAGTATTTATACACAGTCTGGTTGGGCACCTGCATCAATTTATCATCTTTTTTCTCCACCTACTAATGTACCACTTGATGGGATGGTGATAATAATAGCTTGTATTTGTTGAGCTCAGTACTCCGCTAAGTGCTTTACATTTAACCATCAAAAGAACTCTGGTAAGGTAAGTGTCATCACCATCTCCAATTTACAGATACGGACACTGAGGAATGGAGAGCCTCAGCAACCAACCCAACATCCACCGCTGCGAAGTGGCAGAGCTGCCAGGTCTCTCTGGACCCCAAGCACCCACCTAGCCTTGAACTTCCCTGAGAATTCCATTCTCTTGGACAAATTTGAGAGTTTTCTCCTCCTTAGAGGTAGAATCAGGAAGAGATAAAAAGGTCTAAAGAGAAAGAAAGGTACTGACAACATGAAAATAGAAAGACAAGATCATAAGAGGAAAGGATGGCTGCGAGAAATCTTCAGTAGTGATGGAAGCCAAGACATCTTTAAAGATGGCTACTCTTCAGAGGCATGTGGGTGGCTCAGTTGGTTAAGCATCTGCCTCTTGATTTAGGCTCAGGTCATGATCTCACAGTCTTAGAATCCAGTGTCAACTCACACTGAGTGTGGAGCTGCTTACAATTCTCTCTCTTCCCCTTCTCCTCCCCTACTCACACACACACTTGCTCTCTCTCTCAAAATAAATAAATAAACTTAAAAAAAAGGATATCAATCATACTAGATTAGGGCCCACACCAATGATCTCATGTAAACTTAAATTACCTCTTTAAAAACCCTACCTTCAGAGGTCAAACTTTCACTCTTCGCAGATGACATGATACTCTATATGGAAAACCCAAAAGATTCCACCAAAAAACTGCTAGAACTGATTCATGAATTCAGCAAAGCTGCAGGATATAAAATCAATGCACAGAAATCGGTTGCATTCCTATACACCAACAACGAAGCAAAAGAAAATCAAGGAATCGATCCTATTTACAGTTGCACAAAAACCATAAAATACCTAGGAATAAATCTAACCAAAGAGGTGAAAAATTTATACAATGAAAACTATAGAAAGCTTATTAAAGAAACTGAAGAAGATGCAAAGAAATGGAAAAAGAGTCCATGCTCCTGGATAGGAAGAACAAATATTGTTAAAATGTCGATACTACCCAAAGCAATCTACATATTAAATGCAATCCCTATCAAAGTAACACCAGCATTCTTCACAGAGCTAGAACAAATCATCCTAAAATTTGTATGGAACCAGAAAAGACCCTGAATAGCCAAAGCAATCTTGAAAAAGAAAACCAAAGCAGGAGGCATCACAATCCCAGACTTCAAGCTATACTACAAAGCTGTAACCATCAAGACAGTATGGTACTGGCACAAGAACAGACACTCAGATCAATGGAATAGAACAGAGAACCCAGAAATGGGTCCACAAACGTATGGCCAACTAATCTTTGACAAAGCAGGAAAAAATATACAATGCAACAAAGACAGTCTCTTCAGCAAGTGGTGCTGGGAAAACTGGACAGCAACATGCAGAAGAATGAATCTTGACCATTTTCTTACACCATACACAAAAATAATAAACTCTAAATGGTTGAAAGACCTCAATGTAAGACAGGAAGCCATCAAAATCCTCAAGGAGGAAGCAGGCAAAAACCTCTTTGAGCTTGCCCTCAGTAATTTCTTACTCAACACGACTCCGGAGGCAAGGGAAACAAAAGCAAAAATGAACTACTGGAACCTCATCAAAATTAAAAGCTTCTGCACAGCGAAGGAAACAATCAGCAAAACTAAAAGGCAACCGACAGAATGGGAGAAGATATTTGTGAATGACATGTCAGATAAAGGGTTAGTATCCAAAATCTACAAAGAACTCATCAAACTCAACACCCAAAAAACAAATAATCCAGTGAAGAAATGGGCAAAAGACATGAATAGACACTTCTTCAAAGAAGACATCCAGATGGCCAACTGACACATGAAAAAATGTTCAACATCACTCATTATCAGGGAAATACAAACCAAAACCACAATGAGATACCACCTTACACCTGTCAGAATGGCTAACATTAACAACTCAAGCAACAACAGATGTTGGCGAGGATGCGGAGAAAGAGGATCTCTTTTGTGTTGTTGGTGGCAATGCAAGCTGATGCAGCCACTCTGGAAAACAGTATGGAGGTTCCTCAAAAAAACTAAAACTAGAACTACCCTACAACCCAGCAATTGCACTACTAGGCATTTATCCACGGGATACAGGTGTGCTGTTTCGAAGGGACACATGCACCCCCATGTTTATAGCAGCACTATCAACAATAGCCAAAGTATGGAAAGAGCCCAAATGTCCATCGATGGATGAATGGCTAAAGAAGATGTGGTATATATATACAATGGAGTACTACTCGGCAATCAAAAAGAATGAAATCTTGCCATTTGCAACTATGTGGATGGAACTAGAGGGTATTATGCTAAGTGAAATTAGTCAGTCAGAGAAAGACAAAAATCATATGACTTCACTCATATGAGGACTTGAAGGCACAAAACAGATGAACATAAGGAAAGGGAAACAAAAATAATATAAAAACAGGGAGGGAGACAAAAGAGACTCATAAATATGTAGAACAAACTGAGGGTTGCTGGAGGGGTTGTGGGAGGGGGGATGGGCTAAATGGGTAAGGGGTATTAAGGAATCTACTCCTGAAATCACTGCTTCACTATATACTAATTTGGATGTAAATTTTAAAAAATAAAAAATAAAGTTAAATTACAAAAAATAAAAAAAAAAGAGAAAAAACCCTACAATACAGTTACTTTCTAAGGTAATAGAGATTAGGACTTCAATATATGAACGTGGAGGGAGAAACAATTGAGCCCATAATACACACATGCCCCCCACACACTCCTTACCTCCGAATTTTCAGTAGAAGTCTACTAGATAGACTGTCTTAGATTTTACTGTCTTGGGTAAGAGAAAATTGGTAGAAAATCAAAGGCAAAATTGTCCTATATATGGAATTGATGAAAAAACAGAAAGGGAGATACTGGCCAGGAAATCAGATGGAGGGCAGCAAGTAGGAGTTTAGCATAAGCAGGAAACCAAAGGAAGACCTACTGGGAAGTTTAACCTCCCTGCCCCCACCTCATAGAGATACAAGGATTCCCAAGTACAGGTGAGATGGGCCGTGAGTATATTTGGTTTGTTTGTATTAAAGGAATAACTCCTAAAGGCTGGATTATAGCAATTTTTCAGTGAATTACCATCAAATCGCAACGTAGTTAAATCAGATGTCAAGCAAACTCTTGTGGTAGAAATGTAATCCAAATATTTATCTCTTGATTGTATTTATCTTTTGATTATCTCTTGGTCCCCAGCCCAGTTTATCATTCCTCACTTTAAAACAGAAACAAGAAAGGATGTCAGAACAGTGGACATTTTCTTGGACCCAAGGCAGCACAGTAATTCAAAATCAAATGTGCAGCTGGCCAGGAGATGAATCCAAGTGACTCACAAAAGCACTTTGGCTCAATCCTGGGTAATGGAATTTTAAGGCAGAAATAACATTATTAAATCTCATAGCAGTTCACAACCAGTATTTTCAATTAAAAATCGCTGGGTTCTCCCAATCTTAAATAAGGCTATAAGGCTACTAGATAAGTTATGCTAATAAATGGATCTCCTTCATACTCACAAAACTATCCTAAGTGATTCTGAAAGGACATTTCTGCTGACAGTGCAGAGGGAGAAATCAACCCTCTGGTTCTATTTCTGGGTGGAATGGCATGCTGGTGGGGCTAACTGTACCCCTGTGCCAGCATGGTGCCATCTGCCAGCTGGTCCGTACAGCTGGGGAGCATATACATACTGAGTCCTGTATCAGAAGTCTCAGCTGGTCACTGACAAGGCAGCCATGCCAAAGATATATTCGGCAATTTGGTTACACTAAAATTTGATTGTGTGTGTGTGTGTGTGTGTGTGTGTGTGTGTGTGTGTATGAGAGACAGAGTGAGAGAGAGAGAGAGAGAGAAACTATATGTATGTTTGATAATACAAACCAATAGAGTCTATTGGCAATTGTTTTTCAGACTGACAGTAAGCAACACAAATGCTCATATTAAGTTCCTCATCTCTTTGGAATCATGTGGAGCAAATAAGGAAAATGAAGGACAGCCAGAAAAAGAAGAAAGGTAAATATTTTATAATATATTAAAGTGTGAGGAGTGCAACTGCATATATACTAAAATACCCATGCACACATGTGCTCACACACATGCAGTAACACATACACACACATTGGGGCTACTGAGAGTGAAGAGAAAAGATATAAACTCCAGTTCACCCAATGCAAATTCAAGACATTCTATCTTTATTATTTGCTCCCAAAAGTTACAATCTGGGCAGTGTGACAAGAATTATGCAGACATAAAAATAGGAAGCTAAAATAAGGAAATAGAATTAGTGCCTGAAACCCTAAAAAAAAACAAATATTCATATCTTAAGGGGAATATGAAGGACCCTTTAGGAAAATACTGGAAAACACAGAATAGTGATTTTTAAAAGCCCAGATCCATAATGGCAAAATGGGGAGTTATATGGCTAACTGATATACTTTTATGAACCAAAAAATTCCAAAGATGGTAATCTTGACACTGATATCATCTAGTGGGGAAGGAAAAATAATTTGTCCTCTACCCTTCTAGGTGCTTGGCTGAGAGACCTTGGTAATAAAAAAGACAGATTAAAAGAAGAAAACCAAACAAGTAAAATAACAAGAATAATAACAAGTATGCTTCCTATATACAGGAGAAATACCTGGGAAAACTGAGTTATCTCTGAAATGGCCCAGGCCATCACCTTAAATAACATCTCCACATAACAACAAAAGATGTTGGGGGTCAGGGAGCCATTCTGGGGCGGTTACCAGGAGAGCACAGTAAACAAGGATATAGTTGTTATGCAGATTCCTCAGAACCTTCTCCACCAATAAGAGTTTCTAGACACTTGGTCAACCTTCCTGGTACAGAGAAAGACACCCTTAGAAATGGAGACTCCCCTTATACATGTAAACGTCTCTTACAAAAGGGTAACTTCTACTGGGTCTGCTGTTTCTTAAAAAACAATCAGCCTAAAATAATCCTTATGCCAAAGAGACATATTCTGGGGTGGTACATTCTGCTCCCCTTCAATCTATAATAATTATGATAGTTCTAGTAGTAAGGAATAAATGTGAACACTGGCTACATTCAGAGACATCTACAAGGAAGAAGGGAGGGAGGGGAAGGGAGAGAGAGAGAGAAAGAGACAGAATATCTATTAGAAGGACACAGGAAGGATTTTATGCCTCTCCAGGGACTTCTTCGGCAATTTCCAATAGCGCGTTGACTTTTGACCTTGAGTACATAATAGAATCACATGGGTGAAGGGGTTCAGAACAAGTTTCCCAAAATGTGTTACTTTGGTATGTGGACTATTTTGAGCTGAAGACAATCAAGACCCAGCAGATTCCAGAAAAATCTTTACCTCTCCCTTAAACTAGCTGAAGAATTTAGATAGGGGACCTGACCAGAAAGAGTTATTACCAACAATAATTTTTTTTTTAACTGAATGACCTATCTGTACGGCAGGACAAACATCTAATTACCAAACATCTGTTCTTCTTATGGTCTTGTGAATCGCCCACCTCCCTGCTGAAGCACCAGATCCCCTATCCCACTCTTTAGCTCAGGATGGCATATAAGCCTCATTTGCCCAGTTTGTCCTTGAGTCTCATTGTCTTTGTGGTGAATTAAATTTGTTTTCCTCTTGCTAATTTGTCTTATGTTAATTTGGCTACTAGACCAGCCAAAGAATCAAGGGTAGAATAAGAAGTTTCCCCCCCCCAATATGGGTAGATTTGAAACAAAAGCAATGCAAAGGCTCCACTCAAACAAATTACATTAGAATCTCTGGAGCTGAGGCCCATGAATAAGTGTACTTAACAACTCTCCAACTGATCTCAATGTATAGCCAGGCTTGAGAACTACTCCTTTGGAAGGCTGGCATTGACATCACTCAATCATAATGAATCTCAGGTCCATTGTTTTTGGTTTAAAATTCTAAAATTTCCAAGAGAGAGAATATAAATGACCCAATTTACATTCAGAGGATACCACTGAGAAAAATAAGCTATTGCCAAGAAAGCAAGGTCATATTGGACCAGACATGGCAGATGGCAGCTGGGAGTCCATGCCCATGGATCAGAACATGTTGAATTACTGGGAGCTGGGCCGCCACTCAAAAAGTGTCCATCATACCACCCATGAATGTGATGGGAAGCTTCATGTTTAACCAATTCTCTCCTCTCCCTGCAAACACACATAGATTAAATGGCACTCCACAGTCCAAATTCCAGCAGGGCAGTCTAGTGTGACACCTAAATGAGTCCAGAGATGTTTCGTGCACCCTAGCCAGTGCATGTGTTCATTCAAACACCAATATCACTCAATAAAAGTTCTGCAGCAATGAATAAACAATGGCTTGTTATTAGTGTAAAAAAGCCAAGTCTCTGCTTCTGTTTACCTTATAAATATACGCGAAATAGTTTAAACAATAAAAAAAAAGCTTCTTTTAGGGAAATAAACATTTCCCAGACAAACTTTTACCTACACCAAACTTAACAAACCCTCTTTTTTCCTAGTAAGTAGCGCAAAGATGAACTTTGATCTGAATGTAATCCTAACACAAACTTGTAACTGAAGTTCAGATGAACTTTGTTTAATGTAATAAACAACTATAACAGCTGTGACACAGATATAAAAGGAAAGCACATAGCATGTGTGGAATAACCAATAAGTCAAAAACAGCATATATACTTCCAAACACAAGTTTATGGGAAATTCCCTGGGAGTACTCAGCACCAGGAAAAATTCAAAATCAGGGTGAGGCCACTGCTGTTTTCAAGACAGCCACTGTTTTTAATGGGTGACAAACCTAGACTCAAAAAGATTATTAAGCATCTCAAGATAAAATGTTACTGAGAGACAGAATGAGTTAGGACTATATGAGTCACCACAGCAGCCCACAGTGAGTTTGCATCATGAGCCCAGCCCTGCCCCGGGAGGCCCCACACAGCAGCCATGCAATGGGCTGCTCAGTGTCCTTAACAACCTTCTTGAATCCCAAACACATGAGGGTCTAGGTGTCATGAAGGAACAACTGTATGTTCACACCGTTTACAATGTGGTTGGGGAGACGGGATAAAATAATGAAGACCTTAAGCGCCAGATAAAGCATATAATGACTGTCACACACCAATGCAGAGTTCTCCGAGGTTGGCTCCTCCAGAAGCCAAATTTGAAACAAGGAACTCAAGTGCAAGTACTTTATTTGACAGGAGGGGGAAAACAGCACTATGGGAATGGAGACAGGGACAGAAGGTACGCAATAAGGGACATGTCCACAAGCAAGTTACCCTTACGAGCAGTTGGAGCTCAACCACAACTAAGGGAGAAAAATCCAGAGCCTGTGAAGGACACACATTAGGATTATGCCACCAGGGTGAGGGAGGGGGGGCAATTATATAGCAACTCTCATCAGTCATCGGTTGAGGGGAAAACAGGTGTTAATACCTGGGAATTCAGACCTGCTGGGCATGTGGCAGACTGGCTGCAGCAGCCAGGAAAGGTACTCAGCAACTGAGATATGTTCTGGGAATTGAATGCAGTTAACCTATAATGGCACGATGAGACATGAAAGGACAGTGTGGGCACTGACAGTCACTGCTACAATGTGGAGTGGCAAATCAGGCATCATGGGAAGAGCACTAGATGTGACCCAAGGATACCTATGTTTGAGGCCAAAATCAAGAATACCTACTCCTGGGGATGCTGTGAGAAGCAGATGCAAATAGATACACATTTTACAAAACAAAGCATAATATGCACAGTAGCTACAATTATCAACTGACAATTTTCAGAACTGAAGTACCATATCCAGTATAGGAAAAGGACAATCTTAGGTTCAAGCCCCAGGTCTACTACTTCCTAACTATAGGGCCTTGGTTCAGTGACTTTAAACTCTCTTTATCTGTCAATTGGGACCTATTAATAACACCTAACTCATAATGTTGCTGTGGAATTAAAAGCCCTTAAACCATCTAAGACAATGTCCAACAAATGGTGCAAATCTAAATGTTGTCTATCATTTGCACCTTCCTGATCACCATTTTAAATAGAAATCCATATTAGGTTGGACAACCATAACAAAATACCATAAACTGGCTGGCAAACAACAGAAATGTATTTTCCCACAGATCTGGAGAGCAGAAAATTCAAGATCTGGGTCCTAGCCAATTCAATTTCTGGTGAGAGCTCTCTTCCTGGCTGACAAGTGGCTGCCTTCTTACTGTGTCCTCACATGGCAAAGATAGAGAGAGGGATCTGTCTCTCTTCCTCTTCCTATAAGTCCACTAATCCCATCATGAGATACTACCATCAAGACCTATTCTAACCCTAATTGCGTCCCAAAGGCCTCCAAATATCGCCTTTGGGGATTAGGGCATCCACATATGAATTTGGGGAGAACACAAATATTCAATCCATAATAAAATGTCTGAATGGCATATATAAAGTGAATACTAATGCAGCAAATTCTATAACAGTTATTCTCCACTGACCCATGTTAAAAGGTAGTATACAGTAACAACAAATGGACAGAGAGAATAACAGACAGACAGTAAAGTAGAAGATTATAAAACAATGAGTGGAGATTGTGGAGTGGTTAGTTGTTGTTTTTTTTTTTTTTTTCTTTTTATGTTACTCTGTCTCCAGGTTGCCCCAAAGCAAATGTTCAGTGTTTTCTACTTGTACATGGTATTGTCTGTGCTTCTTGCTAGTGGGCAGCTAAATTACACTAGCAAACAAATGCAACTAGGAGAGTACAGAGTCTGTGAAACTGAAACCAATTCCTATTATGGCAAACCATTTTTTTTAATGTCTGCCTCTCCGCTCTAGTAAATAGGACATAGAGAACATAATTGAATATTTGATGATTGAAAATCTTTCAGTGACTGTGGGTTCTCATCAGTTCTCATCCCACAGCCTGTAGGTGTACTTGTGGGACAGCAACAGATTGGACAGAATCTTTAATGGCTTTACGCTACTCCCAGAGGCTTTGTTTTATCTTTGCCCTTTAAAAACATAAATACTTGCTATCGGTTTGGTAAAGATTTTCTGAGTTTCCTCTATCTGATTGAGTTAAGGGAAGCTTTGTTTACTGCTCTCTGAATGAAATCAGCTCTTTCTCTGTACACAGAGTGCTTGAGGATGAGAGACTCCCTCATCACCTCCCTGAGCATTTGGGACTAGATACGTTTTAGACCTAGAAGGGAGAATAGTGTGCCCAGCCTCCTGCCCAGCCATGGAACCTATGGGCATTCATCTAGGGGAATCATCTAGAAATGTTGAGTCCTTCAGTGTAGACTTGTTCATAATGATCCACGCCCACCCCACTCCAACTGGTGGTCCTCTGGCCTCTCTTCCTTTTCCCAGTTCTGCCTTTACATAAGGGCCTTTCCTAAAGCAATGAGATACCCCAGGATGCAGTTACTCATGACCTATCCTCGACGATCTCCTACAAGGTATATTTCAGAATTCTGGAAGTTGTAGTCTGCATATGGACCCCTTAATGGATATAAGAAAGGAGGAGTCTTGGGGGAAGTGTGGGAGATTTGGAGGACATGTCACAGGTATTTCTTGTTCAGCAGATGATTCCTATGCAAATGAAAACAGCTACCTGATTCGTTCACTGGGAAGGACTCAGAGTCCAGAGTCAGGGATGATCACTGACCTTCATCAAAATGTTCCCCTTTCTCCATAATATTCTGGTTCAGATGGTGGATGGAGTACACGAAGCTATAGAAAAATGCTTTTCAAAATAGAATCCCAACCATGTGCAGGAATAATAGTCTAGCTTGATTCAAGTATTTTTGCTTCCTCCTCAGTTTAATAGCTTTGCTGCCACCTTTTTTGTGGTTATTTGTGACATTTTAATAGGAAGTTTAGAGGATACTTATCAAGTATTGCTTATCAGCTACCATACCAATGCAGAAAATACCAAATAAGCATACTAAAGTTCCAGTTACAGTGAAAGTTAAACACATAGGTTATCTAACCATCAGCCAAAGTCACTGAGAAACACAGTGAAAGAGTGCCAGCTTCTATGCATTACAGTTCCTGCACTTGGCTCATAGAAAGCCCTTAAAACTACCAGTTGTTGAATCCAACAGCCATTCTGTTCTTCCTCCTCAAACACCCAATTTTAGGGCTTGTACATTACAACCCAAAATAAAAAGATTCATTTTTTTCAGTTTTCCCTGCTGCTGAGAGTGACCATGTAACAAAATTCCAGCCACTAAAACCTAGAAATACTGTATAGTACTTGCAGGAATTTCCCTAAAAGGGCGGAAGTACACTCTTCTTCTTCCATACCTCCATCCTGCTGCCTGGAAAACAGATGGGGTGACTGGAGCTCTGGCAACATCTTAAAACATGAGATGAGAGGGGCGCCTGGGTGGCTCAGTTGGTTAAGTGTCCGACATCAGCTCAGGTCATGATCTCATGGTTCGTGGGTTTGAGCCCCACATCGGGCTCTGGGCTGTCAGTCAAAGGCTGGAGCCTGCTTCGGATTCTGTGTCCTCTCTCTCTCTGCCCCTCCCTGATTGCACTCTGTCTCTCAAAAATGAATAAACATTGAGGCACCTGGTGGCTCAGTCGTTAAGCGTCCGACTTTGGCTCAGGCATGATCTCACAGTTCTTGAGTTTGAGGCCCACATCGGCTCTGTGCTGACAGCTTAGAGCCTGGAGCCTGCTTCAATTCTATGTCTCCCTCTCTCTCTGCTCCTCCCCTGCTCATGCTCTGTCTGTCTCTCCTTCAAAAATAAATAAAAAACATTTAATTTTTTTTTTAAATAATAAACGTTAAAAAATGAGGATGAGAGTTATGTGCTAAAGATCATAGAGCAGAGAGCTAAAGAGCCTGGGTCACCAAAAACTTTCTTGAGTCTCTATTCCAATCATATTTCTGAGTAACAGATGAATGACAATTTGGTGGCAATAAAACAACAGCAATTATTTACTATAATTGTCTCTCATGGTTCTAAGGGTTAACTAAGCTTAACTAGGCAATTCTTGCTGAGGTTTCTCATGGATACATCTGTGGACTTCCTCACTCATGTGTGAAGGTTCATGCTCAGTTTTGGCTGTGATCTGGATTGCAGCTATAAGCCAGAACACCTACACGTGGCCTCCCAATGTGGCCTGGGCTTCCAACAGCATGGCAGCAGAAACAAGCAAATGTTTAGAGAGCCATTTGTGACCTAGCTTCAGAAAATATATAGGGTCCACTTTGACTCTCTATTGATTGAAGCAATCACAAGTTTTGCCCAGGTTCAAGGAGAAGGATCTCATATTTACCTCTGGGGGAGGAGGACGGGGAATGGCAAGATCACAATTTAGAAGAGCAGAAGATATTGTTACAGCCATCTTTGAAAGATCAAATCTGCCATAACCCCATGCAAGCTCTGAATTATCTACTTCCAGCTTTATGTTATGTGAGAAACAAACATCATCTTGTTTAAGCCAACGTTGTTATGGATTTTTCTATATGTGCGGCCCAACCTGGTCCTAACTGATACATCTCCCAAGACCATCACTCATAGTTGGTCTACATTTACTTTACACACAGCTCTAACCAGCTTGTTTCATCTAGACTCTCCTTCTAAAGAAGATTGATGACAACAGAATAGAAAGGGGGAAAATGCTGTTAGATTCAAACCAGGCACACCCATAGTAACAGGATCTGAGGAAAGAAGTGAAAAGTCAGAAAAAGTCAACCCGATTACTTTCAAGAGGCATAGCTACCTCTCGCCATTCACCAAAAAGACAAGCAGCATTATATGTATCGAAAAACCCTAGAGATTAAACTGAATTCAGAAGATCTCAAGAATTAATGAGGGCCCTAAATACTAAAAGGGATAGAGGTTTATTCATGACAGTCCCATCAGAGTATAATTTTTGTACATATTATCACTGAAATCAATCTCTGAGAAAAGATTTGTTGTTTTGCAAACAGATTGCATATTCTTAGTACTCTTCCCTTAAAGAATCCCTGAGAGGTAACTTATTAATTCCCCAATTCCATTTTTGAATTAAATAAAGGAACAAAACAAAGAAAGCAGAAGCAAACATTCTTAATTCAGGCAGAATGTTAATTCAGCTCAGCGCCTGCCCTGGGTTTTGATCTGGAGGAGTTCCTGCGTAGCGTGTCTCCATGTCCGGGGAGCATACCAGAATCCCTCCCCAGGACATGACACAACAGGCTCTGTCCATGGGAAAGCCCACAATGCAAAACCACCGGCAGTCTCCACCTTCTCATTTACAAATGAGAGTTAGTGTTGTCTTTCACAGTTGATGATTCTGTTTTGTTTGTGGGGCCTCAATATTTTTTCTTGCTTTTCCTGCTCCTGAAATACCTTGGAATTAACAGATACTAAATTCAGCTTAGAACTCAAAACACGAAGTGTACTTCAGCTATCATCTTCCTCCTTCCATCAACCCAAAGGGGAAAACTTTTTTTTTTTTTGAGATATAATCTACTTCCTCACTAGCACTGCGAAAGAAAGAAAGAAAGAAAGAAAGAAAGAAAGAAAGAAAGAAAGAAAGAAAGAACGAACTAATTCCTAAGCATATATAAGTCCGTCCTTCTTGATTCTATTAGTCTTGCTGACATTAAGTCTCCACCAAACACTTCAGCCTCTCATTTCCACTGGCCTTCAGATTTTCTTGCATTTCATTATATTCAGAAATAAAGTAACATCTGCCAAGAAAATGACTCTTTTTATTATTACCACACATACACTGCTCCACACCCAAGCCACAAGCCATTGCTCATACAGACCCACACTGCTCCATCCCCAGTACTGACTGCTCTGTTCCCCCTGCCAGACATGCACATCCTCTGTTCTCACCCACATCAAATGTCTCCTTCTCTATGAAGACTTTCCTCATCCTCTAAATTAAAATTAACCTCTCTCTTCATATTCAACCAATATTTAAGTGCCTAAGGAAAGCTGGGCACTTTTAGGTGCAAGATGTACAACAAGAAAAGAATATATAACATGCTGTTCTTCCATTGGGAGAGAGAAACTTTAATTAATTAAATAATGAATACATGTAAAATCTGTTATGATATATGCTATAAATGAGTAGTTCATGGTACTGTGATAAGGGCGATCTGACCAGTTGTAGGTTACCAGAAACTATGAAGGATCACAAATTTATAACAAGATAACCTAGCAGTTCATAAACCTATAATGACAGAAGACACAAGACTCTTGGGTCCAAGATGCAGATAGTGTTACTCATACCAAAACAGCAGCCACAACAGTACTCTGCATGGCCCCTCACTGCCCAATCTCAGAGCAGCTGGATCAGGAATGGATATTACCTGCTCCTGCAGTAAGGTGCAGCACAAAAAAGGAACCTCGAATTTTAGGAGACTGACTCTTGGTAAGACTGTCCATCTGCCCATTTAACCCTCTGGAGAGAAATTAATGTAAATCAATCTCCTCCAGAGAAGAAGGGAAACGTCATTACTGCTCTGGAAGGGAAGCAAACGTCTCCAAGGAGGGGAAGAAGGCTTGACTACCCAGGATGTCTCCAGGGAGGTATGTTTCTAGATCTCTCAGGGGAAACACTATCTCTATCTTCCAAGGCTGTTTACTGTTCAAACGTGCTCAAAAAGCTTGGACCAGTGAGGAATGAAAGAAATCTACAGAGAACTGTCCTCCCATATCACAAAGAACCCAGAAGTCTTCCTGAACTTTTGTGCTGAGATCTGAAGAATGGGTAGGAATCAGTGGATTTGGGCAGCAGGAAGCATCCACACAGAGGAAGCAACGTGCAGTGCTCGGCACAGGACAAGCACAGTGTTTTCAAGGAAGTAGCTGCATGGCAGTAGCACGCAGAACTAGATGAATCTGGAAAGAGAGACAGGGATGGACCATGCAGGGCCTTGTCAGCCCATAATAAGGATGTCGTGCCTTACATCAAGAGCAGTGGGAAGCCAAAAATGTGTCTTAAGCCAAGAAATGCCAATGAGATTTGCACTTCAGCAAAGCCACTCTCTACTTTGTAAAGGATGAACCAGACTGGGGAAAGACATTGTGTTCGGCTTCCCACAGAATTCTGGATTAAAATAAATTCTTCAAGCTTGTCCCCTCCACATTTTACTGTCCCTCTTATACCCCCCACACGATGCAAACCAATACTATGGAACTTCATGCATCATTTGTTGTTCACAGACAATACACAAAGCACTAAAGTATCTTCATTATTGAATCAGTACTAAGAGAAGCCCCTACCTTCCCACAGCTTCTACTTTAATGTGCTAGAACATGTGAATTTGTTTGTGTCAGGTAAGGTCTTGAATCCTTCAACTTCTCTACTTAGGATACCTCAATGTGTCCACCATCGGAAAGATCTAGATGAAGATGAATGAGATTTGTGAAATGTTCAGCTGCTCTGGAAAATAGTACCTGAATTGGATTAAATCAGCGTGGTTTTGAATGAGGGCTGTGAGTTGGCTTTGGTGGCCTGATACATAAAAAAAGAATATAAGATGCAGCTCGGAATCTAGAACTGTGATAAAAATTTAAAAATCTCAAGGCACTGAGGCTCAGTCAGTTAAGCATCCAACTTCAGCTCAGGTCATGATCTCGTGGTCCGTGAGTTCGAGCCCCGCCTCAGGCTCTGTCTGACAGCTCAGAGCCTGGAGACTGCTTCAGATTCTCTGTCTCCCTCTCTCTCTGCTCCTCCCCTCTAGGTCTCTCAAAAATAAATAAACATTAAAAAAATTTTTTAGTAAAATAAATCTGAAATCTTGACTGGCATGATGAGAGAAGCCCAAAAGTTAAGACAGAGGCTGGAAGTATATGACGGGCTAAGAAGGGCAGAGGACACAGTGGCTGCAAGAAGCAACTTCTTCAGAAATAGCTGATTGGTTTTATATACGAGATATCGTTAAAGTGTTACCTTTTGCATTTTCCCCTTCACCACAAATTTAATAACTTTATTTTCACTGCAGCTCCATCAATTTTAGTTTGGATGTGCTATGATTCACTTCCCCAGAGCGTTTGCATAATATGTATCCTGCAGGTTTCATTTCTATAAATCACTGCTTTTTGGGGAGAAGGGGAGTAGATTCCAGACACGCTCCAGGCTTTGAGTTAAGTTTTGAGACCAAAAAGAGATTGCATCCTGATTGCTAAGTTATCTCTGCTGTTCACTGAGAAATTATTTTCCCTATAACACTTCCGTTTGTATATTCGATAAAGTTAATATCTGTGAAATCAGTTGATTCGCACTGCACTAAATTATACCAGAATAGACAGAAGATTGACTTCCTGGTATTGACAAGAGAGAACTCTCAATGTCTTTTGACTTATTATCTCTGGCAGTTGGAAAGAATTACAATAACACATAAAATTACTTCACAGGGTATGTTTAGAGAGCAAAGAAAATTAATGGAGGGATGGATTCTTAAGGTATTTTTGCCTTTTGACAAAGATTTCTATTTCCTGTCAAACATTTCTCTGAAATGAACTGGAGGAACACAATGTAAATTGATTTATCCGCACCTTAAGAAATACCTGAGGTTTAATTGCCTCTGCAATATTTATGCTTACATAAATAATTCAATGGCAAATTAATCCAGCTTTTGTAATTACCTCCCATAGAGGCACATGGCTCAGTCCCAAGGACTTAATTGCGGCTTGATGAAGGTATTTAGGTCACTACAACCAATAAACCATATAGAAATTTTTGAAAACATAAAGAAAAGAAATCCATAGCTTTCAAGCCTAAGCTCTTAGAAAGAAATACAGTATTTGCGGTTGATCCTAACCACTGTGGGCTTCAGGAAACATAGTTCTATTAATGAACTTTCTAAAAATACGTTGTTTTCAACCTCATCCATGAGCTCAAAGCACACCGGATCCTTAAATCCACAGTCAAGGGACACCTTTCCCCAATCAGTGTACCTCCCATACAACCGGGTACAAACAGCGATCTCCTCTGCAGGGTTTCGTTCATCATCTGCAGTCAGCCTATGTTGAGCTGTTCATCTCCTTTCACTTTGCACACTGTCTGCTCCTCCCCAGAGCTAAAGCTGTAGTCCTGGACACAGCCTTCAAATAGAGGGGAGGCAGGTGAACTCGGTGCTGGCATCTTACTGGAGCCTTCACCAGCCAGGTGATAGCTTTTCTTTTTTCAAGAGTTTATATTTAAGGGGCGCCTGGCTAGCTCAGTCGATTAAGCGACTGACTCTTGATTTCAGCTCTCAGTTCATAATCTCATGGGTCATGGGTTCAAGCCCTGCATCTGGCTCTGTACTGACAGCACAGAGCCTGCTTGGGACTCCCTCTCTCTCCCTTTCTCTCTGCCTCTCCCTTCCTCGTTCTGTCTCTCAAAATAAATAAACTTCAAAATAGAATTTAAGAAGCCAGGATGCCCCCCCTAAAAAAAGATAAAAATCATATACCCTATCATTCACTCATTGGAATGGTGACTAAAATTGCCATAGAATTTTAGAGCTTATTACATGGTCCAGGTGCATTGTCTGCTTATTCTATTCCTAACTCAACTGTGAAGGAATTAATGTAACTCAGTTGCATAGCTAAAGAAGCACGGGTCCAAAGAGGTTGAATAGTTTTCTCCACATGAACAAGATAATAATTTGTACAGCCAGGTTCAAAAGCATATCCACTCACCCCAGCCTGTATGCACTCTGAGGGGAGGTACTTTGGTTCACTGCTCTCTACCTAGACCTAGAACAGTGTTTGCACAAAGACTCCCGGGAAATACTTGTGCAATGATGGATTGTAAGCCCCATGCTCTTTGCTCTGCACCCTATTGTCTTCCTGGAAACCTATGATACTTCCACACTCCCTTCACCTTCCCACATCCAGCCTGTCCTTCCAATTTAGGTGATTATCATCTAGACTTCAAAACAACACTGACATCTCCTTCATCATAAAGCCTTCCTACATGATTCCACTCATATAAAATTATCTCATAATTGAGCATCTCATCATGCACTATCTTATGTTAGCTTCTAATTGTATGTTGTTGCTCTTGTCTCCCAGTTCCTCTCCGTCTTCCTCATTTCTGCCAAGCCAGGTGTGTCTGTGTTAATCTGCAGGTGGAGCCCATTTGTACTGAAGATTCAATAGCTAAAGAGCAAAATTTTGGCAAGGCAGCAAGCTGAATCCTTTTAACTCTTGCTGCTACCATGGAAAGGAGGAGGAAAAAGTAATTAGTAGACAGTGAGAGGTAGGAGACATAAAGCCCCAGGGAAGGAATCTTCTAGGTAACAGTCAATCCTTTTCCTGCTAAAGCTACGATGGCCTATATGAGACCCCACCAGCCACAGAAGGGGGAGAGAATTTATTTTATAGCAAGTGTTTTGCATGGTGAATTTATAGTAAGGAGAACTGCACCTCCCAGAAGCTGAGCAGAAATAAGTCATGCCACCTGGTTGATGGCTTCTGTGATCTGCTAGTGAGAAGGAATTCGTGAGGAACACCAACACTAGCCAGAAACTAGACCTATAAATTAGTTCTAAATGTATATGGGTTTGGGTGTGCTGTTAAAGTAAACAGCTTGTTTTTTTTCATGATGTAGACTCACTCATTCTCAGTTGTTATTTTCCTTACAGAGTTAAGAACATTTTCAGGTGCTTTTAAAAGGGTGCGGTCACTGTTCCCGTGCCTTGACTGAGCCAACAGAGGAATAGGCTGCCTGACAAGGCCTGTTCTTCACGAACCTGAGAGCAGTCCAGCCTTGAAGAGAACGTGTAAGAAATCCTGGACTCAAGCGCCTTCCTTTTTCTCTCATCTGTGTTTCTTATGTGCACACTTCATATCCTGATCTGCAAGTGCATAGAGACTTTGCTGGACCGCAGCCCTCCCCTCCCCATATTACAGGTTGGTTCCTAGACCTCCCACAGATGACATTTTTGGGTAACTCTCTGCCTACATAAACTGACAATGTCTTCCTACTGCACTGTATACTGTCTGCACCCTCTGGGTGTTCCCTTGGTCTAGCTAAAACTCAGGAGCTATGTCCAATGTTTCTCCTTTATCCCCTTCAAGTGTAGGCAATGGGCAAATGTTCATTACGTGCTCATTGAATTAAAGCTCACTCAAGTTTAAGTTTAGGAATGCATAAATACTTTCAGATATTGAAATATAATAAAATGTGGTTTCTTAGCCTGTAATCTGTAAATGGATTTCACTGGGCCTCTCTTCGAATTGTATGAACATTTTTATGCTGGATACAAATGTTCATTTTGCTGTGAGGAGCCTAATTAACTGTTACCAGCTTCTCAATGGGATCTACTCCCAAAAACAGAGTCCTGCTATCAAAAACTCTCTAAAGACTGAAAAAATTTAGAAAAGACAAAGAAGCGCACCTGGCTGGCTCAGTTGGTAGAGCACATGACTTTTGATCATGGGGTCGTGACTTTGAGCCCCACATTGGGTGTAGAGATTACTCAAAGTAAAATCTTAAGAAAAGAAAGAAAGAAAGAAAGAAAGAAAGAAAGAAAGAAAGAAAGAAAGAAAAAGAAAAAAGAAAGAAAGAAAGAAAGAAAGAAAGAAAGAAAGAAAGAAAGAAAGAAAGAAAGAAAGAAAGAAGAAAGAAAAGAAAAGAAAAGAAGGAAAGAAAAAAGAAAAGAAAAAAGGCAAAGAGATCTCATCCTTAAAAAAAACAAAAAACAAAAACAGATTATGTTCTGCAGAGTCAACAATCCTCTTTGTTATATAAAGCTCCTGTCTGGGATCAGGAGAGGGGAAGACAAGTGTCACTGCAGACCGGATTCTTCTAAATTAGTATTTACAGGATTTGTTATGTCAGAGAACCCACTTGATAGTCACACTTTGAGGGTCATGGGCTTAGACTACAGGATACAGTCTGTCTAGAGAAAGCAGGTAGCAAAATTAGCTCCTGTCTACAAAGCAAGGGTAAAGAGTCTCATTTGAGAAATATTTAAGGGCTTCATCAATTCTCCTAAGAGTCTCTCCTTTGACAGTCCTTTGACAGTCAAATCCTCTTTTTAAAGGGACTCTCTGACATCACCTCAGCAGACTTTCCTTTCTTCCGTGGTTAACTGGTCTAGCTCCAGACCCTCATTTCTCAAAGCCCCCAGCCTACTTATAGGAAATCCCACATTTTATAAGATTCAGTTTCACATTTCATTTTGGCTTATTTTGCATTGGAACATGGGGTGTTGACACACTGGATGGCTGGATGTAAGGATTAAGCAGGAAGGGATGTCTAAAAGCTGATATTTTATAATTGGTCAGTTAATTAGTGAATATTTTTAAGCTGCTATACTCTAACAACTCTGTAGCGCTGTAACTCAGGTAATAAATATTCAGATAATTAGGACCCCTATACATCAAATGTTAACAGCAGCGATCTCTAAGTGGTGGGATTATGAGTAATAAAAATGATAACAGACATTAATTGAATGTTCACTATGCATGCTAAGCACTTACAAGCATGATCTCATTTAATATTCACAGAATCCCCCTGAGAGAACTACTATTATTTTCCTTCTTTTCAAATGAGGAACCTGAGGTTTAGAGAGGTTAAAATACTTACCCAAGGTCACACTGGTAAGTGGCAGGATGGGATTTAACTCAGTTTGTCTGACTTCAGAGTCCAGACTCTTAACCTCTCAGTATTGTATTTTCTTCTTTCATACAAAGAAAATTTATTACTAGTGACATAAAGGGGGAGAATGATTATTTCTTAAAACCACTGAGTACAACTATCACCTTGTACAGCTTTCAAAGTCATATTCCCCAGTCTGTTACGGTCCATTTGATAAATATCATCTATCAAAAACTTATTTCTATGGGATTTTATTAGAAATAATGGCAGTTAAATTTCTTTTTAAAAATGAACATTCAGTCAAAGGTTTTTAACTGCTAACCAATCTGGCTACAAGCCTGTGGCATCTACTGTTTGCAAAGTTCCTCTCTTGGTAAGAATACTAACTCACTTCTTTCTCCTAAACTCAACATTGAGGTCTGCACCGAGAGAGCTAAAGAGTTAGGGCTAGACACCGCATTCTCCCACAGGGGACAAGAAGATTTAGAATTTGTATTTAATCACTTCAGTGGCTTTTAAATATTACTTGTAGATTTTCATTCATTATATTTTTAATATTAATACTATTCATATATTTATGTAGTAATGTGTTATATTAGAGTTCCAGAGAAACAGAACCATTAGGATATATAGATACATATAAGAAGATATAGGAATTGGCTCATGCAGTTACAGAGGCCAAGAAACCCACGATCTGTACTATCTGTGGTCTGCACTCTGGAGAACCAGGAAAGTGATGGTGTATTCAGTCCAAGTCAGTAGGCCTGAGAAGCCAGGGGTGCAATGGTGCAACTTCTGGTCCAGGGGAGGGTAGAGGGTAAGTCCCAGAGTCTGAAGGTTCAAGAACCAGGAGCTCCAATGAAGATTGATGTCCCAACTCAAACTAAAAGAGAGAATCTGCCATTCGTCACCTTTATTCGTCCAGGCCTCAATAGATTGAATGATGCCTGCCAACATTGGTGAGGGCAATCTTCTTTACTCAAACCTACGAATTAAATGCTAATCTCTTCCAAACATGCTCACAGACACGCCTAGAAATAATGTTGTACCTGCTATCTGGGGACCTTTAGCCCATCCAAGTGACACATAAAATTAACCATCACAGTGACCATGGATAACTCTGAACAGCCCAGACCCTAGGAAAACCACATATGTCAGGCTGTTCAAATGTCTGGTAGAAGCCTTGAGTAGCAAACTATAGGACCAGGAAGATGGTAAGAGGAAGAGCAGGAGTGGGGCATACTTCAAACAGACTTTGGGAATCATAAGGAGATAAGGAAAGAATATGACCTCAGGAGGCAGACTAGTACTGGCAGTATTCCCAGAAACTCCCCAGTGTTTCTCCCCCCACAGCAGTGTTGGCGGCAGCCCTGTGGCAGTATGGGTGGTAGCCAGTCCAAATGGAGCTTGTCCAAGCTCTGGTGACATCGATACGGCAGTAGCTGGACCCACTCAGATTCATACGTTAAAGAGCAAACAGCAGAATCCCCAGTGCCTTACATGACACCCTGTAGCAGCAGCAACATCAGTCTTACTGAAGACTGGTTAGATTTTTCAGTTTTCTTTCCAAGAAGCCACTATACTGAAGACATACTTTGAACTAAATAAACCCAGGATGAAAGGACACAGAAGGATTAAAGAGGGACACTGGGTGGCTCGGTCGGTTAAGCATACGAGTCTTTATTCGACTCAGGTTCTATCTCACGGTTCGTGACGTTTTGAGCCACACATATGGTTCTGCACTGACAGTGCAAGCTCTGCTTGGGCTTCTCTCTCTCCCTCTCTCTGCCCCTACCTGCTCATGCACACACACTCTATCTCTCTTCACAACTAACACAATAAACTAAAAACAAAAAAAGAAAAGAAAAGAAAAGAAAAAAGAAAAGAAAAGAAAAGAAAAAGGACAAGAGTGAGAGGGAAAGGAAAAGAAAGAAAAAAAGAAAAGGATGAAAGAAAAAAACGATACTGAGATTAATGCGCATTTATTAGTACCCTGGCTGGTGAAGCAGAAATAGTAAGATATATTTACAGAGCTATATGCTCTTTTATATGATTTTTCTACCTTAGTTAATGATTTTTATGGAAGCAGAAAGTGAGGAGTTTATATTTATATAACTAAATCTATAAGCTTGTTTATAACATTTTTATATTGCTCTCACATTAATAATCACAGTCCTAGAGCACACCCTGTGTGCTAAGCATTAAAGACTTAAATTAGATAACTTCGTTTCACCCAACAATAGCTCTAACTTTGTTGCCCTTTACAACCAGGATACTAAGCCTTTTTCATACCTTATAATTTGTATTCTTTTTGTAATGTCATACATTTTTACAGTAAGTGGAATGAGGCGTGAGTCTAAACGTATTTATCTCCATGCCAATAATTAGTATGCCTAAGAGCAAGAGTCCAGAAATTATGGCTTGTGGGCAAAATCTGGCCTGTTTTCTGTTTGTAAAAATAAAGCTTTATTGGAACAGAATTATACTCATTTGTTTGCTATTGTCCAGGGCTTCTTTCACACCACAAAGGCAGAGCTGAGAAGTTGCAAAGTCAAAATATTTACTATCTGGCCCTTTACCTAAAAGCATTCATCACATAATTATTTATTTCTTCATTGTTTTATCTCATCTCATTTGTCATTGTTGTTTACTACCTCTTTTTAAGCCCTCCCTGAGTCACCATAAAAAAAAGTGCCAGCCAATATTAATAAATACAGATTTATTTAAGCCAGTCAGGTTTTTCTTTAAGGACTTTTACTATTTTGGATGACTTATATTGATTACAATGTTAAAAGTTGTTCAAGTGAATAAAGACAAAGAAACTAATTGTCATTATTTACTATCACTCTAATAATTATGTACAACAAGCAACAACAGTCCTGCACTGCCATATAATAATAAGCATTTATTTAGAACATGCATCTGCTGAGGGTTGGCTAGTGTAAGAGGAGCCAGCTGGTAACACTCTTCCATATGTCCATCAACCTCTTCCTGGGACCAGCTGCCCCAAGCAGGTTTTTCATTGTGATGGCAGAAACCCACAGGTTTCTTAAACCGGAGGCTCAGAACTGGCACAGTGACACTTTTGCCTCATCCTATTGGCCAAAACAAGTCACAAGGTCAACTCAGATTCAGGAGGCAGGAAACTATACTACAAAGTCACATGGCAAAAGGCAAGGCTACAGGGAGGAATGAAGAGCCGGGGTCAATAGTGCAATCTACCGCACAATATTTTATTTGTTTATTATTTGAACTTTAAAGCATTATACACATTTTAATATTTAATGCTGACAACAATCCTAGAAATTAGATATTACCATCACTGCCTTTTAAAAATGAGAAAGCTGAGTAAGAGAATCTGACTTCCCCACTGCCAAACAGTTTGGAAATGGCAGACGCAGGATTTGGATCCAAGCCTACTTCCAAAGGCTTTCCTCTAGGCCGTATTTGCATTATTCAATTTGTCTAGTGTGGTGGAAATGGCTATCTGCCTGCTAGAATCCAGTCTCTGTTGCCCATAGTATAACAATCTACCTACCCAGGCACTATAGACTGAATATTTGTACCCGCTTCCAAAATTACATATTAGAATCTAATCCCTATTGTGATGGTTGTGGTGGATGGGACCTTTGGGAGTTGATGAGGTCCTGGGGATGGCGCCCTCATAAATGGGATTAGTGCCCTTATAAAAGAGCATCAGAGGGGCACCTAGATGGTTCGGTCAGTTAAGCATCAACTTGGTTTTGGCTCAGGTCATGATCTCATGGTTTCGTGGGTTCGGGTCCCCTGTGTCAGGCTCTGCTCTGGCAGCAGAGAGCCTGCTTGGGATTCTCTCTCTCTCTCTCTCTCTCTCTCTCTCTCTCTCCCTCCCTCCCTCTCTCTCTGCCCCTCCCCCACTTGGACTGTCTCTGTCTCAAAATAAATAAATAAACTTAAAAAAAAAAAAAAAAAGAGCATCAGAGAGCTCCCTTACCCCTTGCATCAAGTGAGGACACAGTGAGAAGACGGTCATTTACAAATCTGCAAGTGAGTCCTCACCAGACACAAAACATGCTGGCCCCTCGCTGCTGGACTTCTCAAGCTTCAGAACAGTGAGAAATAACTGTTTTTTTTTATGCCACACAGTCCATGGTATTCTGTTAGAGCAACCCAAATGAACTAAGACACCAGTCCCTACTGCACAGAAGTCCAAAAGACTTACTTCCACCAATGAAATGTGAGCAGAAGTGATGTGTTCCATGTCCAGGCCAAGGCTTTTTAGAAGAGAATCCGCCTCCTCCACACTTTCTTTCCCTTTTGGCAAGCAGATGAAGAAGACAAGGCTGTCCAGTGGACTTTCTGAGATAATGGATGTATTCTGTATTCTGCATCGGAACTATGTCACATGGTATCCCCTAGTCACATGTGAACACTTGATATATGGTTAGGACAACTGAGGAATTGAGTTTTTAATTCAACCTACTCTAAGATCTCTGGTAAAGTAATTCTAACCAATTTAAATTTGTTATGGAATTCACCAAATAGAGTACTGAGGGTTAAGATTGAAAATATATGGGAAGGAACCAGAAAATGTAAATGTTCCCTAAATCTGATTTGGCAGAAGTCAAACAGTAGCCAATACTTTGCAAATCAAAATAAGGCAAAAAACAAAAAACAAAAAACAAAAATAAAAAAATCGTAAACTCTTGATATAGTAACAGCTGATATTTTCACAGTTTCCTTCTGACTAGGTTATAAATTGAACTCCCCTTGGGGTGCCTGGGTGGCTCAGTCAGTTAATTGTTCAACTCGTTTTCAGCTCAGGCCATGAGCTCATGGTTCGTGAGTTCAAGCCCCATATCGGGCTCTGCACTGACGATGCGCAACCTGCTTGGGATTCTCCGTCTCCCTCTTTCTCCCTCTCCCCTGCCTGCTCTCTCTCTCAACATAAGTAAACATTAAAAAATTTTAGGAAAAACAAATTGAATACTCCTTTACTACAGAATTAATTTACTACTCTCTTATTGGTAAATAAATTATTATTTTGAGGCAACCTGACATAAGGTATACAGGCATAAAGCCACCTATTTAAAAATCCACTTGTTCCCTAGAGCACATGTATCTTTTAGTAGTATTTGTTATAACAACCCAATATTTCTTATGGCTGTGAAACTCAGATGTCTGCACACTTTCAGAACAAATCACACTGGCGTAGCTCCCAAACGTCACTCCTAACCATTACTCAAGACAGTCAGCAAGGCCAGTGCCCCTGGTTTATGCTAAAGTTCCAGAAAACAAGCATTTATTCTTCCAGTGGAGTGGTGAAAGAAAACATGGAGCATATACCCTTACTCGGCTATTAACACTTTAATTGTGAAGGCTAGGGAAGATGATGGCCCACTGCTCTCTTACACACTATCACATGTAGAAATCAGTTACAAATGAAACGACTATTTGGACATTACAACATCAGAAAACTGTGATTGCTTTTCAGCTTCTGTTTATTTTACAAATACAGTGTTGGTTTGCAAGCATAATTCATTCCAGAAACATGCTTGTAATCCAAAGCACTTGTATATCAAAGTAAATTTCCCCATAAGAAATAATGGAGGGAACCCTGGGTGGTTCAGTAGGTTGAGCATCTGACTTTGACTCAGGTCATGATCTTGCAGTTCGTGGGTTCGTCCCCACATCCGGCTCTGTGCCAACAGCTCAGAGCCTGGAGCCTGCTTTGGATTCTGTGTCTCCCTCTCTCTCTGTATCTCTCTCTCTCTCTCTCTCTCTCAAAAATAAATAAACATAAAAAAAGAAATAATGGAAACTCACATGATTCGTTCCACAACCCAAGAATATTCATATAAAAATGATTACAATACTGCAATATAATACAAAATAATACAGAAAATACAAAACATAAAGAAGAACAAATTAACCTGCATTTACCTTTGAAAATTTTTGTGGCTGTTGTGAGGGAGACAAGAGAGAGGAGGGTTATTGTGCAGGACAACCTTCATTCACTATCACTAATGGAATCCCTGCTATCTATTGGCTGAACACAATCTTTTTCTTTTTGTGCAACTTTAACAAGAAGCCTATCCAATGACGCTTGCTTTTGCCTCCTTTTGAGGATTTCCCTGAAATGTGACATTGCATTGATGATCACCCACAATCCCACAGCGAAAGAGTGAGAGAAAGAAGAACAACTGGTTCAGCTGTGATCATGTGACATTAGGTGTCACATACTATTTGTATTGGAAGACATCATTCATTGATTAAGTTAAAATTTATTAGAGATGTTTGCTCATCTTGCAGAACAAGTTACTCACAATGCAACGTTTCACTGTAGTTCTAAGTACCACTGGGAAATGTTCTGGTGATGAATGCAATTGGTAGTGAGCCCCCACTATCAAGGGGAATGCCACTTTTATTAAAGGCAAGTCTATGAGAAGGACCCATGCTCCATTATCTACCCACAGCTATCTCTCCAGTATCTCCCTTTAGGAGGACCTCTTTGCTGTTGGCTGTAAAGCCTGTAATTAGGAGTGAGAGTGTTCATATTGTGGCTCTTCCTCTTACTAGCTGAGTGACCATGAGCGGGTCACCTCCCTGAACCTCAGTTTCCTCTTCCACATGAGAATTAAAGGGACTAGTGCAGACAAAGTGTGCAGTATAATGTAACTGCACGTTGTTCACATTTAATACATGTAGCTGTTATCCATTTTTGGAGACTTCTCCATCCTCCTCCTATATAACACCACTCCTTATGCGGACAACTTAAAATGCCACATGGTAACTTAATCATTTTTAAAACTTCAAAATTCATTCAACTAAAAACAGTCTCACAACGTAACTGAGAAATACAAATGCATTTTAGGAAGCAGATAAAAAGGAAGGTCCTCCAAACAGTAATTTATACAGGCCAGTCCAGTTATGGGTCAGACACATGGAAGATTAATAGACACTCCAAATAGGTCTTAGCCAGGCAGCTCTCCTTGTTACCTTGAAAAGAGTTTTGCTAGTTTCCTTACTCATGCTAATGGTTTGAGTAATAAAGTACACTCCCTTTAATCTTATAAAATAAAATTATTATGATCACAGAAGAGATAACTAATGCTGGGCCCCTCACCTTTCTCCTATTTGTTACCTTGGATTTCTGTGATTTGCATGCTTGTCTTACGCTTAATATGTAGATGTTGGACCTGGCTGAAATCTGAATGACCTGAAGCTTTTTTCCAGGAGGTTCAAATCCAAGGCTTTGATTCAGGTAAGGATTCCAAATACTAAATGTCTGGTACTTGTCAGGGATCTCCAATGACACTGGAGGAGATCACACAGGACAGATGTCCTAAAACATACCCTTCTGCAGCCTTACTTCTCAATTTCCCTGCAAATCACTCTCACTTTCCTTATTTACTTATGGTTTAAAGTTATGAGAAAGACCTCAAACAAGTGAGGGAATTATAAAAGATGTTACCACACAGACGTTAACTGTATATAAGCATTTTTAAAAATATTTCTCCTATAAGCTGTGTCTTAACATATTGTGTTTGTCCATGACAAACTGCTTCCAGCAAGTTTTCTAAGATCCTTCAATTGATCTCTGTCATCACTGCTTCAAGCCAGGGATCCTGAGCAGAATATAGTTTCTGAGGGGGTACACAAAAATGCAAAGGCATGTGTGGCAAACACAGTTGGCTGTCCAACAACTGTGCTCCTTTTCCAGAGTGCAGGGTTGCTAAAGGAAGCAGCTGCCCAACCAGGGAACACCCACCCCACCCCCTGAATCTAGACATGGCCATGTACTTACTCCTACTAAGGGGATATGAACAGAAAGGACATGTGTCAGGTCCTGGATGAGATGGTTAAAAAGACTGTGTGCCTCCTCCATGCTCTCTCCTCTGGCTATCAAAGATCAGGGTGACATTGGAAGTCACATGCTGAATACTGTGAAGCCACAAAATAAAATATCTGAATCCCTGAATCACTTCTCAGAGGAGAGGAGACTGCCTTACTGGGAAACATCCAGAACAAACTATTTAGTGAGTGAGAAATGAACTGCATCAATGGCAGAAGCTGTTGTTACCTCAACCTAGAGCATGAGCATTAAAAATTAAAATCTAGTAATCCCTATCAAAATAACACCAGCATTCTTCACAGAGCTAGAACAAACAGTCCTAAAATTTGTATGGAACCAGAAAAGACCCTGAATAACCAAAGCAATCTTGAAAAAGATAACCGAAGCTGGAGCCATCACAATCCTGGACTTCAAGATGTATTACAAAGCTGTAATCATCAAGACAGTATGGTACTGGCACAAAAACACACACTCAGATCAATGGAATAGAAAAGAGAACCCAGAAATGGACCCACTAACGTATGGCCAGCTAATCTTTGACAAAGCAGGAAAGAACATCCAATGGAATAAAGACAGTCTCTTTTTTTTATTATTATTTTTTTAATTTTTAACGTTTATTTATTTTTGAGAGACAGAGACAGAGCATGAGCGGAGGAGGGGCAGAGAGAGAGGGAGACCAGAATCCGAAGTAGGCTCCAGGCTCTGAATTGTCAGCACAGAACCTGACGCAGGGCTTGAACTCACAAACCGCGAGATCATGACCTGAGATGAAGTCAGATGCTTAACCAACTGAGCCACCCAGGTGCCCCAAAGACAGTCTCCTCAGCAAATGGTTCTGGGAAAACTGGATAGTGACATGCAGAAAAATGAACCTGGACCACTTTCTTATACCATACACAGAAATAAACTCAAAATGGATGAAAGACATAAATGTAAGACAGGAAGACATCAAAATCCTAAAGAAGAAAAGGCAAAAACCTCTTTGACCTCAGCCACAGCAACTTTTACTCAACACGTCTCTGGAAGCAAGGGAAACATAAGCAAAAATGAACTATTGGGACCTCATCAAAATAAAAACCTTCTGCACAATGAAGGTAATAATCAGCAAAACTAAAAGGCAACTGATGGAATCGGAGAAGAAGATATTTGCAAATGACATATCAGATGAAGGGTTAGTACCCAAAATCTATAAAGAACTTACCAAACTCAACACCCAAAACAAATAATCCAGTGAAGAAATGGGCAAAAGACATGAATAGACACTTCTCCAAAGAAGACTGACTTCTCCAAAGTCAGAAGAAGACTTCTCCAAAGATGGCTGACAGACACATGAAAAAATGCTCAACATAACTCATTATCAGGGAAATACTAATCAAAATCACAATGACATACTACCTCATACCTATCAGAATGGCTAACATTAACAACTCAGGCAACAACAAATGTTGGCGAGGATGCAGAGAAAGAAGATCTCTTTTGCACTGCTGGTGGGGAATGTAAACTGGTGTAGCTACTCTGGAAAAGAATATGGAGATTCCTCAAAAAATTAAAAATAGAACTACTCTATGACCCAGCAATTGTACTATTAGGTATTTATCCAAGGGATACAGATGTGCTGTTTCAAAGGGGCACATGCACCCCAATGTTTATAGCAGTGCTATTGACAATAGCCAAATTATGGAAAGAGCCCAAATGTCCATCAACAGATGAATGGATAAAGAAGATGTGGTATATATATACAATGGAGTATTACTCAGCAATCAAAAAGAATGAAATCTTGCCATTTGCAAGTACGTGGATGGAACTAGAGGGTATTATGCTAAGCAAATTTGGTCAGTCAGAGAAAGACAAATATATGACTTCACTCATATGAGGAATTTAAAATACAAAACAGATGAATATAAGGGAAGGGAAGCAAAAATAATATAAAAATAGGGAGAGGGACAAAACACAAAAGACTCTTAAATACAGAGAACAAACAGAGGGTGGCTAGAGGAGTTGTGGGAGAGGGGGATGGGCTAAATGGGTTAGGGGCATTAAGGATCTACTCCTGAAATCATTGTTGCACTATATGCTTACTAACTTGGGTGTAAATTTAAAAAGTAATCAATTAATTTAAAAATAAAATAAAAAATATGTAAGAACAAAAAAATGGACAATATGTAATAGGTTAAAGAAATAACTGCCATTAAAAATTTATAAAAATAACAATAAATTATAAAAATAAAGAGATGTATGGCATCAAAACAAATAAATAAATAATAAAAATGAGAATCTACTCAATACAATCCTATGTATCCTTTCCTACAATGGCATCTGGCTGTTGTAGTGTGGATAGCTAGAAGAAACAATAATTTTACTATATTATAATGTAGCTCGTTCACACAAGTCTGGTGGAGTATATATTAATACAACCACTATGGAAAAGTGTTTGGCAAAATCTACTAAAGCTGAACCTTTGCATAGTCTATAGCCTAACTACATATAATTCCATGAGAAATGTGTACAAATGCCCATCAAAAACATGTACTGCAATGTTGCCTATACAGACTATGAAATATTCAGTCTTTAAAAGGAAGGAAATTCTGATACATGCTATAAGATGGATGAGCCTTGAAGACATGATGGTAAATGAAATAATAAAGTTACAAAAAGGTAACTAATGTGTGATTTCACTTATATGAGTATGTAGAGTAGTCTAACTCATAAAAACAGATAGGAGAATGGTGGTTCCAGAGACTAGGGGAAGAGAAGAATGGAGAGTTGCTGTTTAATTGGTAGAGAATTTTGGGGCACCTGGGTGGACTTCAGCTCAGGTCATGATCTCATGGTTCGTGAGTTTGAGCCCCACGTCGGGCTCTGTGCTGACAGCTCAGAGCCTGCAGCCTACTTCAGATTCTGGGTCTCCCTCTCCCTCTCTCTCTCTGCCCCTCCCCTGCTTGCACTCTATCTCTCTCAAAAATAAATAGACATTAAAAAAAATTTCAGTTGGTATAGAATTTCAGTTTTGTAACATGAAAAGAGTTCTGGCGACTGGTCGTACAACAATGTAATGTACTTAACGCGACTGAGCTGCACACTTAAAAATGGTTGAGATGGCAGATTTTCTGGTATGCATATTTTGCCAAAATTAAATACAAAAGCAAAAAACATAACATGTACTAGAATGTTCAGAGCAGCACAATTCATAATAGCCAGAAACTGGAGACTAACTGAACATCCTCCAATAGTAAAATGGATAAATAAATTGTGGGCTATTCATCGTGGGATATTATACAGCATAAGAAATGATCTATGACATGAAACAATATGAATAAAACTTGTAAACATAATGTTAAGTAGAAGAAACCAGAACCCCCCCCCCAAAAATACAGTATGATTCCATTTCTGTAAATTATCAAAATAGGCAAAAGTCCTCAATGTTGTCAGAAGTCAGGATAAGTGTGTGTGTAGTCACTGAAAGTAAGCCATATGGAGGCAAGGAGTATTTCTGTATTATTATTAGATTTCTTTTTTCTTTTCTTTCTTTTTTTTTCTTTTTTTCTTTTTTCTTTTTTTTTTTTTTTTTTGAGAGAGAGAGAGAGAGAGAGAGAGAGAGAGAGAGAGAGAACGAGAACCTGTGGAGGAGAAGGACACAGGGAGGGAGAGAGAGGAAGAATCTTAAGCAGACTCCATGCTCAGTGTGGAGCCCAATACAGGGCTCAATCCCATGACCCTGGGATCATGACCTGTGCTGAAGTTGGACACTCAGCTGACTGAGCCACCCAGTGCCCCTATATTTCAATTAAAAAGCATTAATAACAGAATTGTTGAAACAACACATTTCTAAAATTTTCTATATCCTCTCAAAAACAAAAACACTTACAGACCAGGGGGTAAAGGGGAGCAGGATATGCCACCCTCAAAATATGCCACAGTAGTATATTGCTTATTTTGAATTAAAGTTACTTAAAAAACAGCAGATGCAAGAAGGGCAATTTTGACCTCCTCTGTCCCCGTGAAAGCAGGAAATAAATCTCCCATGTGAAAGGCACATAGCCCTCTACCAGGGTGCAAAAGGCATCTTAGCAGCAGATAGGAATTCAAGGCTGAGAAGGCTGCATAAACAAACCTTGTCACTGCTTCAATAATTTGCTACCTTAAGTTCAAACCTTTGTCTTGTCAATTATTCACAAATGTATTGTTTCCTTGTCTAAAAGGTATAAAAGCTGCCTGCTTCAGTCACTTCTTTGAGTCTCATTTCTTATGGGCTCCCATATGTATGAAATTAAATTCATTTTTCCCTGTTAAACTGTCATATATCAATTTAATTATCAGACCAGGCAAAGAACCCAGAATGGAAGAAGGGAAAAGATACCCCCCTATTGGGGCAGTGGAAGAGGTCAAAGTGCAGCCTTCTTGCCTGATGGCAGAAGAAACTCCAAAGCAGATGAGGCAAATAAATTTTAAAATTTGTATGTGAATGATCAACTCTAATCAGAATACTTTAGAATTCCTTATTATTTATTAAACAGTCTACTGTATACAGGTTACCTACTTCCTCATCAAATTATCATTCATCTAGGAGAACCAACAAGAAATGTGTTTAACAATTAAAATTCTATGGTAATTTCACACTCAACAATGCCTTGTGTTCATAATTTCAATATTAGATCTGATTGAATATGATTAATATGGTCTGTGCCTTCCAAAACAGGCTGTACCATGGATCTAAATGAACTCATTAGTAGCTAATGCTGTAGAGATCTTTCTAAATGCTAATGTTTAGCTGCCTTTGGCTCATTAATTAATTTAAAGATTGTATAATTATCAAAGCTTTTGATTCAAGTACATCTATCACTTTTTATTATTGGATAATGCTTATTTGCATGTGAGCATAAAAAATTAAATTATGTCATCCAAAGACAGGAGCAAAATACCAAATGATCACATGGGTTATATATTTATTTGGAAAGGAAAAAAGAGAAGTCAGAGGGGGATGCTCCCTTGAACGTATGAGGAGTTGGGACCTTTGGTTACCAAAATAGGAGTGATGAAAACATAAGCAAGGATGGGCAAGGAGTCAACGTTGGGAGACCATCAGTAAAATACTAAACTAAACTCTGCATGGGAGAGATGGGGAGTCTGACTTAATTTGAAAATAGACAGCCCCATCTTAAAAATCCACTCAGAGGAAAATCCAAGGTGACAGAAATACACTAAATTCCAAGTCATGCTTTTGGAATCTGATGACTGGAACCTTCTTCAAACTCTCTAAGATCCCATGAGGTGATTTAAAAATTAGCAATTGCACTACTAGGTATTTGTCCAAAGGATACAAAAATGCTGATTCAAAGTGGTGCATGCATCCCAATGTTTACAGCAGCGCTATCAACAGTAGCCAAATTATGGAAAGAGCCCAAATATCCATTGACTGACAAATGGATAAAGAAGATGTGGTATCTACATGAAATGGAATACTACTCAGCAATTAAAAATAATGAAATCTTGCAATTTGCAACAATGTGGACAGAACTAGAGTGTATTATAATAAGTGAAATAAGTCAGGGAAATAAACACAAATATTATAGGATTTCACTCATACTTGGAATTTAAGAAACACAACAGATGAACATAGGAGAAGGGAAGGAAAAATAAAAACAGAGAGGGAGTCAAACCATAAGAGACTCTTAAATACAGAGAATAAACTGGGGGTTGGTAGAGGGGAGGTTGGTGTGGGGGGATGAGCTAAATGGGTGATGGGCATGAAGGAGGGCACTTGTTCGGATAAGCACTCAGTGTTATATGTAAGTGATAAATCACTGGGTTCTACTCCTGAAACCAATACTACAATGTTAACTAACTTGAATTTAAATACATACATACATACATACATACATACATACATACATACATACAACTAGAAATATAATGAGACACTTTTAGATATTTAATGATTTTCTTTCATACTCAGGGTGAAGATTATTAAGTTATAGTCACCTACAAACAGGTGATTTGAGATAAGTCTAGCATTCCTTCCAGGTCACCATCATCACAAACTCAAAAGTCTCATCCTACGAACAAATTAATGTCATATTCTCATACTTAAGAGCAAAGGTAAGAATGAGTCCTAGAGGCCCTCTAAGTTAAAGGAGAAGTGAAACTAGGATGTGTTTTGGTAATTCCCTAGCAGGAAGCCCATCTACTTCCCTATGATTTCCACCATCATTTCTGGTGCAAAGAAGGACAGCATGGTGGGTGCAGAGTTATAAGGAAATATTTTTAGACTATAACTTACTGATTTCTCTACTAGTGACCAGGTTTATGGACATCACATTCTATAAGTGTGCAGAGCCCATGGGGAAGATATTTGTGAGAGGATTTTAACCAGAGACAGCCAGCATATGCAAGATTTTAAGTAATATCTTCTCACTAATGTTTGATACATTTTGGAAGGTTTGGAAGAATAAAGGGGATCTCACCTTGATCGTTTCCATTATGCTTGCAAACTACTGAGATGTGCAAGAGGAAGTATATATTAGCAGGGATAAAGATTAAGTTGCTATAACAAAGAATCTCTTAATTAAGATAGAAGTTTCTCTCTCAAGAGTAGTAAGTCCAGTAAGCTGGAGAGACTTACACAGGTAGGGCACACAGGTTGTTTCTAATTGTTGCCCCCCCATCCCCAAAGAGATTGTCCTCATCCACACTGCTACAGCTAGATTTGCTCCAACATCCACACTGCAGCCTATGGGAAGAGTGAAAAGGCCCAAATCCAGGGAAGCATGCTTGTCTTTAAGTTGCAAAGTATCTCAAAGTTGTACACACTACTTCAGCTCACTTTCTATTAGCCAGAGATTAGTCTGATGTCCACACCTAGCTGGAAAAAAAGCTGGGAGATAAGGGGCAGTTTCCCAAAGCCCACCTTTCTGGTCACCCAAATATCCATGGAGACCCTTTTCTTCCTTCACACAGAACAGGTGCACCCCTCCCCTAAAAGAGGTCCAGGTCCCATCCAGCTACTGCACCCAACTTAAATGCATCATAGCTGCACAATGTGCAGTCTCCCCTGTCAGATCTGGATGCCCCTTCTAATAGACAAGTTACAGTTCATTCTCTTCCCTATTCCCTGTCTCACCCAACCCTGAACCCAAAACATCCTCAATAAACAATGGTGGATAAGACAAGATGTGCACAATAGAAATTTATTCTCAGAAAGAGAAGAATTAAAATACACAGCAGCCACTGGTCCTTAGCAATGATTGAGTCTTGCTGAGCAGTAATTATTAAAGGGCTTTGCCTTGGCCGTGCGGTATTTTCTATAGTTAGACCTTGGTTCTGGTTTCTGGGAGGAATTCCCTTGTCCATCGTCTCTTGAGCCCGCTGTCTTTCCTCTGGGTGGCTCTTCCTTGTCTACTGTCCCCCATGATCACATTTGAGTTTAAAAACATTTCTCTCTTGAGCACTCCTTTGAGGGTACCCAGTACTTTTTAGACTGCTTCCTAGCAGTACAATTTTAGGAGCCCCATCAGGATTGAAGTATCACATGCCTGTGGTCTTTTGGGCAATAAAATTTACCCAAATACATGATAGGTTTCTGTTCTATTTGATTCTGGTCTGATTTAATGTGTCAGTAACCACTCAGAACTCTTTCCCGGGCATTATTTCTTTGGTGTGCTTATTTCCTGGCTTCCGTTTAGCTACCACCCTCTCCCCCACTTAAATGGCAATTCCCTTGAGGCCACCTGACACAACAGACTTAATATAATCTTTGTTGCTAGGTCTAACTCCCTTTGTTTGGTTGAGTATCAAGGGCTATGAAGAACACTCTTAGTAACACTTATCTTCTGCCTTTGTGGGACTCAAAGTACTTGGGATTCTATTACACTTCAGTTTTTCCTACAAACTGGCCAGTGCCTGCCTGGTATCATTTCTTTCTTACAATATTCTGTGAAAAGCACCAAAGAGCAACCAACACACAAAAATTCTCGCTCTTTCCAACTGCTTTCTCTAGGACTGATGATTACATAGACATGGGGTTTGTCTTCACTTGATTACAGAAGACAGTTTTACCAAATGTTGCCTTGACATTACAAAGTTTATCAGCTTTCCAATATCTGCAATTTCTATTTTTCATTATCCACTGCCTAACACGTAAGCCACATATTTAAGGCTTTTTGTAATATTAAATAACAATTTCTGTAGTAGCTATAATAAAAAATGGCATGGCAAAAACAAAGGCATGAAAAAACAGCCTAGTAGGTCAATATGGCAGAGTAACTACAGGAGTTCATTCAGGAGCTTAAGTCTTTTCCATCTGTCACTCTGCATTACCCTAGGGCATTGCTTTTCGTTGATGGAAGCTGGGTCAACACTACATCAATATAGCAGCCTATGGAGAGGGGAGAAACAAAGACCAAGGACAGCAGCTTTTTTTTTTTTTTTTTTTTTTTTTTTTTTTTTTTTTTTTTAAGTGAGAAAGTACTTAGAAGTTACACATATCAATTCTACTTCTGTCCTACTGGTTCAAATTTCATCATGTGGCCACTAAATGAGTGCTTGTATGAGTATTGGAGAGAAAGAAAAAATGCCAGGGACATAATCTGGCTATCAGTACCAGAGGGTGGGGTTAGGAAAGCTGACTAAGCCCTGTAGGAAAGCTGTATAACCCTACCAACAATAGCCCAGTCCTAAAACCATTTGAGGCTTCTTCAGGTTAACACACTCCTAGTCCCAAGAAGTACAGAAGTCCTTCCCTCAGCAGTGCCCACCTCTCACTGTCTGAGGATTTACCTCTGCCCATGATGCCTGATAGCGATAACATCCACTCCCTGCACAGTGCAGTCTGAACCCTAGGGCACCAATAAGACTAATATGAAAACACAGCCAGACACAGGCACATTTCCCAAAGTCTGAGCTATTTTATCTTATACATGATCATTTTGTTACAAAAGCATTTTATTAAGGGAGCTCAATGTCGGACTCAGGAAGACAAAAAACCTTTAAAGGAAATTTCATGGAATCAGAATGTGGAGGCTGCAGCCTAGGAGATCAACTACTCACCTTTTTAGTCTAACTACACTACTATAGAACATGCTTTATTTAGCTACTGAGGCTTCAGTAAATAATCTTAGATTATGCAAGTAGTTGCCAGGCATTACTAATTTATCGTACAATATTTGTTGAATATCTATCTCTAGCAACATAATAGAACAAACTTTCTACCTTCATTTCTATTCTAGATGAGAAGACATAGAATCCAAACACAAAAATCTCACCATTTAGTGAAATCAAAATACATGATAAAGCTAAACGTTATCCGATTTCTGATAAATTATTCAACAGTGGAGTCGGGAAGCTTCAAAGAAGTGGCATTTGATCAGGTCCTTGAAGGATAAAGGGTGTGTGGGTAGGTAGATGAGAGAAAATAGCCCTGAAGGTAGAGACAGTAACTTGTGAAAAAGATCAGGAGCAGCAAAATAAAAACAAAAACAAAAACAAAAACAAAAAAAACCCACATTCTGGGCCCTTGGGATAGACACTCTTTTAGGTTCACACAGAGACATTTATGTGTGAGTGAGTAGTGGGAGATGAGGTTAGGAAACTAAAATTGGAGTGACTGCACCTCTATCAAGTTTAAACTTTACCTCTGTGGTGATGGGACATGGAAGGTAAAATAAGACAGGGAGACCAGTTAGAAAACCAAACATAAGAGACTTCAATAATACTAGGATGTGTTTCTACTACTCAAACTTTACCTGAAGGGGAGAAAAAAATGTTCTTTTTCCTTCTACCCTTCTAGATTCTCACTGAGCTCTCTAAGCAAAGATCCATTAACAAGAGAAAAGCATACATGTGTTTAATATTAAGTTTCATGTGACAAGGAAGTCTTGTAAGCAGTGAAACCTGAGTACATCTATGCCAGGTCTGATGAAGAGTGGAAAGTCCTAGGAAAGTGTGATAGGACAAAAGGGTATGAGCCAAAGATGATAAACTGGGGGAAACAGCAAGGCCTGCTTGTTTGGATTCCTCTGAGCATCCCTATGTTGGAGATAAGAATACTCCTTCCCTGTGGGTTTAGGGAGGGCACATCTCCCAGGAAGGTCTCCCACCTGAAGGAAAAAGAGATCAGAGAGGCCTTCCAGCACCTGACATTTCTCAAATTCCTTCAGCTTAAAATATTTAAATGCCAGGGTGCCATATTTTGGAGTATATGTCCTGAACCCTATCAGTATCTTCAGAATTTTAAATATAAAATTATTTTCCAAATGTCAGTTCTTCCATAAACATAGGCTAATTGCCAACAAAAGGGTCTTTTTTTCTTTTCTTTTTAAGCTCCCACTTGTTTGGGGGACTCTGGAATTTGGCCCTTTACAATCAGTACAAGACACACATACACCTTCCAGAAAACTGAAACGACAACTTTTGAATACTGGAGGTAACATGATGCCAATAAATTTATATTTCTCAATTTTAGTTTAGTAAGTACCTACCAGGTGCTGGGTTCTAGGGCTACAAAATTGAGTAAGACTAGTAGGTTCCCCATAACTGACAGAACTTCCATTTAGCAGGCCAAAGACCCTGAAAGAAGACGTTACTCAGCGGGGCCAGTAGGGTCCTGATGCTCCAGGTACTTGGTGCTGCCAAACATGTAGAAGTCACCCAACCCCAAGTAAGATGTCAGAGAGTTGGGTTCATTTCCTATTGGTGCTGTAATAAATTACTACAGACTGCATGGCTTGTAACAACTAAAATTTATTCTCTCACAGTCTGGAATCTGGAAGTCTGAAATCAGTCTCACTGAGCTGAAATCAAGGTGTTAGCAAAGCTATACTCCATATAGAGGTTCTAGGAGACAGCCCCTCCCTTGCTTCTTCCAGTTCTGGGGGGCTGCCACAATCCTTGGCTTGTGGCCACATCACACCATTCTCCACTTCCACAGCCCAGTGCCTTCCCCTCTGCTGTCTGTGTCAAGCTCCTTCTGCCTCGTCTTATAAGGATGCATGTGATGGCATTTTCATTCACCCTGATAATCCAAGATAATCTTCCCCATCTCAATAGCCTTACCTTCATTCATATCTGCAGAGTTCTGATTTGTCATGTACGGGAACTACCACAGGTTTCAAGAATTAGGACGGGGTATCTTTTGGGGCGTCATTATTTAGCCTACCACATAATATCACTTTTCAGGTAGGATTTCAAAGACATTTAGGAGTTAGCCAGTTCTCTCTGTTTCTCTCGTTTGTGCGCTGCGCTCTCTCTCTCTCTCTCTCTCTCTCTCTCTCTCTCCTCTCTCTCTCTCATTGTAGTCCTGGAGGCTTGCTTTGAGCTAAGACACCCATGTGTGCATCTAATCTGAGGTTAGGTGCACAATATACGAAAACTGAATTATTTTTTTTTAACTGTAAGCCTGGTGCTATAAACTGAATGTTTGCATCCCTCCAAAATTCGTAAGTTGAAATCTAATCCCCAATATGATAGTATTTGGAATTAGGGCCTTTGGGAGGTAATTACATCATGAAGGTAGAGAGCTCGTGCATGGGATTAGTACCCCTACAGAAGAGAACACAGAGAGCTCCCTCACTGCTTCCACAAAGGGAGGTCAGAGCAAGAAGAGAGCTGCCTATGAACCAGGAATCCGGCCCTTACCAGACACTGGATCTGCGGGCACCTTGATCCTGGACTTCCCAGCCTCCAGAACTGATAGTGTTCTAGCAGTCTGAACAGACTGGACAGCCACTACCCCTCAGAATACCCTTTGCCTTACATTATTGGTTCAATCTTCTGATTCGGCAGGACTGGAAACACAAACACTGCATGACTGCAGTGGTTCTGGCCCATTAGCTACCCACCAGTCACCGGGCACTCGTTCTGCCACCTCCCAGGGAATTAGGTGATTTAATATCACCTCTACACAAGCATGCCCTGAAAATCTATTTTCTAGCCAAGCTTTTTCAATAATGAAGCCTGACACCGCCTCTTCCCTCAGATTTGAAGCTGTCCCTCATCATTCTCCCCATGCTCTGTAAATTTACATCTTATCTATCTAATGAGTTTACATACTTGTTTTACTGCACAATCTGAATTCAGATCCATCTTTCTGGCTTTTGATAGGCAACATGTTTGTCATCAATATATTTTGTTTTCCACTAAATATGGGATTCACTGTGGCAATTATCCAAGGCCATAATCAGCTGAAGTGGCAGCGAAGTGTTGAAGTTAGAATAGGAAAGTTGTAGAGTTTCATTAATATGCACAGAAACATGACACAAGTGCCCCGCGAGGAAGTGCTCTGCCTCAGACAGCTGCCAGAGCAAGACTGCATGAACGAACAGACAGATGAAGGCCATTAAGAGGTATTATATTTTCGTTAAAAACACCAAAGAACTTTATATGCTGCAAGACTGAACTCGATAGTTAAAAACAATAAAATGTGTGATTTAAGAAGAAACGAGATCTACTTTTAATGCACATGATGGGCTGACGGCTCGGAGCCTGGAGCCTGTTTCCGATTCTGTGTCTCCCTCTCTCTCTGCCCCTCCCCTGTTCATGCTCTGTCTCTCTCTGTCCCAAAAATAAATAAACGTTGAAAAAAAAATTTTTTTAAATAAAAAAAATAAAAAATAAATGCACATGAGTATTCGTTGCTGTTGATTTTCTCCTTTCTGGAAAACAGTAAAGTAATAATAGCAAAAAAAAAAACAAAAACAAAAACATGAAAAACACACCCTTTTCCTCTAATACAAGTTGAAATTATTCCATACGTTCATTTATAACAGAGAGAATCTTTCAGAGAAAAGGGTAAAAGGTAAATCAACTTACGCATATCCTTTAGGTGACAAGAAGGAGGAACAGTTTTGGTTGGCTCCCTCCACTCCGTTATTTTCATACTCCAATTTGGATATATAAGCTTTGTCCAGATAGTTAATTTAGTGTCAGAACTTTCCTTCCTTCCTTCTTTCTTTCTTTCTTTCTTTCTTTCTTCTTTCTTTCTTTCTTTCTTCTTTTTTTAGAGAGAGAGAGAGAGAAAGAGAGAACAAACTAGGGAGAGGGGAAAAAGGAGAGGGAGAGAGAGAATCTTTAAGCAGGCTCCACACCCAGCAAAGAGCTTGATATAGGGCTCTATCTCACAACCATGAGATCATGACCTGAGCTGAAATCAAGAGTCGAACTAACTGAGCCACCCAGGACCCCTTGGTGTCAGGACATTTAAAGGATCCTGGAGAATGTCACAAGGGACACATGCAGCCCAAAAATAAATGCCGGAGTAAAAGTAATTTTAATACTGTGCGATTAGGTACATCATTTGGATAAACACAGGGTGTGTTTTAATTTCATATTTACTTACGCTTATGTCCCTACATTCGTTCAGCAGTGAGTGGCAGACAGCTGTGGTTGGGTCACGTTTGGGATATTATAGGACTTCCCTCCCCACTGTATTTTTTTTCATTCATCCTTCAAATAAGATAGTCATCTGTGTGCTCATTGCCTCAGAGGAAGATTGTTTGTTTTCCAAAAGGCTTGAGCCTCTTAGAAAATTTAGAGAATTTGCTAAGGAAGTAAAAGGTGGATTAGAAAGTCCAAGTGTAAACAGTGTTGGAGAAATATTGAAGGAAGAGGATTAGGACCTCCCCTCCAGAATGATGGGGAGACTCCTGGGCTTAAGGGGAAAAGAGATAGAGAGGAAGTTCTTTGGTGATGGAAGCAGAGACTCTTGCCCCGTTCCCTAGCCATGCTGGAGGGAGTCAGAGGCGTGGAATGTTGAGGCCAAGAAGACCAATTCTAACTTGCAAGATTCCTGTATCCCTGGAGAGTGTGTGAGCAGCAGGGAGATGCTGGTCCTGAAGGGATTATACAGGAAGGGAGAGTAAGCTTCTAGAAGACAACCTGTGAGCACTGAGTGCCAAGGACCACATGGCCCTCCACCTCCACCTCACCCACCCCTCCTCATGATTTAGATCCTGGAACTGTGGCTTAACCCTGGGGTGGGGATGGGTTCTGGAGAAAAGGTCGGGAAAGTTCTCAGGTTAAATTGTTCCTCTAGCACAGTGGAATTGGAACTCAAATATAAAATTATATAATAGGAAATAAAGTCTTTTGTACTTAGTTGGGGGACTAATAAACATAGTCACCACATAATGAAAGCTAAACGATTATTAGATTAATTAATCATATAATAAGAGCACATGGAAAGAACACCCAGAGAGGAGTGTGGCTTTCCTGAGAAAATGTTGTCAAGATGTGTCCTGACACAGCAGTGAAGGCAGAAGTGGGAGCAGAGATGGCATCATAGGGGGATAAAACAGGCCAAAGGACCAAGAACAAACCTTCAGATCAAAGGACAGAAATTCCTTCACTGGGGATGAAGCACAGTCTATATGGAAGATGCACACTCTGGCCAGATCCCCATGGGGCAACTAAAAGCCATTTGAAGGAGCATGGGTATTTTTCTGAGCCCAGTGAAAGACTCCACTTCTGCAATAGACATCTACTAGTCCAGATTTCAGGAGTTTTTCAGAACATGGGCCTCACCGTCACCTGGGCTAAGGCATGTGAGTAAAAGACAGCCTGGTTCCTGACCTCACTGGCCTGTGCACGCTTCCCCTCCCACCTCTCCCCTGCCCCCCAGCCCATCCCTGGCTGTGGGCACCTTCCTTTACTTGCTGTGGTCTCTAACCTCCCTACAACTGGGTTGACACCAACACCCCCAGAAAAGGGAGGCCCAGGAACTCCACATATGCTGTAGCACTGCCTGCAAGTGTGGGCAAGGGACCCTTTCAGGTTGCTGTCAAACACATCCAGGTGAACCACCTCAATTTATGAGGGGGCCTTGATCCTGCCTTACTGTCCTAAAAACAGCCATTGGCATTTCAGCCAGTCGGACGTGGAAGAACCAAGGAGGCCCAGTTCGAACTTCTGCAGTTTTACAGAATCAGTTGATTCACTTCCCCATCTTTTTGTAGAGAAGATTTCTGTGTGGAATAACTGCACATCTCTCCTCATGGAAGGAAGCAAACCACCGTTTATCGAGCCACTCCTATGTGCATTAAGCACTTCAGATACACATCGTGCCATTTAACCCTTACAACAGCCCTGAAAAATCAGCAGTATTAGCCCAACTTTATAAACAGGAGAAAACAGAGCATTAAAGACATTTAGTATCTTGCTGAAGGTTGCCCAGCTAGGAAGACATCAATCTACATTTCAAAACCAGTGGTAATTACAGAAATGCTCTGTGTACTGAAGCACACTGTCTCGCTAGAGCAGAAACTCTGACAAGTCGTGGGCCTTTGATTCAGGACCATGACGACACTCTTCTGCAGAGAAAGATGTGCAGCACACTGTGGGAGGGGCCATTCCTCCCTGTAGGAGACCTTCTGGCATCCTATGAGGTGTAGTACTACCTAAACACAGGGTCACACAGCCATTGTGACCACACCCTACATTTTCCCCAGGAGTGTCCTCCGCTCCAGGAAAGGACAAGAGCTCCTCCTCTTGAGCCCCATTCTAGTAAAAGGCAAAAGGAGACAGTAAAATATTTGAGTTTATTGCTACCAAGGTATCAAAGGCAGTATGTTTTAAAGCAAATCCTCCTTATAATCATTCAGGCGAGACTGATCTTCTCCATCTTTGTTGCCACTGAAATATCACTATAAATTAGTGATCACCATATAGGTTTTCTGAGGGGAGCCCAGGGAGAGCAAATGCTAGAGGTGCCCCAGCAATCGGGATCTGCCTGCTATGGCCAGAAGGGCCTCTGACAGCCATGACCAGCACTACCACCACCACATTAACTCATCACAAGGCCAAACATCGAGATGCCTCGCAACATGTATCCCTTTAAGGCCATGGTCGCATGGCCCAATAAATGAGCACCCTTATAACTGGAGTGTTATTGGGGCGCCTGGGTGGCTCGGTCAGTTGAGCATCCAACTTTGGCTCAGGTCAGGATCTCATGGTTTGTGGGTTCGAGCCCCACATCGGGTTCTCTGCTGTCAGCACAGGGACCACTTGAGAACCTCTGTCTCCCTCTCTGCCCCTCCCCAAATCATGCTCTCTCTCTCTCAAAATAAACATTAAAAATAATATTAAGTAGAGGGATATTAATGGAAAATTACATTTTGGATTTAAGTTATTCTTTCTAAATGATTTTGTATATACCTTGTGATCACAGGTAGTTAATACACATGATTTATTTCTACCATCCAATTTTTTTAAAAACCCAGAATTTTAAAGACCACAAGATTTGCCTAAGGTTATTCAAGCTCTTACTTTCATGGCCAGATTCCCACAATATTACCTTGCTTTCAGTGAATAAGTAATTGGAAAAAATCTTAACCAGGAACAAGTATTAGTATCTGTTTCTTTTTTCACTCATTCAACTTATGACGTAACAAACCAAGAGTATATGTACCATAGGTTCTAGTCCCTACTCTCTGGAGTTCATATTTTTCCTGTACCACTGACTCAATATTTATTAACACTGTTAAATATTTATTTACTTTCACTTGTTAAACTATGGATAGCATTCACTTAACCTCTCTTGGTCTCAGTCTTTCCATCTACTAAAAAAACAAAACAAAACAAACAAACAAACAAAAACCAGCAGTTAGATTTAAGGTTATCTCTTATTCTCTCCTAATTCTAAAATCTTTGTGCCAAGATCATTAGACATAACCTGTCATCTTAACCTTCCCAGCAACACTTCCAATTTTTTAACACTGACTCTTCTTAGCTCTTTAAACTCACAATCATGATGTTTCATTTAGGTTTGCAATCTCAAATATTTATGCAAAATGTATTTTTAATGTCATCCTTAATGTATTGTCATTATTTTGTAATTTACTGTTCTCATTGTCTTAGTAAACACACAGAGAAGCTACTAATGGAGACTGGTTTGAAGTCCCCTAAGCAATTAGGTTAACCTATCTTGATGATAACCATGATTCATTTTTTTCCAATTATTAAACTTTTCAAGAAGCTAGCTAAATGACTTTCAGTAAGTGATACCTAAGAGAAATAAAGGGAGCCTGATAGTTTGGTTATGAGAACATGTAATTCTACTGAATTTGCATAACAGTAACCCCTAAAAGAATAACCTAGTAAATAAATCAACGGATCCAAATTAATTAAACATCAGTTTTAAGAACACAACCAGTAGAGACTTTCATACCTTTTTTTCTAAAAAGATAAGCATGCCATAATCTCAGAACCTTTGTCTTTCCCCAATAAGTAACAATATTTAACATCTACAGAGCATGTCATAACCTTGTATGATTTTGGTTAATCCCCAGAGAAACCCTGTTAAATTTGCATTGTGGGTCTCACATCACAAACGAGAGGGCAGTTTCTGTGAGGTTAGGTGAAATGCATAAAACTCTACTCACTCAAACCCAGATGTTCCTTCCTCTCTACGCCACTCAACGACCACAGCACAGTAAACTGGTGGAGAGTTGGCCGAGCCCACGGCCACCGCTGGTGCAGGTATGAACAGCTGTACTGATCATAGAGCAATCTTTATACCCTGTGAAGATAGCAAAACACCAGGCCTTACTGACGAATCATGAGTCGCCATATTTAGTTCATTATTTACTTGTTTTTTCCTTCATTAAACCTAAAAGTCTTCTGAGTACCAACCATGTGCTGGGTACTCTCCTATACATGTGATACAAAATAAGTCAGTCCAATTCAGTCCATCAGGCAGTTAACCTGGGCAGTCATTCATTCAAAACACTTACATGGCACGTTCTGGTAATCTAAACTGAAAAAGAATGGTCCCTCCTAGGGAGGAGCTTGTGGTTTCTACAAGGCCCCTCTTACAGCAGTCAGTTTGATATGTGTAATGAACAGGTATCACACGTATCATTTAGAAGGACTTTCCTCCAGGGGCTCCTTCTTCGGCGACTTACTTCCTTAGCACTGAGGGATGATGATGCAAGTCTCAAATCGCTCTGCTCAGATTGAGTGAGAGGTTTTCTATTTCCTTTCAGTTAAATTTGAGAATTCAAGAAATAATCTTCATTCTAAAGAACGCTAATTTCATTTTGGAACACAGTACTGAAAATGAAGCAACATCATTTCAGGCTGTTTGTCTTAACTGCTGTCATTACTTGTCAAGAAGCAATTTTGGAGAATTTCTTTTAAAGGAAAGCAAGAAATCTGTAAAAATGTTATCAACTTACAATAGTAGACTTTAGAGGGGAAAATTTTTTAAGCAGGTTGAGATTACAACCTCACTGAATCTTTCTGACTATAACTGTTTACTAGAATGTGTCAGAACCAACTGATTAACAAAGTATAATTCACATTTGGACTTTTTTCAGTTGAAGATTTTTAAGTAGGTTTCATCTGTCACAGGATTGCTAAGAGAGATGTACATAAAAAATAAATCTTATTCTTACTCTCCCTCAACATAGTTGAACATGCAGTTTATTTACGAACGCAGCATGAATGACTTTCAAGTAAATTAACTACAAAGCACCAGGCATGAATGCCATTCAACAAAGTGTTAAAGAAACAGAATTTGTTCTTGTTTTTGTTTTTTAAATAAAACTTAATTTCTGATTCTGAGCCAGCCTCCGGTCTTCCCTATTCCACAAGGTTAGAGAAAAATACCCTAGTACTTCATAAACTTCTCACCACCCACCTTCTCTGGGTAGTACTATAGTCTTGGGGCCTTCTGCTACGCCAAAACATGGGAGGGATGTGTTTTTCAGATAATCCTTTATCAGTGCAAGAGATTAGCACATTTTTCTCAAGTTAATGGCCCCTTTAGAATTGGAGATTCTCTGCTACCTCTATGTTCTTCTTGGAACATGGAAATCTTTTGCTTGGCTGCACAGGTCCAATCTGCCTAGACACAGCTTGGAGCTATTCTCTCCAAATTTTGTGGACTTCATGGTAGTACAGTCTAGAAGCAGAAAATGGTCTTCTCTGCTCTTGGAACCCAACCCTTTCATTCTTCTCTTTCTCTTTCTCTCTCTTTCACTCTCTCCTCCCTCTCCCTCCCTCCCTCTCTCGCTTTCTCTCTCTCTCCTCCAGTGCCCCCCAGCCCCTAGTTTCCTGCCACTAGCTGAAATTTAGAGAAAATCACTCTCCTTTCATGTTTCTTTGTTAGTCTTATTATGATGAAAAACCATAAGTTTTCCTGAGGACTTGAGCTTCTGAGTAACAAAACTCAGAAAGACTTGGAGAATATTCACGTTTCCTACTCTGCCATATGCCTTCTCTGAGATAATGAACACAAAGCTAGCTACCTGCTGGATGAAAGGAAGGATGGGCATAGCTCAGTCTTCGAAATATTATCAGCATATAACAACAGCTCCTTAACAGTAGGAGGAGGAGGGATCTCTAAACCCTGTATTCCCCAACCATTTGATCTTCTTAAAACAGACTTAAAGTGAGAGAACGAAAGGGGGAGGGGGGAGAGAGAGAGATAGTAGGGGTGTGATAGCAGAATAACGACACCAAGGACATCCATCCACATCTGAAACCTCAGAATCTGTGAATATGATAGGCTACATGGCAAAGAGGAATTCAGGTTGCAGACAGAATTAAAGCTGTTTATCAGCTGACCTTAAAATAGAGATACCCAGGATTACTCAGTAGATCCAAAGTACATTAACTTAAAACTTCTGGTTTCCAGTCCCACATGGAAGGAACTTGAAAGGTACTGCTTGGCCCTAATGAGTAAAGGCTGAACAGACTGAAATTTAAAAACTAAATCAATCAACAACTATTCTTAGATCTATAAGAGAGGGTGAGACCATGTCTACGCCCAAGATCAAGAACCAGTGTGAGTACAGAGAGTCAATGATTTATAGAAGCAGAAACTCAAAAGCGTAAACAGCTGTGGGATCCATCACCAGGCCAGGAAAACCCACACTCTAACTGATGAACTGCTGGAGGCTCAGAGAGCCTGACAACTAAAAACTCCAGGGAGACCCAGTCATAGGAAGGCCCCCACATTTATGAGTTTACCTACAAGGAGCTCAACTAGGTTCACAGTGAAAATCAAGACAAAAATTTCCTGTGCTTCTGGAAGAGGGAGGAGAAAAAAGAACCATTTTGAATACATCAGAGCACTCTGTTCTTTTCAACAAGGCCCATCGTCAAAGAAACTAGTTAACCAGAGACTAATCTGCTGGGGGTATTATCAGAACCCAACTGACCTGAGGAAAGGGAAATACCCAACTCCAGTCAGCTGTAGCCATCCTGCCCTACCTAAAAGGGGGAGGGGAAAAAAACCTGAAAAAACCACTTACAAGTTCACGGTTCTAAGGCACAGGCTCATTAAAAGGCAGACCTAATTCTGGGGCTCCTGGTGGCTCAGTTGGTTAAGATCTGACTTCGGCTAAGGTCGTGTTCTTGTGCTCATGGGTTCGAGCTCCACATCAGGTTCTCTGCTGTCAGCACAGAGCTTGCTTCAGATCCTCTGCCTGCCTCTCTCTCTCTGTGCCCCTCCCCCAACTCTCTCTTTCTCTCAAAATAAATAACATTAAAAAAACAAAAAGAAAGACAAACTTAATCCTAAGACTACAGGATGCTTTTCCTCCCCCCCCACACTTACCACTGCATTACTAAGGCCTATTTAGAGCAGTTCCTTTTACCCAGTGCATCATGTCTGGCTATCAAAGAAAAGTTATAGGACATACTAAAAGGAAAAAAAAAACATAATTTGAAGATAATGTAAGCATCAAATCAGACATGACCTAGCTATTAGAACTATCAGACTGAGGTGGTGCCTGGGTGGCTCAGTTGGTTAAGCATCCGACTCACGGTTTTGGCTCAGGTCATGATCTCATGGTTCATATGATGGAGCCCCGTGTCAGCTCTGCACTGGCAGCACGGAGTCTGCTTGGGATTCTCTCTTGGTTTCCCTCTCTCTCTGCCCCTCCCCCACTCATGCCCTCCCTCTCTCTCTTTCTCTCCATCTCTCTCAAAATAAATAAACACTAAAAAAAGAAACTATCAACTGGAATTTAAAACAACTACTATTAATATGCTAAAGGCTCTAATGCATAAAGCATGTAAGATGCAAGAATATATGGACAATATAAGTAGATATGATGGAAATTCTAAAAAAGAACAAAAAGAAATGGTGGAGACTGAAAACACTAACAGAAATGAAGCATCTCTTTGATAGGTTTATTAGTACACTGAACACGGCTGAGGAAAGAATCTCTGAGCTCAAGAATATCTCAGTAGTCAGGGCATTTGGATGGCTCAGTCACCGACTGAGTTGGACTCTTGATTTCAGGTCAAGATCTGATCTGAGCTCAGATCGTGATCCTAGGATCATGGGACTGAGCCCTGCATCAGCTCTGCACTGAGCATGGAACCTGCTTGAGATTAATTCTCTCTCTCTCTCCCTCTCCCCCTGCTCATGCTCTCTCTCTCGCTCTCTCTCTCCTCTCTCTCTCTCAAAAAAAAAAAAAAAAAAAAAAATCCCAGTAGAAACCACCAAAACTAAAAAGCAAAGAAAACAAAGACTGAATAAAATCAAAATAGTATATACAAGGATAACTATAAAAAGTATATGTAATAGAAATATCAGAAGGAGAAGCAAGAAAGAAAACAGAAGAAATATTTGAAACAATAATGACAAGATTACCTCTGAATTAATGTCAGACAACATCAGCTTCTCCAGGAAGCTCAGAGAATACCAAGAAGGCTAAATGCCAAAATAAACAAAAAAACTCAACAACAACAAAACAAAACAAATACACCAAGGCACATCATTTTCAACAGCAGAATTAAAAAGATAAAGAAAAACTCTAGGAAAATGTCAGAGGAAAAACACCTTATCTATAGATAAACAAAGACAAAAAATACATCCAACTTCTCAGAAAACCATGCAAGCAAAAGAGAGTAGACCTAAATATTTAAACTGTTGAGAAAGAAAAAACCACCAACCTAGAACTCTGTACCCTGTGAAATAATCCTTGAAATGTAAAGTTAAAGTAAAGACTTGGCCTAACAAAAATTGAGAGACTTTGTTGCCAGTACACCTGCCCTGCAAGAAATGTTAAAAGAAGTTATTTAGACAGAAGGAAAATGATGTAGGTCAGATACTCATCTCTACATAAAGGAAGAACATCAGAGAAGAATAAGTGAGGTAAAATAAAAACTTACATTTTTCTTATTTTTAATTGAAATAACAGATAAGAGTTTGTTAAAAATAATAACAGCAACAACATACTCAATTTTACACACTTTAATATATCCTCTGTGTGTGGATTGTGTGTGTATTGGATATGTATATATGACTATGTATATACATATGATTATATATAAGTGAAATGAATGACAGCAATGATACAAAGGATGGGAGCGAGGAATCAGGATTACTTTGTTACTGGTATTCACACAGGTATTCACACTACCTGTGAAGCAGTATGGTATTTATTATATATATATATTATAATATATATATATATATATATGACAGCATATATATATATGTAACATATATATATATGACAGCATATATATATATATAACATATATATATATATATATGGCAGCATGAATTCATTGTAAATGTATATTGCAAACTCTAGGGCAACCACTGAAATGGGTAAAAAAGAAAAAAATAAAAGAAAGAAGTATAACTAATATGCTAAGAAAGAAAAGAAAATTAAACCATATCAAATGGTCAGTTAAAACCACAAAAGGCAGGAAAAAAAATGGAAGATGAAAATAGGAACAAAAAAAACCAAAGCCAACAAATAGAAAACAATAATGAATATGGAAGATAGTAATCCAACTATATGAATAATCACTTTGACACTTCATGATCTAAATGAAACAGTTTAAAAGAGATTTGGGGGCACCTGGCTGGCTCAGTCAGCAGAGCATGGACTCTTGATCTTGAGGTCATTATTTGAGTGCCATATGGGGTAAAGAGATGACATAAATAAGACTCTAAAAGACAGAGAATTTACATAAGAAGCAAATGAAAAATAAATATGTGGGGCTATTCAGACTAAAAAAATTCCGCACAGCAAATGAACCAATAAACAAGATGAAAAGGCAACCTACGGAATGAGAGAAAATATGTGCAAATCATATGAGTATTAATCGCAAAAATATATAAGAAATTCTTTTAACTTGATAGCAAAAAGACAAGCAAACCAATTTAAAAATGGGTAAAGGATTTAAATAGACATTTCTCCAAGGAAAACATACAATGGTCAATGGGTATAAGAAATGATGTTCAACCTCACTAATCAGGGAAGTGAAAATCAAAACCTCAATGAGATATCACTTTGCAATGGTTAGGATACATAGCTATTACCAGAAAGTCAAAACATAAGCTTTGTCAAGGATATAGAAAGAAAAGAACCCTGTACACTGTTGGTGAGAATATAAATTAGTACAGCCATTCTGGAAAACAGTATGAAGGCTCTCAAAAGATTAAAAATAAAAGTATCATACGATCTAGCAATTCCACTTTGGGGCATATATCCAAGGTAAATAAAGTCACTATCTGAAAAAGTTATTTGCACTCCCATGTTCATTACAGTATCATCATAGTAGTGAAGATATACAAAGAACTTAAATGTTTGTCAACAGATGAATGAATACAGAAAATGTGATCACACACACACACACACACACACACACACACACACAATGGAATATTATTCAGCCTTAGAAACAGAAGGAAATCCTGTCATTTGTGATGGGAAATTTGGATGAAACTGGAGAACATTATGCTAAATGAAATAAGCTAAGCTAGTCACAGAAGACAGATACTGTATAATCTCACTTATATGTAGAATATCTATTTTTAAAAAAGTCTAACTCATAGTAACAAAGAATGAAATGGTGTTTACCAAGGGCTGGGGAGTGGGGGGAAGGGGGATATGCTGGTCAAGGGAGCAAACTTCCAGTTTTAAGATGAATAGTTCTGGAGACATAATGTACAGCATGGTGACTATAGTTAATCATACTGTATTCTATACCTGAAATGTGCTAAAAGAGTAGTTCTCATCACACACTCAGAAATAGGCAACTATGTGAGGTAATGGATATATTAATTAGCTCAAATGTGGTAACCATTTCACAGTGTGCATATATATCAAAACATCATGTACACCCCAAAAATGTACAATTTTTCTTGTCAATAATACTTCAATAAAGGTATTATGGGGGGGGGGGGGAGAGACAGAGATTGTCAGAGTGGATCAGAAGATAAGACCTAGCTATATGTTGTCTACAAGAAACCCACTTTAAATATAAAGACATACATAGGTGCAAAGAATGGATGGAGAGAAATATACCATGCTAATCCTAATGAAAAGAAAGCAAGAGCAACTACATTTATTTCAGACAAAGCAGGACCTCAAAGCAAGGAATGTTATCGGGGATAATGAAAGGCATTACATGGTGATAAAGGGGTCAGTTCTGCAAGAAGCCATAACAATCTTTAATGAGTATGTGCCTAACAATAGAGCATCAAACTACATGAGGCAAAAACTAATAGAAATAGGAGAAGCAGATGAACCCATTATCATAGTGGGAGACTTTTGCTATCAGACATGAACAGATTTAGCAGGCAGAAAATCAGTAAGGTCATAGCTGAACTCAACAACACCAGCAATCACCTGGATGTAACTGACATCTATAGACAACTTCATCCAACAGTAGAGTCACATTCTTCTCATACTCACATGGTACAGCCACTTTGGAAGCCACTTCCTAACTGCCTTCCAATTTAGTTTCTTATAAAACTAAATATATTCTTGCCATACAATCCATTAATTGTGCTCTTTGGTATTTACCTAAAGGAGTTGAAAATGTATATCCACACAAAAACCTGTACCTGGATGTTTACAGCAGCCTATTAATAATTCCCCAAACCTGAAAGCAACCAAGAGGGCTTTCAGTAGAAGAATGGATAAGCAGTGGTACAGACAGACAACTGAATTTTCTTCGGCACTAAAAAGAAATGAGCGATCAAGGCATGAAAGATGTGGAGGAAACTTAAATACAGATTACTAACAGAAAGAAGTCAATCTGAAAAGGCTACATACCATATGATTCCAACTATATGACACTCTTTGATATAACACCAAGTGATGATTGCTTTAAAAATATTCAAAATTTAAAATTTCTGCTTTAGAAAAACACTGTTAAAATGTAAAAAGTATCTAATAAAAGACTCATATTCATAATATAAAAAACTACCAAAACTCAATAAAAAGGAAACAAACATCTTAATTGAAAAATGAGCAAAAGTTTTGAACACACACTGCCATGGAAGACATATGGCGGCAAATAAGTACATGAAAAGACTCTGAACTTTATTAGTCATTAGGGGAATGCAAATTAAAGCCACTGAGATACTACAACACAATTATTAGGATGGCATTTAAAAAGTCCGCCAATAACAGATGCTGACCTGGATATAGAGCAAAAACTCTCAATCAATTGTGCTGTGGTAACAAAAAAAAAAAAAATGGTACAACCACTTTGTTAAAACAATTTTTCTTCCCACTCCTATACATTTACCCAAATGAATTGAAACCTGCTCACATAAAAACCTGTACAGAAGGGTTTACAGCAGCTTTATTCATAATCGCCAAAAACTGAGAACAATCAAAATGTCCTTCAACAGGCAGATGGATAAAAAAAGCTAGGGAACATCTACACAATGGAATAGTAATTGGCAATAAAAAGGAATGAACGACTGATTCACCTAACAAAAAGGGCAAATCATAAATGCGTTTAAGAAATTGAAAGAAGGCAAACTTAAAAGGCTACATCTGTTATTTTCTTTAGATGACAACCTGGAAAAAGCAAAACTACAGGAATGGAAAATACATCAGTGAGTGTTTGAGTGTTGAAGGAGGGAGAGGAGTTGGACTACAAAGTGGTTGTACCTGGGAATTTTGAGGGTAATGCAACGGTTTCTCTGTGGTGTTTTGGTGGTTTAGTATATACATGACTATGCATTTGTCAAATTCATAACATTTTTATACTACAAAGAGTGAATTTTACTGCATGGAAATTAAAAATAATTCAACTAGTATGTCAAGATGAAATCCAGGCTGGCAAATAAATCCAACTATATTACAAATGTGTGACACTGAATAGGGAAAGGGTTCACATCAGGCAGGGAGACATAGGGGACCTTCGGTGAGGCAGACTGCAGCTGCAAGTGGAGGCTGAAGAAGCGGTGGGTTTGGGGGGTAAAAAAAAAAAAAAAGGATGAAGGTATTCCAGAGCCACCTGGGCTAGGTGCCATGCATGGAGTCTCAAGTTTTCTGATAAGGTCCCAATTAAAAGTCAGGGACAAAATTCCTCAGCGGCTACCCAGTCGGGACCCCTCTCACTCTTGAGCGTTTTATACTTTCTTTCAATAAACTCTATCGCTTTCCTCACTCTCTGTTGTCTGCGAGATTCATTCTTGGACTCCATGAGACAAGGACCAGCCTCTGTCCCACCTTCCTGTAACAGCACGACGTCACTGAAGGAGTGGGAAGTAAAAGGAACTTACCCAAGTAACTTTGGAACACAAACCGTGGTGCTCACTGGCTCCTCCAACCGGAAGAGGGTTCTAGCCGCTCTCCCACACTTTGGTGGAGTGTTCTAGGGCTGGATGTTTACTGTGCCAGTGGCTCTTTATACCGCAAGTTTGTCCTATGTCCCAAGGCAGGAGTGGGGGTTGGGGGTCAGGACGGCTGGGGCTTCCGAAGCCCGGGCGAGGTGGAGGGCTTGGAAGGTGCTCGCGGCTGCGCTCAAGATCAAGACGGAGGGAGCGCAAACCCAGCGTAAACCCAACGTAAATCCAGCGTAAACCCAGCGTAAACCCAGCGTAAACCCAACGTAAACCCAGGTAACCCCGCGTAAACCCAGAGTAAAGCCAGATAGCTGCAGCCCTCCAACCCTGACAGAGTCCCAGCTCCTCTGGCCACAGCTTGGCTGGGTTCTAGTGCTGATTCATTTCTACCCTAGTTGCCTTTAAACCGCAGCTTTTCTTCTGAGCCCCAGGGCCACAGAATCTGCTCCCCGTCCCTGGGTCCTGCCGGTCCCCACGGCATTCGCAACATGGAAAATGGGGTTCCCCTCATTACTGGGACCACCTTGCCCCGGGGGCTTCTCCCTTGCTCTTTTCTCCATCTTTTGTTGTGCAGAAGCTGTTCATTCAGCCCTAAGCTCTCCCTCAGGAGGAATTGCTCTATAAACAGATGTACATTTGGTATAAACAGGTATAAATACAATAGGTATAAGTTTGGTGTGCCCGTGGAGGTGAGTTCAGAGTCTTCCTATGTCACCCTCTCGGACTGGAAGCTCTAAGCAACTTTGGGAACCCCTGCTTTCACTAGATATTGTAAGGAACTATATAGGGGCCTGGGTGGCCCAGTCAAGCCTCTGACTTCATTTCGGCTCAGGTCATGATCCCAGGGTGTGAGATCCAGTCCTATGTGGGGCGCTACACTGATAGCGAGGAGCCTGCTTGGGATTCTCTGTCTCCCTCCCTTGCTCTCTCTCTCTCTTTGAGTGTGTGTGTGTCCCTCCCCCTCTCATGCGCTCTCTCAAAATAAATTTTAAAAAAAAAGAACGCTTAGTGGAAGATGAATTCTAGCTAAGAGTGATTAGGGAATCCTTTGTGAAGGTGGAAAATGATGGGCATGGTTATGTGATATAAGACCAAAAAATGGGGGGAGGAGGGAAGGGAAGGCGAGGGAAGGAAGAAAAAAAAAACTGCACCAAAAGCACCTGGGTGGCTCAGTTGGTTGACCATCTTTTATTTCAGCTCAAGTCATGATTCCTGGGTCATGTGATCAAGCCCTGCTTTTGTTAAGATTCTCTCTCTCTCCTCCTCTGCCCCTGTCCCCTGCTTTCCCTCTAAAATAAATTTAAAAATGTATTTTAAACAAATGTACAAAAAAAACACTGTATTATAGTTCATAAGTTTTGTTTTGCACAGGGGCACAGTTAATTATGAAACTATTTTCCATATATACTAAGGTGGAGCAAATAAGTAAGCAAATTAAGATAATGAGAGCCAGGTTACAAGAGAGAAGTGACATGTAAGCAAGGGGAAAAGGCTAAACTGAACCCAAGCGGTACTGGAATAGAGTCAGAGATATCAGTGTGAACCCATGTTTGTTTTAATATATATAAAGATAATGAAATAAAAATGTTTAGTATACATGAGATAATACACATGTTTTTGTATACAAGCTCTACTCAGTAAAGGAGCCTGGTAGTAAGGAACACACTTAACTCCCAGATCTTATTTTCTAAATGCCATTCTCCAGTAAAAGGAAACAGAGCTCTTTGAAGAAATGGCTTTTTCTATAGCTGGGGAAGGGAAAATTCTAGATATGCTTGGAGTATCTTTCAATGTCAAAAAGTAGCAAAGTGCATTTTTTTAAAGAAACGATGAGGCATGTTGAAAGGGCACAGAAGCCAACCTGAAAGACCTCTCAATGGCTAAATAAGGAATATGTGAGCAAAAAAATAATGATAGCATTGGATTGGAATCTAAAGAACAAAATAAATACCTACAATTTGATACTAATTTCTCAGTAAGGATTAACCTTGCCTGTAGAGAGCTTTGGCTTTTGCTTCCAATTCCTAGGAAGTAACTTCTAACCCTTGGGTATCCTGAATAATGAGAATGTCTTCATTTATCTGGAGGCCTTGGCCTGTACCAGATAATCTATGCTAACAACGTGATTTTGGGCGTAGGGACTTTGGGCCAGACAGCATACGTGGCCAGCCCCAAGAAAACTGGACACCAAGGTTTGGGCACGCTTCTCTGGTTGTTAATACTGGGGGGAGAAGACGCTGTCAGCATGACTCCATTGGGAAAGTGTAACTGGAAATTCTGCACCTGGTGTCTCCTGGAGCCTGTCCTATGCACTTCTTTCCCTCGGCTGATTTTAATTTGCTATAATAAAACTGAGCAAAATGGCTTTGCTGAATTCTGGGAGTCCTTCTAGTGAATTATTGAGCCTGAAGTTTGTCTTGAGGACCCCCAAGTTGCAGTTGACGTCAGAAGAGAGGGTGGTCTTAGGGATTACCAAATTGTGCACTGATATGAGAAGTTATTAAACAACAAACAAGGTATGAGAGAAGGGACAAATCTTCCTTGCAGAATTCCAATAATAAACATAAAAGGGACAAGGGAAATAGAAAATCCCTGTTAAAATACTACTGTAATAATTGACACAGGCAAGATTCACTGATGAATGTGAAAATTCAGGGGGCAACATTTGGAGAAACAGGATATTTGCATAACCTTAAAATATCCTCCCAAATATATATTAATTACTGTAGTGATTTCAGCATATGTCCTCAGACTATTTGATACTTTTTCCTCCAAGAGGTGGAGTTTAATTTCTCTCTCTCCCTTGAACGTGTGCTGGAATTAGTAATTCATTTCTACTGAATAAAATATGAAAAAGAAAAGAATTAACCTTACAGCAGAGAAAACTTGTAGACACTATCTTTAACAAATGATCATAATTCACATCACCAATAATAAAACATGTTGATATGGGCTACCCCTTGTAATGATGTGAGTACAAGGAGATTTGAACTTGTTGTCTGCTCTCCCCAAATCCATAATGCCACTCTGATCATGAGAAAATATACAATAGACCCAGCTTGAGAGGCATTCTATGAAGTATTTGCCGAGACTTCTTAAAATGTGGCAGGGATGGGAAAAAACAGGCAGACTGAAACAGTGCTACAGGTTGGAGGAGACCACTGTGACTCAGTGCAACGTGGTGTGCCGGGCTGGATCCTGGAACAGAAAAAGGACATTGGTAGAGAAGTTGCTGAAATCTGAATAAATTCTAGTTTTTGTTCAAAGTTTCATGACAATATGAATTTCTTAGTTTTTTTATATAATTGTCAAATTGGCTTCCATACAACACTCAGTGCTCATCCCAAGTGCCTTCCTTAATGCCCATCACCCACTTTCCCCTCTCCCCAACACCCACCCCCCACCATCAACCCTCAGTTTGTCCTCTGTATTTAAGAGTCTCTTATGGTTTGCCTGTTTGTAACTTTTTTTCCCCTTCCCCTCCCCCATGTTCTTCTGTTAAGTTTCTCAAGGTAAACGTATGAGTGAAAACATATGGTATCTGTCTTTCTCTGACTTATTTCACTTAGTGTATCAAATAGCCAGGAAAGCTGGCTAACGGATATAGAGGACTTGTACTATCTTTGTAACTCTGGGACTTACTATACTGTCTTTGTAACTCTTCTGTAAATTTTAAATTATTCAAAAGACAATTTTTTTCTTTTAAGACTGATCATACCAAGTGGGTGAGGATGTGTAGAGCAACTAGAACTCTCAAACACTGCTGGTTGAAATGTTAAAACAGTAAACAATACACCCAATTTATTTATTTTTTTTTAACGTTTATTTTTGAAACAGAGAGAGACAGAGCATGAACGGGGGAGGGTCAGAGAGAGGGAGACACAGAATCTGAAACAGGCTCCAGGCTCTGAGCTGTCAGCACAGAGCCCGACATGGGGCTCGAACTCACGGACTGCGAGATCATGACCTGAGCTGAAGCCAGCCGCTTAACCGACTGAGCCACCCAGGCTCCCCAACAATACACCCAATTTAAATAGTTTGACAGTCTCTTAGGAAAATAAGAATTTCCCATCCATTGCATTCCTAGGTATTTACCCAAGGGAAATAAGTGCTTTTGTTTGGTTTGGTTTGTTTTTTGAGGGGGGGGGGGTGGGTGGGAGGGAGAGAACAAGGGAACAGGGGAGAGGCAGAAAGAGAGGGAGAGAGAAAATCTTAAGCAGGCTCCACACCCAGTGTGGACAGAGCCTGACACAGGGCTGGATCTCACAACTGTGAGATCATGACCTGAGCCAAAATCAAGAGTCAGATGCTTAACTGACTGAGCCACCCAGGAGCCCCCACGAATAAGTTCTATACATGAACCTTCATAGCAACATTATTAGTAATAGTCAAAAAGTGGAAACAACCCAAACGTTCAAGAGGTTATTGGTTAAGTGATTTAAGGTATATCCATACAATAGAATACTGCTTAGCAATAAAAAATGAACCATAAATGAAAAATAATTATGCTGAGTGAAAGCTAGACTATCCCTACCCCTAAAATGAATAATGATTCCATTTTTATCAAATCCTAGAAAATGCAAACCAATTATCAGTGACAGAAAACAAATCAGTGATTGTCTAAGAATAGTAAGCAGGCTCTGTGGTGCCAGCACAGAGCCCGACTTGAGGCTCAATCCCATGAACCATGAGATTGTGACCTGAGCTGATATCAGGTCAGATGCTTAACTGACTCAGCCACCCAGACACCCCAGGACCAAGAGACTTCTAAAGGGCAAGAGAAACTTTGGAAGGTGATAGGTAGGTTCATTTTGTAAGTGTAATTGTTTCACAGGTATGTACATAGGTCAAAACACATGGGCTTGTATAATTTAAGTATGTACTTTATGTCAAGTAGAGCTCAATAAAGCTGTTTTTAAAAAGAATGAGCTGAGGGGCACCTAGGTGGCTCAGTCGGTTAAGCGTCTGACTTCGGCTTAGGTCATGATCTCATGGTTCGTGGGTTTGAGCTGAGCGTCGGGCTCTGTGCTGACATCTCAGAGCCTGGAGCCTGCTTCGGATTCTGTGTCTCCCTCTCTCCCTGACCCTCTCCCGCTCATGCTCTGTCTCTCTCTCTCTCTCTCCTTCAAAAATAAATAAAAACATTTAAAAAAAAGAATGAGATGAAAAGATGTTTCAAAATATTTTAAAAAATAATAAAATCAAGTCACATAAAAACAGTACAGCATAATTCTCTTGGCATTAAAGCAAAACGCCTTGGTTTTTGCTTATAAATGCATCAAAAAGTGTCTAGAATATCATGTAATTGACAGAACCTACTGTAAGAGAGAATGCCCAGGTGAGTCACAGGTAGGGGTAGAAAGTGAGTACGCTACACTAACAACTCCAAAATCCCAGCGACTTGATGCAACAATTTTCTTTCTTACTCATGCTGCATGCCCTGTGTAGGTTAGGCAGGATACCTGCTTCCTCACCAAAACGGCTTGAAGGCCTACATTTAGCAATACTCAGGAATCCTGCTCAAAGCTAGATAAAACTTACACCTGTGATTTTCTCTTTATTTACACACACCCCAGCATTTTTTACTTTAAAATTTTCTAAAATGAACATGTATTACTAGCATAAGGGGAAAGAAATTACATAGAACGAAAGGTCTACGTCTGAAAGACAAATGTGACCAAACACACAAAAGAGAAGTGCTATTTTGACCTTGATTAATGTTTCAAAATTGAAGTCTAAGTGAGATAATTGAAAATAGAAGCCAAAAGAAAGTGCAATGTGAAATGCTACATCTTTAGAAACTTGGTTCTTAATATTGATGCATTTCTGATGTTTTTCTATAAATAATAGATCACAAAATGGATACTTGGCACAGACTTGCTTTTAAAAGTGCATTTTCCAATTCTTGACAATGCAAAAAAAAGAAAAATGTAGTAGAGACTAAGGACAAGACATAAAAGAATGCTGATAAAGTAACATAAGGGAACTGATTACAGACACACGCATCACCGTTATCATCCAACCAGGTTTCATGCAAAAAACAATGACATATTTTAAGAATTCCATCATAACAAAATACAACTGTAAATAACAGTTTGTTCAATAACTACTTCTACATTCATGTCCCTAATAGCAGTGCTTTGTAAATCTAATTACAACCAATTATTTTCAACAAATTATCCTGTCTGACAAATGTTTTTTCTGGCATGTTTCTAACAGTAAAGATAGTAACAATAATCATGCCACGTATGAAAGCCCAACCTATGCCAGTCACTGTGCTATGTGATTTATATGACTGCTAATCCTTAGAACAATCTTGAAAGCGGGATATCTTATATACATGTTTCTTAAAGGTAACACAATGACGTTCAGATGTAAAGTAACCTGTTGAAGCTCACTAATATCTAGAAGAAAAGTGTGGTGCTTTTTTCATTCTAGCATGTCACCTTTCATTTTTATGATTTACTTACCAGGAGTAAATTAATCAAACAGCTACTGTTTTCCAGGCACCGTTCTGGGCTCTGGGTATCCATAGAGGTGTCTTTCAGGAACTCAATCTAAGAAGCAGCATAGGAAGCAATTCTAAAGCCAGAGCTATGTAGAGAACACTGAGAAAGCTGAAGGGGCACCTAACCCCTTCAGAGTGGGGGCAAAGGCAAAAGGAAGGAAGTGAGTGATGAGCAGGTGGGAGGCTTGTCTTCCCAGAAGCACTTGGCTTGGTGGCATCTAACAAGAATTGGACAAATGAGAAGGGGGACAAAGTATCCAGGGAGAGGCAATTACATGCATCAAGGGGAGAAGAAACCCTACAGAAGGGATTTGCGTTTGTTTGAGGATGACAAGAACGTGATTGAATGCAGGAGACAAATCTTCCTCAGCCCCTTAAATTCACAACTGCTAATCAGAACACCCCAGTGTCCTGCCACTTAGCCTCTATTCTACAGCCTGCCTCCCCTAGGCATTGCCACAAATTCTGACAACTCTGAGCAACCATAACTTTATCACCTGTTTGGCAGGCCCCCTCATTGTAGCAGAGCTTCTAAGCTCTCCCCGGAAGCCTACATGCCAGGCACACTTAATCCAGCTACCCTTGCCTTCAAGGGAGGGCCACGATGGTTCCTTCCAGACGCACAGAAACCTTCTCAGATACCAGAAACCTGAACTTCCTTACAAGTGTTATCCACACCTGTCCCAGGTGTTTCCTGACTCGAGGGCCCCATGTTCCGTAAGTACTTGTGAGTGCTGATCCTGTAGCAAAATGTAGACTGTTAAATGCTCCTTGATGCTGTTAGTCTGATCACCACCTAAGACATCCGTCTTCCTTGGGCCTACTGAGAACTAGTGGAGAAAAATCACACAATGGCATAGATTGGTGCCACTGGAAAGTCATGTTTCCATAGTTCAGCTGGGCCTGCAGCAAGGCTCCACAAAATATGAATAGGAGACATATTCAAAAGTATAGTTGTTTTTTTTTTTTTTTTTAAGTAAAGGAAAATGTGAATGTGTGGCTACTGCATTTACTATGGCTTGCCACATTCTAGGACAGATTCAGAAGTGACTAACACCGAGGCATATTGTGAGCAGTCACTGAGTTTCAAGGACAAAGAAATCCTTAGAAATCCGGGTATAAAAACATAACCTATAAAAAGGCAAAAAACCATGTTGGCCTTGGCCTTCAGCACTGCAGCAGCGGTTGCTAGGAGATGGTGGAGCACCACAACAGCGGTTCTCTAGTTTTAGTGGAAATTAGCAGTTTCCGGAGAGCTGGCGTAAAATACAGACAGCGGACACCCACTCTGCACGTGACCTGATTTAGTAGGTCTTGGGTGAAATACCACTTGTTCTCAAGCTGGGAGTTTTTGACTTACACATTAACTCTGATCAACGGAGAAAGGAGAAAATGTGATACAATAGATCAGGTATTCATTTTGTGAGCATAAGACAGCACAAGAGCCTCACATATGCAAGGATTCAAGAGAGAGAAAACTCACTAGCCATATTTGAAGATAAAAATCCATCCAATGAAAGGACAGATCCAAATAAGAACTCAGGAATGAAGAACCATGATCTCAAGCTGAGTATGGCACCTCAATAGAAAACTGAGCATGAACAGCTGTGGTTATAGAAGACAGTGTAGATGACGTAAATGGCAATATAAGGGGACGGGAACTTCTGCATCCTAGCACCCTCCTGCAGCATCACCCCCGGGAAGCAATCCTGGTTATGCTTTTTCTCATGCCTAATTATGTGCTGGGCATGGTGCTATAAATATGTGCATCATCTCCTTCAATTCTTCCAACCTAAGGCAGGTAATTGTTATTCTTGCTTCAATCTAAGGATACAGGTAGAGAGTGGGTAACCTTGTCACGCTCACCCAGTTAATTTTGTCAGAGCCTAAGATACTGACTTGGACGTTTTTAAGATGGGTAGGATTACTATGAGAACCCCTTAGTATCCTAGCATTCTACTACTCTGTCTTAATCAGTAAGCTGTGTCAGAGTACCTTTTGGGAAACCTTCCTCCTTTCCTCTACCCCTACCATGACCAACAACTGTGTTATGGGGTCTCAAGATACATTGCTAATTTCAAGGAATTCAGGATAAAGTAATTCTTCGCAAACTTTTATATGCATATAATTTACCTAGGGGATCCTGTTAAGTTGCAGCTGCTGATTCATGAGAATCCAGGGTGGAACATTGAACTGACTTAAGTTTCCAGGTGAGGTTGATTGACTACACTGAGTAGCAAAGCCCTAAACCGCAAACTCCAAACTAGCTTCTCGTGAGAGGTAACTGAATGGTAGGAGCTATCGTGTAGCTATTGAGGAGATGTACTTTGATTCAAATACGATTTCTTTATGTGTGATAACTGCCTTTGGAAACCAAGAATGGGCGAGGTTTGAGGAGAGAGACACACAGTGATTGGCACAAGTTTCCAACCCTTAGGAGGTTCCTGGTTGGTAATGGAAGGACAGCAAAAATATGCCTAACATCTTTAACAAGTGAAAATTGTAACAAACCTCTCAACATAAGGAGGACTAAAGTGCTTAATTTCTCTGCTTTTCATAGTAAGGATGGACAATGTTTTTTTTTTTTTTATTTAAAAAAAATTTTTTTTTTCTACAGGATGGACAATGTTTAAAGTAGTAAGTGGAGGTGTTAATCCAGATTGTTTGAAATGACAAAAAACAAGTAGTTACAGGGGCCAAGTCGATCACGGGGAAGGCCATATTGGGTGTCCTGGGACAAACATAGCCCAGCAAGCTCTCCTAGTCTAAGGGGTCAACAGTCCAAACTGTTAGGTACTCCTTGCCATTAAAAACACACTGCCTTCCATTATGTTGAACCCTCTGAAACTGCCGGTATTTAGCAGTTTTCGACTTGGAAAACAATTTCAGGTGCTCCTTCAACCTAATTCCCTAACACTTCACAGGAACAGATTCTATTTTTTTTCTTGCTCACTATTGTATATCTAGTGGTAAACACACTTCCTGGGACATACTGAAGATATTTAACAAACATATATGCTGAAGAAAATAAGAGAGGAACCAAGGCTCAAGAAGGTAAAATGTATAAAAAATTGCATTTAAAAAAAATCCTAGAAAAAAAAGTGAATACCTGCTATTCTAGCATGTGGACTAGGAATTTAGCACCCAGCAATATTAGTATATATCGTTAAATACGCTGGTAGTTCCATGAAATTCATAATTGAATTATATAGTTAACTCTATGGCAGAAATATTCCATGTTTAACAAAATCTTAGTCATAATTCACTATTTAATGACTAGTAAGATAGTCTTAAAAATTAGTTTTCTGCCAGCTCCTGCCACGATTGTCATTTATTGGTCTAAATTATTCTCGTTTCTGTACGCACATTGAGTAAATATACAAATGACTTTTCCCAAGAAATCTTCCTTTTACAAATTCCTAAGTGACTGCTTTTGAAATAAGATTTAGTTAAGGCAGAAAATAGGTGGATGGCGAGTTTTACAGATTCTTCATGTCTCTTAACCAGTGGCGTCCATCAGTATCCACTGCTGAATTTGCCTCACAGATATGCAAATATTTATTGCACCATTGTTTCTAATAGGAAACACTGAAAAAATACAGTAAAACCTTGGATTGCGAGTAACTTGTTTTGCGAGTGTTCCACAAGATGAGCAAACATTTCTAATACATTTAACTTAATAAACGAGCCATGTCTTGCAATACGAGTAGTACCTGATGCCGAACATCACATGTATACACGATAGGGGGAGAAATTATGGGGTATAATGCAACCATTAAAAATCAAAATAATGGCAGCATCTAGTGTAGTTTATACAACTGGGCACTATTTTCTAAGGGCTTAGGTATGGTAACAATTTTAATCTTCATAACCAATCTATGAAGTAGGTACTATCACATTTATAGATGGGGAAATGAAGAAAATAGCTCCTTAGGTCAAATGGTTACATAGTGGAGTTGGGATTCAACCAGGCCATGAGGCAGAATTCATCCTCTTAACAAACCTTTATCGCATACTCCACATCTACAGCATAGGGAAGTACCTACATTGGTGAGACAGAAGTCTGTGACTATTTTAATGAAAAAGCTAGTTTCTGAAATCAAGGAAATCTACAATTGCATTTACGTTTTCCTTTTTTTATTTTGGGTATGTATTAAAAATATTCGCAAGATGTTAACAGTGGTTTCCACTGAGGAAACTGGTTGGGAGTCTGGAAATGGGAATTTTACAAGCATGCGTTTTATAATAAATATACAGTATGCCAGTTACACAAACCCCTTCCTTCCCTCCCCCGCCCCCGCCATCATCTATGGCACACAAACAAGCAAAAAAAAATGTACACAGCCCTAGTGCTATCATATTAGCCAGTATGTTCAGTGTAGGGCCAAGTATTTTATTTTAAAAAGGGTCTTAATGGACTCTAGGTTAACCAACATTGTTAAAAAGTAAAGTTTACTTACCTCTAATTTAGACCGGATTCATCACAAGACGTCATTTACTTCAACACCACACTTGTACAACGTCATACTTAAGTTTATTTCCATATACTGTTTCAACCACTTAAATGGAAACATTTAAAACATACTACATAGCTACATTTTTATGTCATATTAAACTTAATTTGAATTATTTGATGACCTCAGGCCTCTATTATGATATCCACGTCAAATGGGCCATTTCGGCCAGGAGTCTTAGCTATTCCTTATCCTCTACCGAGTATACTGCTCCTCAGGTACCCAAGTTGGAAAATCATAATTAACCTGGTGAAGTACAGTGTATAAAATAAGCCAATAAATGCTTATGTGGAAGAGGACCTGACAATGTGTAGATTTCTCAGAATCCCTTAATTTGAATGTATGAGATTCTGAAAGCTGATGTTTTCAAATGTCTGGTATCTCAGACTGAGTTCCGTGTGACTGGATTTTTAATGCCAAGAGTTTGACTACTTGAGGTATCCATTCAGTGCATCTATAGTAGTCCTGCCCAGTGGCCCTCCAACCTCTGATATTTCTGGCAGTGCAGTATTTTTAAAAAAATTTTTTAACATTTATTTTTGAGAGCAAGACAGAGCACGAGTGGGAGAGGGGTGGGGGGGGGGTGGGTAACACAGAATCCAAAGCAGGCTCCAGGCTCTGAGCTGTCAGTACAGAGCCTGACACGGGGCTCGAACTCACGGACCACAAGATCATAACCTGAGCCAAAATCAGCTGCCCAAACGACTGAGCCACGCAGGTGCCCCAGCAGTGCAGAATCTCTTAAAGCAGCCATTCTGACAGTGGATTAATATAACATACTTTAAAAAAAAAAATAGAATTGTATTATTTTTTTCCGTGTAGATCCATCCCACTGATCCTAGTTCTTAAAACGTGAATTGTTAGCATAATTGATCATACAAACCCCACAACCAAGAACATTAATAATTGTCTTCTGTACTTTACTAAACACTTTGTGTTTAATATATTTTAAATTATAAAGAAATTACAAGGAACTCCTAAAAAATTTAATACAAAAATATTACAAGTTAGGACAATAAGCATTGAGATATGACATTTAAGAAGGAACATGCAGAAAAAGGAGCATAGGGTTAACATTTCATTGTTGACAGAGAGCTTTGGTACAGCAGAGAAAGCACCATAAAACTACTGTCCGTAGTGTCTTTCCTCCACTGCATTTTGCAAATGAATATATTGGGGAAACAGTAAGCTTCATCTGCTATGTATAACAGGTTAGAAATTTGGTCTATTGTAAAGTAGAAGAACTATGAAATTAAAAATAACCCCTGCCATGACTACTCAGACTGATTTGTTTTACCTTAAGCTTAGATGGATTATAATCCTTAGTAGTCCAACACTTTTTCAAAGTGTAAAATGCAGACTATTATTAATCTATGCCATGCAATAAAAGTTAACCCTTTGAAAATGAAAGACTGTCAGAAAGTTCTAGCAACGGCAAAAGCTTATCATTTAATAAACATGACAAGTCTATGCCTGTGTTAGTTTCTGCTTAAGGAAATGAACGGAAAGTAGAACACCTGAGGAATGTAAGTTTTTAAAAAACAAAGGAAACAAAAAAATGTGCTCAATGATTCTTTTAAAAGTCTCTAAGTACTCAAGAGCTAGGACTAATTGAAACTGGAAGGTGCCTGGTACCGTTCCTCAAAGATTGTAAGGTTCGTTAGCACTTAAGCAACTAGCTAAGGAAGAAAATTATTTAAGTTAGGTTTATATGAGACAAAAATGCCATTAGGGAAGTTGAGAACCCGGCCCTAAAATCTTCAGCAACATATACACACGGTTTTGTGCTAAACTGCACACTAAGCAAATGAATCTGAGGTTTCTTTTAGTTTATGTGAAACGATGTCCTTTCAATACAGTATTATTTTTGAAAATAATTCAAAGCAATTGTTTATTTCTTAGCTGATTAAATGCTCTATTATTCTTTAATAAAAATAGTAAATAATCCCTTCATTTAAAAAATTTCATTTCCTGTGAGAAGTAATAAAATAGTAAAATTTGTAATTTTATCTATGGGCTTAAAACATACAGCTTGGAAAACAATACAGTTATGAAAAACAGTGGTTTGGGTTCTTATGGCAGTTGTTATAATCAGTAACACCAGCATGGGAGAGAACAGACAGGTTATGTGTTTTGAAGACTATCTCAGAGCAAAAAAGTTTATTCTGTAATAGAACATTGGAGGAGTAAATGCAATTAAAATGTAAACAAGAAATTGTAAACAAGAAATAGCATCCCTCTCTTTACTTGACTAGTAAACAGTCTATACAAACTACATACGTATCAAAGGTTTTATATATGTACACAGCCAACATAATATCAAAATATATTTTATTCTGGACCTCTTTCAGATCTGATTCAAATTACAGTTGTCAAAGCAATACAATGCAAAGGGAACTGCAACAACAACAACAACAAAAAAAAAAATGTGCCTAGAAAGGATAAAAGGATCATTGGGGACAAATCATTGTGATGTGGAACCAAAATACATCAGAAGTGTAATTAACATGGTCCAGGACAGCATAGAACATCTATATCAGTCTTCCTTACACAATATCATGAAAACTGAACAATAAAGTTCTTTAACATGTACAAAAAACTGTCATGGGCTGGTTTACACTTTTACAACAGTTTTAAAGTTAACTGGATAACTAAAGAAATGATGCAGACATTTTAATCCAGTGCTATAGGTAGGCTCACAGAATTAGACCCAAAGGATTTGTAAAAATCAAAATTAGAACATTATAGCTACAATGTCAAAGTCAGGAAAGAAGAGAATTACTTCTGTATTTAGGGATTACAGAGCTACAGAATGCAGTCTGTGTTTGTTTTTAATGAGATGGATAGTACATCAGACTAGATACAACATGCAGAATGTTTTCTTGAACTTATCCAGAAACGCCAAAGAAAAACATTGTGAAACAGCTTACTAGAAAAAAAAAAAAAAATATGCCCTAGTTATTCACCCTGCTTCAACATTGTCAACGTAAAGGCAGAAAACAAAGAATGCTATTAATACTCAGAACTACTGATATAAGACATCAAATTTCTAAATCAGTGTATTAAAAAAAGTGAACACTTCCTCTTTTTCTCTCTCTTCTACATTTAACTAGAATCATGTTAAAAAAAAAATTGATATTGAATGTGACACTTCAGAGCTACTACCGGAAGGAGTAATTCATAACTTCCCTACCCTCCTTCCATCCCTGCTGATTCAGAAGGAAAAACAAACAAAAACAAACAAACAAAAAAAACCAACCAGGGTCTCTTGTAGATTTGCTGCTATTCCCCAAAATGTTGGCATTTGCTGCCATGCCACAATGTTGGTCCACTGAAATAGAATTTCTGTGGAAACAATCAACAGTAATTCACCAAATGCAAGTACCACCCTTAGCATGTGAGAATAAATGCAGGTTCTATAGAAATGTACAATGTGCTTAAGAAAATGAAAATGGTTTTGAAAAGAGTAACAGCACTGCATTTGAGATTTGTTTTTCTGCTACTTAGTAAAATTGAACATTTTTGCTCACATAAGGACAGTCATTCGTGATTCCTTTAAATAGCAAAAATGCATACCCCTCTTCAGGCCTCTATTGCGTTAATAGTTTACATTACTCTTAACAAAATCATTCTACATAAACAGATAGCTCCTTAAAATAGTACTCTCTCATTAAATCTAATTTGACAGAAAGAAGTTTAAGGAAAAAAGGAGTGCTTTATAAGTGAAAAAGTACAAATCTTTGGCCTTTCTCTTGACATTTTTATGTCAAAAAGCAAAAAACCTTCATGTAATTCAATCTAATAATTACTTTTTGCACCATAATTTGTTTTTTTACACCACAAAAGGAGGCACTTTCAGTATCTGTAAAAGGTGTTTAATCCTAAAACATACTTACCTAGAGAATTATTCATTAAAACAGAATTCAATATATTCTAATATCTATCAGGAAATTAAAAGCTACCACTTCTAAAAGTCATTTAAAGTCAATGATGGTACCTGATCAATGACAGAAATGGGGATTGGAACAAATATAAGCACGTATCAGATTTCCTACATGGAGAAGAAAAATGATATTCCTTTATGAAGTTTAAGAGTGACAGCTGCTCTTTCTTTATTCTACTTCAATCAATGAGTATTCTATTCATTCAAGTTTTCCTTTCTATTTTTCCTTATACGTTTCTTACAGTAGCTTATACAACAATGATATAATGAATACCGATAGAAAATCTATTGGAATCAGTCGATCTTCAGGAGTAAGTTCTCAGAAAAAAAAGGAAGGAAAAATGAGCCAAGAACCTCAAATACAGAATTTTGCAGGCTGTGAAACTTGGTCTCCTACATCAAGTTACTGCTCAAATTCAAGGCAATCTTACTTTTGTCTATTGGAGCAGCATGGTGGCACATCAGCAGGCAATGATGATGTTGAGAACAGCAGCAAAAATAAACAACTGTATGCTCATAAAGAACCCAAGCCTACAAAATGGATACCTTTCAGATAAAGTTTATACTTAAAGACCCAAGACTTCAGGATAATAAAGCTCTGTATTTATAATCTTTTAATATGTCCTATTGTGGCTATTATGCTTAAGTAAAATACCTAAAGATTAAGGAAAAAAAAAAGAAAAAAGAAAAGATGACAATACCATAAAAATGTAGCTGTCTATTTTGGCAGCTACACTGCAGAACTTCTTGACTATCACTTTTAATCAGCTGGGGGAAAAAAAGTCAATAACTGTATGCAAATGAATAAATTGTCCATATCAAAATACAAAAGTACTATCAATAATCACCTCTGACTTTCAGATTTAAATTCAGTGCAATTGACAGATGCATCGCTAAAGGAAAATGCAGCTTAAACCTACTCAAAACATTTGTGTCTATTCCTGGGAGCACATTTAAAAATTATTGCACAGATTTTAAATTTTATTTATTTTTTTAAAACAACAACAGAGGTTAACCACAGATGTGGACCTCTAGCAATAAAAGCAGGATTTCAAGTGCCAGATACTCAGCATATTAGGTTTCCTACATAAGTCACAGGGTTATAGTTCTAAATATCTATATGTGATCCAAAACCCTAAAACAGCTGGCACAAAACCATCATGAATGACTGCCTCTCTGGATGTAAATTTTAAAAAATATTATTACAGTATCATAGTCCCCACTAACAATAATTGGGGTACATATAACAATGTATTGTGAAATTAAGTGTATTTATTCTCTTTACCAATAGCAAATGCTATCCTACCTTAGTAAAACCAAGACTTGCTTCAATCAATGCTGTTTTGTAAAAATAGCAAACAACAAATGCTAAAAATCAAAGCTGCATTTACTTGGGTTAAATCAGTTTCTACTTAAAACATAGATTAAATTTTAGTAGTAAAGGCTTCAAATAATTAGTGACAGAAATAGTGTTATAAATTTGCTAAGCTTAATATAAGCAACTCCTTAATTATAATCTTTTGAGATACAAATTTGACAACTATTCTCTTCAAATTGACACTTGTGGATACTTACATTAATCATGACAAACCCTGTTGATCACACATATAAACAAATGCTCTCATTTGCAAATTCTGTGTATTTTAGCTTTTAGTTGCATGAGCGTAAGAAGAGGTTTGCTCTGATACCTATATCTTTAAGAAAATACTTGATATTATAAACAGAGTAAAAGACATGATATAGTAGTGATTACTGAAAAACAAAACAAAAAAAAAAATAGCAGCTTAAATCTATCCGTATTTGAAAAAAATGTAGTCACAAGTACCACGAATGCAGAATCGGAGCAGCAGGGAGGTAGTGCAATTATACTTTTTTTTCTTTTTTGAATTCTGAATCACTGCTATTTAAAAACACCTTGAAGCAAGTCTTGTTTTAAAGATTGTTTTTAAAACTAAGGTAGCAAACATTTTGCCATGTAATGGCAGTGTTATATGCCGTTATCTTGCTTTGTATAAAGAAAAACAACATGAGAGATTTTTAATACTGGAGTTTGGTTACATTACATTTTCAGCTTCTACACAGAATGATGGACACTTTGAGAAGCTAATCCTTATCCAGAAACATTTAATCTCTTAAAAAACAAAGCAAAACAAACAAATAAACAAACAACAACAAAAAAAAACACCCCAAACCTACTTTGCTCCTTTTCACAATAGTGCACATTTTAACCATAATTTAGTTATGGCTACAAAACATCAGAAGATTTTTTTTATGCATCTTCTCTATGGTATTAAAAAAAATTGTGCCCTTCTAGTCTTTAATTGGCAGAAATATGTCCCAAAAAAGAAACTATTGCATTTAAGCCACATCACCCAAAAAAAGAACAAAAACAAAACAAAACAAACAAACAAACAAAAAAAAAAAACAACAGAGCATAATAGCCTTTTACTGATGTGTCTTACAGATTGACATGACCAAAAGTCATATATTTTCATTCACTTTCCAATTCCCCTTCCACAACATGCACCAATTGAATATATGCTCTGGGAGCCATAAAATGTACCAAACATCTATCTCTTCAAAGAATGCATTAAAATATTTTTAAGAATTTTTTGTTTAAAAGGTGAAAAAAATATAAACAAGAAACTGATTCACTCCCTTACTTCATGCATCCATAAACTAAACCGAAAACAAAGTTAAAAGCAAGAACAAACTACTGCTGCAAGTTTTTGTAAGTCCATTTTCTCTGTACATACAACTGCTCAACTACTGAAGGGAAAAAAGAATATAATCCATGGTGTCTTCTGATTCAAAGGGGAGAAAACAAGGCTGTCATTAGTATCCAAAAACTGGTACACATATGGGCTGCTTTTATAACGCATATTCTTTCTCTTCTGTTTTTCATATCCAAAACTTCTAATGCTATTTAGGGGCACAGCAGATTAGATTCCAGCACTTGGTGAACAGAATTCACAAGCTGTGACAAAATTCTGTCATCTTCAGGGTGCAACTTTGTTTATATACACTGTATGTATATATTTCTTTTAGATTTGGCTGTAGTGGACTGGCCATGGTTCAAGTGGGACTATAGCAGTACATGGGTCAGGGACAGTCCATTTTGGCTATGTACACATTCATAGTCGGTCCATGGCTTCCAACTAGTAGCGCTATTTCCGAAGGTCTAATACACAAACCTGTAAGAAATTAAATAATCAACCAGTGTGTTAAGAATTTCATTGTACAGTTTTAGTTTAATGTTTCAATAGTACAGTTTGAAATCTAGTTTTACTTCCTAGTTCACGAAACTGGTAAAGCAACAGTATCATGGCACTGGGCACTTAACCAACAGAAATCAGATAAATCGTCTAAGTAGATGGAGGCAACAACCAGGGCTACTACTACCAAGAAAGAACGTGCTTAAATTTTGAAGATCTACTATTAATTAAAAAGTAGAAAAAATATGCTCAAAATAGACCATTTTCTATCTCTTGGACATGAATGAAAGATACCTTAGGTTATATAAAGCTATAGCTTCAGAAAGCAGCTAATGGCTAATATCGTCTGGATCTTCCTTTTGCTTTCAGAGCTTTCGAAGCCACAACTAATATTCTATAAAGAGTTGGCCAACCTCATCCTGAAAGTCTCTCAGTATCACACATTCCTCAATGCAGGACTCAACTGCCTCTACTTCCCCCTTCCTGGGCCACCAAACACTCTTCTGCAAGGACAGACAAGGTAGAAATAGGCATTAAAATTCAAATCTCGCTCAGAGTGGTATTCTTCTATGCTCATTTTGCTAACGAAGGTTTACATTAAAAATACTGTCCATTTCTTGATTATGAAGATACTCTTTTGGCAGAGTATCTGTTTACATTATTTGAATGAAATAAACATGAAAAATGTACAGCCTTCAGTAAAAGGACCAAAACCATTATCACAAGATTCATTATGAAAGAAGACTTTTGTAGTCACAACCACAATAAGCCACATTTATTTACTATGCTTACACACCCATTCCCGTGGAAACACTTCATTATACTTACTGACCATCTGATGCACTGGCTCCAACTTTGTCTCCTGCTGCATTCCAGCAAACTTCAAAAATTCCACCTGTTCCCCTATAGCTGTGAACTAGAGCACCTGTCTAAAAAATTGAAAAACAGATTCTTAAAATGAGAGCATATATTATTATAAATCCAAATATTGAGGTACAAATATACTCTTACATGGCTTTATTTCTAGCAATCAGAAATAGAATTTAGCTTTGACTCCAAAATAATACAAGTTTTGAAACACTAGAATGTGATATGAGGATCTTTCTATAAAAAGATAACACTTGCCTGCTCTCAACATGTCTGTCTGTCTGTCTGTCCTCTCTCTCTCTCTCTCTCTCTCACACACACACACACACACACACACATTCAGTTTCTCCAGTATTGATAACCATTCTAGCTAAGGTATGTTTGGCCTCTTTGACACAGTTAATAGCTAGAAGTAAACACTCAATGTATGGTTTAAAATAAATTATTGTTGTTGAAGGATGCATGAGTTTGGCCAACATGTAGAGAGACAAAATTAAGTCAGAATTTCTTTGACAAAACATCCTAAAGAGAAAGTAAAATAAGCCGGTAAAGACAATTCCAGTATAAGTCTGTTACTCCATATTTACTGAGTAGCCCCTAAGCTAGGGGAGATATAAAGAAGCTGAAGGAATACACGTCCATTACTCCTGAAGAGGTTAGAAATTTAAGGAAAAAAAAAAAAAAAAAGAAAGAAAGAAACCAAAATCATGCAGCTGCCCCACATGAATACTTAAAATTCAGTAAAAAAATCTATTCTCCTAGGAACCAGTCATTAACCAAGGCAAAGACAGAGGTTCTGCTGTGAGAAATTGGAAAACAATGAAAACTATGGTTCTGATGTTCTGCCCTGACAAGCAGACAAGTATCTCTCAGTTTTACGATAACCAAAAAAGGTCAAACTAAAGGCAGCAGATCTAAATAAAAACAACATGGCAGCAAGGCCTTGTAAATACCTTCTCAGGCAGCCAACCCTAACTTAATCATTGAGACTGTTTTCCTTGCTTTCCTCTTCAAAGTCCGTCTGCTAATATTAAAGTAACCACAGGTGCACTGCTACAGCTGATCACATTGGAAGGTTCAACTGTTCTTTTAACCCTACTTAAAGTTTCTCAAAATTTAAAAGATTAATGAACAAGTGGTAAAAGCATAGTAAGTCTTGAGCTTACTTCCATGGTTAATTAGGAGAAAGGAGTGGCACCAACAAAATCTAAAATCTTTTGATGAGAGAAAGTAAAACCTATAGGACAGTAAATTTGGGGTTTTAAAAAAAAAACAGCTTTCTTTCAAAAGCACTTCCCAATCTCTAAGCTCAGAGTAAGCTATAACTGAACCAAAACAGCATAGTCAACAAGCTAGAGCTTTAATATTCACAAAGACCAATGGATCATCAGCACTACTCAAATCTGTATATATGTTCAAACCAGACTTCAATAATTTATCTGTGAAATGCTTAGGTAACAGATCATATGGATGATAATCCAAAATGAGGAAAGAAAAAAACTTGATTTATTTATGACAAGTGCAGGAGAAGTCATCCTCTAAAACTTACTAGATGCATTTTACTATTTTCAAACTAAAAAGAAAAAAGTAAACTGACATTTTTTGATACGTAGTGTGATACATCTAAACAGTATGGACAGCTGCTCAAATGCCCCTAAGAGCCTATATCAGTATCTTCCATTAGAATCATATACTTCCATACCCAAATTTCATTTAAAACTGATTTTCTCATAATAGAGTAAATAAGGGACTGAAAATGTATACAACAGGCAAATTATCTATGGATTACTTTTAGAAAGTCTCTGCTATTCAATCACAACAAAAATACTAACTTGCAGCAAAAACCAAGGGGAAACAATTAGAACTAACAAGAGAGTGCAGAGAAGTGGATGAATTCAGTCTCAATGTGTCAAAAGTCCTAATGTTCCAAACACAAGCAACAACCAGTAAGTAAAAGAAACATTTTTTTTTATTTTTTTTTATTTTTTTTTTTTGTTTTTAACATTTTTTTTTTGGGACAGAGAGAGACAGAGCATGAACGGGGGAGGGGCAGAGAGAGAGGGAGACACAGAATCGGAAACAGGCTCCAGGCTCTGAGCCATCAGCCCAGAGCCCGACGCGGGCCTCGAACTCACTGACCACGAGATCGTGACCTGGCTGAAGTCGGACGCTTAACCGACTGCGCCACCCAGGCGCCCCAAAAGGAACATATTTTTTTTTTAAATTTTTCAACGTTTATTTATTTTTGGGACAGAGAGAGACAGAGCATGAACGGGGGAGGGCAGAGAGAGAGGGAGACACAGAATCGGAAGCAGGCTCCAGGCTCTGGGCCATCAGCCCAGAGCCCGACGCGGGGCTCGAACCCACGGACCGCGAGATCGTGACCTGGCTGAAGTCGGACGCCCAACCGACTGCGCCACCCAGGCGCCCCAAAAGGAACATATTTTTAAAAAGATGCCATTCATGGTTAATAATAATATCACAAGGCACTTCAGAATAAATTAAGAAAAAATACGATCTTCATAAAGAAATTATAAGACCTCAATGATGGGAAAAAAGAAGACTTAATGAGAAGAAATTTATAAAGTTACTTATTAAAAGTATGCTAATGATGCAGGTATATACGAATACAAATGTCTATCAGTGGAGAATCTATAAACAAACCACAATGAGAACTTGGTATACGAAAGAAATGGCATTATGAGATAGCAAAGGGTTAAACAGTATTGAGACAACTGGTTATCCATTAGATATTAAAATTAGATCTCTACCTCACATCATACATATAAAATCAATCCCAAGGCAGTTAAAAATCCAAATGAAAAAATAGAATAGAGCATAAAAATGAAGGAATCAACACTTTTATTCCCAAACAAATTCAGGAAGTTACTTACAGGGGATCAAGAAGAAAATGCGAGCAAGACTTTGCAGTGTATACCTTTTTAGTGTTTTGAGGGGACCATGTGAATGTATAACTTAATTAAAAATGATACTTGAAATCGATGATTTATGCAAAAATAGTTTGACCAACTATGATGATCAGCTACACAAAGAGCACAGCCCACAATAACTTACTACGGTGTGCTATGACCACTTAAGAGGTGATCACTGATTGGCGGGGAAGAAGGTGGGAGGGTGGGGGAGAGAGTCAAGTGACTGCTATTAAAAAAAACAGTACATGGAGCATAAACACTAAAAAGGTGAGAAAATGAAAAAATTAGAGCAACTGGCTGTTTTCTCCATTTTTAGGAAAGGATCTCTATAAAGTACTGTCCCTACAAAGGTAGCCTTTGTATAAAGTACTGTCCCTACAAAGGTAGTTTTCTGTTGTTGTTGTTGTTGTTTTTAAAAGAGAGAGAGAGAGAGAAAGAGAGAGAGAGCACACAAAAGTGGGGGAGAGGGAGAGAGAGAAAATCTCAACCAGACTCCACACCCAGCACAAGCCCCGCCAGTGCAAACCTGATGTAGGGCTTGATCCCACGATCCTAGGATCATGAACTGAGCTAAAATCAAGAGTCTGATGTTCAACTCAACTGACTAAGTTATCCAGGTACCCAAAGATAGTATATAGTTTTAAATTTATTTCTGATAAGTCATTGTGTTGAGCCATACAATCTTATCCTTTAATACATTTTATTAACTGCTCACATATAGCTCCTTCAAAGACAATTCTTTTAGAAAATAAAGAAATTAGGGTGTCTGGGTGGTTTAGTCAGTTAAATGTCAAGACTTCAGCTCAGGTCATGATCTCACAGTTGGTGAGTTCCAGCCCCGTGTCTGGCTCTCTGCTGTCAGAGTGGAGCCTGCCCTGGATCCTCGGTATCCCTCTCTCTGCCCACCCGCAGGTCCTCATGCTCTCTCAAAAATGAAACATTTTAAAACATTATGAAAATAAAGAAATTATATCACTTATATAAACACGTATCTTAAACTCTCACATTTCATGTCTGCAACCTGTTGAGGAAAAAATAATACAATCTAAATTTATTTCTAAATTCTGGTCTATATCACGAAAATATAACTTCAACTGATTTTAGTCTTTGTAAATTCAAAAAAGGTACTCATCTAGAAACTAAGAATTGAACTAATGTCACAAAAGGAATGACAACCAAAGGAGAGAAGAGTATTTATACAGGCAAATGCTTATTAGTACCTATGAAACAATGTGATGATTTCAATAACTAAGACATACCTGTGTGTTCCAGATGTGCACACATTTATCAAAAGAACCGCTTGCCAGGTACCTGCCATCAGGACTGAAAGCCACACTGTACACAGGCTCTTGGTGTTTTGTCAATGTATGGATGCAAATTCCTCGGTCTACGTCCCATAATCAACAGTAGAATCGAAGGATGCACTGACAAAGGAGGAAACAAAACAATTTTAAAAATAATGAAATATACCCCAGTCCCACCCACAATCTAGAATCATTCCTAGTAGCTAGACACAAATCACACAGTCATTCCTAGTAGCTAGACACAAATTCCTTATGAGACCAGATTGGCTATTTGGAGGAAAGCGTTGCGGAAGCAAAGCTACAACAGGAGAAAAGGCAGCTTACGGGCATCTCCAAGTCTCTAAACTGAAAAACAAAATGAGCTAAATTCACCATATTCCTTTCCTTTCTTCTCTCTTTTACATAGGCTCCATGCCCACCATGGAGTTCAATGTGGGGCTTCAACCCACAATCCTGAGATCAAGACCTGAGCTAACCGACTGAGCTGCACAAGCACTTTTTTTTTTTAACTAATTTTTTTCCTTTTTTTTCCCTTCCTCTTTAAATAATTACACTGATTGATCCACGGTTCTGAACAATGTACTGACAATATTTTTAACTTTATCTTTTTTTTTTATGCTGAAGAAATGTTATTGCACTATACCTCAATTACTTGGGTTTTAATTAATACTTAATTATCATCAGTAAATATTTGATAACTCCAGATATTAAAATCCATTATGGTCTGAAATAAGAATAAAACTCTGGGTTTAAAGGTTTCCATCAAAAAATTATTCCTGCAGGATACGATCCCATTTCATGAACTCTTTCATAACTTTGTCATATGTATTAGAAGCTTTTTTTGTGGCAGACTCATAAAAGAAGGAGTAAAACAGAAATATTACCTTGCTAACATAAGGTTGGCATTTGGATTATTTGTCCCTGGCCCTGTTGGACTCCATTTGATAGTATAAATTTCTTTATTATGTGCTTGCAAATCATGAACACAATTGTCTTGTTTCATACTCCATATCTAAGTAAAAAAGAAAAAAATTATTATATTTTCCCATACAAAGGGTACATTTACAATAATACTACTTTGCCAATCCAAACTATAAATAGTGTAACCAGAACAACGATTAGAGCTCAAGGGAATATTTGCAAAGAAATTAAAATGTAGTATTTATCACTCTTTTAAAAATAACAAATTAGCTTAAAGTCCTTTCCAAATGTTCACTACTGTGAGGCTTCAAGAATGAATTAACTGTAGTTCTAGATATTAACTCTGAGAACTTCAGATAGTACAAACTTCAACATTGAGTAAGTCCCTTGGGCAATTATCCTAAATGTTTACGACATTAGTTTTAACACTGTTCCTTAAATAAATGATCTACATTATAAATTCCTCGTAGAATTTAGAATCAGAAAATGCTTTGTAACAGAGAAGGGCAAAGAGAACTTGCAAATAATACGGTTCATGTATGACACCAAAGCACAGGCAACAAAAAACAAAAAGCCAAATGGAAATACAAAATTAAAAAGCTTCTCTGCAATAAAGGAAACAATAAAGAAAAAGGAAACTGACAGAATGGGAGAAAAAATATCTGATAAAGGGTAATTTTTAAAATATATAAGGAATTTCTATAACTCAACAGCAAAAACTGTAACAATCCAATTTAAAAGTGGGCAAATGACTTGAGTAGACATTTCTTCCAAGAAGATATACAAATGGCCAATAGGTATAAGAAAAGATGTTCAATGTCACTAGCCATAAGGGAAATGCAAATCAAAACAATGAGATATCATTTCACACCTGTTAGGATGGCTATCATAAAATAAAAAAGGTAATAAAATTATCACAGATGTGGAGAAATGAGATCCCTGTTACACTGTTGGTGGGAATGCAAAATGTTACAGCCACTATGAAAAAAAGTATGATGATTCTTCAAAAAATAAAAATAGAACTACCATACGATCCAGTGATCCTACCTCTGGGTATTTATCCAAAAGAACTGATATCAGGATCTCAAAAATACATCTGTACTTGCTGTTCATTGCAATATTAAAAAGCCAAGCTAAGGAAACAACCTAAGTGTCCATCAATAGATGAATGGTTAAATAAAAAGTGGTATATACATACAATGGAGTATTTGTCATTCAGCCTTGAAAAAAAAAAAAAAAAAGGAAATCCTGAAATACACAACAATATGGATGAATTGTAAGGACAAATACTGCATGATTCCTTTATATGAGGTATCTAAAAAAGTCAAACTCAACAGAAGCAAGGAAAAGAATGGTGGTTGCTAAAGGCTGAGGGGAAAAGGATGGCTAACTAACAAGCATAAAATTTCAACTCTACAGATCCGCTGCACAATACTGTACCGTATGCTCAAAAATCTGTTAAAAAAAATATCTCATGTTAAGTTTTCTTACCATAATAAAACATAAGTTTAGAAAATGACTCCTACAGAACAAACCACGAAAGGTTAACAAAGCAATAAATTTAAAATCGTGAGAATGAGGCTTTCTTAAGTTGAAAACATACACGTATATAGATTTAAAAGTCATATTGGCACTGAGCAAAAATTAAGAGAAACCTACACTGAGAGCATTTCTGGCAAAATCATTCAATAAAGGCTTGGGTGGGGGGGTAACACCTTGCCAAACACCAACACCAAACCCAACTGCCAACAACAACAACAACGACAACAACGTACAAAAATTAGGTGCACTTCACATGTCTGCCATGTACTAGTAAGAGATAACAAAGCAAAATCATAAACGTTTTTATATTCTAGATATTTACAACTCCATGTAAAAAACCCCACAATGTTTTAAAACTTAATTTATTTGACCTTTCAATGGCACTGCGACTGTTAACCACTCCCATCCATCACACTCCCTTGCAACATTCTTCTTTAAACACTCTCTTTCCATTGGGTCATTCCTTCTTTTTTTTTCCTTCTAGAAGCTCATTCTTCTTGAGAGGGTAATTATTGGAGTTTAAGACTTTTGTTTTCAAGGTTTCCCTGTTTTCTTAACTCTATACTTTCTAACTACACAGCTTCATCCATGTCTTGGATTTGAATGGCCGCCCATCTGCAGAAAATTCCCAAATTTTTATATCAAGGTTGGAGTTCTTCTCTGAGCGTAAGACCCACCTGCCACCTCCATCTGCATGACTCAAATCACCGTTCAGGCTTTGCATGATATTCTAACTCATGTGCCTTGTTCTCAGAATTTGGCTCTACTACACAATATTGATCCATTTCGTTTCTGCTTTAAAATTCTGACCTTTTATTATTGTTAGGACAAAAACCTCTCCAACACTTTCTAGTTCAAACTCCTAACTGCAACTCAGTAGGCTCTCCAGCCACTGGCCTTCTTTCATCTCCACTTTTGCGCCATACTCTGTTCACAGAGACGAAAGCATTAAGAAAAGCCTTTTTACTAGCAATGTTTGCAAGGGAGCCCAGGCTTGAGAAAAAATGTGTAACTAAAAACACAGCAGGTACTTAACGAAAAAAACCCACCAGGTTACCAAGGTTACATTTAGTCTGTTCACAGGAGGAAAAGCAGTTTTCCTTCATGATTATCCCATCTGTAAGGGTCATCACGCCTGTAGCCATTGACATTACAAAGTTAAGGATAAATTTATTTTCACAAGAGTTAGTATTTTGTAGGAAAGGGCTCAAAGTTTCATTAATATTGGAGATTAGTATTAGGTTGTTCTTTATCTCAAAATGCTTTTTTTCTCTAAATGTGACTGTGCATAGCTGCAAGGTGATAGTTTTGCTTTTAGTCACATTGACAAGAAAAACATAAATTCATGTCAAGCTGCAGATGTTGGCCATGTCAACTAGGCTCACTTACCGAGCTGAAATCAAGAGTTGGAGGCTTAATCCACTGAGCCACCCATGAGCCCCCACACATTATTTTAAATAGAATTTATTTGCCATATTTAAACACTTAAAGCATTTCACACAAAATAAAATAAAAAACAGTGATTAACTATTAAAAAGAAGAGTAAGTCCTGACCCAGGTTTAAGCATTCAATGAACTGTAAGAGAGACATCTTCAACAACCTTACCATGCCCAGAGCAGCCACGCTGCATGGCCCCCCAGTGCATTTCTCCCCACTATCTGAATTACCTTCAAAGTCATGTCATCAGAACAGGAGGCCAGAAGATTGCCAGTTGGGTCCCATTTGATAGCATTTACTTCATTCTAAAAGTAACAGTAAATATTCACATTTTCATTTTATGGACTGGGTTGCTCTTTGGATATTAAACATATTTCAAAACCACTCTGTAATATTACTTATTCATCATAACCACTTTAAAGGAGGGAAAAAAATGGTTACTCACCGTGTGTCCCTGGAATGTTTTAATAGGTCTGTCTTGTCCTAATTTACAGACATGAATGCACATATCTGTACTACAAGAAGCAAAGGTGTTGTTGCTCTGCCAATCAACATCCAATGCTGGTGCTGAAAAGGAAAAAGGGCTAGGTTTGCATTCACTCCACAAGCAGTGAAATCTAGGAGCTTTACTCTTAAACATGGTTGGACATTAAGCATGCTAACAGGAACTTAAACATTTTACTCTATAGTTTTTAAGATAATATTTTTAAAAATTATGGTATCTAAGTATCAAATATTAATAAATTTCAGTTCAGTTGTCTTGATGTGAGACACAACCTAACAGCAAGTACACTGACCTGGTAACCAGATTAGGATTCCTGAGAGCTTGCTCTATAAACTACTAGCCCTGGATTCTTGGGATCTCATTGGTAAAAAATTAAAAGTGATGTCATTACTTCCTTTTATTTCTAAAATTCTCTGGAGTCTTCACTGGACAAGGAGGCTTGGTTCTGCCAATCTCTAACCGTTGTACCCTAAGCAAGTCACTTATTAAGCTTTCATGCTATTTTCCTCATCTGAAAAAAGGGGATAAAGTCTTTTAGGTTTAGTACACAAGGAAGCTGTGAGAATCAAGTGAGATAATGTGTGTGAAAAGTACTTTGTAAATTACAAGTTAGACAAATGTTATACTGAATAATTTCCATTATCCACTCAACTGATAAGTGGAATATTGCACATGATTGCAAAAACATTTTCTTCTAAGTGATTCTTGTCAAATACTGCTTAAAATGGTTATCATTGAATTTAAAACCTCAGATGCCCCAAAGCTGGCCGGCTATTAATACTTATTTTAGCTCTGTGTGATTGGAGATTCGTTCTTTTCATTTCTCCCTGCTCCAAGGTGCAAAGGTTCTCTATAATTAGTAATGCAGATTAAGGTCATGATAGCAAGTAACTGGGTTAAACAATAGGAGCATACAAAAAACAATGGATTTACAGCAGTAGGGACACACTATGACCATTAACCAAGAGTAGTTTTTACATTTCATTTGCCTGGGTGTAGAGATTAAAAGGTGACACATGATCAAAAGAAGACCTATGAATATAAAAATCATAGAAAACTCAGATTTTAGTGTCCTTATAATAAAACTTTATTAAAATCTAGCTAAGTTCATTTGGTTACTTATGACCTATGGCTGCTTTGCACTACAAGGGCAGACTCAACTGGCTGCAACAGAAATTCGACAGCTTATAAAGCCTAAAAAAGTTCCTTTCTTGCCCTTCACAGAACAAGTTTACCATTTAGAGCAAGCACTTAGAGACAAGGAGAAAAATAGGAAAGCTGAAGTTAAGCTGTGTATGCCCATTAATGGAGATATAAAGTATTTAATAAAGTAGGTCAAAACTGGTACCTATGGGGGGGAGGGCGAAAGCCACTTCCTCATTGTATGTATCTACACATAATAGTAAATGGCTATTTTTATACTGAGCATATTATAAATAGGTGTTTTGAGCACTGTTAGACTGATAGGCCAAGGAATACATCATGTGTAAGAGCTTACAACTATGGAAAAGAACAGCAAAAAGAAAGAAGAATTAAAGCATTTATGACTCAAAATGGAGAATTTTGAGCAACTACAGCAAGACATTAAAAAAAAAAAAATCTAGTATATGGTTCAAGATGGAAAACTCCAAGGTGTAACAAACAATTCAAAGCCTGGCCTGGATTAGGCTAAGGCCAGGCCCTCTTTTGCAGAAAATGCTCCCTTCTTCTGTGGTTCCCCTCCTGCTTTCCCATTCTGTTCTCTATAATTCCTCACTTGTTTCTCGTGAGAGTGTTTTCTTAATAAAGCACTTCACTCAAATCCCTTGCTCAAGGTCTGCTTCCAGGAGAATCCAACTTAAATCAGCCAGCAACAAAAAATAGTTTGATCAGTACTATGATCCAAAGTATATCCAACTTTGATCAGCACTACATATGAGCTCTGCTGCTAGTCTGTATGCATCACATCATCTTAGAGCATGTGGATGACTGTCCTGGTCGTTGTCTGGTTACTCTCAGGGCCATTCGTAACACACTCTGTCCTGCTATACTCTACACACAGAGGGTGGACTCTTCCAAATTACATATCCCAGACTCCTGTGCCCACTGGTTTCCAGGTGGGTTCATACGGTGGAGGACACCGTCAAGAGATCACGGTCAAGACAGAGAAGACAGACAATTTTGTTCTCTCTCTTTCAAGGCTGGGTCTCTGGCAGTGGCAACGATTACTCACTCCAAGGTGCCTATTCTTGCCAGATCGTTGTTGTGTTTTGTTTTTTTTAACAGTTCTAATTCCCACTGGGCAGTGAGATCCTGCCTTCTCTATAGTCTTAGGTTTTCTGCAGTTGTTACACTCTTAGTAAACATTCCTGTTTTTCACTCTTCCAACACCTTCCTAACTATTTCCTTGTATTAAATTCCCTTTCTTGGTATCTGGTTTAGACTCTGTTTTCACGTCAGGAATTTGACTCAGTACCTACTACACTTTCATTTTGACACTAAATACTATCACAGAAGATATTTGAAAATAATTTTAACAAACTGCTTCTTTGATAAATAATTTGTCCTAATGTTGAGTGATAGGGGAAAAAGGGCCTGAAAAGTCTAATAAACTTAGAAAACAATTAAAAGTATAATAAAATTCTATAAAGAATGCCAAGTATCTGTCATGACGCACCAGGATGTTATTTCTATGCAAAGCCATCTGCAAAACAGGAGGCTGACAAAATAAGAAGTGGCATTCAAATAAGTATACCATTAGGTTCAGAACAAAACAAAAAGAAACTGTATGGCCAGGTGAAGGTAATTGGGGGAAGGTGGGGAATGCTGTGACGTGAGTTGTAGGATTTATGCTTTGTGATATGCCTAGCTCATAGAATACAATAGTTACAAAATTGGGTGTAATCTAAGAACACATAGTTCCTTACTTTGTATTTATTCCTAAAATGAGTCTAGGTAATGCCAATTCTTTAGGATAGAAATGCATCTCTACTGGGCTCCTGGCTGGCTTAGTCGGAGGAGCATACAATTCTTGATCTCGGGGTCATGAGTTTGAGCCCCATGTTGGGTATAGAAACTAATAAAGAAATTAAAAAAAAAAAAAAAAACCAGAAATGCAACTCTAATAAAATGCATTTTTCTGTAAGTGATATGTGAGAGGTGTGTTTGCTAATACTGGTCTCATTTTATGTATGATAAAAGGGATAAAGAAAAGTTAATTAATTTGACTAGGGTTACACAACCCTTTAAAATCTTGGAGCTAAGATTCTAATTTTCGTCTTCTGCAATTTGATATATTTTGTTACTCCCTCCATCCTTCGTAATTTAAAAACGTAATGAATGACCCAAACCTATGCAGTAAGGAGAGAAAGGCTTTTATTATTCATTTGCATTTTTTTAGAAACAGCTTTATTAATATATAAATCACATACCATAAAATTTATCCATTTAAAGTGTACAATTCAATGGGTTTTGGTATATTTTATTATTAATTTTGATATATTGTGGTCATATTTAACATAAAATTTGTCATTTATTAAGTGTACAATCAGTAGTATTACATTCACAAGGTTGTGCAACCATCACAACTATTTCCAAAACTTTTTCATCATCCCAAACAGAAACTCTGTAGCCATTAAGCAATAATTCCCTATTTCTCCCTCCCACCACTCCTGAGAACTTCTAATCTTTTACTTTTTGTCTCTATGAATTTTTCTATTCTAGATATTTACTATAAGTACAATCATATGATTTGACCCTATGTGTCTGCTTTATTTCACTGAGCACATGTGTGAGATTCACTAATGTAGCATGTTTCAGAATTTCTTTCCTTTTTATGGCTGAATAATAACCCATTGTATGTATAGACCATATTTTGTTTACCCATTCGTCTGTTGGACATTGGGTTGTTTCAACCTATTGGCTACTATTGCTATACTGCTATGAACACTGACATACAAGAATCTGTTCAAGTCCCTGCTTTCAATTCTTTTGGAGATATACCTAGGTGCAGAATTGCTGGATCATAACATGGTAATTATATGTTTAGTTTCTTGAGGAACTGTTGTACTGCTTGCCACAGTGACTGTACCATTTTACAAACCTACTAGTAAAGTATCAGGGCCTTGATTTCTCCACCCCCTCATGAACATTATTACTTTTTATAGCCATACTAATGGGTATGAAATGGTCACTTATCGCAACTCATCTGTAATCATGATTTATGTTTTATACAAAAGTGTATATTGAGAAAATTTAGCACAGCAATTAAAATATGGTAACTTAAAAAGCATGGTAGACTTCTATTTCTGGTCAAGATGGAGTAATAGTGACAAAATTTACCTCCTGCCCAACGACCAGAACAAAATATGTGAAATAACAATTTAAGACACCAGACTTCAAGCAATGAAAGACAGTGGTTCCTAACAAAATGGAAACCAACCACCAATGTGCTCTTAAAAAATTGCCCAAGCTCATAAATTAGGGATGGGGTCGGGGGGGGGGGTGTCCAAGTCTTGGCAAAGGAAAGAGGAATCTCTCTAGGCAGAGATCAATGCAATTCCTGAGCTGAAGATAAAGCTGAGAATCTGGGGAGACCAAGATAGCTGTAATTCATAGGACATTACTGGAAGAGAGAGCTATGCAGACAGAGATGTCACTAATTAGCAGTTAGAAGTAAATTTATAGCACTAAATATCCATATCAGAAAAGCAGAAAGGTCACAAATCAGTGACCTTAACTTCCACATCAACAAACAAAAAGCAAATCAGACAGACACTGAAAGCATGATACATAAAAGAATAAATAATTTTAAAATTCATCAACATTAATAACTCCTGATCTTCGAGGGACATTTTGTTTGGTTGGTTTTGTTTGAAGTAGAGTTGGCACAGAGGGACACTATTAAAACAATGCAAAATGAAGCCACAGACTCCAAGACAGCATTTGTAAATACCTGATAAACTTGTTCCCAGAATAAAGAACTCACAACACTCAGTAATAAGAAAACAATAAATTAAAGGTCCAAAGATTTGAACAGACACTTCACCAAATAAGATCTATAGATGGTAAACAGTACATGACAAGATGCTCAACATCATTAGTCGTTAGAAAATGCAAACTCGGGGCGCCTGGGTGGCGCAGTCGGTTAAGCGTCCGACTTCAGCCAGGTCACGATCTCGCGGTCCGTGAGTTCGAGCCCCGCGTCAGGCTCTGGGCTGATGGCTCGGAGCCTGGAGCCTGTTTCCGATTCTGTGTCTCCCTCTCTCTTTACCCCTCCCCCGTTCATGCTCTGTCTCTCTCTGTCCCAAAAATAAACAAACGTTGGAAAAAAAAAAAAATTAAAAAAAAAAAAAAAAAAAGAAAATGCAAACTAAGCCACAGTGGAATACCAATACCCACCGATTAGAGTGGCTCCAATTAATGACACTGACCACTTATCAAGTGCTGCAAGGACATGGAGGGACTAGAATATCCACCTCTGGTGCAAATGTAAACCAGTTTGGAAAATGTAAACTTTGGAAAACCAGTTCAGCTGTTTATTAACAAGTTAAACATATAACTTCCCGTATGATCTAGCTTTTCTATTCTTAGATATTTACATGGAATAAATGAAAGCATGAGTCCACATAAGATCTGCACATGAATATTGATAGCAGTTTTATTTATGTAGCCCAAAAAATCGGAAACAACCTAAATTTGCTTCAACAGGTAAATGGATAAACTGTGGTGTATCCATACAATGGAATATCAATCATCAACTGAAGGGAATGCAAAACAATTATACAGAGGGAAAGAAGCCAGATGAAAGAGAATACATACGGTGTGATTCTGTTTACATAATGTAAACTAACATGTGGTGAAGAAAGGCCATGAGTGGCTTTGTCTGGGCATAGAGGGGAGAGATCACAAAGGTGCAGGAGGAAACTTCCGAAACTAACAGGTGTATTCGTTATCTGAAGTATGGTGATGGTTTCAATGGTATATGCATATGTCAAAACATATCACATTGCACAATTTAAATGTGTATAGCTCATTTTATGACAATTATACTTCAATAAAGCTGTTTAAAAAGACAAAAATGCATGGCAAGAAAGAATATCATGGGTAAAAAGCCTATTTAACTTGTAAAATGACTTCAATGCCACCTACCTCATCAGGTTGTAGCCAGGACTGAAGGGAATCATGTATAACTACTAAGGGCACCATCTCTAACACAAAGGTGGTTTAGGTTACAGAGTAGCTAGTAACAGTACCAAACACTTAACTTATTTCAACTTTTCATCACTCTTAGGAGGCAGGAGAAACTTTTAGGTGGAAGAGCCAGAGGCCTAAGAGAAATCTATCTGGGTGAAGATTAGAAACAAAGGTGAAAAGGAAGTAAAACAAGTAAACAAAAACTGATGTGTAAATGTGGTAAGCTTTAATCAAGCTGAATTGTTTAAAATGATGCTTGCAAAATTATGTTACCTAGGTACTACAGAACAGTCATTTTTGTACCTTATTTAGCTTGTTTAGTCACACTAAATAGAAAAGACAAAAAGCCAAAATGTCAGAAGCTGTTTTAATTTTAAAGGTGATGCTGTGCTACTGGCTATGTGTGAAAAGGATGTCACCAAAGATTTTAAAATAACCAGTTACCTTCAGTTACCTTTCAAAACAAAACTCTTCCCAATCACAACAAAATCAAAGCAGCAGTTAAATCAAGTAAAACAGTAACACTACTGTTCTAATACAGCTGACCCTTGAACCACACAGGGGTTAGGGGCCTGACCTACCCCCTCCACATGCGGTTGAAAATCCTCATGTAACTTTTGACTTTTCCAAAACCTAACTACTAGCCTAATTGTTGACCAAAGGCCTTATCAATTAATAAACAGTCAATTAACACATATTTTGTATGTTGTATGAATTTTATACTGTATTCTTAGAATAAAAGTAAGCTAGAGAGAAAAAAATGCTAAGAAAATAATAATAAAAAAGAAAATAAATTTACAGTATTGCAACTGTATTTACTGGAAAAAAAAACAAAAAAAACAAAAACACGTATATAAGTGGACCTGCACAGTTCAAACCTGTGTTGTTAGCAAGGGTCAACTGTAGTTATTAGGCATCTTGTTTAATATTAGTAATTATCATCAGGAAACTCCCTAAGAAAAGCACAAAGCCAGGGAGAGCTGGTACTAAAATCCAGCTGTGTCCACTCATCAAGTTGTATACCTGGTGCATGGCTATGTATCAAGGAGGTAGGAGCACAGAATGTTGGTGGGGGTGGGGGTGGGAGGTGGGAGAGGTCAGCTCAGAATTACTGTATTTAAATGTCAAATTATTTTTTAGAAGAGAAATCCATCCAAAGTACCAAAGTTCCAACAATGTTTGGAAAACCTATTTTTTTTAATTTCATGTACACAGGAGGACCGATTTAGAAACGAGTCCAAAATGAGAAATGACAACACCTTAATTTGTATGAGTTTATACATTATTTTCCTAAACATTATTTAGTTTTATCCTCATAACAAATAAGTATAATTATAATCCTTCATTTATAGAGAAAATGAGGCTCAGAAAGTTTAAATGACTTCCTCAGTCTTAAAGCTTGTTAAGGGGGGGGGAACTGCCATTCAACGTTTATTTATTTTTGGGACAGAGAGAGACAGAGCATGAACGGGGGAGGGGCAGAGAGAGAGGGAGACACAGAATCGGAAACAGGCTCCAGGCTCCGAGCCATCAGCCCAGAGCCTGACGCGGGGCTCGAACTCACGGACCGCGAGATCGTGACCTGGCTGAAGTCGGACGCTTAACCGACTGCGCCACCCAGGCGCCCCGGGAACTGCCATTCAAACTTAGACCGCCTGATTAAAAAATCTATGTTTTCACCATTAAATAATACCGATCTAATTGCACTAGGCTGCAAACGCTTTTTTAACAGTAAATTTCACAGAAAACGTTTGATGATCCCCTGACAATTAACAATCTGAAAGTCATGGAACATCAAACTCTTCAAAGGACTAGTAACAAGATTGATATTTGATATTTCAAGATTTTAAGTAAATTATATCCCTTTATAAGTTTAATTAGAAAAACAGAAGAAAGCTCCAGTTCTCATGGAAATTGTGAAGATTTACCTGAATGAAAAGGAAACTGCTGCTTGGCCTCACCAGTATGTGCATCCCAAATAATTGTAGTCTAAGATAGAAAAGAAAAGGAAAATATGTTAAGAGTAATGTTAAAAGGTGTTTATGACAGATGCATACATAAGATGCCTAACTATGTTAAAGCAATGGGAAATGTCAAAGTGAATTTAATTTTTAACATTTACTTTATCCCCAATAGTACGAGAGTATATTTCATTTTTTGGGGGGGGGAAAATGACTATTAAGTAGTTTCAGTTTCCCCTGGTGATTTTTCATCAGTCAGCTTACTTCAGATAATTATTATCTGTCTACAAAATACCAGACATTATATTACAATGCTTTAGAAACTCAACTGCAATAGCGTATTTAGTGTAAAAAATTTTTCTAGCTTTTTAGCTATTAGGAGGCAAATTCTTGGTTAATAAAGTCATCAGCCAATTCTCAATACTAAGATTTTTAAAGCTCACATTTATACATTACAGCAGCTTGAATTTTGACAAGATTGAAGACAACGTCTTGTATAGTATATGCAAGTATGACAATAAATCTGAGTGGATATATATTCAGAACTCCTTTAAACACCCTCCCATTACTAGTGTAACTCTGGGGATGTAAAGCATCATACAGTGGCAATGGTTATTAATGGAACTTTTCCCTCCTATTCCTGGCCTCCTTACTTTCCTTCCTTTTTTTTTTTTTCTCTCTACTTCTGACAACTCATTCAGTTAACTATGATCATATACTTTCCTGGATTAAAATAATCTTTTTTTTTGAGACAGAGAGACCGAGACAGAGACAGAGAGAGAGAGAGAGAGAGAGAGAGAGAGAGAGAGAGAGCACGAGTGGGGGAGGGTCAGAGAGCCAGGGAGACACAGAATCCAAAGTGGGCTCCAGACTCTGAGCTGTCAGCACAAGAGCCCGACGTGGGGGTTGAACTCACAGTGAGATCAGACCTGAGCTGAATGAAGTCAGATGCTTAACCTACTGAGCCACCCAGGTGCCCCTGGATTAAAATAATCTTAAACCTATATTCACCTTGGGAGGTATGGCAAAGGGGCTGACCCAGGAAAATGAAAGCAAGAAGGCTGTATTTTCAACCTATCCATATTTTCCAGCCTAGCTAGGTGAAAAAAGCTGGAAAGATCCTGCATTTCTTACATTTTCAATTAAACACCAGGAGTTCAGCTAACAGACTGGCTCTAAGATTTCTCATGGAATCACTCCGGAGCTATTTTCATAGCTGAGATAAACTAGAAACAAGAGAAAGGAAGCAGAGTATGGGAGGTATGACATTCATTATTCCCACAAATTCCACCAAAACTGAGGCGTGGTCACAAAGATAAAAAAATAAAATAAATGGCATTTTGATGAGTAAATTCAGGAATAAGTGGATAGAAAATCTAAGAGCATTTCTATTATCATCATAAATTCATACCTGAATTTCCCATATATGAATGTTTTGTTGTTTATATGATTAGCAGAAGAAAATACTACTTTAGGTTATACTCTGTAACACATTAACCTTTATAAAACTTAGTTTAATGTTCTTTTACCTTGTCTACTCCAGCACTTAGGATGAAATTTCCTTTCTTATTCCACTTCAATGCAAATATAGGGCCTTTATGCTGCCCCAAGGTGCTAGCAAGGTTACCTAATATTTAAAAACAAACAAAAAAACCCATTAAAATTACTTCAAGCTTTAAACTTAGATCAACAACAATATATGAAAAGACAAATGCTTCATTTACCATCTTTAGTCCATATTCTGGCAAATCCATCGTATGAACCAGTTGCTAGAAGTGTACCTTCACTCTGTCAGAGAAACACATTTCCTTCAATTATATAATCCGAAAAGGGCATTTAATTAGACTATTTCATATTTAAACCTTAGAAATAGCAGATCCTTGACATTCTCTGCCTCAAAATTTCTGTTTGCCAATTCCCAAACTGCCTATTTGGGAATGTTACCAAAGACCTACAAAACACCCTTTATTGCTGTGAAGCTAGTATTTATTTAATCAGCATTCAGTCAGTGTGTGAGCCTTATATCCAAATCTCAAGAATGACAGGAAGCACTCTGAGGCAGGACCATCACTACTTTATGCGTGCTAGGGTCTCCAGTATTCTCATAGGTGCGCATGATGAAGATGGGAGTAGGGTGGTAGACTGGGAAGGACATCAAAATCATATAATAATGATTTAACAGTAAAAGCAAAATTGGCTAAAACATTTTGTTATAAGTAGAAGTTTTTATATGGCCCTCCCTCTAAATCTTTTACTGTCTAAATGAAGCTTGTATTGTGTGTGAGCCAAACAACACTGCTGTTTCAGATGACCAGATACTTAAATATCACTGAATGTTTCTTTCCTTTGTTAATTCTTTCCCAATACGAGATCCTATTAAATAAATAAATAAATAAATAAATAAATAAATAAATAAATACAAGAAAAAAAAAAAAGCCAGAAAAGAGCATAGGCTGACTTTATAGTTAATGAAGTGAGTACAATTGCCTGGAACTACTTTACCACAAGGAGAAATCCATACCAATTTCTCTAATCTTATATTCCCTTGCTGTGTCTGACCTTGATGGTACAACAGAAGGACAGATCTACGGAAGTGCAAGTTACAGAGTGCATGAAACAGACTATTACTGGGATTAGTAAACACTACTGAAGACACAGAATGAAATCCTGCCTTACTCAAGTGCTTTCTTGATGGTGTTTGGAAAGGGAATTGAAAACAAGAATCACCTTTTTTCAGACCTCTCAAACCATACGTTACGTACAGGTAAGTGAGAAACAAACAGATGCTGGTTCTAGAGGTTGTAGACTCAGTCCTGCCAGGAATTGGCTCTATGGTTCTATCTGAGGAAGAAGGAGCATGTTGAAACCAACAGCAAAAGCTTATTTCCAGACTCCACACAATGGGAAGTTTCTTTTAAACTACTGGTCCCCAAATGTCTTAGCTCATGGACCACTACAGTAGGAAAAGTATATTTTAAAGGATAACATTTTCCCCTTTTAGTGGAAGATTCAAGTTCATAGTGAATAATGCATGTTTGAAAAGTCCACACTTTTAAAAACTGTAACTTGCAGTTCAGAATCACCAAGCTCAACAAATCATTTGGTAACCATCCTTAGTATAACCTGTAAATTTCATTAACATATGGCCTCTGAACCAAATAGCATTATCAAGGCGATAAGGCCTCTGACCTAAGATATAAAAATAAGGTCCCATTTGAGAAGATAATTCTTAGTCCTGACCCTACAACCAAACAATACTGTGACATGCTAAACCTCTTTTCATTTTTGTAATTGTTAACTTCATAGGAGGGAAAGGGTAAATACATTGCTGGAAATTTTGGAAGACAACACTAAAGAAAGGTAGCTATGAGTTTTGGGAGAATTTCAAAGAAACTGAAAACTTTAGCTGGAGCAATCATTTTTAAAGACAGACCTCATTCATTGGAATGAGATTCGGAAGATCCTTTGGAAAGCTGCACAAAAAGCTGTCAAACAGAGGCCAGAGGAGGAAAGGGTGTTCATTTGCTGAGGAAAGGACCACGAACCCCATTAAATGCTTGGTAATACTGAAATAGTCCAAGATGTTTCTTAGAATAGGGAGGGTAGGTAAAAAATGGATGCAGAAAGAAAAAGGCAACATGGAAAAGATACAGAACTGTAAAATGCTAACTTTTCACAAATTAATCATGGGCATGAAACAAATGAAGCTGCTAATCACGTATGTGAAAATGAAAGGGTGAAGCTTTATCAACTAGGAGCTCAAACTTTCTGATTAAGTCAGAACAGTTAAGTTATCTCTGAAAGATGTGGAATGACAAACAGAATCAGAGAAGTGTAAGACCGCTACAGTTGAATGAAGCCTGGAAGTGACCTAGACTAATGGCCCCTAAAAGGCAGGCAATCAAGTTTTCATCAGTTGATATAGCAAATGAGAAAAACAAGAACATGCTTTTTTAATGTAAATTTCTCTCCTCCCCCAGCAAAGGACTTCGTAGTTAAGGATTTAGTATGTATGTGCCTATTGTTGACTTTCATCTATTAACTCGTTTATGTAGGTACCATTATCCCACTTGTACCTTCCACGTGAGGAAGATGATGCAGAGCGGGCCACCACCAGTTTTACAAAGGTTCTGCTGCTGCAAGACAAACTGAAGAGCTGCAAGCTGAACCTCGGTCTGACTGCTAGAGGGCCAGTCTTTGTTTTTTTTTAACACCACACTTCAGAATGGGGAGTCCTAGTTTGTTGTTCTTATTAGTGAAATTCAAAAACATGTGGACAAACAGACACAACCTGCCATTAGTCTGAGGTCCAGAGAGGTTAAGTACATTAGTAACTACATTCATCGTGGTTAACAGTGATACTCACATTCCAATCTAGGGATGTCACATCCTTGTTGCTTGGGACATCTTGCCCCCCTTCTCGTATACAATGTCTAAGTACTAACTGCGTGGAGCCACTAGTGCTATTTTCACTAAGATTCCATATTCTTGCTGTTGAGTCTCCAGACCTATAAAGTATGCAACAGATTATTTAAGATCTCATGACATTCTCAAGTATCCCAGAACCAAAGTAACATATTTATATACTATTATTAATAAAACAAATAAAAACTAGAGTCTTAGAGATTTCCATCTCCAGGAGTTTTCTTAGTCTCCATTTTGGGGGCCCTGGGCCACCTTCTTAAGCAGTAAGCTTAATTAAAATTTCTAAGATTACTTCAAAGATTTAAACTTCTAAGATTCTTTACGAAGAAATAACGATTTACAAAGGCAAAAGGACCACAAAGAAGCAACAAAAACCTGGAAATGTAAGTAATGCTTTTATAAAGTGTGTAATAGTTCAGTACAATATTTTAAAAATACATTTAGTTTCACTTTGAGAAACATACCCTGATGCCAAGAGATCACTAACAGGGTTCCAGGCACAGATGAAAACTTCAGATTCATGGCCCCGTAACACAACTGCTTTATTAGGGGGGATTTCAACATCCCCATCCACTTCCATCATATCAGTATGATTATCTATGTCAGCAGAAATAAGTGGAAAATACCAATTAGGTAATATTACAACATCCTGAGGAAGAAAAATAATTCTTAACCAGCAAATACCTCCTTTATAATATGTAACTTTTAAATTGTTTTTTAACTGTCAGGTAATGGTGAAAATGCTTATATAGCACTTGTCACATGAGGACAAGTTAAGTATATCTTTAGTTATGTATGACCATACTATTTTTAAAAGACAAAGATGAGTGTGTGTTTGGGGTGGGGGAGAGGCAGGGAGAAAGGCTGCAACAAGGTTAGAGCCAAACATGGCTAAAATGACAAAATGATCTGAGCTAAATATAATCCACGCCAACACTATTCTGAGTTTCTGCCAGTAGGGGTTGCTGATATCATTCATATAACATGAGAGGTGCCTTTCTATCTCCACGTCAGAGTTTTACTGTGTGTGTTAAAGACTGCATTACAAATTTTCTTTAGAAATCAAAAGCCGAGAAAATTTACCTAACAGTAGAAAATGGTTTCTAAATGTTTAAAAAAAAAAAAATCCATGTAAGTAAATCTATCTTTCTGGAGCTTTAGGAACAGAAATCTGAATTGTGATATAAGTTAGGGAAACAGTTGGCATAAACGAAACAGATGATGTTACTTCAGTTTAGAAGATGAGACATCCACATAAAGCCAGATACTTCTTCTGAAAGGGAACTTTTTAAATTCTGATTTCAGCTCACTTGCTATAGTGTGTGCTCCATTCTCCTCCCCATTCGCTGTGTTTTCGCCATTTTTTGCAGATCCCTGTTGGTTTGTGGCAGCTGTGGCAGCTGCGGTGGCTGCCGCTTGTTGCTGTGCAAGCTTATCTCTGTAAGCTTGTTGTCTTGTTTGTACTACATCAGGCATTACGGCATCTATCAGTGACAGAGACTCTATTGGTCGACCATCAAACAAGGTACCATCCTGGATTTGGAAAATTGTGAGAAAAGAATATGAAAGACAACACATTTAGGGTGAAGCAACTGCAAATAGGTGTTTAAATCTTCCTCCTCCTCTAGTTCATACTGTTAAATGTTGCCAGGTAAAGCGGAGATAATGAAAGAATAAAAAGTAGGCCCAGATGATAAAATGTTTATTAATTAGATTCCAAAATTCCGTTAGCGAAAAGTAATGACCAATATGAAATAGTTCATACAATGGTAAGAGACTTGGTGCCACAGGAGAATGGATCCTTAAAACTAAAAACTTTTAAAATAGTTTTGTTGGACTCGAAAGCTTCCTGTGATTTGATTCAAATATTAAACAAGAAATAGACTTCAGATATTTGGCCATATCTCATTTTACTAATGTTGAAATGGAAGCACAATAAGGTTTAAAAGACTTGTTGAAGTTACACAGCTAGTCAATGGCAACCAAGATCTCTTAACTGGTGCTATTCAAAGTGTGATCCAAGGAACAATGACACTACCATCACACCAGGCAGCTGTTGTAAATGTAGATTCGAATGTACAGAATCAAATTCTAAAGGGCTCAGGAAGCCGGGGTTTTACCAATCTCTCTAGGGTCGTCTTATGAACACTAACATTTGAGAATACCATCATTTAACTCTGAGACTGGTGCTCTGTAATTTTATGGAGTGCTATAATTTTCAAAGCTCCTCTCACGGATATACTTAGGTAGCGCACAATTAATAAAAAGTTCTCCAGCAGGGGCACCTGGCTCGGTTGGTTAAGTGTCCCACTTCAGCTCTGGTCATTATCTCACAGTTCGTAAGTTTGAAGCCCTTATGTGCCTCACTGCTCTCAGCACAGAGCCCGCTTCTGATCCTGTCTCCCTCTCTCTCTCTCTGCCCTGCCCCAGCTCTCGTTCCTTCTCTTTCAAAAATAAACATTAAAAAAAAAAAGTTCTCAGCGGGCACAAGAAGAGACACAGAATAAGTCGAAATAGACAACTGGGCAAATTAGCTGGGAATATGTGTATGTAAGGCCTGACTACGTAAGTCTGGTGAAACATGCACTAACACGACAATCTACAGTGGTGTGATGGGGTGCTCGGAGTTACAAAACACAGCACCTCTTTCTGAGCTGTCACTTATAATGGAGTTATCTGAGGAGTTAGGAGAATTTAAGTAACTTAAAAATATTAATCCCAATGAAGATACATTGTAGAGTACTAGTATTACAATCTACAAAACATTATTTTTCAGATAAAATGAGACTTTATTCCTGGCCACTGGTGGAAATTGTTTATCCACCCTCCACAATACAGGGACCACTTTGGGACGGAAACTACTAAAAGATAATGAGGACACACATAATTTAGTATTAGTGGATTTTTCAGTTATACAGATTAGGAAACCAAAAATAATGAAATCAATATTAGTATACCACATAATTATACTAATGAATATTGATATAGAAACCATGGATGCTTGTTTTAAAAATACTTGTGAAAGGGAAGGGGGAGCATGTTAATCTCTGCAAACATGAAATACGACGAAGAGCTCCACGTATTTAAATCCTGACATGTATGAAATTTTCAGCTAGATAGGACCAGGATTTCCAAACTTTTCTCTGCGAAAGGCCAACACAGTAAATATCTTAGGCTTTGCAGAGCATAAGGTCTCTGTAACAATGATTCAATTATGCACTGTAGCACAAAAGTAGCTAAGATAATATTTAAGTGAATGAGTGTGGCTGTGTTCCAATCAAACTTACAAAACAGGCAAGCAGGCAGGATTTGGCTCATGGGTCATAATTGGCTGACACTTAAATTAAACCACCTATATATGGGCCTTAGGCAATAGTATCAAGACATGGCTTTAATTCTAAATGCCTTCCAAAATCAGGTATAAGCACATAACCTGCGGTTTTTAATTCTTCAGACCATCAATTATCGGTTGTCAGCATTCCACAGCAAAATGTAGCTGCTTTTGCAGAAACTTATTTCTTACTATTTACTATGAACCATAGAAGGGAAATAAAACAGAGATGATGGTTCTTACAGTTGGGAGCCAACGTGCCTTGCCTGTTCAACCTGACTGTGACATAAAGAACACCACCCTTCAATTTTGTCAACCTGGTAAAGCTAAAGTCAGATAATGAATGAACAACCAAGATATCAGACTTAAGGACACTATTAAGAGTTAGTATTTGAAATAATTTTTCCTTACCTCATTAATACTAACTTCTGCCTCTACATACTGTAGACCTTTCTGGATGATAGAAATCAATGCAGCAGGTGGGACGAGGGCACCATTTATGTTAGACTGACTGATATGGCTTTCTATACCAAAGGTAAATGCTGAATGAGAAAATCCTAAAAGCAAAAGGAAAGGTATAAGAATTTATTCTCCCAGTAGCAACATGCTATAGGACACAAGTGAATGACCTCTGTAATCTTTCAAAATCATAATCCATCCATTTGAAATCCCAAACTGTTAGCTACGATTATAATATGTTTTTACACAAAGAAGTACCAAAATCCAAACATTATGAACTTTTACATCATTCCCTTTTTTGCCTTAATTACATAAAATACCCTTTTTGCCTTAATTACATAAATACTATTTAAAACTTATAATGCATATAAAATTTAGCCAGGCAACATAATTTCCTCAAAAAATAGCATCAAACTTTAAAGTCAGGGGAAAAAAAGTCTTTGGAAATCATGGGAGTCAATTGCTTCACTCGAGATAATTAGGTCAAGATAAATTAAGGTGACATTTAATATTTCTGTAGTATATTTAAATTTTCTACATACAAATGTCAAAACACCATATAAATCCAATATTTTGCAGTTTTTTCAAACTTAGGAAATAAAAAGCCAACTAAAATTAATATAAAAATGAAGATAATTTTTATGCTTAATCTCACTGTATGCATGAGGTAAGTGCCAAAACACTTAACTAATTCTTTGCCACTTAGTAATAACCCATCTAAATGAAAGCTTTAGGAAATGAAAGTTGGCAAGTAAAAATCCAGTTTCTACCAGAAATTCTAAATTTAATTTGAAATACTTAAACCCAAAACACATAATAAAAATCTCTATATGTTGGTCTTGCTTTTATGAAAGTCAAGTCCAAACTCAAACATAAATTCTAGTAAAATCACAGACCCAAGTGAGGTTATTCTCTTTACTAAAACATCCTTCAGACCTCATCATCAAATGTCATTAATGTATTTTAAACAATTCAATTACATTATATGAAATGTTAAGAAACTTTCATACTAAGTAAACTAAATGCATATGGGCTTACTTGTGTCTTAAACTGATTTAACCTATGTAATTAACTGTTGCCTAGCCTACCCTAGTTTTTTTTAGTGCCTATTCTTTGTCTTTTTGCATTTTGTGCTTCCACTTTTAGGCTTCTTGTGGCACTTATGAACAGTGTATAATAAAATACTCTGGACTCACAAAAAGCATGTGGCTAGGAAATATTTTAATTGGTCAGTAGACAAGGTATACCTAAAGTTGTCCTCCTGACTCCTTTCTTCCCTCTTTGAAACACCTAGCCATTCCATTCCTGCAACCCACAGTGAGAAGTGAAAAAAGATTACTTGAGACTTTAACTCATGATTTTACCCACAGGCAAGATCATTATTAACCACATTTTTAGCTTAATTTGAGCTCACAGAGATGGCTAAGAAACACAGCAATGAAACTAAGAAACGCATCAATGAAAGCGAGCATCATCTGCATTGTCCCTATAGGAAACTCAGAACTACCTGAATATACGTAGATTCCAGGTTTCAGGGTAGAGGGCTACGATAAAGGCCGGGAAGGATGGAAAGAGAGGGTAAAGATAAGGCAGTGAAATCCATACGCATGAGGTTGGAGAGTCCTGTTTTTAATTATACACACTCCTCCTTAAATTCTGCAGTAAGTCGTAAACAGGGGGAGCTAAACAGCCCAGTGGCTTAAAGATTTAACAAGACTTCAAGATGGACAATACCATGTATGGAGGGTCTACATCATGCAACACATATATAGTTTTATATTTTATAAGCTGAGTCAGCAGATAGGAAAACAGCCATAAGAGGATAAGGATTTATTTTTAAGTTTTTATTTAAATTCCAGTTAGTTACCATACAGTGTAATATAGTTTCAGGTGTACAATACAGTGATTCCACACTTCAGTACAACACCTGGTGCTCATCACAAGTGCACTCCTTAATCCTCATCATCTACTTTTACCCATCACCTCCCCTCTGATAACCATCAGTGTGTTCTCTGTAGTTAAGAGTCTGTTTCTTGGTTTGCTTCTCCTTTTTCCCCATTTGTTTTATTTCTTAATTCCACATATAACTGAGATCATATTAGGTATTTGTCTTTCTCTGAGTTAGCTTAGCACAATACTGTCTAGCTCCACCCATATTGTTGCAAATGGCAAGATTTCATTTTTTATGTCTGAGTATATTTCATAGATAGATAGATAGATAGATCACATGTTCTTTAAGAGGATAAGGATTTAATTCATTCAGAGACGACTGGAGGTAACTACTACATTCTGCTGCTCCTATGGAACAATTAAGTTAGAATGTAGTCAAAAATAAAGCGAAGACAGAGTGAGCTCCTGTTTACTAATGGAAAATAAAGGATTACATCATTGTTTGGTTTCAACTCAGGGTGCTAGAAAGTGGTGTTAGTACTGCATGAAACATTAAGACATCTCATTCACAACATTTTTAAAGTGTTGTGATTTTCATAAGCCTCACAAAATTTTAGCAAAGTCCATGACATTTGTACTCTCTAATTCACGAGTACAATTTAAACCATCAAAATCATCATATTTACACCCCGTTTAAATTAGAGTTCAAGCTTATGTCCAAGCTTGAAGAGTTGCAGGTGGAACAATGTCAATTTCTGGCTGAAATATTGCATATATCCTGAATTTGTTCTGTCAGACCAGGAGAGAAACTATCACAGGTCCTTACATCCATCTCTAGTTATCACACATTGTGCTTACAATGTTCTCAAATAGTAAGAAAATAACTCTGAAGGGGTTATTAGCACTGTTTTGACACTTCTCATTAATGTCTACCCTAAAAATGGTCCATAATTAAAAACCCTCTGCTTCAATAAATGTGGAATTGAACCGTAATTTTTATTATTTCTAGTCATAGCATTATATGGCAGCTTAAAATTATGTTCAAGACTACTTATTAAAAAAATTTCTTGGTGTTTATTTATTTTGAGAGAGAGAGAGAGAGAGAGAGAGAATGAATGAGCGGAGGAGGGGCAGAGAGAGTGGGAGACACAGAATCCGAAGAAGGCTCCAGGCTCTGAGCTGTCACCACAAAGCCCAATGCATCGGGACACTCAACCGATGAGCCACCCAGGTGCCCCACACAACTACTTTTCTTATTCCTCTCCTTAAAACTTGTTTTTCCTTAGAAATTTGACCTTACTTTATTACACTTCAAAGTCGTCCTAAGTTTTACCCAGGCTCCTGATGTTCCACCATTCACAAAATTCTATCAATCCTACCTCTCTGGTCTCTGTCATCAGCTTTCCTTTTCTGCTAGAACCTGGAGTTTAGTCCCCATCATCTTTTGCCTACAGTTACTGCCCTAAGTTCCTTTCCTTGTTCTCCCAGCTCAGCCCATCTGTCACACTACAACTAGAGTATTACCTGTGAAACAAAACCAATCATATCACTCCTTATGTGGGCATTTTCAATGATCCCTTTGACCTTCCTAATAAGGACCAAACTAAGTATGACACACAGTTACCTTTGTAATCTGACCCTATCTATCTCTCCAGACTCATCTTCCCAATTCCACGCCACCCCCCTTTTGCCCATTGCACATTAAATTCAAGTATTTGCCAGTTACAGGTAACACTGTGAATACATTAATGCTATCTCATACTTCTGTACCTTGTATGTTCCAAAGTCCTTTTCTCCTATCTGAATGAGGTAAAGTCCTTCCTTTCACTACCCCAGAGGGTGGATCATTCTCTTCTATACTAATCCTAAAATTTGTGTTTGTATGGTATTTACCACACTGAATGGTTATCTTGTGTGTGTGCAGGACTGTATGCATGTGTGTAACTACTAGACTGGGCAGCTTGAAGAGTTTATGCCTAGTAAATCTTTTCATTTACTAGGGCCTAGTCTCCTAGGAACGACTATTAGAACCTAGAACTAGAACCTAGAATCTCGAATGTTACCTAATTTAACTAATGCTCAATAAAATGTGTTAAATCAGAATGCAATTCTACTATAATGTATTTTGGCACATCAGAATATCTATGAATCCAGAAAAAAAGCATAGGACTTAAGCAAAACTAAAACTTGAACTGGGTTATGCCAAAAAGATTTCGGTTTATCTGTAAATATATACGCATGAAATACTTTTCCAGGGGCAACTTTTGATTTACAGAATAGAAGGCAAAGAGGGTCTACCTAAATCTGTGAGATGCTGGAAGTCTGCCTTGACTGCTTAAAATAGCATCCCTTCTTTTCAGGAGTGAGAACAAATCTGATATAAATAATACCTCTGTAATCAAGTACTCTACAAATTTGCTACGGTGATTAAGATTTGGGAGGCAGAAGAGACTCCAGAAGGGAATAAGGCTAAAAACCATTAGGTTCAGTATACAGTAACTCAGGAATGAAGACAAGCAGTGGCCAGAGTGAGGGAGGCATGGTCACTCATGAGACTACACATGGTTCCCACATAAGAAACAAGATCACAAAACAACTGTTTGCTATACAGTGCTTGTTACAAGGAGTGCTTTCCCTTGGGATGACAGGGATCGTAATCTCCAAGACATGTTAGTCCTCCAGAGCATGCCAACTGTACTTTGCAAATAGGAATGTGAAAATGGGCCTTGGACATTATGGCTATGGTATGGACTGCCTGAACCAACAAACAAAGCTTAAGTGTTATCATAACACAGTCCAGAATGAAAATCTAATTTGTCCAAGATCCTATTTAAACTTCAGGTAAGAAAAACCTAGAAACGTATATCCTTGTTCCATCACCATACACTTCCTTACCCCCAAATCCACTTCCAACTGTCCCTACAGACCCAGACTTCTGTTTATTCAAAAGTTCCATACTTAAATGCTTAAAGATTTTACAAGGTGTAAAGAATTAGGGGGGAAAATGCTATAGAGGATCTCGCATGTGAAGACTGAGATACAGCACTTAAATAAAGGACAACGTGGAGAAGAAAAAAATTACAATAGCAAACTCAAATGCAACTGTTAATATTTTATATTTCCTTTTTTTCCTTTATACAGTTTTCCTCCATCACAATATAACACATCAAGCTATACAATTCTGTGCCCTAATTTTGTCTATATATATATACACATATATACATATATATATATGTACACATATATATATATAAAACCATGAACATCCATATAAATGTATTTCTGAAATAATTTTAATATTATCATACTATTCAGACAATAAATGTACTCAAAGTAGTAAATTATTCATCCCATCGATGGGTATTTGGACTTTCCAAATGCTTACTACTTAGGAATCTCTCCTCAAATATCTACATGTATAGGATTTTGCCATGTATATACTTTTTTCTCCTTAGAATGAATTCCCCTCAAAAGTTGAGGGGAACATGAACATTTTATAGGAAGTTTTCACAATTGCTCAACTGTTTTGCCCCCAAATTGTGAAAATCTACAATGCCATCAGCAATTTATGTTTCCCTATACCCTCCACTATGCTAGGCTATCCTAAAAAAAAAAAAAACAAAAAAAACAAAAAAAAAAACCAAAAAACCCCACAGATTACTATTAAAATTGAATAGTTCTCTGGCAACTATTAAAGGACATTTATCTTTTAACAAGTATGTCAGTAGTGATGTGTAAATAGGAATTTCTTCTATCAGCAAAAAATAGTCATTCAGCTTATAAGAGAGAAAAAGTGACTTCAAAGTATACAGTTTACCACTATTTTTGACAACCTGTTTTTATTTTTTTGTTGTTAATTAGTCATGTGTACAACAATTCTATGTGACAAATCAATGTTACTGCATATTTGATTTGATTACAAAGCAAAATTATATATACCTAACTTGCACTTCTGCAGCTGGCCATTTACTCATAAAAATGGTAAGACTAAAAGTGGACATATCCGATCCTGAGCTCTGCTCACTCCAGGCCTTCACAGCTAGTGGCACTGATAGCCAGTTTAACCTGACTCCATTCAGGCCTTGTTGTTAAAGTCGGTTTATAAGTGGCACCAGAAGGAGGATGTGGAGGAAGGAATGTTTGAATAGCTCATTTACTTTTATCTGAATCAAAAGAAACTACACTGTCATTTGCTGACATTTTCTTAGCCATCGTAGGGGTTAACACAAAATCATTAAATGAAAAGAACCAACGAACAGGCTCTTTGGTATTATAGATCAGAACCTTAATGTTATACATAAACATTCTGGTTAGCTTGTGCCTACTGTAACATGTTTAGATGTCTAAATTAAGTGTGTATGATCTTATAAACAAATACTAGAACATCTCATGGAAGCATCATCTCAGAAAAAGTGGTATGGTACAAAGCCTCTCTCTCTAGAGAGACTTGAAAAAGTTAGTGAACAGTGGAGCAGGGGGCTGGGAAAGACAAGATGATGTTTCATCAATCAAATACTCGGAGCTTACATATATCATCACCTTCTCATAAATGGAGACTATATGGCAAGATGAACCTCAGTTCTAAAAACATGAGGATTTAAAAAAAATGTAACATTCAGAATCACAATCTAAAAAATAGCTCAGTGGTAAGGACATATTGCTTTTGCATTTTCCAATTAGTCTTCAATCACAAAATGCAACTCTTTCAGTGTGCAAAATATCAAGTACACCACGAACAGAAATGTCATTGAGCTCTTAAACCTGAAATAGATGACAGCTTTATCTAGAATCAAGAATTCTCCCCCAAACCAAATACACAATTTACGCAAAATAAAATTACATCTTATACAGAGCAACAAGAAAAACGGTAGCACAACGGTCACAAGTGACTGCCAGGTACAATTTCTCTAGGAAAAAAATAAACACGCAAATAACTACACGAGAGTCAAAGGTGATGTACAAGAGGAAAAGGGAAAAAAGGGGGAGAGGGAAATTTAAAAGGTCCAAACCACCTTAAATCTCCTAAAGTTAACAACGCATCAAGTTCTGTTCCACACACTTAGCATGTACCTCTTTGTGCTTATTCTGCATATGGTTGCTAGATGTGAGTTATTAGGGCAATCAAATTATTAATGCCCTTGGGCGAAGGCTAATTAAATGGGGCATACTGCATATCAAGTCAATCATTACTTACGGTACTACACTGTCAATACACTCAATTTTCATCTCAAAGAGAAAAAATTTTATTCCCTAGGAAATTTTTATTGAATATGAAAGCCTAGGTCTAGTTCACAAAAGTACAAAATGGATACCAAAGTAATTGCTTAGGGTGAACTTCCTGGAGACAGAATTAAAAAAAAAAAAAAAAAAAGTTCAATACTTAATACAGATATCCTACAATAAATATACTTTCCTCTTAATTAGTTTCGATGAGTAGAGGAGGATGATTTATTTCAAACAAAAGCCTATAAAACATATGCGGCTGAATATCACAATATAATCCCTTTTCAACAAATGTTTACAGATGAAGGGGAAAAAAAAATCAAAAGTTACATAATTTGAGAAGAGGAGAGGGGCTTTTAATAGATAATATCTTCTAGAGCTGATAATAGTCATAATAGGATGATCATCACATAGTAAAAGTATTTAAGATGAAAACAATTTAAGGGGTTTATCCTCTCTGGGGATGGATACCACAGTCCAGTCAACATTAAACAGTTTACAGAAAGCAAATATTAGAAGTTCTTATTGAAAACATTATTCTAAATTATGTACCTATCAAAACAGAACAAACCTTTCATAAGGGTTTTTTGGACTTCTGAGAGCTTCCAAGTAATGAGACAAGCAAGAAAAGAATTTACTTTCCTTAGTGGGTAGTCTTTACAAACCAGTCCTTTGAAGGTCTTTTCACAGACACTTTCTTTGTCATGATTATTTCTTTCTTCCTATCTCCTAATCCAATTCAGTACTCTTTTATAGGGAAAGTAGCAATATTAAGATTCTAGTTCCTTCTGTATTGCTTTAAATCATTGAAGAGAAATTCTTATGGCCTTAAAGTAACTTGCATATTTCTTAGACATTAATGACTGACCCTCAGTAATTATCTCTTATAAGTTAACAGTGATAAGTACATGGAAATACACCTAAAACCACCCAGAAAAGGAGTTACTGGATTCCAAAATTGAATCAATTGCAAAAATGGCCATTTCTATGTCTAATTAGAGATCAGAACCAAGAAACAGCTTTGGAATAAGTCTCAAGTGCTAAGACGAGTTAGATTCTGAGCTCCATCTGAAACCTGATCTGAGCTGACAGAACTATAAATTTCTTAAACTCTTTCCCATTTCCTACTTCCGGAAGTAACTTCAAATGAATGTCTCATGGTATCCTCCTGATATAAACATGCCTCCTCATTCCTGCAAAATCTTGCCTATAAATAGAAATACACCACTTTTAGTGGCAGCTCCCTGTTTAGGAGATATTCTCACACTCCAAATCTCAATGTGTACATATCATGCTTTCTATTTTATCTTGAATAATTACTAAATATAATTTTTCTTTCAAGATATTGTGAACATGCTACATACCTGTTGTCAACTTTCTTGTCAAGTTCTAATTGTCCTACACCTAATATGGACCAGTGGCTTTCAAACTTTATTATGCCTAAGAATCACCTGGGGCATTTGTAAAATGCAGATTCCTGGGCCCCACTCGCCGTTCTCTAAGTGATCCTGATGCAGGTGGTCAGAGGATCAAACTTTAGAACTCTGGTATAGGCGGTTCTTAAATTTATGGCAAGTTGCATTCCTAGAAAAACTGCCATAAGTCAAAATGTCATTAGTTGAATCTGATTTTCTCCTACAAATCATAATGTAAATAGGAAGTTACAAATTAATAAAGGGACTGGTGTTTACATGTTGAGAGATGTGGCTTAACATCACACTTCATTACCAGTACACTGTAAGTATAAACCTTTCTAAAGACCACAGCACAACTAAGAACACAGTAAACAATTATGAAGGACTTAATATGATAAACAGCAGTCTACCACATGAGGTTGTTTTTTAAAATATAATTCCTGCTGTATTTTACTGCAACATGAAACACCTTAAAACATGAAATTTCAAAGGGTTTTCTCTGAGAACACAGGCAAACTTTAAGAAGACTTTTGATAATATTTAACCGTTGGATACTCTTTCAGAAATTAATTCAGAGTATTATCACTTTGTGGGCTTCTGTTTGCAAATAAAATCTGAGTGTCATTAACATGTCTAACTCCACCTTGCCCCATTTCATCTCATCACAGGATGCAACTGAGCTCATCTCCCAAAACAGCAGTTCCGTAAGATTCAACCGGAGCAATTGCCTTTACAACACACTAATGAACCACTGCATACATTCCTCATCCACTGATCCTTCACAATGTTTTCTCCTTTAGTGTCCAAGCCTCAAAAGCTCTGGCTTAAATGTGGTCAGATTCAAAGACAGAAAAAGCAGGGAGTCTGTTTTTGACCTAACAATTCTTCCAATTTTGGACAAAGGTACTAAATAATAGTATCAAGGCACGGTGCGTTGTATCAAGCATATGTGTTATGTATGTAATAATCACCAGGTCGGGTCACTACTTTTTCCACTTCGTTAATCATTTTAATCGTCCTCAAAATATTCAGTGGATATTGTCTTTGGATCTGCCTTCAATACCAGTTTGCCAGTTGAAAAAGAAAACAAAACAAGATCTTTCCATTTCAAAGCTTCACAACAAATTATTCTGCCTTAGTTGGTTACTTTTAGTCTCTTCTCTCTTTTTCCCTTTCTGGCCCTCATTAGATATCATTTTCTCAGCTGTTTCAGGCCAGAGAGAGCAGTGACCGTGCCTGCGAATAGAAAACCTCCACCGGAGAACAAAGCTCAGAACTAGAGTGCAGCTGAGAACAGCTCAGCAAGCAGTGGGGTCTAAGATCTAAAGCCATGTTTGCATTCCCTGTATGAAACAGGACAATTACTAAGCCCTGTAAGAAGAATTAACTGTAGTTTCAAAACCAAAACTGAGGGCTCAATTCCTACTCTATGCCTTTCTGTCCTCCCTCACACGCCACTACCATAGTTACTTTTTTATACACTGTGCCTCACCTTACAATTACAACATTCCAACTTTATGATTTCTAAAATTCAACCTCTCCAGCGTATTTTCAACTACCAAATAGTTCCATCTCATACTAACAATCTGAACTCACCAGTGACGTCAATCTTTCCCACGTCCTGTGCCCTATCCACCCTCAAGATTTTTTTCTCTTCTACTTTACAATTTTTGCTTAATTCATCCCACATTTTCCTTTGTAGTCTTCCTTCTGTTTATAATAATGCCTCTTATCTGTTTTAAAATGATCACTGATTTATTTAATATTTATTATAAAAGGCTTCCAATGATTTATATTTATTAATCACCTGCCAATAAACACGTTAGAATTCAGGTCAAGGATAATCTAAATCAATTGGGATAATGATTATGAAAGCATTCTGAAAAATTACTGTTAATTTAGTTACTGCAATTAGGATCAGTAACATTTAGCGGAGGACTGTAAATATACATTATCAAACTGATGGTACCTGAGAGTTTATATGTTCCTACTAACCGTGTGCAATCTCACTTCGTAACAACTTATAAAAATGGTCTTTGAACACTGAAAGCCAAACCATTTGTTAACAAATATTTGCCTGACATGATTCCAACATATTTGAAAGAGTCAGAGAGTTAAACCATGCAGTAACACATAGCTTTAAAATGGCAGTCCAGACATTAAGGAAACATACAAAGTTCAACAGTTTGGACTGATACAAATTTCAAATGCATAAAAGGTTATTTTGAGAATATTAAAATAATTTGAGGCCTATTTACTTTATGAAAGTACTCACCTGACTCTTGCAAGTATCTATATACCAAGAAGTTGACCTCATCACTGCTTATACTCATCTTTATTCCCACTTAAACCATGAGGTCACAACACAGGATATAACCCTAAAAATAAAACAAAGTTAATTAAGTATTTTCTCAATAAAATATTTTTAAACAAAATGTAAACAATGTTGTAAAAACCATTTGATTTTATTAAATGATGTAAAATGAAGGTTCTATATTGCCTAATAATAAACCCTAACAAAGTTTTTCCGATAGTTAGTAATAGATTACACAACCAAAACATGGCTGGGTCTATTTTTCTGCAGGATAACATATTTGCAAAAAAGGATTCAAAATTTATAAAAGGGCTGTAGCATCCTATTTTATTTGACTGTATCCAATAGCGTAAAAAGTTGTTTCCTCTTTATCCTTAACTGTAAAAAAACAGAACATTTTAGGACTCAATACTATTTAGGAAAAGAATGATTTTAGAACGTTGGATGTGGGACAAGCCATCTATGCTGGTTTTGTCTACATAATCTGGTAGAATTTGAAGTCCCCATTTTCTGAATATCTAATCTGCAATGTTCAAGTTTCAAAAAGATCTAGGTATATATAAAGCAGAGAGGTGGGAATATAGTTTCCAGAACTCAAATGATATTCTCTTAATGGACATACTTAAACCCTGCAATCAGAGGGAGGGAAAAAAGGAAACAAGACAACTAACTTAATTATGCCCTAATTATATTTATATGTTCTCATGTCATGGAAATTATTTTAAAAGAAGTCAACATTTTTTGCAGAGTCAGACAGTAAATATATCAGGCTTTGCCACCCATACAGTTTCTGTTAAAACCACTCATCTCTGTTATAGTACAAAAGCAGCAACTAACAAGATGTAGACAAATGAGTCTGGCCATGTTCCAATTAAACTTTTATTTATGGACAGTGAAATATGAATTTCATATGACAAAGTTGTAACATAAAATATTTTCCTTTTAACTTCTTTTTAAGCACTTAAAAAAAAACCCTTTCTTAGCTTGTGGTTCTTATAAAAGGCTAGTGGGCCAGATTTGACCTAGACTGTGTACTTTCTTGGTCTTTATTTAAAAAGGATATACTGACATTTCTTCAGTATAAAGGTGTATCCAACATCATGTGCCTATGTTGATTGTCCTGCCACATCATGGGTCTCTTTATGATGCAGCGGTCACAGTATATTTAAAAGTCACAAATTAACAAACACCTGAGCAGGCTGCCATGTGACAGGAACCATTACTGCCCTAAGTTGTGGAAAAAGTGGTGACTAAGCATATCAAGCTTCTGTCGCAGAAAAGAACAAAGACAAACAAGGAAGTAATAACAATTTTCCAGTGACACACACAGAGGAAACCCTAACCAAATTCAGCAGTATGGGAATACATCTTGAAGAAAGCATCACTGGTGTTTAGACCTGCAAGGATGGATGGGGAGAGTGAAAACACAAATGTTTTAGGGAGGAAGGCAGGGAACGTAAGGAATCTAGTGAGCAGTAACAGTCATGGAAAGGCTGGATGAACAAAGAAAAACAAAACACTGAAGTAAGCCTTGAAACACAAACAGAAACCATGTTCTGAAGGACCCTGACAGCATCACTTAGAGAAAATACACTGAAAGGTTTTAAGCAGGGTAGCGGAATGAAGAGACTTACACTACAAAAAGATCATCCTGGCTCTGAGATGAGGAAGAGACTGGAAGGGACTGTAATAGGAGGATGCTGCAGTAATCTAGTGGACAAATGAAACCTGGGCTGTGGCACTGAAGCCAGAGAGAAGTACAGGGGTTCCAAAATGTGACCAACAGGACACAGAAAGAGGAAAAACGAAGAATCAAAGGTTTCTTTTAGGAAATCTGGATCAGCAATACTTCCACTTACTGAGATGAGAAACTATGGAAGAAGAGTAGCAATTATCTTCATATAGAGAAAAAGATATTCTCCCCAAAAATTAATTCATAGTACAATTAACAGCCTGAATGTTTCAAATGATAAAGATAAATACTCCTTTGATTATTTCGGCTCAAGACATCTTGTCTAGATGTTACTATGGTACATTAGGTGATTTATGCTCTGGAGGATATCTTGCTAAAATAATCTTGACCCAAAGTAATGTGTTGCAATGTGTCTGGTACACACAGTGGATATTAAATAGCCAATTTTTAAAGCGTGTTGAACCGAATGATTTTAAAAGACAAAACAACCAATCCCATACCATTATAGAATTATGTGAAATTGAATCATAATTTGACCAGTCGTGGATATCTGTTTGTAAGGGGAATAATTCATAACTATTTCATTAACAGGATAATTTCCCAAAATGAGATGTGCTAGGTAGAATCCAAGTGAAACAAAGAAAACAGAATAACTATTCTTTTCCCTTTATCATTCAGTTTGACACTCAAATAATAAACACTGGCACTCAAAGACCTAAGATGCAAAGGTTTTCAATTAATGCTTGGGTCCGATAAGCTAAGGCCATCAATATCACAACTTAAACCAGTGATCAGTGGTGTTTCAGCATCACCTAGTATATTCCGGGGCAAAGAAAAATACGAACCAAACTGATATAAATTATTGCATATAAAAGTTCTAATACTAAGTACATGTTGCTGATACACTTTAAAAAGTCATCACAAAGAACACCAAACACGCAGAGCAAAAAAGTTATTATCTGTTCAAATTACTATGAACTGGTGTATTCCACTGACCATAGTGCTATGCCAATTTCTGGAATCAAGGGTAACATTTTTTTAAGGGAAAAGGATGAATTATTCAAATTTTAAAAAGTATTATTCCAGCTGTCATCCTACTTCAGCTAGCTCTTTTACATCCTCAGAAAGAACCTTATCGTCACCCTTATGCCAAGTGTATTCCTAAAGCAGACAAAGCTGTGTGCTGAGATTGGAATGAAGTAAAAGTTGGCTCACGCCTTGCAGAACTCAGTTTTTCAATGAAGAGAAATATATAAACAAACATATCATTTAAAAAAAATTGTAAATTTAATGCAATCCTGTTTTAGAGGTTTCCATCACAGTTGCAATAAAACTACATAGAGTCTACAGACTTGAGTCTGTCCACTTTCAAAGATACTTAATTCTAGAATATGGTTCATTATGAAACTGATCCTTTTAAATTGTAACCTCAAAAAGACACCTGAAAAGAAACAGGAGATTGGACAACAAAATAAAACATTAAGACAGTCCCTGCTTGAACACCTCAGTTTTCATACCTGAAAAGCCTGTATGCCAAAGAGAAAAATCAGAGAAAATACCACCACCTCCCTAGTAGACTCAGTATGGCTTTGCAGAACTGGTCCGTTTTGGTCTGTTTGCTTATACAGCTAAGGTGGGTCCTTTGTAATGCGATGTAGTCTTTGTCCCAGGTAAAGACCAGACATTCAGATACTAGATGTCACTCATTTTCAGAGGGTATACAAGAAATTTTACCACTGTATCTCCTCCATTGTGGTATCTTTCAGAACAACTATCCTTAAATAAGGTCACAAAACAGCAGTGAGAAACTCATCCAATCTTTATCCTACACCATCCAAGTGTCAGGCCTGCTACAGATTATTATGTGTAAAATAAGGAGCTGATGGACTATTAAATAAATAAGATACTCAAAATAAACTAACCCTTCCTGAAGTCACAAAACAATTTTTTGTATATTCTGCTTCATCATACTTATTTATCCTTAAATAGTAAATGACTGAGTTCTAATGAATGAATGAATAAATGCCAGTGTACTTCCCCATCCTAACTCTCAGGAACATCCTATAAACTCATAAAATCTGTTATTTGAAACTCGCATCATTTATAGGCAATTAGTTATTTAATCAGATCCATAGCTATATTAAAATAGTCAAAAGTAAATATAAAAGTCTTTTTTTTAATAAACTTTTTTTTAAACGCTTATTCATTTTTGAGAGACAGAAAGAGACACAGAGTGAGCAGGGAAGGGGCAGACAGAGAGGGAGGCAAAGAATCCGAAGCAGGCTCCAGGCCTGATGCGGGGCTGAGACTCAAGAACTGTGAGATCATGACCTGAGCCAAAGTTGGACACTTAACTGACTGAGCCATACAAGCACCCCTAAAGTTAGACTTTTTAAAGAAAGTATTTATTTTGAGAGAGAGAGAGAGAGAGAGAAAGAAAATGAATATGCTGGTGGCGGGGGGGGGGGGGGGGGCGCAGAGGGCAGACAGAGAATTCCAAGCAGGCTCCATGCTGTCAACCCCAAAGTGGGACTCAATTTCATGACTGTGAGATCATGACCTGAGTGAGCCAAAACCAAGAGTCAGACACTTAACCGACTGAGCCACCCAGACAGCCCACAAAAATCAATCTTAACTAATATTTAGCCAAAGCATTTTTATTAAAAGTATACTTAGTATTTTAAATGTTCAGTATGAAGTATTTTACTTTAAGACTTTATAGAGAATAATTTAACAAATATTATAAAAACAGGACTGTTGAGACAATTCAGCTATGATTCATTCAACTGAATATGTACAGCATTTTCAGCATCACAAAACTGAGTTCAGCATACACACACTGAACAATAACTGCCCCCACACATTTAATCATCTAGATCCCCCTCAGAGAAAGATGGATATTCTCTTCTGATTTCATTCCTGGAGCAAGCCAGTGCCTAATTATGACCCTAAATCACATTATTTTAAATTTAAAAGAATGGAAAAAAAAGTGAAAGTCATGGGTAGAAATAAAGAAACCAGAAAGATCTTCTTTTTTTTTTTTTTTTTTTTTCAAAGTTTTTTTTTTTTGGGACAGAGAGAGACAGAGCATGAACGGGGGAGGGGCAGAGAGAGAGGGAGACACAGAATCGGAAACAGGCTCCAGGCTCTGAGCCATCAGCCCAGAGCCTGACGCGGGGCTCGAACTCACGGACCGCGAGATCGTGACCTGGCTGAAGTCGGACGCTTAACCGACTGCGCCACCCAGGCGCCCCAAGATCTTCTTAAATGTCCTGCCGACCACACACTGTTAAGAGATCTGGAAACCCTTTGCATGACACAGAATCAAATGTTTAATTGAAATTACTTTATCTTACAAAATGTATAGTGGTGGCATATTATCTCATAACAGAAAATTTTTGTGCTGCTCGACCATTTGGATGATCCTAAACTTTCATTATTCTAAAACTGCCATCAGGATATTTATGCTTAAAGTAGTTTTCTTTCATTTCTTTTTGGCAGGTGTGCCAAATATGAATGAATATTTCTCAGGATCAGGAAAAGTCTCTACAAGTAAATGACAGGACCAAATGAAATAAATAAATGGTTAAATGGTTATTCCAATTATTTTTTTTTTTTAACTAAGGCCTGTTCAACACACAATGTTATATTAAGTTTCAGAAGTACAACGTGGTGTACATTATACTGTGCTCATCACAAGTGTGGCTACCATCTGTCACCACACAATGCTATTAGAATACTACTGGCTACACTCCTCTTGTTGTACCTTTTAACCTCATGATTCACTTATTCCATAACAAGACCCCTCTAGATGAAACAGGAAAACGTTCAATTTCACCAATAATAAACATAAAAACATTTGGCCATAACACTAGCAAAGATTTAAAAATAATACTCAACATTATCAAGATTGTGACAAAACAGAAAATTTATCTTTTTTTTTTTTTTTTAATTTTTTTTCAACGTTTATTTATTTTTGGGACAGAGAGAGACAGAGCATGAACGGGGGAGGGGCAGAGAGAGAGGGAGACACAGAATCGGAAACAGGCTCCAGGCTCTGAGCCATCAGCCCAGAGCCCGATGCGGGGCTCGAACTCACGGACCACGAGATCGTGACCTGGCTGAAGTCGGATGCTTAACCGACTGTGCCACCCAGGCGCCCCAAATTTATCTTTAAATATATCTACAAATATCTGCCACAGCTATTACTCGTGGTTTGTGAGTTCAAGCCCCACGTTGGGCTCTGTGCTAACAGCTCAGAGCTTGAAGCCTGCTTTGGGTTCTATGTCTCCCTCTCTCTCTGTTCCTTCCCCCACTTGCACTGTCTTTTGCTCTCTCTCAAAAATAAATAAAGGTTAAAAATTTTTTTTAAATAAGAACTGTTTTATTACTGGCAAGTAACTGTCAACACCACCTTGGACACTGGGGGTTACCTTTCCAAGTAAGTATCAATGACCCACAGGGTCTCAAGGTGATTGTTATGCCAGGGATGGTATGGTGCTGGGAGTCCACCTAACAAGAAGGATAACTTAGGCTTCTCTGGAACTCAGCAGCTGAGACATGGAGTGACTATAATTAGCAAGATGAAGAAAAGGGTGGCTTGCCTCTTACAGCTTCTATTGCCAGTATCTGACAAAACACACCACTATTCCTGCCTTCCAGATTTGGACAACTACTCCATTCTCAGCCCTGTGGTTTAAATGGGATGGACTTCCTGGTTGAAAGGAAGGCACTTAGTCAATCAGCATATTTTATCTTCAGGAAGGGCTGACGTCCCACCCCCACAGATACACATTACCTCCCTCCCCTCTGATCCAACTCAATCACTCCTGGTGAATGAATGCTAGAAGACTTTTGCTGGTTTCAAGGAAAGACAACCTCCTCCTTTCAGAAAGGAGTGGGCAGATAGCAAGGACACTATGTACATAATCACTGAGGTTAGAGCAGAGATGAGAGAGAAACAGAAAAGCACAGCAAAGAGACAAGAGAAACTGTTATTAATGACATCAGGTTATCTATTAAGCAACTGGATTAAGTACTATCTGAAGCTAATTTACCACTGTAATTCAGTTAAAGAAATCAAAAATTAATTTTATTACCTAAGCCAATTAGATTTGTCAGTTGCAACCCAAAAAAGGCAGACAAATCGGGGGAATTATCCAAGACATGTTTTAAAACAAGAAAATGACTATAAAATTCGTGATTGACCATACCTGGAGAAATAAAAAGAGGGGGGGGAGTCACATTTTTTCAGTTTCTAGACCAGAAAGTATAAAAAATTACTCATATATATGGGGTGCCTAGAAAGCACAGTCCTCTGGGGAGTCACACTTTATGTATGTTGAACTAGAGGTAAAACAGGACATTCCAGCAGAAATGCTCTAGCGTAGTTATAATATTACAGCTCACATCTTATGGAAAGTGGTATCTCTCATTCTGTTCCCCTCATACAGGAAAGCCAATCTCTAGTTACTTGTATTACTTTGGGGTGATAAACCAATCCAAACAAATGCAGATGAGCTACAATTGGGGGGGTGGGGTAGTGACAAATGAAAAGTAAACACTGCAATGGTCATGCAATTAACAAAACCTAAGAGGGGAAAAATGCATTAAAGCACTGTTTTCTGACCAATATATTTTATTCACTCAGTCAAAACTTCGGTTAAACACTTCCAATGTACCATCATTCCAGACAGGTACTGGAGATGTGGCTATACAAAGGAGACCAAGGCCAGACCTTGTGACTTTACAAGGTGTTGTGAAGAAAACAACTAATTGCAACTTGGATAAGAAAAGATACAGAAAATTATGGAAGCACAAACCTCCAGGCTGAGGGTATAGGTAAGCAAAGGACGTAAAATGCAAGTGGCTTACAGGTTTCTGTCAGTATTAGAAGAATTAATTTTCTTTTTAAAATGTTTGAAATGTACCAAGTTATCTCTGCTCCCATGTGTGTGCACACTGCTTCTCATTCATTTGAATGTTACGGAAATGAAGCAGAAGAATATTTGCATTTATTGAGAAGCTCCTGCATGCTATGTACGGGGTTAGGCATTCTACACATTATTTAATTTCTTCTTCAGTATTTAACTTCCTCATTTTAGTATCAGAGCAGAGACATATAAGAACTATATTTCTATATATTATTAAAATACTAACATGTTATTAAAATACTAAACTACTTTCCTCAGGACATAAAACACACACACACAGGAGAAAGAGTATGGAATTTATAACATAAAATAATTTAATGACTATGAAGAATCAAAATTCTTAGTACTGGAAGGTCCTAAGAAGTTGCTAATTCCAAACCATGACATACATTGCCAAGGCTCCATGTACAATGCAGGCTATCAGTGCTCAGCTTACATGACTATGCTGGGAATGGCAGTCCTAACCTGGTCAGCCAGCCACTGCAGTGACAAACAGATGATTACAATATCCTGCTAACTAACAGTCTCTAAACTCACACAGAATCATTTATCAAAACTAGTTTGCTGGGTGTAAGTTCTCAATCTGCTGTGAAGCAAAGTAGACCATAGTTTATTTCAGCAAAGTAAACCATTGCTGCCATATTACTCACTGAGTTATTGCAGGAAACTCTTGTCAAATTGTCTTGCTAAAACCAAAACACACTGCAAAAATACATCATCATAACTAACAATAAAAAAAAAAAAAACACAAAGTGTATGTGGGGAGGCAAATGAACCAGAGGAGAAAAATTAAATCAATTTACTTATTAGCAAAGTCATGGTGGTTACGACCATCTTATGAGCTGAAATGTCCCTGTAGAATTCTTATGTTGAAGACCCAACCCCAGCAGTATCTCAGAATGTTACTTCATTTGGAGACAGAGTCTTTATTTAAAGAGGTGATAAAGTTAAAACAAGACCATTAGGGTAAACCCTGATCCAATATAACTGGTGTCTTTATATGAGGAGAAAGATACTTGGGATGCATGCACAAAGAAAGACTATGTGAGGTCACAGTGAGAAAGAAGGTGGCTGGCTGCAAGCCAAGGAGGCCTTTAATAAGTAATCCTGCCGACACACCTTGATCTTGGAATTCCATCATCCAGAACTATGAGAAAATAAATTTCTGTTGTTTAAGCCATCCAGTCTGTGGATTTTGTCATGGCAGCCCTAGAAAACTGATATACACCCATTATTACAAATTCTTAAAAACTGTGATCATTCATCGGGAGCCTTTAAAATCACTGATGTTAAACTCACAATGGCTAGGACCTGCCTTTTTGAAAATTTGCCGCTATTTTTAGGAACCCATCCTGTTCAAAGACATTGAGATTAACAGAATACATTAACATTTTATAATCATCTGCCCCGCAATGCTCTTCTCCTTGAACTGCTCCCTCTCCCCCACCATGAAACTCTCAGGAACAGCACTGAAAAATGCATTACCCTTCATTTCCTGCCTCATTAAAAATAATTAAAATTCTACCAATGTTAGACAATAACACTGTTGTGTGTATAAAATATGGTACAATGAAGGAAGGTATCTCTTAAGATTTAACTTTGAAGTAGTTGATAATATAGCTTAAAATATGTATAAAGCACATTTGAGAATGTACTTTTGCCATGCTAAATCTTATAAGGTGTCACAAAATTTTTTTAGACTAAATGTAATCATGTTTTCCAAATTACTTTTGTGAACTATACAGCACAACATTAGGGGGGTGCCTGGGTGGTTCAGTAGAGGTTGAGAGTCCGACTTCAGCTCAGGTCATGATATTGCGTTCATGGGGTTCGGGCCCCACATCAGGCTCAGTGCTGACAGCAACCTAGAGCCTGCTTCAGATTCTGTGTCTCCCTCTCTCTCTGCCCCTCCCCTGCTTGTGTGCTCTCTCTCTCAAAAAATAAAATGTTAAAAAAAAAATTAAGTGCAACATTAGGATTTAGAAATAATCTGATAATCTCAGAAAAAAACACCAAGTTCTAAACGAAATACTTCAGCTTATTTTAATACTAACCAAACTAAAACAAAAACAAAACCCATAACAACAAAATCAAATCATCTGGCTGATTTGTTAAAGCATTAATGTCAAACAACAGCATATTTACTTTTTTGTGTATTAGCCCTGAACTACAACTACAGCTTAATTATCAAACGTTTTAAGAATATCTTTTTAAGGCTACCTGTAATATTAAGTCCAAAAAAAGCAAAGAAGTATGTTTCCAAAGAAAAAAAATTCTACCACTCTTCACATTAGGATAAATGTTAAGTTTAAACTGTATTTTTAAAGACCCGGTCTCGGGAGATAATTTTTATTCACACTATTAAAAAGAAGAGAATATCTTTTTATAAATTTAAGTATAATTAATATACAGTATTATATTAGTTTCAAGCATACAATATGATTCAACATTTCTATACATTACTCAGTACTCATCACGAGAAGTGTACTCCTAATCTGCCCCCCCTTCACCTATTTCACCCATCCCCCCCACCAACCTCCCCTCTAGCAATCACCAGAGGTTGTTCTCTGTATTTACAAGTCTTTTTCATTTGCTCATTTGTTTCTTAAATTCTACATGAATGAAGTCATATGGAATTTGTCTTTCTTGGACCTATTTCACTAAGCATTATACCCTCTAGGTCCATCCATGTTGTTGCAAATAGCAAGAACTCATTTTTTATGGCCAAGTAATATTCCATTGTGTCTGTGTGTGTGCGTGTGTGTGTGTATACATATATAAAATCTTTATTCATTCACCTATCGATGGGCACTTGGGTTGCTTTCATATCTTGGCTATTGGCAAATAAGGCTACAATAAACACAGAGGTGCATATTATCTTTTCAAATTAGTATTTTCGTTTTCCTTGAGCAAATACTCAGTACTGGAAGTACCAGATCATATGGTATTTCTATTTTTGGATATTTGAGGAACCTCCACACTTTTCCACAGTAGCTGCACCAATTTGCACTTCCACCAAAAAGGAGAAAAATCACCTTTTAAATTTTTTTTTTTTTCAACGTTTATTTATTTTTGGGACAGAGAGAGACAGAGCATGAACGGGGGAGGGGCAGAGAGAGAGGGAGACACAGAATCGGAAACAGGCTCCAGGCTCTGAGCCATCAGCCCAGAGCCCGACGCGGGGCTCGAACTCCCGGACCGCGAGATCGTGACCTGGCTGAAGTCGGACGCTTAACCGACTGCGCCACCCAGGCGCCCCGAAAAATCACCTTTTAAAATAAAAACTCTGTATTTCATTTGTTTTATGTAAGACTGTTTTTTGGGGGGAGGGCTATCTTTGATAATTTGAATATAAAGTACCAGTAAAAAGTCAACAGCATCCTCAAGAGAAAAAAAATGCAGCTTAAATTTTTTAAACAGGTAAGATAGTTTGTGAAGGCATTTTACCTTCTAGTTTTGGCACATGAGCATCTTCCAGTAATTTTTGTAAGAGTGTAAAGGCTACTTTCTTTTTAATAGTTAAAGGCAATTTTTGTGCTGTGAACATTTTCTTCTTTTGGCTCTTGTTGGTTTGTTTTTTTGTCAGATTTAATGGTCACTGACGTTCCAAAGTTTGTGAATCTTAAGAAATTAAAGTATGGTGATAATAACTTAGAAGGGAGATGCCTCTAAGTTACCTTTCTTTTCCTTCTTCTTTTTTTTTTCATTAGAATCTAGAGCCCTCAGATATAAATTAAAGATAACATGACCAAGAAATAAGAGCTCAGGTAGCCTCTATAATTTTAGAAGATTTAAATCTTCTGGGCCTCTGTTTCTTTATGAGGAAACATTAGATGTCTCTCACTTTTAAACTTTTAACGACTAGAGTCAGTACAAGTACATAGGGTATTTATGTATGAATCTTACAGGCTAGCAAAGAGTCACCAGATCATGCAGTGATTTTTCATAAATCATTTTTAATAGATTTTTAAAAACAGATGTCAGATGGACACTTCCAGAAATTAGGGAAAGAGAAAACAAACGACCCCGCCTCATTAAGAAACATTTAAGTATTATGCCCAATGCTTATCAGGCCAACACTCCTTTATAACACTTATATAAAGACATAGGCAAATGGTATACCAAACCAATTATTCATTAGTAATTGAGACTTCTAATGTCAATCATTTATTTCAACTGTGATCTATACCAGGGGTCTGAAAACTATGGCCTGTGTGTCAAATACAACCTATCACCTATTTTTGTACCACCCATAATACCTTGTGGTTTTTACAAAGCACAGAATGGTTTTTACAGAACATTTTTTTAACAGAACATTTGCCATTGATTTAGCGATAGGGAACACTAATTTTGAATCCCAATTAAGCAATATTAAGTCTCAGCAAAGCTCTCTAGACAGAAAACAGTAAACTAGCACCAATTAGGTAATGAGTCAACTCTGATTTAAGTTAAATTGACATTAACTACAGCCCCATTTCTTTTTATACCCAAAAGACCTCTGATGAGCTGCCTCACAGTCCCTAGATGTGCACTTTAACTTGCCATATACATAAAAGAATAGCAGTTTACATAGATGTCTTCTAACATCCCTTTAAAATATAAAACTATATGACTTCAGGATGGGCTCAATAAATAATAAATAAATGATTAAATGACAGCCAAAGTATACTGACAGAGGAGTGAAGAGGACAAGAAATTAAAACACTAAGGGAAAATATTTTTTTAAAGATTTTATTTTCAAGGAATCTCTACACCCAACATGGGTCTCAAAGTCACAACCGCAAGATCAAAAGTCTCGTGCTCTATCCACCGAGCCAGCCAGGTGTCCCAATAGGCCATATTTTTGGTACATCTTTTCCAATTACTGAGAAGTAATCAGTCATAGGACGACTTAAGGCAAACCATTGTCAGTCTGGGAAAGAAAAGTCTGGAAATGAAAGTTAAGTATGAAAATGAAAATCAAGACACTAGTTCCCCTTCCAACTAGCAAAAAAGTTCTGAATGGGAACCAGTATAAGAAAAGTAACAAAATTTTCTCAATTAAGACAAACCAACTTACTATCCTATATTCTAGCTTTGGAACAGACATGAAATGAGGATATGAAAGACTAAACCATAGCTAAAACTTTAAAAAGACAATCACATGAATGGATGGAAACTTTGCTTAAAAATGAGGTATTATAGGTAAAGAAAGAAAAGAGGTACTAGGTATAATGAATTCAGAGTTATAAATACTACTTATAATAGTATATGTGAAACAGTTTATTAGACAAGGATTAGGTATTCTTTGGTTCCTAAATAGGGCAGTCGGGGAACTAAGACAAAACTAAGAGTACGGAGCCGTAAGTGAATCAGAGCAAGTCCTTAGACTGGCTTTATTTGGTAAATCATTTGGAAGAGCAAAAGTAAAAACAGGCAGAAGACTGTTCTAATGGCAGAAATACATGATTAATATAGATCAAACATCCAAGTATGGGTAAAAAAAAAAAAAAAAAAAGGTAGAAGATGAGATCGACATTCATCCCAATTGGTAATAAATGCTTGTTCAAATCAAGTGAAGACAACTTAAACCAAATTTAATACTCAGATAACAGACTGGTACACACCTGTATACACACACACACACACACACACACACGCACGCATGCACACGCACTCCACGAGCCAGCTACCAGTAAACCTTGGAAGACAAAAGGCAAAAGAAAATGGAGTAGAAATTGATGATAGATATGAACTGAGATAGGCTCTGAAGTTTTACTGAAAACTGGGGAAATCCACCATGAAAGTGTCAGAGGTCAATTTCACAGGGTGAAAGAAAACAGTTGACAGTACTGTCCTGTAAGATTTTTCCCCAAAACCAAACAAACAAACATGCTCACAGAGGAACAACGACACTGAGGCCCTGCAGTGTCCATCCTTTGTTAAGTACTCAACCCAGTCAGGCTACAGACTAACTGCAAATACCATCTTATTAAAAAATCTTATCAATACTATCTTATTAAAAAATCTTAAAAATATTTATTTTTAATACCATCTTAGTAAAATATATTTCTTTCCATTTCATTGTAAATGTACTTCAATGCTAACGCTGTTCAAAGTGCTCAAATCTAAAAATTAGATTTGTTATCTTTGTCCTGCCCATGACAAAGTTTCATTGATTTTTTATTTAGTATACAAGTTAAGTCTCAAAGTGAGGCCTGTAGACCCCTGGGGTTCCCAAGACATTTTTAAGGGGTCCTCAGGTCAAAAATTGTATAGTACTAAGACATTACTTGACTTTCTCACGGAATTGACTTCCATACACTGATGTTACAGAGTATTAGTGGGTGAAACTGCTCATATCGTAACGCGAATCAAGGCGGTTACATCTTCCTATATTAGCAGTCATTATATTCTTAATTATCATGCACTCAAAAAACAAAAACAAAACCCACAAAAATTCTTCACTGAAGAATTCCCTTGAAAGTAGCAAAAATGATTAATTTTATTAAAATTTTAATCCTCAAAAACACATCTGTTTGATATCCTACATAATAAAACAGTAAGTACTTCATAAAGCACTTCTGCTGCACACTAAAATGATGGGGGCGGGGGTCTCAACGAAAACCACTGTGCAATTGTTGAATTGCAAGTTTTCCTCACGGAACACCATTTTTACTCCCAAGATCAACCGACAAAGTATGGCTTTTCATACTGAGAATTTGGCAGGCATTTTTTTGCAAATAAAAAGTGAAACTGTCACTTTAAAGAAAACAAATAGCAATATTTGTTGACAAGAATAAAACTTAAGCTTTTAAGAGAAAATTAGGATTTGGAAAATATCAGCCACCATGAACTTATTAAACGGTTCCCAATTTTCAAAAACTTTTCTGATGAGATCAGTGGTGATGTTAATCACTCTTTTTCTGCATACTGTAGAATGAACATATGGAAGGTCTACATAACTCAGTGAACAAATGTTTTCCCAATGACCAATACATAATTACGCATGGAGAAATGAAGTATTCTAAGTTCAAGAGAGACTAATGGATTTTATCTAATAATACAAAAAGTTCATGGATAACATTTCAGATCCTGCACTGCAACTAATCGTTAAGAAGCTTTGCACTTGAGGTGCCTGGGTGGCTCAGTTAGCTAAGCATCTGACTCTTGATTTCAGCTCAGGTCATGCATGCTCTTATGGTTTGTGAGATGAAGCCCTACATCGGAATCTGCGCTGACAGCATGGAGCCTGCTTGGGGTTGTCTCTCCCCTCTCTGTTGTTCTTCCCCGCAAAATAAATAACCAAACATTAAAAACAAAAACAAAAAACTATCCACTTGAGATTTAGCAGTATCAAAGAAAATATCCAAATTCATATGAAAAATAAAATTGTATTTTGATTTGAAAAAGTTATAATTATACATCTTTATTTTTTTTTAATTTTTTAATGTTTGTTTATTTTTGAGAGAGGGAGAGAGACAGAGCATGAGTGGGGGAGGAGCAGAGAGAGAGGGAGACACAGAATCTGAAGCAGGTTCCTCCAGGCTCTGAGCTGTCAGCACAGAGCCCAACATGGGGCTTGAACTCACAGACCATGAGATCATGACGTGAGTTGAAGTCAGACACTCAACACTCAACTGAGCCACTCAGGTGCCCCTAATTACCCATCTTTGTAAAGCCAGATGTTTTTTCATAGATTTCAACTCCAAGAACATACCTCACCATGAGAATGCAGAAGGATGTTTGAGAACCCAGCTATATTGTAGTAAGCCAGAGATGAACAGAAATTTGCAAAGAAGTAAATCACCGTCACTCTTCTCATGAAAAATTTTTGGAAATTTGGAAAGTACACATTTTTCATAAAATACCATTTGTGTTCACATGTTATAGATGGGTTTATATTAAAATGCATTGGTAACATAAAACTTCACAATTTTAATTTCTGGTGCAGCAAATATTGCTAGTATAAAAACTGATTCCTTCTTGGCAATATTTGTGCTAATCTTTTTGGCAATCATTTGGGGAAAAAGACCTCTTAAGCCATGCTATGTTCAGACTGTACCAGGATATAAATCTTGTTTTCTGTTATGTTCATGTTGAAATACACACTGGTACCCAGCAAATTTACACCTAATAAACAAAAAAGTTACCTAAGAAGTCATAAAAACCCTCATGCAAAAGCACTACTTTGGATAAAACATATGGAAATGTACTAAATAAAACATGTAAGAGTAATAATTACACATTTTCTGAGACTACACCTCTGTAAACGGACTTTGGTCCAGATACAATCACTTGATTCAGTAATTTTATTTAAATTTAGTTTCTCTATCATTCATTCAACAAATACTGAGTGCTAATACATGTTTGGCATTGTTCTAGGCCCTGAACACTGTAATAAAATAGAAATCCATTAACATAAAGCATGATATTATGAAAAACAGGCTCCACGGCCAAGCTGCGGATTGCATCCCATTTCCTACCAAATTCTAAACAGCTGTAGGAAAGGTGTGGTAGCAGCAGCACTACCACAACACATTTCCTTCTCAGGGTGGATTCTCACAGGCCTGCATGTCTATTCAGACCCATCACTTGTGTCCAGTGGTGAGGTTCCAGAGTGCTGCAATCCCTTTCCCACCAACTAAAACATGAAGTTGGTCAAACATGAAGGTGGTCTCATTTTGTAACTGTTATATCCCAAAGAGAATACATTCAAGACTATAAGTAATAGCAGCCTCCTCTACCATATACATGGAAACAAATAATGTAAAACTTTGTCAGTACAGAATCAATCCAATCATAGACTCTATTAGCTAGACAAGAAATAAAGAGAGATGGCTAGCTGAGCAACAAATTTGAAAATTCTTTATGGTCAGATTTCCAGGATACCTGGTACAATTTCCGTGCCTGCCTCTGAGGACACAAAAGAAAAAAACCAGAGGGAATGTAGAGAATAAAGGAAATCTAGGGAGTACAAGCTCATCTGTGACTTGTAATGGCAAGTAAATAGTCCACACTCTCTTTGCTACTTGTAACTGTATCAATAGTTGCTGTGAATACATTAAAATAAATCCAAAACATAAGATAATAGGGCTTCTCTTCTTTTTGACATTCTTGTATACATCCCATTGTCACCCTTTTGCCAGGTAGGGAAACCTAGGCCTAGGCAGAATTGCTGTGTAAATACAGCTTCCCTAAAATCTATCATTCTTTTCCCCGGACTAAGCACAACAATACTTAACACTATTCTACCAATGAAACTCTCTGCCTTGACAACTTTTTCCATCTTCCTCCGAACCCCACCTCTGACCCCTACACTCCCAAACCAACTGAGCCCTTTGCTCTCCTCAAACAGTATTTATTTATAAGCTACGTTTTCTACATTAACTCCTCAACCCTCACCACCAACAAATACATTTCATCACTTAAAGCCAGGAAGATGACAAGCTTAACAAACTGACAGAACAAAATGTTAATAAATAACAACTGCTTAGTGTTCTGCTTTCTAAGGAATTTATATACAACAAAGGCACAAGTATATCTCCTTAACTCAAGTTTCTCATATTTGAGTAATATCAAGTGCCTTCGAAAATTTTAAAAAATCAGTTCCAAGGTGTTTGATGTCTAATGTAAACTACAGTATTGAAATAAACACAAATAGCTTTACTTTGCTACAAAGTGGCCATATGGATGATCTGAATATAATCACATGTCTAGCCAGGCTGGCAAGAACAGAGAAGAACAAAATATAATAATTTTTTAAGAATCATAATAGGCCAAGGCACAAATGAGCTTAGCAGGGGATAGAGAGCTAGGGGGAATATATTACCCACAGGCTGATAAAAGCTAAATGAACACAAAATTGTATGAGTAGGGAGGGGTGGAAAAATACTTAAGCTAGAAGGTTCACCCAGTGGTTCTTCAAAATGTGTTGCACATTAAATCACCTGGGGAGCTTTGAAAAATCCTGATGTCCATGTTACTTACATCCCACACTAATTACACCAGAATTTCCAGAGGTCAGAACCAGATGTCAGCATTTTTTTTTTAAAGATTCTTCAGGTAAATACAATGCACAGCAAAGTTTGGGAACCTACTGTTTACCCAACAGAAAGCATTCTGATAACCTGCAAAATGTGTTAAGAGAAAGAGCTCTTCAGATCACTAAATACTTTTCAAAATCCTTGTGACCTCTATATCGGTTTCTTGCCATAACAATGTACCACAAACCAGGTGGGTTAAAACAGAAAAGTATGGTCTCCATTCTGGAGGCTACAAGCCTGAAATCAACCTAGTGGCAGGGCCACACTCCCACCAAAGCCTCAGGAGGGAGAATCCTTCCTTGTCTCCTGAAGCTTCTGGTACCTCTAGGTGTTCCCTGGTTTGCAGCAACATAACACCAGTCTCTGCTTCCATCCCCACATGGCAGCGCTCCTTCTGTGCCTGTGGCTTCACATGGCGTTCTCCACTGTGTGTGTGTCTGTGTCCAAATTTCCTTCTTATGAGGACACCAGTCACACTGGAATAGGATCTACCTAATGACCTTATATTAACTTAATCACATCTACAAAGATCTTATCTCCAAATACGGTCACAGTCACAGATACCAGGGATTACAATCTCAACATATCTTTTGGGGAACACAATTCAATCCATAATACCTAACTCTTAAGACTCTCCCACTAATCAAATATAAAACTTAGTGTTACATGGTTTAATAGAGAATTCCAGCTTAGAACCAACTGAAGTATGCTGCACCTTTTCAGAGCCTAAAAGGACATCAGATTTGAAGGTACTCTAAAGAGAGGATCCATCATCTGGTATCCCCTCAGCAGCTAGACTACTCCATTATTAAACAGTAAAGGTTAAAATAAATAAACAAACAAACAAACAAACAAACTACCCTTAAGCTTGTTTCTTCTTGCCCTGGCTGCCAAACTTCTATTCCAAGATGCTCTTTTAGCAAAGTCCAAAATTCTTCAGTCTAGCAATAAAGTTCCTTCCAATATAGCAACCTACAGTTCTACCTTATATTCCTTCCCACACGCTTACAAACCTGACTGCACTGTGAAACTGTGTCACTGGATTAGCTTCCGATATTGCAATTCACAAGAGAAAATAGACATGTATATACACATATACACATATATATGTACATATATATACATATATGTATACACACACACACACACACATACACATATAGTCATTCAAATGACCAAATGTAGATTTCTCATATATATTTGATCTTAGTCCTAGGTTCCTGACTCACAGTTCCCCAAACCCTTGAAACTTAACACATGTTGAGAGTGACAAAGGTGTCTTCTATTATGTTGACGAGGTGACTTTGGGAGCACACCTAAGGATGGGGGCTGGTTGCCAGCCAAGAACTAACCTTGTGATTAGAGGGCTGGGACTTTTCAGTTCCATACTTGCCCAATTCTGGGGAAAGGAGAGGGCCTGGAGCCTCAATCAATCACCAACGATTTAATCATGCCTGTGTAATGAAGCCTCCATAAAAACCCAAAAGGACAGAGTTCAGAGAGCTTCCAGGTTGGTGAACACGTGGAGATTGGGGGAGGGGGGGGAAGCTGGCCCACCTGGAGAGGACAAGGAAGATCTGGCCTTTCCCCACTTGTTGCCCTTATGCATCTCTTTCTTCTGGCTGTTCCTGAGTTATAACTTTTCATAATAAACCAGTGATCTAGTATGTAAAATGTGTTGAGTTTCAGAAGCTGCCCTAGCAAATTAACTGAACCCAAAGAGGAAGCCAGCTGATTTACAGTCAGCTGGTCAGAAGCACAGGTAACAACCCAGTGCAACTGGCATCCGAAGAAGATGGGGGCAATCTTACTAGGACTGAACCCTTAACCTGTGGAATCTGATACTACCTCTGGTAGACAGTAGCAAAACCGAATTCTCAGATACCCTACCAGTATCTGAAAATTGTTAGCTGGTGGGGGAAGGGAGGAGAGGAACCCCACCCCATGTTAAAATTGAGTCTCAGAACATCAACAAAAGAGCCTGCCATTAATAAAGAACCACAAACTGGGGCGCCTGGGTGGCGCAGTCGGTTAAGCGTCCGATTTCAGCCAGGTCACGATTTCGCGGTCCGTGGGTTCGAGCCCCGCGTCAGGCTCTGGGCTGATGGCTCAGAGCCTGGAGCCTGTTTCCGATTCTGTGTCTCCCTCTCTCTCTGCCCCTCCCCCGTTCATGCTCTGTCTCTCTCTGTCCCAAAAAAATAAATAAACGTTGGAAAAAAGAAAAAAATTAAAAAAAAAAAAATAAAGAACCACAAACTAGGTGATTTACAACAAAAATTTATTGCCTCATAGTTCTGGAAGTCAGAGGTCCAAAATCAAGGTGCCGGCAGGGCCATGCTCCTGAAAGTGCTAAGAAAGGATCTGTACCAGGACTTCCTCCTAGCTTCTTTGGCTTATGGATGTGTTACTCTAGCCACCTCACCATGTCTCCCACTAAGGCTCTTAGACATACAGGAGTAGAGCCTACCCTAATGATCTCATTTTAACTTAATTACCTCTATAAAGACCCTGTTTCCAAATGAATTTATATTCTGAGTTACTGGAAGTTTGGACTTCAGCATTATGAATTTTGGAGGACACAATTCAACCTGTAACAGTCATTAAGCTGAGAAAGACCAAGATTAATAAATACTCATGCCATCATTTTAACCCTCCAAAAGCACAGATGGCAGGTAGATTAGGGTTAACAAAAGCCTCTTCTCCCCGGACCTTATCAATTGTCTCCCTAGCATACTCCTTCAGATAGATAATCCATTTATTTCTAGACAATTCCTTTAAAACAGAATTTAGGGGTGCCTGGGTGGCTCAGTCAGTTAAGCGTCCAACTCGATTTCAGCTCAGGTCATGAGTTCAAGCCCCATATTGGACTCTGTGCTGACATGTGGAGCCTGCTTGGGATTCTCTCTCTCCCTCTCTCTCTGCCCCTCGCCTGTTAGCTCGCTCGCTCTCTCTCTCTCTGTCAAAACTAAAACATTAAAAAAAAAAAAAAACAATTCAAAACAATACTAATTAGGGGACTATGATGGCATCAACATACAGGGATCGACTTAAGTGACTATGTGGTCAAGTGTATTGCTGTTAAGAATTCAAATCACTCTTTTCTTCCCGCAATTGAGTTATTCATCCCTAGTCCAGAAATCTGGACCTTGGCCATGTGACATGCTTTGGCCAATGGAAACTGAGTAGATGTGACACATAGCACACCCAATCAATCACAATTTTAGAGGTATTCTAAGTGTCTGCAAGCTCTATTGCCACAAAAATGAGCATGTCCTACATACCGGCCTGCTCTGAGAGCCTGGATCCCCAAATAAGAAGACCAAGAAGAGGGACACCTGGGTAGCTCAGTTGGTTGGGCATCCTGACTTCGGCTCACGTCATGATCTCATTGTTTGTGGGTTCAAGCCCCTCTTTGGCTCTGTGCTGACAGCTCAGAACCTGGAGCCTGCTTCAGATTCTGAGTTTCCCTCGCTCTCTGCCCCTCCCCCACTCGTGCTCTGTCTCTCTCCATCTCTCAAAAATGAATAAACGTTAAAAAAAATAAAAATAAAAAAAAGACCAAGAACAGAGGCACGGCCTACCAATATTATCTACATTTAAGATATACAGAAAAAATGTTTTTAAGTTTATTTATCTTGAGAGGAGACAGCATGCAAGCAGTGAAGGGGCAAAAGGAGAGGGGAAGAAGGGGGAGGGGAGGGAAGGGGGAAAGAATCGGAAGCTGGCTCCACACTGTGAGCTCGGAGCCTGATGCTGGGCTCAAACACAGAAACCGTGAGATCATGACCCGAGCTGAAATCAAGGGTCAGATGCTTAACTGACTAAGTCACACAGGCATCCTGAACATAAATACTTTTTCAAACTAGTGAAATTATTTGTTGTCATAAAGTAATACACTTTAGAGCAATATTTTGACTGCATATACCCCTAAGAGACAAAAAAGAATCACAAAGAAACTTTAAACTGTTCTCAGTAGTCTTCAAACCAAAATTTTCATGAAGAAAAAAGATACACAAATAGAGAAGCAGTAAAAACTATTTTGTCTTCTCTTCATGATATAATATCGTGCTCAAGTTGGCTACCCCTGGAGGATATACAGCAACATGCTAGGGAGAAAAAGTGAGAAGGTAAATGCATCACGTTATCCAAGAACACAATTTTTCTTGATGGCAAATAAGTTTGATCATTTTACTTTTATTACAAAACTCATATTTGATGGAACTGAATACAACTAAATTTTTTAAATTTTTACTGTTAAAAAATTTTTTTTAATTTTTTTTTTTATTATTTTTAAAAGAGAGAGAGAGAGAGGAGACAAGAGCTCAAGCAGGGGAGGGGCAGAGAGAGAGGAAGACACAGAATCCGAAGCAGGCTCCAGGCTCTGAGCTGTCAGCACAGAGCCTGACATGGGGCTTGAACCTGCAAGCCATGAGATCATGACCTAAGCCAAAGTTGGACGCTTGTGTATTAACCAACTGAGCCACCCAGGTGCCCCTAAAATTATTTTAATGTTTATAATACACAGATATTTTTTCAGTAAAATTCACAATACAGGCTTTAAAAACCTATAATCTTACATATGAATTAAAATATAACTAGGAACTCAAAATTTGTTTTACTCTTACTAAAATACATTTGCTAGTTCTAAAAAAGCCATTAACGACAACCTCAAACTAAAAAGCACTCTATACTTTGATTACAGTCCCTAAATAAACACTGTCCGCTACAAGGACTCAGAACCCCCTATAGGAATGGCCAATTTCAAGGCTAAAGCAGGAAGCCTGGGACATCCTGTCATGCAAGAAAACAAGGAGACCAAAGACCACTGTCATCATAGCAAAAGGAGACAGTGAATTAAACCACCTCAAAAATAGATTATAAAAGTTAAATATAAAATCCACATCAATGGTCACCTTGAGACCTTGCTGGAGTGCCACCAAGTAATTACTCTAAAAACTGATAACTAAAACATTCAGGCACATACTCTTTCTTGTGACAGATCTATTTCAGAATATCCCAATACTTGACTAGGAACAGTCCTTCACAGAATTCCAGCCGAATCAATGCAAAAACAATGATATAATTGGAAAATAATCATTTTCTATCCCTAAGAAAATGATGAATCTAAACAACAATACTGAACAGTGCTAAGCCCATGAGGGAAAAGTCTGATGTGCAAATTGGGTGGATTAGGCTAACAACAACTGAACCAACTAATCAATATCAGCATCACTGAAAGTGAGACAACCAGATGGTTTATGCCTCACGTGGTGTGATGCGAATGGAAGAAAAAAGAAGATATCATGATCAAAGAATTAGAAGTGAATTTAATAAGGTCTCTAGCTACTACTTTAGTATATGTGCTGCCGAAGCGAGCACTCTAGCTACTACTTTAAAGAAATACAGGATAACAGTGAAATATGTTAGCACTACCACAAGGATACAGAGCCAAATTCAGAATATAGGAAATTCAACAAGACAAATGAATCGCTTTCCTCTACCAATAAGTGGAAGAGACTTAAATTTAGCAAACCAAAAGCAATATGTAGACCTTATTTGGATTCTGACTAAAACTAACCATCTGGAAAGGTCATTTGGGAGATAAAAGAAAAAAATTAATTCTCTTTACCTCTTCCAGTTTCTCATAAGGCTTGTATTTTTTCTGGACCACTGTAATACATGAAGCCTAACCTTTTCCCTATATTAATGGAAAGGGCAGGGGAAACTAACAATGAGGGCAGTGAGTACAGAGACAATACAATGGCTGTTATTGCATACTCAACATGTATCCTAGTAGTCTTCTAATCCTTACTTTGTTTAAAGATTATGATCTGGGGCACCTGGGTGGCTCAGTTGGTTGATCCGCCGACTTCGGCTCAGGTCATGATCTCACGGTCAGTGAGTTCAAGCCCCGCGTCAGGCTCTGTGCTGACAGCTCGGAGCCTGGAGCCTGTTTCGGATTCTGTGTCTCCCTCTCTCTGACCCTCCCCTGTTCATGCTCTGTCTCTCTCTGTCTCAAAAATAAATAAACGTTAAAAAAAAAAAATTAAAAATAAATAAATAAATAAATAAAGATTAAGATCCTCATTTGAAAATATTATGTGGGTTTGACTCTGTTCTGGAAAGTAACTCCAAAGAAGATGACTCTCTAGGAGTTCATCTAGACATAATTCAAGTGTTTTCATCAGAAATATTTACCAAACTGCTGATCAATTTAGTGTTTCTCAAGTATAGGTACTAAATGGCTTCCTTCCTCCAATATAATGCAAATGTATATATACTAGGTGCTCAAATAAGTAGTTTTAAAGAAACAAAACTCTAAGGCAAAACAATGAGAGTGAGTGAATGCTTTTCTTCTTTGCTCTCAACTTCACCTCCTTGGAGAAGGAAAGGCATTTAAAGAGAAAAGAGGAAATACATCCATAGACATCAACTTCAGAATCAGTTTGACTTACTCCAAAAATAGTAAGAAATTAGTAGTGGGGGGCCTGTGTGGCTGAGTCAGTTAAGTGTTTGATTCTTGATTTCAGCTCAGGTCATGATCTCACAATTCTTGGGATCAAGCCCTGCATTGGGCTCTGCACTGACAACACGGAGCCTGCTTGGGATTTTCTCTGCCCCTCCGCCACTCTCTTTCAAAAAAACATTTTTTAAAAAACATGAAAAAAAATAAAAAGCATATTGTACTGAAACTGAAGACTGCCAGAAGTAAAAGAATGTTCCTTTTTTTCCATTATGTAATAGAAATGGGTTCACCTTTTTTTTGTTGCTGCTCTTATTGGTGGTAAAGGAAAGTTTCAAGGAAATACTTACCAACAAGCAAAAAGTAGTCAGAGGCAACAAATGAAAGCATTCATTTCAAAATTAATGTTTTTGTTTATATAGAACACTACTCTAAAGAAATACTGGATCGTACAATATGTGGTACAGGTTAAAATTTTTCAAACACTGGTGACTCAACAAATACTCTAGGAATGACAACTTATGTTCATTAAAAAAAAATGCAAGCTACATGAACGTGGATACTTGATCCTTGTTATTCATTATGGTTGTGCCTGGAATACAGCCCGATTCACAAAAGGCACTCAATTATTATTTGTTGAAAACAGTGAATAAAGCTCTTTCTTTCTTCTAGTCAACAGTGTTTTAGAAGACCAGAAAGATCTTCTTCAATGACTAAGATTCATTGTTCCTTCTCATCCATTCCCAATTTGATCTCCATTACCTCCACAAATTCAGTAACTTGTATCTCCATCTCTTTTTGGCCAAACACTGAATATGAAGAAAGAAAAAGGCCCGCCACACTCATTTCTAGCCCACCAGTGGTTCTTGCTTAATATGGTGTATCAAATTCACCTGTGGCAGCTCTTTCAAAGTAATGTCCTAAACTTCATGACAACCCTGAAAAGTCTTAAGTTTTAGCAAATCAGAGGTACATCCCAGGCATGTATATTTTAACACATTTCTCAGTCATGCCAACCATGACTTGTACGTCATGCACATACTTCAAAAACTTCTCTACCTTTACATCCCATAACTGTAACACACACACAAACACAAATACACACACCCTCTCTTTTACTATAAACTCCTTAAATCCGTGATCTACTCACTTACTAACTGAACAGATTTTCATGGTCATCTCAAATTACTCATACTTCTCAGCATCCTTCAATCCATCGTCATACCTTCTGGATCACATATTTTTCCTCCATTTTGATGCAAATATCCTGATCTGACATTTCAACAACAAATGCTATTATAATCCTGACATTAAGCTCAAGTAGTCTTGCCAATTCCCACTCAAGCCCTATCACTTATCTAAACTCCAAACCATAATGGTATCTAACATCATTTTGCCCCTCTGAGCCATTTGGCAATCGTTTTATTAGGTTTTTAATTTCCTTATCAATTTTTCCATCATGGATTTTAAAAAATTTTTAACTTCCCTCAAAGACCCCATTCACCAAAAGCCCTTCACATCTTAGGTGACTTCAGTAAAACTTATGAGTGCCTCCTCAACTTTTTACTTCAAAACCTTTATTCCTTGTGCTTTCTGAAGTAGCAAAAAAAAAAAAAAAAAAAAAGATACAAAAGAAAAATTTTATCATAGAATCTGTTGGGTCTTCTATGATACTCTATCATATCATTAGCAACATTACTAGACATTTTTTTTTAACAGTTATTAATTTATTTTGAGAGAGAAAGCACGAGTGTGCATGTAAGAGCTGGTGACGAAGGGGGGGGGGGGGGTAGGAGAGAAAGAGAAAGAGAGTGAGAGAGGAAGGGAGGAAGAGAGAATACCAAGCAGGCTCTGTGCTGAACTGGATGCTTAACCAACTCAGGCACCCAGGCGTCCTACTAGCCTTTGCTTAGGGAGTTTTAATACAGTAAATTTTCCCTGCTCCAATAATAAGCACCTATAAAAACAGGTAAGAAAATAAATATCCCAAGACCAAATAAAACTATTTTAAATATTTACTGAATTTATACAACTAAACATACTATTCTATTGAAAGACACAAAAGTCTGAGCAAAGGAAAAGGATGGAGTGTAGACATCTGTGTTGCCACAAGTGACTTCCTCTGAAAGGAAATAAAAGTGGGCACGCGTGTTTTACAATAGATAAAAAATAAACTCCAGGCAGATATAATACTTTTATATTTTAATTTTTTTTTAATTTCTTTTGAGAGTGCATGCATACATGCGCATGAGCAAGCTGGGGAGGGCAGAGAGAAAAAGAGAGGGCGAGGGCAAGGGAGAGGGCGAGGGCGAGGGCGAGGGCGAGCGAGGGCGAGGGCGAGGGCGAGGGCGAGGGCGAGGGCGAGCGAGGGCGAGGGCGAGGGCGAGGGAGAGGGAGAGGGAGAGGGAGAGGGAGAGGGAGAGGGCGCGCGCGAGCGTGTGCACCAAAGAGAGGATCCCAGGCAGGCTCCATGCTGTCAGCATGAAGCCCGACGACAGGGCTCCATCTCACAAACTGTGACATCATGACCTGAGCCGAAACCAACAGTCAGACGCTCAACCGACCAAGGCACCCAGGCGTCCCCGTACTTAGATATTTTAAATAAATGTGTGTATGCATGTACTTACACATACATACCTCTTAACAAAACAATGAGGCTACATAACCAATCTAGAGAGAATAAAATCTTTTTAACCAAAACTGGAATCTCAAAAACTATACAAGAAAAACAGCTATATCTGAGTACATAAAGATTTACTAGTTATCAAGGAAACACATATCAAAGTAACAAGGAGTAAAATTACACTCGCTAAAATTGGTAGATATTTAAAAGATCTAGTTGCCTATTTCAGACAGTAATGTCGGGAAAGGTTTTTCACCTATACTGCAAGTGGAAATGAGAAGAAGCCTTTTGGAAAACAATCATCAACCTCTATTACAAGTAAAAGTATCATGAACTGTAAGAATTTGACTTTTTTTTGTTGTTTTTAAAATGGTCAGTCATTAAGTTCAACAAATACATGTACCTTACAACCCAGAGAAATAAGGAGATTTTTTTAATGTTTATTTATTGGGGGGTGGGGGGGGTGCTCAGATAGAGAGGGAGACGGAGGCTGTGAAGCAGGCTCCATGCGGACAATAGAGAGCTTGATGTGGGGCTTGAACCACAAACTGCGCAATCACAACCTGAGCCTAAGTCAGATACTTAACCGCCACCCAGATGCCTCATAACCTAGAGAAATAAAGCATAAGTTCCTAAGGATATTTATTTTAGGAACATTGTGGCGAAAGAAGAAAAACAAATAAAGTAAACGTCCATTAAAAAGGGGTACCAAAATAAGACTGGTACATTCATAATATTCATGGACTATACAGTCATGAAAAATAATTAACTGATGGAAGAACAAAAGGAAAGAGTATACTCTTTGGCACAAAATGTAAATAACATTTACACGTTTAAATATAATGTATAAAAGAAGAAAAATATTTTTGTTATTGTTAAAGTTTACTTTTGACCTTTTCAACTTAAAACACTTTGCTACGAATAACCTCCAAATGCAATGGGTTTTCATGCTCCTTGATCTCCACTCCTGGCCATTTTTCAGCATTTAAGAATAAAATGAGAACAGTCTTTGAACTTCCAATAGTTGGCTTCCTGACTCTGCCCTCCTCTGCCCTCTCCCCTCTCTCGCTGATTCTTCTTTCTGCCCTAACATGTGTACAGTGGACTTTTTAGCCTTCTGGTCTTCAGTCTACTCTCCCAGCTAAGGATCTCAGCCACTCTAAAGACTTAGAAACCTACCAACTTCTCCTATTATTTGCCACTCCACATACCCAGATCTTTCCCACTCAAGCATTCTAATTCCAGCTGACTAATGCACAAATCTATTTATATGTCTTTCAGAATCTCATTAATTCAGTATCACCCAAGGCAATTTATATCCTTTTCTCCAAGATTTGTTTCTCCTCTTGCTCATAACTATCACTGATTCTACCATTCACTGCACTTTAAACCTTAGTATGAGGGGTGCGTGGGTGGCTCGGGTGGTTGAGCATGCAACTCTTGATTTTGGCTCAGGTCATGATCCCAAGGTCGTGGGATCGACCCACACGTCAGGGCTTTGCACTGAGCATGGAGCCTGCTTAAGATTCTCTTTCTCCCTCTGTCCCCCTCCGTAACTCATTCTCTCTAAAATAAATAAACTTTAGTATCATGTTGGATATGACTTCCTATCTCTGCTTTTACCTGCAATCTTAGAGATTCTATCTTCTATTACCTGCACAGCACCACGTTCAGCCAAGCCTTTCTACTTACAGTACTTGTCGCCTGTATTACAACAGCCTCAGAGTCTCCTAGGTCTCTTCCTATTATCTTCTGATACCAAGGCATCAAACATAACTGATTATATCATATATATTTACTGCTACCTAGTAACTTCCACATCTTACTCTAAACTGATTAGCCAGCCATTTAAGTTTCTCATTCGATGATTTCAAAGTACCTACCCAGCCATACAATATCTTTTTTGAACGTACTTTACCCATAAGGTGCATATATTCAGGTGTATCATTTAAAACCCTTGCATTTTTAGTTCTTTGTTCCAACTACACGTGCTGAAATTCTTCTATTCTACAAATGTCATCTCCTTATGAAAGCCTGTTCAAATACCAACATCATAGTTGTGTTGTTTTTTGTTTTGTTTTGACTCTTGTGAAAACCTGGCAGTAGTATAAGATTACTAGACTAGAAATCAGAATGTTGATGTCTTCTTTCAAATGCTATTGCTTTTGACATTCAGATATTAAATCAAACCCCTGAGCCTGTTTCTTGTTCTGTAAAATACAAATAAAATTAACCTACACACCTCACAGGTAGGTAAGAATGTATGGAAAACCAATTATAATTTAAGTGCTAATGCTGTCATTATATTACGTTTTGTTACACATACACATATAACCACAAATTATAAATATTTTTTTTTCAAGTTTATTGATCCATTTTGAGAGAGAGAGGGATTGAGTGCTACCAGGGTTGGGAGAGAGAAAGAGAGGGAGAGAATTAGAAGCAGGTTCCACACTGCTAGCACAGAGCCCAATGTGGGGCTTGAACTCATGAACTATGTGAACATGACCTGGGCTGAAATCAAGAGTCAGATGTTTAACTGACTTAAGACAGCCAGGCACCCCTAGAAATTATAAATATTTAAAAAGACAGTCTATACTTCATATCTAGCACCTAACACATAGTAGCGATTCAAATGTATTTTTTTAAAAATACTTCATAAGTCGTAAAATACAGCTCTCCCACTCCAGCATAAGAAATATAATCCACACACAATTTATATATAATTATGCATTGATTAAACAAAAAAATCCACAACCCTTCTCCCCACAGATACATTTTCAGGAAAACTACTGTCACATGACATTTCTAGACCTCTGATGTAGTTCACCTGAAACCCAATTAGTTATCTGGCCGGTGGACAGGGGTCCTTTAAAATGGCTGATAAATAACTAGTCAAAGAATGCCAAAACCTTTAAAATATATATGTAAGTGCTGTAAAGTATCCGTGTGACTGTGATGTGGTATCCTGTCCATTCCAACAAATTTAACCAGCATTCATAGATGAGCATTAGTGCTTTAGTTTGCCCTAAAATTGTAAAGGTTGATATCATGGTTATTCCAGTGACATTAAGACAACAGATTAAAAAAAATAAATATACAAGAGAAACAGGTTAATTTTCATTGAGCTGAAAGATTTTGTTTTTTTCCTCCTCTTTCACAAAAGCAAAATTAATGTTGGCCAATGTTCATAAAAATTCAAAATAATATGGAAAGTGGAGTAGAAACAGCACTTTGGTCCTACAGAAACCTGTAAATCATAAACTTACTATGAGAACTTGAAAGTCCTTGAGGTACCCTTGAAAGCCATGTTATCTTAAACCAGAAAACAAGAAAGCTACCAAAGTAGTAAAGTCTTGTCTATAGGACACAAGAAATCAACTTGAACAAGCACTCACTAGCCAAAAATGGGTCAATCTGAATATCAATACAAAAAAAAAAAAACTCAAGAATCTAAAATGCAAATATGCTTATCTAAATCCATGAGTTCACAGGATAAACCACTGTTATAATTATGTAACACCACTGGCTAATATTTTTTGGCATTTTATTATCATAAAAAATTTTTTTCATATCTTGTATCACACCTGCTCTTAAATGTAGTATCTATGCTCTCGTACATACTTGTAATTCATTTTTTAAATCTAAATTTAAAACTCTACAAAATCATCCCTGTCATAAATTTTAACTTACTGTTGCTATCGTGCCTGGTAAAGCTACAGTGGTTACTGATAAGAAACCTTACTAAGAGTTTAACTCTTAAAAATGACGGTTGAATGCCAAGAAGTAGTAGCAACAAACCAAAGTAACTGGGCTACATTATGGACTAAGACAGGTATTGGTAAAAAAGGAGAATGAGTTAGACAGGAATGATGAATAGCAGTTGATTAGAGCAGGAAATCACTTTGCGTGTTTAAAAAAAAAAAAAAAAGCTCACCCTGTATGTGATGTTGCCGAGTTCCATAAACAAACATCAGGCAGCATGATGTAATAGAAAGAGTCCTGGACTGAGTGAGGGGACCTCTGTTCTAGTCCAAGGCCTCAGTTCCTCATCTGTAAAATGAGGGTTCTGAATTAGATATCTGCGAGGGCTCCTCTAGCTTTCACACTGAGGGATTTTGTGGACAAACTCCGAAAGAAGAAATAAAATGTAGAGTTTTTGTTAACAGTGAAGTTAAACTGTTAACAGTGGAAACAGGAGGTGGGAACAGAGACGAAAACAATTTTCATAGAATTTTAAACTTCAAATAGCAATTATAAATTTATAACTGCTAGAAAGGTTTTTATAATATACCTGCCTTAGGAGCATAATCATCTAAGCTAGCTAGATTAGTAATGAGTGACCAAATTATGACCTGAAAAAAACCTATTCACCTTTGGCCAGTCAGATTGCCCAAGTAAATCTAAAAACAGTGCAGAAACACCTTTGGGCTAATGATTACGCTAAGTGATAAAAGTGCCTCATAAGTGTCCCCAATTAAGTAACTGAACAAAAAGATGACAAGGAAAATGATTAAAGTAAAATAAACACCAAATTTTAACATGTAATAAAACACAATAATTTTGCTTGTGATATCCTCTGTATTAATGCGTATATTTTCCCTAAGCATAATATTTATTTTTTTCTGACTAGCTCTCAAAATAGAACATGGCTTCTTCTGACAAAGCTAATTGAAATAAACCATTTTTTTCCCCAGTGACACACAGGAACATTTAAAGAGTGTCTGTAAGTTTTCTACACTGAAGGAAATCAAGCTACTACCAGTAACAAATAATAGAAAGGCTCTGGTGCCTCAAAAAATGAGGGGTTTTCTAACTGCAATCACCTACATAACATTAACTGCCTGGTCCTAGTAAATCCTTCTGGGTCTAACAAACAGAATACTAAATTTTAAGTTCATAGATCAGGTGACATTCTACTTTATTTTTTGCTTACGTTCTTACCTGGCAGACTTAAAACTCCAGGGACGGCAGAACCAATAAACATACCACTGTAATCAAGAATCTATCAAAACTCTACTCTTTTAAAGGATGTAATCTCTCTCTTTTAAGGAATGTAATCTGTGTCTTTTAAAGGATGTAAAGACAGGATGAAATATTCAGTGGGAAAAAAAAAACTTGCTTTTTAAAGCTTGTTTTTATGCAAATTACTTAAAGTGACTATAAAATAAATGCCGTACACCCAATTCTATTAATTATTCATTTGAGCATTTCACCTTGGCAATATATTGCCTAATAAGTTATTCAGAATCACTAATAAAATTTCTCTCTGGTTGGCAGAAACAAAGGCAAAAATAAAGCAGTCTTGATGAAATTTGTTCTTGGCTAGTCTTAAAATGGTGGTGATATCCATGTGTCTGAGATAAAAATCTGTGAAACAAAATTTTCCTTTACATTGAATTTACTTTCCGTTTTCATTTAGGTATTTTGATTTACAATCCTAATGAGCTGACTAAAATAACCTTACACTTAATGGCAAACAACAGAAATCAGGATGGACATGCAAAGCATACTTTAGAGTTCTATTTTGAGCATAAGCTGTTTTCAGCAATTTTCTCCATCTACCTTACTGACCCCGAAGACTCTTCCAGAGACTTAAAATATTAAACTTATTTACTGACAATAATATTATTACTAATGATAAAATACTACAAGCCATATTGGTTTCAGCCAGTATTATACAGATGTAAATTATCTCCTGCAAAAACTCAGGACTGACTGAACCACTGTCTTAAGATATTCTCCTCCAAGAAGGGTTGGCACCAAGATCAGCAGCTAAAGGAGAACTTGGAATTTTAATAACTAGTTGGTATGTCACATGAAGCCCACTGGATTGTTCCTCACTAAATTTCTCCGTAGAACATAAAAACATTTGTTAATTCTTTCCCCTACTTAGAGAAGTCAGCACACAGTACAATTTGCTCAAAGACCAAAATACTTCATTTACATATCAATAATACAGAATTCATGGAATATAAATGGCTATAGCTTTGAAAAAGTTCTACTATCTAGAAATGGTAATTCTCTTTATATTATTGCAATACAATTGGAGAGAAAAAGACAAAAGACCAAAAATAAGTCCAAATCTATTTTGATCACTAAGAAAATAGGAAACTCTGTAACATAATTTCATATATAACACAGTTTCATATAACTTTTTATGTTCTAAAATATATCTAATAACTGCTTAGTTTTGTTGGAAAGTCTCCTTTTATGACTGGGTAAGAAAAAATGCCAATAAAAAAGAAACTAAGATGATCAAATTAATTGCTAAAAATCCCACATCTTGGGGTGCCTGGGTGACTCAGTCGGTTAAGCATCTGACTTCAGCTCAAGTCATGATCTCACTGCTCATGGGTTTGAGCCTCCTGTTGGGTTCTGTGCTGACAGCTCAGAGTCTGAAGCCTGCTTCGGATTCTGTGTCTCCCCCTCTCTCTGCTCCTCCCCCACTTGCACTCTGTTGTGTGTGTCTCGCTCTCAAATATAAATAAAACCATTAAAAATTTTTTTTAAATCTCACATCTCATTATTACATTTTATATTTTAATATTAATGTTTTACTTTTCTCTCATCCTCACCTGCTTAAAATTTATTCTGATATATACATTTTGAAAATGAAGCCTTTCAGAATAGATTTCCTAACAGTAAATAAATGGAGGATAAGAAATGAATTAGCATTTTATAAACATTATACTTGATACTGGATATTACATTATTTCATTTTTTATTTTTGAGAGACAGAGCACAAGCAGGGGAGGAGAGAGAGAGAGAGAGAGAGAGAGGGAGACACAGAATCCTATGAACTGTGAGATCATAACCTGAGACAAAGTCAGATGCTTAACTGACTGAGCTACCCAGGAGCCCCCATGGTTATTATATTTTTATTAGCACTATACTTCTCTCCCAAAACTTTATAAAAGAACCACAAAATTTTGCAACAATGATCATATGCTTTTTAACCTACCAACTCATTAACATACTATTACTATATTCCTAAAATACAGATTTTTAAAAAACAAATTACTTTAGCCTAATAATTCTAGCATAAAAATCATGCAACATTCCTCTTGATAAATAAATACAATGCACTTAAAAGAATGTGTTCTAAGTCAAACTTCATAAGTGACAACTGGTCAATTTAAAAAATGGAAAGAGAATCTAATAATTGCCTCTAACAGTATTTTCAAAAACATATTCAAAATAAGCAACCCCAGGGATTCCATATCCCATTCATCATACTTGACTCTGAGCATACTCTAATTATGTATCCATCCCCTCAGAATTCATGTATTATAAATGATCTTAATAAGCCTTTGCTGTATCACTTTGAAGTAATCAAATTATTTGTGTGGGGGTATGTTTTGACTTACTTTTATTCTTTATATTTCTGTATCTTACTGCATCCTTTAAAGTTCAGAACTCAGAAGGCAGAAAAATGTCACTCATAAAATTTTAAAGTATTTTCAAATTTAAAAAATATCAATTTTGATGAAAGCTACTAACAACCTATTAAACAGGAAAGTGGTTTAGAAAAATACTACCCACTAGTATTTTTAAAACATTTTATTGTGAAAATTTTCAAACATACAGAAAAAAAATTTAAGACTGTATAGAAAATATTCACATAGCCACCACCAAGCCTTTAGAATTAACATTTCCTTGTATTTGTCTTACCATCCTCTCAATTGATCTTAACTTCTGAACCATTTCAAAATAAGTTGAAGATCAGTACACTTTCCCCATATATACTTTAGTTTCTCTGTCATTAATTATAGTATAGTGTTTAATACAGTGTTTCTCTCAAAGAAAAAATTTACACAAAATAAAATGGATAGATATTAGACTTACCATTCAATGATATACTCAAGTAATGCAAATCCCTAACAGGATACAGGGTATTACCACCACCCTAGAAAATTCCCACATGCCCATTCCCACTTAATCCTTGTCCCCAACACCCATGCATCCATTTCTAAGCCCTCCAATCACTTTTTTTTTTTTCCAACATTAGTTTTGTTTGCCCTACCCCAATACAGAAATATGTAAGTTTGCCTGTTTGGGGGACATCACAGAAATGGAATCATAATCATGTCCTAGTTTTCTGTAAGGCTACGTTCACTCAGCATGATGTTTCAGAGATTAATCCAGGTTGGTGCAAGTATCAATACTCTCTTCCTATTACTCAGTAGCACCGTGTTATATATACACAGCAGTTTATCTATTTTCTTGTTGACAGACATCTGAACTGTTTCCAGTTTAGGGGTCAGCCACATATTTGGCAGAGTTTATACATAGAATCTGGTATTCCACCACTGTGGTTCTTTCTTTTCCGGAATTTCTTCCCTCTTCCTCCTGCTAGACTGCCATCACTCTATAGCTGCTGTGGTATTTGTGAATTTGATCTCATTCCTCAAGCCAGTAAGACTGCAAACAAGCCAAGAGGAGTCTGCCTGAAGCAAAACACCATCAAGATGAGAAACTCACCCAAGGCCATTCCCTTTTTTTAAGAAACCACTCCAGTCCAGTTTCTACTTGTTTGTGTTTGCCCTATAGTGTCCTCATGTTTTTTATATATTGGCCAGAGACCGTAGTCACAATTTGTGGGAGAATTTGTTCAGTAGGATCTTGACTTCATTTTTAAAATTATAACTCCCTATTTTTCCACTTCAAAAAAGCTATAATTGATAAATCTCTTTTTGGCTTTTCTTTTTCTCCTCAGGAGCTTGACTGATCCAGTCTCTTTCTATCTGAAAAGCCAAACTAAACCAAGAAAAGGCCTCTGGGAGCCACAGATTATGAGAGCTGGAAGAGGGAATCCTGTAACTCTGTACATGAACCAGTACAAGTCCCAAAGGCATCCCAACACATGTATGAAGAACATACCCAGAGAAGCTAAGGTTTTGAGACCTTCTGATAGAAGCCACTCTTCAGGTACCACACTAACCCTGAGTGGTGCATGCAAGAAGTAGACCAAAAGCAGCAGGGCAAAGGCTTTGAAAACTGAACTGGCGCTAGAGACTGACAACGCCCAGGCCACAAACACTGAGAACGTGCAGTTCTCATGAACCTAACCATGCTCATCACCTATTTAAAAAAAAAAAAAAAAAAAGTCAACATTCTCCTGACAAGACACAACACAAATTTATTTTACATACACAGAATCAGGAAAATCTGACCAATTCTCAAAGAAAAAGACCACAAGAGATGCCAATCTTGAGATTACCCAGATATGAAAATTATCAAACAAAAATGTTAAGGCAGCTATTTTCATCCATCCTCCCCAGGGTAAAAGCATACACTTATAATGACAGGAAACACAGAAGTTCTCAGAAGTACAAAGTAAAAAGAACCAAATGGAAACTTCACAACTGGGAAAAATTTAGGGAAAAAATGATTTGACAAGTGTAGACAAAGGAAAGCAAGCACTGAATAACTGATCTTCAAAATAAGAAAATAACACAAATAGATAAGAAAGAAAATCTCATCTTAATAAAAGAAAATTCTCCTGACATTTTGCATCTTTAGCACTGACTAGTAATGGGGGTAAAAAAACATCAACACAAAACCTAGACATCTCTAACTAAAATGCTTTAATCCTTATTCTGTCTCCTCTTGAGCCCCTCTGAAAGCTCTCATGATTCACCTTTGAAAAATATTCTGATTCTATGAATTTGTAGGATATACAATTTTTAAGAACGCTGGACTACAAGTGAGGATATCTGATTCAAGTCTCGGTTCTGTAACCATGACAAAATACGTAAAGTGACATCACTTCTCTAGGCCCTAATTCCTTATTTGTAAAATTAGGACCTACTTAGTGAGTGATGACAACTTACTTAGCTGTATAACATAGACCCATTGTTAGAGTAGGCAGTTAGTTAGGTTCTAACAGAATCCCTGGAGGCCAGCAACAAGGAAGTCATTGCTGGCTATGGGGAAAGTCAGAAGCCTGGCAGCAGCACTCTACATCAAACCACATCAAACCTCATCAAACTGGACAGGCTCAAAATAGCAGATGAGACGACAGGAAACCCTGACCAAATAAGGAAAAAAAAACTCCTAACACCTTGCATCCATGCCCAGGTAATGAATATTCCACCCCCTAGTTAACAGCTCTCAATAAAAGATAGAGACCCAACAACCCCCAGGTGCTCCAGCTTCTCTCACCCTAGCTCACATCCCCAGACTGTATTTTCACTTTAATAAACTTCCTCACTTGTGTCACAGTGTCACATGTCTGTCCTTGAACTCTTTCTTGTGACAAGACCAAGAACTTTTGATGACACCTATGGGACAGGCTGGGTCTCCCCCAGTTCACCTGGCAACACCATGAACTAATTTTAGGAATGCTTTGAGGGTCACTCCTGTTTCCCCAGATCTTAGCATTAGTCAAGTTCTTCACTGCTCTCATTACTTGTTTCTGACAAATAAGGAGAACCTATGGTCAGGTAGCTGTGACTGGCAAGGTCTAGGGCAACACTATTAACAGATATAAAAGGCAAGCCACAATGCAAACCACATTATGTAATTCTAAATTTTCTGGTAGCCACATGAAAATTTTAAGGAGAAACAGGTGGCAATTATTCTACTAATATATTTAATTTAACCCAATATATAACCCAAATGTGATCATTTCTTATAATCAGTATTTTAAAATCAAGATTTTTATCTTTAAAATCCAGAATGCATTTTATATTTATAGTACATCTCAACCATGACTAGTCATATTTCAAGTGCTCAACAGCCACATTATCACTAGTGGCTACCACAACTATAGACTGCAGGTCCAGATGTGGAGGTGGAAAGGGGAGGAGGACACAATGGCAAACAAGGGCCAAGGACCAAGGTGTCTCAATGAGTCACCTCTCTGTCTCTCTCTGTCTCTCTCTCTGTCTCTCTCACACACACACACACACACAAACTTATTGGTGTTGGTAAAAAGGTCATCCCCACGTGGCAGATAGATCAGAGAAAGTTTGTTCTTGAAATAAATTTCCATCTCTACTATGGGGAGTAGCCACTATAAAAGAAAAAAAAAAAAAACAGGTAGATAAATGGCTTACATATCATTTCCAAATACGTGAACTTAAAGTATTTATTTTGGGTCACCTGGGTGGCTCAGTCTGTTAAGCGTCCTACTATGGTGCATGTCATGATCCCGTGGTCTATGAGATCGAGCCCCGCGTCAGGCTCTGTGCCTCCCTCTCTCTCTGCCCCTTCCCTGCTCATGCTCTGTCTCTCTCTCTCCCAAAAATAATAAACATTAAAAATAATAATAAACTATTTACTTTTATGAAAGCCACTGTTTATTTTATCCTATCCACAGTTGTAGGGAAGTATAATCATGTAGGGAATATATTAAAAGGCATTATAAAACAATTAAATGATTTTAAAGATTAGTGAAGGAAACACAAAATATACTTCACAAGTTCACAATTTTCAAATCAAATGCTTTACTGTGACTTAGTTTCTGAAATTTCAGCTAATTTATCAAATCTCTCCTTTGAATGAAAAAAATAAAAACCTTAATTTTTTGAATAAATTTATGAATACTGAAACCTCTATATTTTTTAAATGGATATAATTTCTTTTGTTTTGAAGGACAGTATAACAATTTTATTCCTTAAATGTTTCTCATGGAAAATAAAGGAGAAGTGATCTTTGTGAGAACCTATGGTCCCACCCCAGTCCCATCTCACCATGGTTCCCATCTCTGTATTAGAACAGTAGTGCAGACACTCTCAGGAAAGGACAGAACTGTGGAAACAAGACCTAGTTCAGAGCTATCTCTATAATTTATCATCTAAGTGATTATAAACAGGAATAATTGTTTCCTCATCTATAAAATAGAGATATTAAAAACCTCACTAAGTTACAGAGACTTATTTAAATAAGATATTTACACTCTATCACAGAACATTCACTCATCCTTCCATTTCTGTTCGGATTTTTATTTACTTTCTCATTCATCAAATAACTTTTAAATTAATCAAATGTCTTTTGGTGTCTCCAAATACTTTACACATTTGAAGTATTTCTATGTAATCTACTCTAAATTCGCAAACCCTTGTGTTCTAAGTCATTTTTTAAAAGGGTCAAATTATAATAAAATGATCCCATTAAACATCTGACTAGAAACAAATAATATAGTGAAATAAGAGCATTAGCATCTTTTTTTTTTTTTTAATTTAACGATCCTGCTTATAGGAGAAAATGGCAATCACAGGAAGGAGAGAAACTAGTCATTGTGAAGGATCTCTGTTCCAATGAACCAAAGGAAAACAATCAAAAGATACGACTGAAAGTAACTGGCTTAAAAAGGCAGTAACTGGCAGAACATGGACAAGAGAATAAATAGTACATATTAAAATCAGAAACTCCTGTCTGTTACATACCAAACTTTACTATGTTAATTTCCTTTCGGAGCAAAAAATTAAAACTTAAATAACAAAAAAAATCCATTACTATCCACTGGAAAGATGGATGGATTGATAAAAGGAAGAATGGTAAAAAACAGAGACTCCTAATGGCTTCAATACATTCAAGAAATTTGCAATGGCCTGTAGCTTCAAATGTTATGGCTGTATTGCTAATATTAAAGCACGTGGCCCACCCCTGAATGTGTTAGAACCTACCAGTAAGACTGAATTTAACATAGTACAGACTGTTTGAAAAGTTTGAAATACTTAAAAATAAGGCCAGAAAACAAGTGAAGATAGGATGCCCCGCCCCCCCCCCTTTTTTTAACAAAGAGAGAACACCCAAGCACCCAAAAGAGGGGGGGATATGAGGCTCGATCCCATGACCCTGGGATCATGATGTGAGCCTAAATCAAGAGTTGGAAGTTCAACTGACTGAGCCACCCAGGTGCCCCAAGGACACTTTTCATTTTATTTTTTAAGTCTTTTTTTTAAATGTTTATTTATTTTTGACAGAGAGAGAGAGACAGAGCATGAGTGGGGGAGGGGCAGAGAGAGAGGGAGACACAGAATCCGAAGCAGGCTCCAGGCTCTGAGCTGTCAGCACAGAGCCAGATGTGGGGCTTGAACCCACGGACCACGAGATCATGACCCGAGCCGAAGTTGGACACTTAACCGACTGTGCCACCCAGGGGTCCCTAACATTTTTCCATTTAACACCCATTCTCTACCTCTATGTGAGTTTTAAATTCTTGCTCTCATTCTATTCTGGGTTCCTTGAGATAAGAAGAGAGCTAGCTACATTTTGTTTCTGGTTGCATGGTGTCCATATTAAAACCTAGGGAACAGATGCCAAAATTATGTGAAGCATGAAGATCAATTTTTAAATAACAACAGCAACCCACCATAACAAGTTCTACTATTACATTTAAGGTAAGGCTTAAATCTATGTAAGAATTCAAGCTTTCTTTGACTTTCAAATGATAGATAACACAATCTTTCAGGTTCCATTTTAGTTACAGAAGCCTCACATCAAAGAACAATCATCCAGTGGTAAGATACAGGGGATTAATATAAATCCAACGTGCATTTTACTACTGATTTGAAAATTAATTCTCCAGAGGCATAAATTCACAACCAAATGAATATGAATACTTTATACAATGCCATCTATATAGTAATGCCATTCATTCTTCACATTTAATAACACCACTTCAAAATCACATGACAACAAAAGATGATAAATAATGACAATGAAGTTTTCTACAATGAATAGAACAAGTTAATTCACAGATGATATAATTAAAAAGTAGGCAGTAGGGGCGCCTGGCTGGCTCAGGTGGTTAACTGTCCGTCTGACTCTTGGTTTCGGCTCAGGTCATGATCTCAGTTTGTGAGTTGCAACCCTGAGTTGGGCTTTGTGCTGACAGTGTGGAGCCTGCCTGGAATGTTCTCTCTCTCTCAAAATAAATAGATAAACTTAAAAAAAAAAAAAAAAGTAGATAGTAAAAGGGAACAGATCATTGGTTTCTCAATATGCACCACCTCAATGATCCTACCTCTAGGGAGGGTCACAACTCTTTGGGGCCTTATCCTCAGTGTAGCAAGCTACAACTTACTTTTATCAGTTCTCTTAGGATAATACAGTTCTGAGAGAATAAATGTTAACAAAATACACTAGAGCAATTTATGAATGAGAAGAATGATTTACTAATTTACACTGAGAATGTAACTGCAGACTGGAACATTCACTGATGCAACAGAGCTGGCAGTGCCCAGCCCACATCCGCTTACCGCTCAACTTTCCTTAGGAACGAGACAGCTTTTTTTCCACTAACACCTACAGGTCATCTCTGGCCACAGGTTTAGGTCAGGGAGAAGTTGCTGAGGACCTGCCCACCCCGAAAGCGTAACTCCACCAATATGGAAAGGGAGTTGGTAGACAAATTACTCCCACTTCAATGCCCCTTGAGTGAAATAACTCAGAGGCATATTCTATTCGGTCTCCCAGAGGTCCCTACATGATTTGAGCCTCAACTGCCCACAACAGTAATCTACTGTTTAAGGCATCCTTACTGGCCTCTTTATCTTTTCTTACTTCCCCACTACTCCATCACACCCACAGGAACTTTCTGGGTTCATTTTCCAAATAAAATGGTTATATCAAGGGTCCAATTCCACTGAAATCAAACATAAGACAGCCAGTCAGCTTAGTTGTTTTCTTAGCAGAAAAATATTATTGTTAAACCAAATTAATTTTTAGAAGTTGTGACATGACTACAGACTCAGAACAAGAGAAAATAGGTCTGAGGGACGGATCAAAAAAGTTGACAGATTTTCTTGAAAACAAGAATCTTTTCAACAGTTCAAAGAAAAAGACATACAAATAGTTCTAAAAAATATGAAAAGATGCAAATTAGAACTATAGTGAGATACGATTTCTCAACTTTCAGACTATATATATATATATATATATATATATATATATATAAGTTCTGACTATATACTGTTTGTAAGTGGGGAAAAAAAACCAGAAGATGCCAAAATGTCTAAGGGAATTTGGCAAATTGCCTAAAAAAATAATATGCATATTTATGGTCACACATAAAACTCCCATTCTTGAAACAAGTTAGGTACATCCATGTAATGGACTACTACACAGTTATTAAAAGGAAGGCAGGCTAGCTCTATACAGTGCTTTAAGATGATCTCTAGTTTACGTATACACGTGGGTTTGCTTATATATATATATATATATATTTTTTTTTTAAATAGCAATATAGTTAAAACTGGTTACCTATAAGGGGAGAAATAAAAATGTACCTTATTTATAATTAACATGAATGATTTATATATAATTATAAAACAAAACTAAATCAAAACACTTAAATGCTAAACACTAAAAATAAAATGAAACAAACGGACCTGACTATATAACAAGATGGCAGAAAAATCATACAGGTGAATGTACTTCAAGTACTATAAAACAGAATACTTAACACTGTAAACCCCAGCAGGACAAAGGCCAAAAAAGCAGTTTTTAGTAATCATGTTGGTGGTACTGGTTTAGATATATAAATATATATTAAGACAAAAAATCCTATGTAATACTTCTATATGTATTTTATATATTTACATATTTATATCTGACATATTTCACATATATATTCTATATTTTATATTTTAATGTTATATTACATTTATATTTAATAATACCTAATATTTTACATATATGAAAGAAAAAGAAGTTTATGTAAAAGCCAACTTAAAAAGACTCATCTGGCCAAGACAATGAGCATCATCATCAGAATAAAAACTACAATGCAATAAACATAAACTATTTAAATCTACAAGCTCAATGACACTTCAAAAAAAAAGAAAAAATCCTCACTGGTCTACTTTTCCAAGATTCTAGGAAACAACTCAAATACTTTGAAAGTTGGTAAATAAAGGAAAGAATCAAGTAATTAGTATGCCTTTCCTGTGCAAACTGTGCCACAGAGTAACCAAGCATCTGATGAGGGAAGTTTCTTTTACAGAGATATTACAGATCATATATGAAACCTTGATATAATTAGGATATCAACATTTTGAATGTTTGCATAGAAATAAGAGATCTAGGCAGTGATCAACAGTAACCTAATCTCACAAACAGAGACAATTAAACAGCTATTTCTTCTTGGAGTACTCAGCACCTCCTTATGAAATATTCTGTCACCCTAACACCACAAAATAAAGCAAGAAAAACCTGAATTAGATTAAGCTCTTAGATATAACTACTGATTTACAAAAAAGTACAAGGGAAAGAGAAGCATTTTACTACAGGGATGCAATTTAAAAAATAGGGCCGCCTGGGTGGTTCAGTCAGTTGGGCATCCGACTTCAGCTCAGGTCATGATCTCACAGTCTGTGAGTTTGAGTTCCACAATGGGGTCTCTGCTGACAGCTCAGAGCCTGGAGCCTGCTTTGGATTCTGTGTCTCCTTTGCTCTCTGCCCCTCCGCACTCACACTCTGTCTCTGTCTCTCTCTCAAAAGTAAATAAACATTAAAAATTAATAATAATAATAATAATAATAATAAACACAGAATGAGGAAATTTACATGGCAAGTAAGTTAAAAGGGAAAAATATAATAAATAAGGAGGTAGAAGAGTTAAGGTGTATATACCAACCAAATGTAATCTATGGATTTTGTAGTGACTCTGTAGAAACATTATTTATGAGCAAATGAGGAACATTTAAACTAAACAGCTACTTACTGATATTAAGAAATTATTGTCAACATCTCATGCATTAGAATGTCCACTATCAAAAAAATAAAAGAACACCACAGAAAATAACAAGTGTTGGACAGAATGTAGAGAATGTAGACAAAGAGAAATCAGAATACTTGTGCACTTTTGGTGGGAATAGAAAATGGTGCAGCCACTCTGGAAAACACTATGGAGGTTTCCATATGATCCAGCAATCTCATTTCTGGGTATGTACCAAGAAGTGAAAGCAGGATCTTGAAGAGATACTTGCACACCCATGTTCACTGCAGCATCATTCACAACAGCCAAAGATGGAAGCAACCTAAGTATACACTAACGAATGAATAAAGAAAATATGATATATGCATACAATGGAATATCAACCTTTAAAAAGAAGGAAATCCTGTCACATGCTACATGCTACAAGACTGATGAGACCAAAGGACATTATGCTAAGTAAGCCAATCACAGAAGACAAATACTGTATGATTCCACTTATACTAAGTATAAAGTATCTAAAGTAGTCAAACTCATAAAACCGAAAAGGAAAATGTTTGTTGCCAGCTGCCGGTAAGAGGGAGAAATGGGAATTTTTCTGTTTAACGGATATCAGTTTCAATCTGTTTGAGTTTTGCAAGACGAGAAAGTTCTAGAGATCTGTTGTACAACAATGTGAATAGAGTTAACACTACACTTAAGTGTACTAACTACACACTTAAAAATGTTTAAGATGACAAATTTTGGTTTTCACTATAATTTTTCAAAAGTATATTTAAATCCCTTTTCAAATAAAAAAAGAAATTATTACCAATTTTTCAAGTGTGATTAATGGTATTGTGTGTGTGTGTATATATATATATGTATATATATAATTTTTAATAGTCCATATCTTACGTAGCTACATACTAAATAAAATATGTATGAATGAAATCATATGATACAAGTATTAGCTCCAAAATGACAGGGGGTGGGGGGGACATGGAAACAAGGTGGTTAAAGATGAAACAAAATTCCTGACCACTGCAGCTGAGTTCATTATGCTATTCTGTCGTCTTCAGTGTATGTCTGAAAATGTGCACAAAAAGTTAAAATAATAATATACACTTGTAGGCCAACACATTCTATTAATACAGTGGGATCCACATTTATTTAGGAAAGTAGCTATAAACCATGATGATGTAAGGTACAATTAGAGTTAAAATAAATTGTACCTAGCCAAGTGAAGAATAAGCAAAAAAGAGTATTATGAATCCTTCATGCTTATTTATACCAAAAACAAAGTTCAGGGTGGGGGTGGGGTGGTAGAGGTAAGGTAAGTGTTCCCACAAAGCATTCCTTTTCATTTTCAGGGAAAGAATGTAAGATACTACATAGCACAGGTTTAACTCAAAACACAGGCATTTCTCAGGTTCATGAGAAAACCACCACTGTGAACCAATACCTATAAATTTATTAGCACATCATGCAAGTATGTACAAATGGCTGTCATGTCCTCAGCTAGACTATAAGCAAGTATGTTGTAATCCTGGCCTTTTTCATCTCTAGCACTAACACATTTTTAGAACTAACATAAATTTCTGTGATCATGACTCAAAAATGATTTAAGGAATTCTCAACAAAATTGGTAAATGTGTTGGAAATAACCTGATTTGAAATACAGTCTAAGAGCTGTTCCAAAAACAAAACAACATACAGTCTGTGAGGGACACATTCAAAAACTCACTTGAAGATAGGCACTTAGAAGAGGTAGCCAGTTACACAGCACCTGTACCTCACATACCCAACAGGCCCGCACAATGGATTCTTAAGGGGGACATGCCACAAATAGTTAAGACTATCAAGAAAACCAACAGGTTTCAAATGTGAACTTCAAACATAAAGCCAAGGGCAGGTAATCCAAATGATGATGCTGATTTACCAGAGAGCTGTTTCTTACATGAGAAACTGTAATGCTTCAGAAGAAAACAGCAGATTTTAACAATGGTTATTGAGTCACCCAAGCACCCTAAAGAACCCAGCAAGCGTCTCATAAACTAATGAAGAACCATGTCATTGTGTCAAGTAAGGCCACACAAAACATTCTCTCTCAGCAGTTAATGGGGAATGTTGAAGAAAATAAGAGGGGGGAAAGAGAGAAGAAATTTTCCTCTTATCAACATACTGACCAGCCCGTCTTTAAAATGAATCATTTCCTAGGAATTTGTTCACAGATAACTCATCTTGCCCACTTATTCTGATTCTAGTTAATTTTTAGTAGCTTTTATTTCAGACTGATACATCTACTATTTCCCACCAAGTTCTAGAAGTCTTTTTCAGTTTCTATAGCTATTTGATTTAATGTTTAAAATAAAAAATTTGATTAAGTAAAAAAAGTTTTAATAATGTACTACAGAAAACATTCTGAAATTGATTATTGTTAAGTAATTAATTGTCCTATTTATTGAACTCTAAAATACATAACCAATACCACTTAGGTAAAGAATTACTTTTTGTAAGGGAGAGTCATTCTGATTTTAGTTAACAGTAATGAGATCATTCAGCCTACAGTTAGAATAAACTTTAGAAATTTAGCCCAATTCTATCATTTAATTGCAGAAGAGTTCTTGCCAAAAGTTATCCAAGACATATACAGAAAAGAGAGCTATCTCAACTCTTACAGATTGGCTTTTCTGCTGTATAACACAGTTCACAGATGTTTATTCCACAGAGAAAGGTTTCTAAATGATCTTTTTAAATAGTAAGGATGGTTCTCTTGGAAATCATTCACTCACTAAAAACAGGTAGAATTTTAGACATTTAACTGCCCATTAACTATAAATATTAAGATAAATGCAATATGCAAAAAGACTATTTAACAAGAAAATTCTATTCATAAAATATAGCCCACCTGTTAAAATACAAGATCATTGCTATATAATAATAGTTTTCATCCTGATAACTACAGCCAAGTGGTTATACAATCTATAGATGATGGAACTCTCCAAAGTAAGGGTTCGCCCTTTTCTTTTTTAACTAAATAATCAAAAATTAATTACTTTAAGTGCCTTACCTCACATATATTTTTTAAAACATTTCTTTACTCTGGGAACACAGATATATTTTGTCAACCTATGACAAACTTTAAAAATTCTTAAGAGACCCTCCCAAGTAAGAGAATAATAAAAAGACCAATTAAAACACTCTACCATTCGGAGTGGGAGGAATTCTTACCATTGGCAGTGCATTGATGTGGGGATGTGCAATTGAATATCCGGTACCGCCAATCACAAGTTGCTGCTGCTGAGAAAAAGGAAAGTACAATATTCAGTGTGCCCTAAAACAAATTCAGCTTAAGAGATTTCCCACAAGTTTCCATGTTATCAAATTATTTTTATTTACCTCTGTAAGGTCCCCGCCACCAACGATTATCCTTCCCCCCCTAAACAACTATTATCTTATATAAGCAACAGCAGCAACTTTTGGGGTAGTAAGTGGCAGGCACTGAATCTTTACAACACTCCTAAAAGGTTGACACAATGAACAAAAGGGAGACTGGAAAAGATGGATTTGCACAAAGCGTACACTCACCCCCATTCAACTTAACTGGTGCAAATATTACTGCGATAGGGCCCAGCATAGCATGTTCATAATCTATGATCATGAGCCGCAAGGACTGGTATGAACTTATCTTCTATATATTGTTTAATAATAAAAACAAATGCATGATTGGTTTTGAAACAATTTCAATCAAGACTTATTAAAGTTTAATCTCTTCAGAGTCTACATTTTACAGAGTTTACCCCATCATCTCAATTGCTAAGTCATAGCACATTATTTTCTGTGTCCTTCTGTGTAAAATATACAAGTTGTTTTTCAGACGCCCTGTCAAAGTGGTGGCTCTCCGGTCTAACGCTGACCAGTGCAGATTCCGCCACGTGCTAGAGTACAATTTTATGTAACAGGGCAAGCTGATGCCACAGAAAGGAATGCAGCTTTACCTCCTCCACCAAACCAGTGAATTAAGTCAGTAAACACTAAAAAGATAACTAAGCAAATACACTGAATAACTGAAGAAAGAATATAATCCCTTTAAGTTGGCTCCTCTCTGATTTTATCTTTAATTAACTAGAACTCTCATTTGTGCTGCCAACTCCATGGCCAATCTAAACAACTTCAGGGCTACTAAGTAACTTTCGGGTAGTTAAGTTATAATATCTAGGAATTAAAATAACATTTATTAAACATGGCACACACTTACTGAAATTATACACAGTTACATCAACATATAATATCATATCAGCCTCTGCAGGCACCAAGGTCTTTTGGCACAAGACACTTGTGAACCAGTTGGTGGATCCTTTGTAGACCTACTGGACAAATGCTCTACAGACATCATAAGTGAGTCAAAACAAAAACTAGATTACAGCTAGAACTGTTTACCTCAGGGTCATTTGCTATGAACATCAATTGTTTTATCAGAGTTTTCATGAGTTTTTGAGCTATAAGCTATATAGGGCTACTTGTTATCCAAAAACTGACCGAGCACCCTTAACAGAGAAAAGTTTGGGCATACATCCATTCTAGTTATTTATAAATAATTAACATGTGCTACTGAATTACACACATTTTACTTTTTTTTTAATGTTTATTTATTTTGAGAGAGAGAAAGGGAGGGAGGGAGGGAGGGAGGGAGGGAGCGTGTGTGTGTGTGTATATGTGTGTGTGTGCACACTTGGCAAGTGAGCAGTGGAGGGGCAGAGACAGAGGGACGGAGAGAACCCCAAGCGGTCTCTGTGCTATTCAAGCACAGAGCCCAATGCGGGGCTTGATCTCACAACAGTGAGATCATGACCTGAGCCAAGATCAAGAGTAGGATGCTTAAACGACTGAGCCACACAGGTGCCCCTAAATTACATGTATTTTAAAACATAGAAAACTGAAGGAACAAAGATGTATTCCTACATGTCAAATATCTTTTTTGATAATCTCTTATATGCTTAGCCATCTTCTAAAATAATTAGATCATAATAGGTAAAAAAGCTCATTCTAGTAGTTTAAGTATCAGCTCTACCATTTGCTTCTTTACTATTCTTATTCACATTTCTCACAGTCAGTTTCTTTTGCATGAATCTTTAAATTATTTGTCTGTTTTGCAGGGTTCGGTTGAAATTACTCCATAAGTCTACGTTATCAAACACAAGTAAACTTAGAATAGTAAGCTCAGACTCATAGCAACTCCCAGAAAAGAAGTGAATGACTGGGATTGCCACAGCTGCCTTGTGGAGCTCTGCCCTCCTCAATCCCTTTATGTACCACTTTAGATAGAACTTTCTGACATCAGGGCGGAATGAGGGTGCAAATTTAACCCATCTGTCAGATATTAGTAACAATTTTTAAAATTTAAAACAAACATAAATAGACTAATAGAGTCCTGTACCCCAATGGATGCTTGTTTTTCACTACCAGGGTGTGTACACACATACCATGCACAAACTCACACAAATCTATCTACCTTTGGAAAATACTAAATTAGATCATTCCAGTTGCTAGTCTTTCTTGTTCCTCCTCTGCCTGGTTCTCTTCTCTTCCTTTTCTGTGATTAGTGAGTCTTTCTTCCATCACACTCATAGATGTCTCTAATCTCAGTTTTCTCTAATTAGTTTTTCTCTACTTTTGTTTTCTTCATCGACTCATTTAGCTTTTCCTTTTAGACTATATTTCCTTAAGGGAAAGAGTCCTAATAGTAATTTAATAAATATTTAAATAGTGAAATAAATATTTGATTCTAGGAGTTCAAGAGTGAATAAATCTGTGGAAAATGGTATGTCAACAGGTATGCCCATTTGCACATATAATACAATCTGAAAAATTTAGGAAGTCCCTACATTAGCTGTTTTCCTAGTCAACTTATTTAGCCACGTCCTGGCCATTTTGGAGGGCATATATAAAGCATATATATCACATAATTCTTAAGTTTATAAAATGAATTATCTGAATTTTAAAAGACATAATTATATACTCTTCCAAAGAATTACAAAAATCTAATGCATATTTAAGATAACCTGACAGAATGTATATTAAAACTATTTGTACTAAAGTAATTCAAGTTGTCCAGAAATCCCAAAATGTGTATCCTTTACACCTGCCTTAGTAATCACACTTGCCCGGAATGCTTAGGTGGCTCAGTCCGTTAAGTGTCCAACTCTTGGTTTCTGCTCTGGTCATGATCTCACAGTTTCTGAGTTTGAGTCCCACGCTGGGCTCTGTACTGATAGTGTGGAGCCTGCTTAAGATCCTCTCTCTTCCTCTCTCCCCCCCCCCCCCCCCCCCCCCCCCCCCCCCCCCGCTCACTCATTCTCAAAAATAAACATGTAACCACACTTGCCCAACATCCTCTACTCTCACCAGCACATCACCAGTGTCTCTGTTCTCTGCACACTTTGGCTGCCATGACATTACTCATCCTGTACCAGGAACTTCCATTATGTGGTTTTGGCCACTAACCGAGTCCATCTCTTCCAAGGTTCAGCCCAAATCAGCTTCCCCTCTTGATTATTCATCCCACTACCCAAGGACACAAAAATGAGCCTCCTTTATTACAACTGTGTTACTGCTTACTATCAAGCCTCCCCTGCCAGACCTCTTGAGACCAGGGAATTATCGGTCACCTTGCTGTCCCACAAAAGAACTAAGAATAGTGCACAGAACACATAAAGTATTTAAGATCCATAATGATGTATCATATTATCCATAATATAATGTGGGAATAGGTAGATACATATTTGAAAATAAAACAGTAGAAACTGTATTACAGCACAAATAAATCATATTGGTAAGAAAGAACTTAACTGTGAATTTTTATTCTAAAGATGTCTAGGAGATCCTGGCTATATATAACCAGTAATTTCAGTACCATTTCCAGGAAGTGGCAAATAGAAGCTGATTATTTTGCCATTTAAAGACGACTCAAGAGCATGTGATCAATCACGTTATAAAATTAGTGTAAACCTACCAACTACTTTGCATACTACATAAACTATAACCCATTTGCTTTACTTCTTATGATGAAATAAATGTTTGCCAAATGTTTGGTTTTGTATCCAAATAAAAAGCTTTGCTCTTCAATCTGTATTTCATAACATTTTACCTGAAATAACTGAAGTATTAATTTTAGAAAAGGCTTCCAGCACAAAAATAGACACTGCTAGGGCACCTGGATGGCTCACTTTGTTTAGCCTCCGACTCTTGACTTTTGCTCAGGTCATGATCTCAGGGTCATGGAATAGAGCCGCATGTCGGGCTCTGTATTGATCATGGAGCCTGCTTAGGATTCTCGTTCCCTCTCCTCTGTCTGCCTCTTCCCTTCTCTCTCTCTCTCTCTCTCTCTCTCTCAAAAGAAATGAACATCACGGGCCCCTGGGTGGCTCAGTCGGTTGAGCGTCTGACTTTGGTTCAGGTCATGATCTCATGGTTCCTGGGTTCCTGGGTTTGAGCCCTACCTCGGGCTCTGTGCTGACAGCTCAGAGCCTGGAGCCTGCTTCGGATTCTGTGCCTCCCTCTCCCTCTGCCACTTCCTCACTTGTGCTCTGTCTCTCTCTCAAAAATAAATAAACATCAAAAAAAAAAAAAAAAGAAGAAGAAGAAGAAAGAAAAGAAATGGACACTGATAACTCAGTAGACCTCTCCTAAAATCTACCACCTAGATATAATTTGAATTTTTTTAAGATACAAAAATCTTTTAAAACAGCACAACAGTATATTTTGACTGATCTTCAAAATTACTGCCCTCCAGTCTCTAGAAGTAAATTTACTTGATTTACAGATTTCTTAAAAAGCTAATGGATTATGGGTTCTCTCCCCAGGGAAAGGTACAAGCAAAACAAAAACTTGCTTATAATTTAAAGTAGCAACAGAATCGAATCTATTACCTCGTAGCCAGAAATAAATTCAAGAAATTGTACCTGGTATCCTTAACAAACAGAAATTACAAATGAATTTATAATTTTGCAGAATTTGGAAGAATCATCCCAAGAATTAAGAGGAAAACATAACAATCAATCTGCTTAGAAAGATTTTAAGTTTATTTCTTTTGAGTGAAGGAAAGAGCACAAGTTGGGGGGAGGGGTGGCAGGGAGAATCCCAAATCCCACTAACAATGCAGAGCTCAAACTCACAAACAACAAGATCATGACCTGAGCCAAAGTCCCCAGAAAGATTTTTATTAAATGAACTTCTTAACAAAAGTCACAGATAAAGTCCAAATTAAATTGTTCAGTACATGACTGAAAACAACAAATAAATGGTGATTACCTGCAACTGGAACCATAGAAAAAGAAATACATTTGTAAAGCAAAGTGTTTCAACTGAATCTTCTCAATTCCACTGATCCATTTCACAAAAGACTTGGTAAGTTGTCTTCCTTCACATGCCAGTTTCTAGTAACATACTAAGCATTCATCAAGGCCTCCAAGCATCCAGATGTCTGGACCTCTCCTCTCCCCATCTCATTTCCCACCCTATCACATACACGGGTAATATTTGAGGCAGCCAGACAATTAAGAAGGGGGAAGGGGAAGGAGCTGTAACAGGAGGAATATCCTAAAGAAACCAACCCTGAGATGAGACTGAAAGGCAGAATGGTCAGATCAAACAGCTCTGCCATCACTGGCTCTAATTTTCCACTTCTCTTTGTTATTTAGGTGACTCAGAAAAAATGGATTTAAAAGCTGTGTATTATGATCCCTATTTCCTAAAAATCAGATATACTCAGTACCACAAACCCACATCAATAACAATTTAAACATGCATTGGTATCTAATCACGCTACTATTACACTTCAGTTAATTTCATTGGTAGCAACACATGTGGTTGAATTGTACATTTATATAAAAAAAAAATTACTGTCCAAGAATAGGACAAAGAGCTATCAAGTACCCTGAGATCTGCCCGTTAGAGAATAAGCAATGCAATTAAAGACAATAAAAACCAGAAATTCTCTTTACAGTAAACCACAGTGTTTTTAAAATTAAAGTTTGGTTGGCAGTTTCAAGTGTTACTGAAAGTCAAATTTATTTTTTAGGCACTACAATCTGCCCATCAAAAGTTTCCAGTTCACTAACTTCCAAAATGTTAAGAGAAGCTGAACATGAGAAGAGGCTTAGACTCAAACTTGAGTTATGATACTCGAAAGGTGATATCAAAATGTATAGATAAATACACATTATTGTCAGCTACATGAAAAATAAAAGTGAATATATCAACAAAGTAACTATAATTTCCTTCTCTAAAAAACTATTACTAAATAAATGGTGCAATTTATAATTCATGATATCTTAGAAATATGACAAATGTGAGGATGCCTGGCTGGCTCAGTCAGTTAAACGTCCAACTCTTGATTTTAGTTCAGGTCATGATCATGGAATATGGAACCTGTTTGGGATTCTCTCTCCCTCACCCCGTTCCTCCTCCACTTGTGCACTCGCTCCCTTTTGCAAAATAAATAAACTTAAAAGAAAAAAAAAAAGAAATATGACAAATCTGACAGATCATACAAAGCTGATAACAGCTCAACTCTTTATTTTTTAAGGAGAAAGAAACAAGTAGAGGGAGGATGAAAAGGAACAGGAAAAGCATCAGGGTCTAATAAATACCAGGATGAAAAGAAAAACGAGACTGCCTATGATCACACATGTAGGTAGGTAGGTACCCAGCACTTAACAAGTTAGAAGAAAAAACTGATAGAATTCCTACATTTTATTAGGTTTCTCACTCTTCCCAAGGGTTGAATATTTGATTCAAGATACCAAGAACTTGAACAGCTAATTAGGACGACACAAAAATCATTCTGCTGAACAATACATTCCCAGCAGAAATGAAATGGTCATGCCAGGGATATTGGGTCTTTCTGTGTCCTACAGAAATGCCCTTCCAGATTCTAACCTAATTGTGAGACAAAGTGGGTCCCTCATTCAGATTTAATTGGTCTAGAGTAACAATATGCACATCAACTGCATGAAAAGCTCCCCCAAGTGATTCTAAGTGGGGGTTAAAAACCACTGGACTTTGTGGCAGGAAAGGGCACGATGGGGACTAGTCAGAGTTTAATAAATAATCTATCTTGGGGGAGCATAGAGAGATCACTTCTTTCAACTATTAGCACTGCAAAGTGAGTAGTTCTCAGAATTAAGAGTGGGAATCACACTATCAAGTAAAAGTTTTATTAATTTGATTTCAAGAGTAACAGTAAGGAACAAAAGATAAACGCCACCCTTCTCCCCAAAAGTGAATTAGAAAAGGGAGGATAATAGTGAGAACACCTTAGAAAGAAACCCAGAAAAAGAACACAAAACAGGGGAGTTATCATTCAAAAAGCACAAAAGGAGCAATGCTGATACCCACATTTAGATAAAAAGGCACATAAAGCCTGAGACTCAGCTACACGTGACAAAACTTAGTAGGGAGAAATTATAGAAGGATTTTTTTTTTCTGCTCAATATAATGGAAAACTGTCACACAAGTCAATTGAAGTGAAACAAAAGTTAAAGTCACACAAGTTAAACAAAACCTGGATGTATCACTCAGCAAGAAAGTTACTTGCCACATGATGGCGGGGGCGGTTGTCGTAGGAGCCCCCTGTCCAATTCCTTTCAACTTGGCATTTAAATGTGCTATCAGGGCCATCAGCAGCCTCTGTGGCACCTCTGTGCAAACGACACCCTAGCAGGACAAATTAGAAAAATAAAAAGGCCATACTATGGTACAGGGAGGTAAGCCTGTACTGCGGAGCCACAGAGATTAGACTTGACTCGGAGCTACGGAATTTAGAATGCTAGCCCATCTAAGACAAGTTACTTAAACTCCTGGTGCCTCAGTTTTCTCATATAGAAAATAAATTGTTGTTAAGAGTTGAATAACTTGATATTTATAAAGTGCTCAACAGTGCCTGGCATAGGAGTCACATGCAATCATTTTTAAATAACATATGTAAGAAAAAGGAGCCCTTCCCTCTGAAAGGACACCGTCCCACATGAGAGAAATGGCTTGCTGACAGTGTGGCCTGGATGTCAGCATCCACTTGTCCCCTTGGCCGTGCACTTCTATGCAGGACACAAACTGCCCATTCGTATTCTGCTGTGCTATGTGCTACCATGACTCCAGAGTCCAGTTATACTAGGTCTTTCAGAAGTTCATTTAACAGCATTACTACTCAAAATAATTAATCATCGGCAAAACTTTTAAATTAGAACAGATGTGGAGTGTGCCCGAACATGGCAGTTGTCCTGTGTGACCACACAGTGACAATGCACACACCTTACTGTGACAACACAGAGTGACAAAATGACACACTTGACCCTCTCAGTGAAGCAGAGTTTCTCCATCACACTTGAAAACTAAATCTTCGACTTTCACTTTGTAAAAGGATAAGCTTAACTTTTAAAAAATTAAGAACATGCTAGCAGGTAATTACTTAAATGAAAATTGTCATTCTGAAGTCTTCTGAGCACAAAGAAAAAAAATGCATTTATGTTAAAATAGATACTGGGTTCAGAATTTTAAAATGTTTTATTTCTATCTACTGCTGAAGGATGTAAAAGTCATTCTTGTGTGTCTTTACTAAGAGTATTTCCTTACAGATTTTCACACGAAAAAACTCAGAAACTGCTTACTCTGAGTTCATATTTCTAAAATTGGTATAATCTAGACAGTACCAACAAATGCTTTGCCTTCAGTGAATTAAAACAAGCTCATTTAACTACCATGTTTCTATCAAAAAAAAAAAAAAAAAGAAATACAGTCCTTTAAGATATCAGGGCTATCCTGGGGTACCTGGGTGGCTCAGTCAATTGAGCATCCAACTTCGGCTCTGGTCATGATCTCACTGTTCGCGGGTTTGAGCCCCGCGTCAGGCTCTGTGCTGACAGCTCAGAGCCTGGAGCCTGCGTCAGATTCTGTGTCTCGCTCTCTTTTTTGTCCCTCCTCTGCTCATGCTCTCTCAGTCTCTCAAAGATTAATAAACATTAAAATAATTTTTTTTGAAAAAAATCAGGGCTATCCTGTCTTCTGGCAAAATTCATTCTAAACATGTAATAAAATAAATGACATATTTGTAATTCTAAAAAATGTCAAATTCTCATCTGATGTTGGTTTGCTAAATTGGTTTCCATTTAGCTTTTTCACCATATTTAAAATGAAACATTTAAACAAGCAAATACAAGCTATGTTGTCTGCCTGACCCACTCAGGACACACAAACACGGGGATGGGGGACGAGGATGAGGATGGGGATGGGGACGGGGACACACACACACACACACACATACCCTTACCTCTCTCTTTCTCTTTTCTCTCTAGGGGTCATGAAAAGAAGATCCACTTTCTTAATTCAATTTATTTACTTCAATACAAAACACCACTTTCCTCTCCCTGACTACCACTCAAGTTATAATAAAGTACAGACTGAGACTAAATGAATACTACAACTGCTTCATCTTAGTTTTTAGGCACTGCTAAGCAATGGTCTAGAGGTTGGCAAATTATGGCCAGAAAGTTAAGTATTTTGGGTTTTGCAAGCCACACAGTCTCTGTCACAACTACCCAACTCTGTTATTATATTGCAAAGCAGCCAAATACAATACATGAAGGAATGGGTATTACTTTTTCCAATGAAACTATTCATACATACACACTCTCTCTCTCTCTCTCTCTCTCTCTCTCTCTCTCTCTCTCTCACACACACACACACACACACACACACACACACACACACACACACGCATCAGGCAATACACTATGTTGGTACTGAAGTAATTCCCAAGACCACCCAAAATTCTACTGATCCAGGATGGAGCATAAACCTATTAGGACAAATAACCTAAAGGTATAAAGGGATTCCTGGGTGGTTCAGTCAGCTCAGATCATGATCTCACAGTTCGTGAATTCCAGCCTAGCATCAGCATCACTGCTGTTGGCCTGTCAGCATGGAGCATGCTTCCGATTCTCTGTCCACCGCCCCACCCCCCGCCGTCCCTCCCCTGCCTGCATTCTCTCTCTCTCAAACAAACAAACAAACATTTTTTTAAAAAAAAAAGATAGATATAGGGGCACCTGGGTGGCTCAGTCAGTTAAGCGTCTGACTCTTGATACCGACTCAGTCATGATCTCACGGTTATGAGTTTGAGCCCCACATGAGACTCTGGGCTGATAGTCTGGAGTGTGCTTGGGATATTCTCTCTCTCTCTCTCTCTCTCTCTCTCTCTCTCTCTCTCTCAAAAATAAATAATTAAACATTTTTTAAAAAGACATATTAAAAAAATCAAACTAACAGATAAAGTAAAAAAAAAAATTATTAAAGGGGCACCTGGTGACTCAGTTAAGCATCCAACTCTGGATTTCAGCTCAGGTCATGATCTCATGGTTCGTGATTCAAGCCTTGCATCAGGCTCTGAAATGACAGTGAGGAGCCTACTTGGGATTCTTTCTCCTTCCCTCTCTGTTCCTTCCCCACTTGTTCTCTCTCTCTCTCTCTGTCTCTCTCTCCCTCAAAATAAATAAATAAACTTAAAAAAAATCATTCAAGCATTCTCCACTAAAACTATAGCCATTTAGTGGGAAAGAAATTTTCTAAGGCATTCAAACACTGTCTTATGTGGCACCACATGGAACAATGAAATTCGATTAAAAAAGGATTAAAACTTCAGTATTTCTCTGTGATCTTCAGACACTTAGAAGACAGATGTAGAATGGAAAGAACTACTGTTTACAAGTTTAACCCCTTCATATCATATCCATATAACCATAAGCATGTCCTCATGTGTAAAATGAGGCTACTGTACAATGCTATACTCTGCAGAGTGTATTTGATAGCCCAACAAGTATGAACAGAGTTCAGTTTATTGTTTAAAAAATAAATAAAAAGCAATGATTCAAAAACAAGAGCACACTGGGGTGCCAGGGTGGCTCAGTCAGTAAGCCTCCATTCTTCACCACAGCTCAGGTCATGATCTCACAGATTGTGAGACCAAGCCCCACCACATCCGGCTCTGCACTGTCATGACAGCACGGAGCCTGCTTGGGATTCTGGCTCTCCCTTTCTCTCTGCCCCTCCCACGCTCATGTGTGCACATGCTTTCTCTCTCTCAAAGGAAACTATAAAAATAGGGGTGCCCGGGTGGCTCAGTCGGTTAAACATCCAACTTCAGTTCAGGTCATGATCTTGCAGTTCCTGAGTTCAAGCCCCGCGTCAGGTTCTGTGCTGACAGCTCAGAGCCTGGAGCCTTCTTCCGATTCTGTGTCTCCCTCTCTCTCTGCCCCTCCCCTGCTTGTACTCCCTCTCTCAAAAATAAACATTAAAAAAAAATTTGTTTTAAATAATAAAAATAAGGGCACCAATCCTACTAAGTTCCTAAAGATGTTTTCACACAGTATACTAATAAATACTAGCAACTAATTGTTAACTGCTTAGTTTAAAAGGCCACAACAGGGTTAAGAAGAGTATAGTATTAAAAGATAAAAAAACTTCAGGTTCTAAGCAAAAGAACAAAAAACAAAACAAACCTGTTTATGACTTAACCATGAGATTATAAAAATAGCAACTGGAAGTATTAAAAATAAACAAGCAAAGAAAGAACAATGAAGGCAGAGAGTAACAGACTGGTCCTGGAAATGAACTCTCTTCACCACAGCAAATGCAAGCAGGAAAACATGTTAGCCATAAGTTTTGCCAAAACTAGCTAATGTTCATCAAGTACATGGTGAGAAGTTGGGACGCCTGGGTGGCTCAATCGGTTGAGAGTCCAATTTTGGCTCAGGTCATGATCTAATAGTTCATGGGTTTGAGGCCCACGTCAGGCTCTGTGCTAACAGCTTCGAGCCTGGAACCTTCTTTGGATTCTGTGTCTCCCCCTCTCTGTGCCCCTCCCCCACTCATGCTCTCTCTCACTCTCAAAAATAAATAAACATTAAAAAAAAATTTTAAGTAGTGGGTGAGAAGAAATGAGTTATGTGTATTTTAAATTAACAGAAAATGAGCTTGTATTTTAGCTTTGACATGGTTTAATGACAAGTGGACACCAAAAATCACTTGTATAAGGTGAACTAAAATGTTATTGCAAAAGATGTTTTTTACATTTTTTTAACAACCCTAAGTCATAATATAACTTACAAATATGGAAAACAAGTAAACTGTAGATTTGCAATTATTTTTTAAATCAACTTCATTAAACATATCTATAGACAGAATTGCATTTAAAACAAAATGTCAGGAGTGCCTAGGTGGCTCAGTCAGTTGAGCGTCCAACTTCGGCTCAGGTCATGATCTCAGAGTTCATGAGTTCAAGCCCCACATCGGGCTCTGTGCTGACAGCTCAGAGACTGGAGCCTGCTTCGGATTCTACGTCTCACTCTCTCTCTGCCCCTCCCCTGCTCATGCTCTGTCTCTGTCTCTCAAAGAAAATAAATAAATGCTAAAAATTAAAATAAATAAATAAAACAAAATGTCAATCTTCTGATCTTTTCCCAGTTCTCTAATATCAAAGCAACCAGAGATTCCCTCAACAACAAAGGACCTACATACTATAAATGAACTCTCTCCATTAGTGATGCATCAGTTACTCGAGAAAACAGAAACTAAGAAGCCAGATTTTCCTTCAGGAGATTAGGAAGCAACAGAATTTAATGCCAATGTTTCATCTTTCCACCACATTAGATGGTAGAATTGTCATTGTTGGGCTGTTGTCTGTACTGACTGTTAAAAGAGTTATCTGGCTGTAGACAATAGAACTCTGAGGAGAAAGCAAAGAGGAAGAAAAAGTTTATTAACCTCTCTCCTAAACACTGTTAATTTTAAAAGTTAGCCCTTTACTGACAATGTAAAGTACATCAATAAATAAAGATCCTTGCCCTGGGAGACTTTAAATTCCAACATAATTTAGGACTAAGTGTTATGTAGGAGATGACAAGCTATGAAAAAAGAAAAACTACCAGGAAGGTCAGGAGTTCAGGAGTTTTCTGTGAGGAGGAGGTGGTGCCCCCAGGTTGAAACAGTAATATGTAGGATGGTCAGAACCAGTCTGTATTTCAAGTGAGCGCTGGCAAGATAAGAAGCTCCTGCGTATTCTATGTTCTGTATGCAGACAATCATATACGAGGAGGTGCTTTACCTTAATACTGTGACCATAGGATCATGTTCATGTTTGTTGGAAGCCATACCTGGAACATGTATATTTATCAAACAGTTCATTTATGTTTCAATTACTCTTAATTTTTCCTCTCAGCTACCTGTTCTTGCCTACATTTGCTGTGTATTATAAAGCTATAATTCTAGGGTAGATATTAGGCATTATAAAATGCTAGGTTTACCTAAATATTTTAGCATTATAGGGGCACCTGGCTGGCTGACTTAGTAGAGCAGGAAACTCTTGATCTCGGGGTTGACTTCAAACCTCATGCTGGGCACAGAGATTACTTTAAAAATATTTTTAAAAATAATTTTATAAATATTTAGCACTATAATATTATGGAGGCCATCATAAATGTTATCAAATGAGACAGAAGATACGTTATATTTTTAAAAACTTTTGTAATTGCCCAGAGTCCGTTTAATCAAAGTATTTTTCACACAAGCATTCTTGCACAGTTAACATTAAAAAGCTTCTAACTTTTTCAAGACACAAAATACAAAAACAAAACAAAACCCAGAAAATAAAACAGAAAAATATGCCAGTGAAATGGAACGTCTAGTCACTTTAAGTTCTACTGCAGTTTAGACACAGGCTCAATTTTTAAATATCCAGCAAAGGTTTACATTGTACCTGATACTGCATATATTTACCTGCCATCACTACTTTAAAATACTGAACAAGGTAAAAGTAACAAAACCCAAATGTGGGATATAGACCAAGGCTTCCTCAAATGCTTATTAAGAACTGTTGGTCTTGGGGAGCTTGGGCAGCTCAGTTGGTTGAGCGTCTGATTTCAGCTCAGGTCATGATCTCACAGTTCATGTGTTTGAGCCTCGCATCAGGCTCCACGCTGGCAGTGTGGGGCCTGCTTGGGATTCTCTTGCTCACTTCCTCTCTCTCTGCCCCTCCCCTGCTCATGCCCTTTACGTTTTTTAAAATAAACTTAAAAAAAAAATTTTTTTTAAAAAAGAACTGTTGGTCATTTACCCCCCTGTGTCCAACCAATATTCTTGAGAACAAAAATAAAGAGACAGTGAGACTAGTTTATGAAAATGCACAAAGCTAGAATTAAAAAGGTTAGCTGAATTTATTTCAATACCTCCAAATGTAAATTCCTAGAAAAAAATTAAGTTATCTCGATAACTGTGCCTACTATCATACCTAAAATGGAATTCTGGGTTCCAATGAGTATTAAATGACAAGGGGCTGGTGAGGATCTGTGCAGATAGGGGAATGGCAACTAAATCTCAACCTCTTCTCCTTAAGAAGGAATATAAGCCAGAAATTGTTTAAAGAATACTATGAGGAAACTATCTTTGCCACAAACAGAATGAAAATCTGTTGCATAGGACTGCTCATTGGCCTCTTGATTTCAAGTCAAGGCTAATCAATCAGATAAAGAGCATTCTGATGACTCAGACTGGATTAGATGAACTCACAAAAAAACAAAGAAGGCTACTGAGTTTACTTGGAAGGATATAGGACAGGAAAAGACTATCCGAGAGCTTCAAGCCAGGCATGTCAGCAGAACACACAATCCAGGAGCTATAGTCTTCACAGCTCTCCGTCCCACCACTACCACTTCAACTGCTCAGGTATGAGGGAGCAAGAATTCACGAAAGGACGTGGAAGCTACTTTGGGTTAAAAACCACAAACTCCACAAAGGGTAAGATTTTCATGGGCCTAGCTTCCTGCGGATCCAACCCATCAAAGCATATGCTCCATTGTAAGAATGTACCCCACCTTCCCTCCACATATGTACTCCCAGTCCAGATGCAGTTCACAAGTCAGGGACCACTCTGCCATGCCCCCATGTTGGCTGGTAATACTGCTGGACGTTCCACTTTTATGTTTTAAATGAAACACAGCCAAAACTGAACCAAGGTTATTTATCCACAGAAAGAGAAAAGGTTTGGTGACTCCTTGTCTTACAACACACGTGGGTACTCATCTCTACTCTGTCTCTAGGTTGTCAGTGGTCTTGGACCTGTAACTTAAAGCTTCTAGGAGCAATTCACCTCCTATAAGCAATGACTGGCTTGAATTGAGAAATATGGCAATACAGACAGAAAACCAAACTAACACACTACAAGATATCTTACAAACAACATAGAAAATCTCTTTTGATGATATGAAGGCTAAACAAAGCTAAAGCAGTGTAGTTCAAAAGGAAATTGAGGCCCAGAAGTTAGTCTTACAAGAAGTAGTGAAATATTAAACTCTGCACTGCTTGCACACTCAGTATCATTTAAATATCATAACAAGCTGTATAGTAAGTATTGCATCTATTTCAACCTATCTCAAAAACAGGTTAACTAAGGCTCAGAGCAGTTCCTAGACCAAGATCAACGGTAAGGCCAAGTAAGCGGACATCAGATGCCAGGTTAAATTCTTAACCACTCTCCTCTTCTATGTCTCTTGAATCTCTTTTCGAAGCTTTTGTTTCCAATAATTTTCCTTTAACAACAACATGATAAAGATCTTTTAATGAAAGTTGCAAGTATCACTTAGGAGAAAGAGATCTATAGCCATGTTCTCTTACTGCCACAGGGAGGGCACAATCAGCACAGCAAGGATCACAGGCAGCCACCTGAAGACAGCTTACATCCACCCACCAAATACCCAGCTTCCCATTACCCATAATGGGTAAATACCCATTACCCAGCTTCCAAATACTCTGAACTTCGCGTGTTTCATACAACCAACTAGTTCTTGAAACACTAGGTAGGTTTAATTGTTTAAAAACAGATACATAACAGAAATCAGGAATTTCACTGATGAGGGTTAGGTTATATTTATTTATATATCAGAATTCCTTAGGGAGCATGGAATTTTAAAATGCATAATCCTCCTACTTTTGGAAGTTTATCAGAAGTCCTGGAAGGCACAAAAACACTATAGCCATTTCTGCAGCAAATACTGTGTTGCTTTTGGTTTAATATTCATTACCCAAAACAAAAGCCTGAATGTTATCCTTGACTCTTCCCTGTCTCCTTTGTCAGCCATATCAATCACTAAATTTGATCAATTCTCTTTCCTAAATATATCTATAATGTCTACTGGTTCCTTGAATCCTACCACCCATTCTTCGTAGCTCAATCTGCTTCCCCATCAACTTTGATAAAATCCAAAGCAAAAAAATTATTTTTAATAGGCATGCACCCCAAAATTTATAATTGAACAGCACTTGATTATGTGAAAATTCAGATTTGTTTTTTTTGTTTGTTTGTTTTTGTTGTTATTGTTTGTCTGTGGGTTTTGTAATTTTCAAGTGAAAGAGGCAATAATGGATTTCTCTGTTGGGTCACTGTTTATTTACATAACAACTATTAGTTGCCTTCAGCCTCCCTGCTAACATAATGCCAATTTTGTTCAAAATAGCAACATATCCACATAATACTTTCTCAGCCTTTCTTGCAGCTAGAGGTAGCCATGTGAAATAGCCTGGTTAATAAGATCTAAGCAGAAATAGGGGTGGGTGCAGGGCTCCCAGCCATCACAGCAAGAGAGGCAGCTAGGGAATCTTTTGTTTTCCTAAAAATGGAGAACAGATGCAGATGTTTAAACCTGATGCCTCCTGAAGCAGTAGCCATTTTTCAACCAAGGCAATATGCCTGATGGACTTCCTTACACTGAGGACAACGGAATAAAAAAAATAGCGATTTCCTGCCAGATTTGTTTAAAATAGTGTTTTGAGTTACTTGAAGCCAACTGGACATCATTCTCCCCAGAGAGGTCCCCAGAGCATTTCAAACTTACTATGTATATACTTAATTCCTCTCCCATCCCAAACTTGTTCCTCTTCCTATATTCTCTACTTCTTTGTATGGCTCCGACATCCAGTCACCCACACTGGAAAAAAGTTAAGTTCACTGAGAAAGGTTTAAGGTTTGCTACTTCTCCTTCATTGTTATACAGACAAAAAACTGGAAAGACTACTCCAAGAGATCAACTTACAATAGGCAGGGATGCCTTTCATCGTTAGTTTCTGACCCCAAGGTCCTGGGAAGAAAGACCAGAAAGATAGAAAAATTTGCTCTACTGGCATTCTAACACTGGAGGAAATAACATCTGAAAGAATAGTGATATATGTCCCTTACGTGTTTACTATAATGAAGTTTTTCTGCATTTTCAGATCTTCTAGATTTACTGGTGGCTACTTTGAAATTATATCCCTATCTCATACCTCCTATCATAGTTACTTTTTGCTTTTTTCCCCCTCTGACAACCTGAATATTTCATGTCCTTGTTCTCCTCTAACCACACCAAATCTTGTACTCCTTCCCACATTTATTCAATAACCCTGTGCCAGGACATTTCATTTGAAAACATCACAAAATACAATAGTCACAAACAAATGTCTGGTTCTTTACAATTAATTATATTAGTATTCACTCAATTCATTCAATTCACTTATTCAGTAAATATTTACACTGCCTTTCCATTCCAAAGCTTCATCCATTCTTTACAAAATTCTAAGAATTAAGGTAAAAGAAATTACACATAGAACCAGAACAGAACCAAAGGCAACAGTACTGTGACTCCTACCACTTACTGAGCATGAGACGCAATGGTGCTTATTTAATCTCTCTTAACCTGTTTCCTCATCTGTAAAACGAGGATTTTAGCACTGCCTACCGAGAGGGCTACTATTCTAAGAATTAAATAAGGGAATGCATATCAAGCATGTAATCTTACCTGAAATATAAAAAGCACTTAATTACTGGCAGTCATTATTTTACCAGATTTAGTGAGTGACGGGACACAATGAGCTGTCCTTTAATAGAACCACAGCCTTGATTAAATAAACTTATCATTCAGTATACCCAATCTAAATGTCCAGAATGCTTTGTGTTTTCATGAATGTTAATGAACAATTTATTACATAAAACAAAAATGCAACTTTGTTTTTAAACAGACTGCTACTAGCATCCTGAAAATAATGTATCATTTCTGGATTAAATATTGGATATAAAATAAGAAAAAAGAGGATTACCCATCACGGAAGCAGGAGTGAGTCGATTTTGGTCTCTAAAAAACAATACTCATGTTTTAATTAACACCACAACCAATCATCTATAATGGGTCCTGGATTAATCAAATCTCCATGTTTTTTAAATTTTTTAATGTTTGTTTATTTTTGAGACAGAGCAAGAAACAGCACGAGCCGGGGAGGGGCAGAAAGAGAGGGAGACACAGAATCCGAAGCAGGCTCCTGGCTCTGAGCTGTCAGCACAGAGCCTGATGCAGGGCTTGAACCCATGAGCTGTGTGAGATCACGACTGGATCCAAAGTCAGACATTTAACCGACTGAGCCACCCAGGCACCCTTCAAATGTCCATGTTTTAAAGAAATATTAGTGTGATATTATTATTCCTAGACTCTGGCTTCTAAATAGTAGCTGAGAAGCTATAAAACTAGTGCCTAAAGAGCAGCACTGAATTCCCAGAATGGATACTTACAGTGATAGCAAACAAAGGGTAAATTTAATAAAGCTTTCATTAAGCCTTCTACATAATTACACAGTATTTAAAAATAGTACTTTTATTTTGGTTTTGAATGTCATATAAACTACTGAATACCTGTGTAGTCTGGAAATCATTTTCCTTCCAGATAGAATATCAAAATAATTTTAAAACATTAATAGGAAATAACTTGCAGTTTCCCATTCCAGGAAATTCCTTTTAGGCAATGTAAGCTCTTGGTTCTCCCTGATGTTTCCTACCCCGGACAATTCAACATGCTCTATAAGTTCTATTAATACACATCTTCTCTAGTGTAATAATAAAGAGGTTAACAATTTGAGTCAGTCTAACTTCAAATTCCACTAGTACAGTGACTAATTTTCTAATTTGAAAGAAGTCCGCAAATCCCACTTGGAGCTTTAATAAATTCCACTTTATTTCCATGTCATTGATTGGGAGAAATATAAAGTAAAACTAGCTATTTCATTCAAAAGGGCAGAGAAGAAGTACTGAAGAGCAGAATGGGATCACCCTAAGGTGAATTATCAACCAAGACCACTGAACCCATCAATTTGCTATTTTCCATGCCGTGCAAAGTATTAAGCAGTCAGAAATCAGAAGTCTAGGGCCAATGGCCTTTTATACATTTCTTACTACACAGTATATAAATTTTTAATTTTTCCCCCTCCCTTATTTTATCCATGTTCTCAGCCAGAACCTCGGGACGTAACTGTAGAATGTTCAAGCAAGGACTACTATTAAGCTGCATTCTAAGAAACTGAATGTAGAAGTCCTGTTCTTCCAAAACCACTCAATCTTTTCAAACTTTGAACTGTTCTTGAATGTTCATTCATTCATTCAGAGCCTATTTAAGGACCACAGACTTTACACATAAAGGGGGAAAGAACAGCTTAGTTATAACCATGCTATACATGCAAAAATAAACTTCTAGAATTTCTTCAAACTCCAAGTCCCCAAGGAATTCTCTGAATGGAAAACAACTTGGCAGAGGGTAAATCTCCTTGAAGTCCAACTATAGTCAGAGATGTATTCCTAGACTAAAATTAAGTATACAAGGAGGACACAAAGAAATACTAGACTTTTTCTCAAAGTCTATCTAGAATACTAACTTGATCCATTTGTTGCTGTGAAATAAATAGGGGGGAAAATATACATGTATACATGCATATGTCTCTGACCCTAGTACCTAGCAAAGAGCTCCTAAAACTTGTAATTTCCTAATGACAAGAACACCAGAAATATATTTTGTGCTAATATTTGGTCTTTGACCCTGATTTCTCACACAGAGCTCCTAAATGCCTTGGAATTTGCTGGGTGATAAGGACTCTACTTCAGTATGAGAGTTGATCAGCAAAAAGACCAAGCCATGATTCATCAGAGCTTGGAACTTTCAGCCCCGCTCCCTCATCCTTCAGGAAGGGAAAGAATGGTGACTGAGCTCATGATTGATCTCACCCTACATGATGAACCCTCCATAAAAATCTCAAAAGTACGAAATTCAGAGAGCTTCCAGATTGCTGAACACACGGAGGTACTGTGAGGGTAGTATACACATCAAAAGTTAAAGCATGGGCCCATACCTTGCCACACCTACCTCTTCCACCTAAATGTCTGTTCATTTGTTGTGTCGTTTTATAATCAATTGGTAAATGTTAAGCGGGCCCTGAGTTTTGTGTGCTACTCTAGCAAATTATGAAACCCACGGGGGGGTCAGAGGACTCCAACTCACTGCCAGTCAGTCAGAAGCAACAACCTGGGACATGCGACTAGCATCTGAACTGGAGGCAGTCTTGTGGGATTGAGCCCCTACCCTGTGGGATCTAATGCTAACTCCAGGCAGACAGTGTCAGAACTGAGTTGAATTATAGGACACCCAGCTGGTGTTGAAGAGAATTGCTTGATGTGAAAAAAATCACCACACGTTTGGTGATCAAAAGTGTCAGAAGTATTATGTGTGTGAGTAAAGGAAAACACAGGAATGTTTTTCCTGACAGTTCCCAATATTTCTCCTACCCAATAAACCTCTTATTGCACTCTCACGTTTTATGTCATTCTAAAACAATCTTCTCTCCCCAGACATTATTCTAAGAACACCTATTTCACTAAGACATTATCAAGGACACTTTATTTAGGAGTTGAAGATAGAAAATAAATTGTGTCTCAAGCTAACAGATAAAGAAAGACATAAACAAACATGTAATGATAACAAAAGAACCAAAATACAAGTTCTTAAACACTGCTGTCTCCTGAGGATAGGCCTAGTAAAGAAGCCTCATTTTTTTTTCATTTTATTATATGTATTCACTACTTCTGTGGTATTAAAAAAAAGAAAAAAGTACTGAAATTTCTGATTTTCTAGGTCACCTAGGGCCAGAAAAGAAATTTCCTTTATGCAGATAACAAACTCTACCTTTTGCACACCCCCATCACTCAAGTGTATCTTTGGTAATTTAATAAGATTTAATATAACTTTTAGGTAGTAATTCTTTAAGTATGGGATTTTATCAAATAAGATTAAAAAATAATCACTAGTACAAAACAAATTTTAAAACTGCTGGCTTTATCCTGTTAAGGGTGTTAAGTGTCCTTTCCAATTAAGGCTGAAAATCTGGCCATGGTATGGTCACCCAAAGGCACAACTAAGTATCCTACACAAAATTAAAATGTACCTTGTCATACTGACTCCTTTCACTGATTGAAACAAAGCCCATAAACATGGGGGAAGGAGAAAGGGAGTACCAGTAAAAACTTTAGGAAAACTTACATCATTTCCAATGCTAATAAGGACAGAGCAGTAAGGAAACTCCTTGAAATTTATTTTCTAGTGGGGGAGAACAGATAAACAAAATGAGTACATTCTAATAAATGGGGGCTGCCTTATCTCAATTTCTTAACCTAGCTTGTATAAAACCAAGAGGGACTCAGGTTTTAGCACTATAACCATTCAGGTTCACTGACTGCAAACACTAAAAAGCAACTCCAGAAAACAGGACTTACTGAAAGCATTAGTTCAGAAAAACCTGAACCAAAAGGTTTTCAAAGAAAGAAACAACACCAGTTCTATGGATCAAGAATATACCTACTCCACCCAATTAAGTTGGTTCCCAGAACCTCTTTCAACAATTTGTGGTCAAATATGGTCCCATCTCGCTCATTTCTCCAAGGAGTAGCTGGACTCATATATAATTAGGACTTCCCTTGATGCTATTTATAGATAGGCAAATAGATATGATGACTGCCAGAGGAGTCCTATTATTAATCCTAGGAGTTATTAATCCGGAGGCAGGGAGAACTAAGAACAGTTATCTGTATACTGTCTTTCTTTACTGCCACATGACAGGATTGTTGAAATTTACTCTGAACAGACAACGGTCCAGATTCTGCTACACTGTGATATGCTGTTGGCCTAGATCCTGGCCCAGGCAGCAGCACTAACTACCAATGTTGCAAATTGTTTCAGTTTACACTTCCACTTTCCTCCAAGATCAACTGCCATACTTGGATGACTGGGTCTGCAGAAGCTCCAGAATCAACTGACATGCAGAAACATTCCAAAGACTCTTCAGGCCTATAACTCAATCACTGGTCTGTATTTCAACCTCACCTGTTTTCTTAAAGGTCATTTTATTACAGTACTATAGTTGCCCTCTATTTCCGCTAAGTCTTAGTATTTTTCATATTAAATTTCTGGCAGAAGAGAGTTTGAGGTATCTTCCTCAGGCTCCCTAAACAAAGTACACAAAAACTGTCATCCCTCAAAATTGCATAAAGTGAATTTAGTTCTACTCCAATATGCATCTCACCAACCTTTATTTAAATAACTAAGAGGGCCATTTTTCTACTCCAACTCTAAATGCTATACATAAAGACCCTACTTATAGGGCTCAGAACTGATAACCTTAATTTCTCATTACTTTCCAACATGCATCACTCCTTAACCTGTGATACAACAGGCTTATTTCCAATAGTGCCTTCTTTAATTTAACATGCTGGTCTAATGGCTTTCCCTTTCCTTCTATCCAGAGCCTACCTATTTTTCAAGACTCATCTTAACGCTTTCCCCTACTACTCCATCCTATCAAGGATGATTCTCCTTTATGAAAATTGCTGGTAATATGTCATTTTATAGTGCTGGAAAACACAGTCCAGACCTATGAAATAATGCACCCCAACAGCCAGTGGCAAAGGCTGGACTATAATGCAGACCTTCAAACTCAAACGCTAAGGTTTATGTTTTTACCAATATCCTCACTCTAACATTACTTCCTAATCTAAACATATCCCCTCACACACGAAACTTTCCAATGGATTCTTCACACCTAGTTTATCCAAAGCCAACCCATCCTTCAAATCACAGGTAAAGTGCATTCTCCACTCAAATTTCTTTGACAGTTCTAACTCATAGTGATTTTCCTCCTTTTCAAATTTTACTATATTGTAATAAATAACACACAGCCTGGTATCCTTCTACTTTGCATGCATTATCTCACTCCTCCAAACATTTTGAAAAGGCAGAAATTAGCCATATTTTTACAAAGGGCCCTAAGATGTTAATTTGCTTCCCTTTATACAATTAATTCACAATAGAGTTGAGATTTAAAACCATGTCAACGACCTTCAAAGCCCATGCTCTTTAAATATAGCATTGCGTACTTTTTTTTGCTTAACACACACAATGGAAACTATGTGGAGATAACGAGCAATTATTTTCCAATAACCAGAATTCTGGACTCATTCTTGATACTTGGCCTAGAATTAAATTATAACCTACAGCTTCTTCTTGTTATGTGACTCCATGCTTTTCATCCTTTAAAACCACAGTTAGTATAATCTGAATCTGTTCCTGAGGAAATGAACTCAAACTGAAGAACGTTCTTTAAAACTGTCAATGTCAAAATAATAAAACACAAAGAAAGGCTGAGGAATATGCCAGATTAAAGATTACTCAATGTGTGATCTTGGATTGGATCCTGAGTTAGGGCAAACCAATGGCTAACAAGATCAATAGGATAACTGGCAGAATTTTAATATGGAATATGTTAAATACTATATTGCATCAATACTGTATCAGTGTTAAATATCCGTAAATGTGACCACTGCACTGTTATGTAAGAGAATATCCTTGTTCTTCAGGCTACACCTAAGTATTTAGAGGTAAATGACCATAATGTGTACAACTTATTCTTAAATGGCTCAACTAAAATAATGAGATAAATAAAATGACAAGAAATGATTAATAATATAAAGCAAATGTGAAAAATACCAAAACTGAAAAATCTATTTGAAAGGTATGTGAGAGGTCAAATTTACAGAAAAGGAAAAAAAATACACCACTGAAAGGAATGGGTAGGCATATAGATCAGGGACTGGCAAACATTTTTTACAAAGAGGCAGGAAGTAAATATTGTAGGTTTGGGGGGGGGGGGGTCCTTACAGTCTGTCGCATCTACTCAATGCTGCCACTGTAGCACAAAGACAGCCTGTAGACGGTAATATAATGAATGGACTTGGTATGTTCCAAAACACTTTATTTACCAAAACCTGGCCTTAGTGTAATGACCCTTGATACAGATAAAAAGACTGACCATGACCTGCTTAACTGGAAGTTAAGCAACAGGAACATGAGAATTTATTACATTACTCTCTTTTATGTATCTTGAAATTTTTCATAAAAAGATTTAAAAATAAAACTTCGCTTAGAAATCTTCCTATATGTCAATCTCTTTCTTCACTTCATAGCCTATCTCCTCCAGAAAACGTCCCAATTTGACTTTTACACATCCTTCTTCTTTCAACCGTTATCTTTTACTTCCAAACAATGTGCAGTTTTTTCAACCAGACTAAATTCGTACAGGCCACATGCATTTAACTTTCTCTTTAAACTCTTAACTCCCTGAGGGAAAGGGTCTTATCTGGTGATTAACATAAATTTGGTGGCCTAACAAGATTATGCAACACCTCTTATCATTGGCTCTGAATTCAAGTCTCTCTTTGGCATTTGGAACTGTGAGAAATGAAACTCCCACAACCTCACTGAGCCTATTTCTTGTGAGATATAAGGAAGGCAAGCCTGTAAAGCTTCGTAAAGCTGACATCGTATCTAATTTAACTTTAGATTTCATAAGATTTTTTTTTTGTAGCTAAACAAGTAAAATCCATGGAAGCTGAAGAGTCACAGATTACTGGAAACGTAGAATGTAGGGCTTGAAGGAATTATAAAAACAACCTCAACCCCAATCCCACAGAAGAAATGCAGGTAATCCCAACATTCCATTTAATTCTCATTAACTGATATGAAGTCAAAATTGTGAAGTGCGTTAAAAATTAAAGCAATATTAATAAACTAAGTTTTTTCCTATTAATAGAAGATATACTTAAATCAATACATTTCTGTTGACAAATTCACCAAAATTCTGCTTCTGGGCACAACTGTCAAATTTACTTATTCCACAATACCATGTCTACTAAGTGAAATTTGTTCTCTTTGGTGCTACAGGTTACAACAATTCAAATACTTCCTCCTCTAAAATAAGACATCTGAAGACACAGAACTGCTATACAAGATAGATGTGCTGAACACTGTAAGCCTGTGTCAAAGCATCTAGAAATGCAGTGTCACTCCAGTGTGGGGTAACAGAAGAAGTGAGATGAAAGAACAGAGAGGACAGCATCGAAAGTTTAGCACATAACCTGAAAATTGCCAAGAATTGACCCAAAGTCCTTAATATTGTCATAACATCTGCTGCAAGCACTAATGTCAAATTTGGCTCTATAAATACTGATTTGAACTCTTGTGCAAAATCTCTGACCTAAAATACTGCAGCTAAAATACTGCAAGTCCACCAACAGGGAAGGCACACTCTTGGAAATTCAAATTTGCTAGAACAGCTTTCATACAGCTATTATGGTCAAGTTTAAAGAAAAGCAGAGCTCTTGAATCAATGACAGATTCTGGCTGACAGAGCTAAAAAAGGCAAAGGCACAGGGCAACAGGTTCTTTAAATAGTGGGGATAGTTGCACTTCAAAGCACAGATTATCACATATGTGGTCAAAGGACTGGTGGTCACAAAGAAGTCTTTTCAGGCTCATTCAAATACCAAATAATTAGCATAAACAATGTTTTTCTTCATCTTCCAACTCCAATAGCATTTTTTAAATTACTCTATAGCTTATACTAGTCGAATGTGGGGTACTCTTTAATACAAGGACTCTCTCCCTAAATTTAAATAAGGCTATTAAACATTATAAGCAAAAGTCAGCCATAGGAAAATACCATCTTGTGCAATATTTTCCCCCACATTCTATCCAGTACTGCATATACATGTCTTTTTTTTTTTTTTTTTTTTTTTTTTTTTTTAGATTTGAGTTAGTTAACATACAGTGTAGTGCTGGTTTCGGGAGTAGAATTTAGTGATTCATCACTTAGATATAACACCCAGTGCTCATCCCAACAAGTGCCCTCCTTAGTGCCTATTACCCATTGAGCCCATCTCCTTCCCCACGTCCCCTCCATCAACCCTCAATTTGTATTCTATATTTAAGAGCCTCTTATGGCTTGCCTCCATCTCATTTTTTATCTTCTTTTATTTTTCCTTTCCTTCCCCTATGTTCATCTGTCATACATGTCTTGTATCTATTAATTGAGAAAGGAAGTGAAGTCCTTTACTAACTTCTGATAGGATCATGGAAAGAAACCTAAACATTAGCAATCTTTAGGTGGTACATTCAAAAACAGGCAAAAGAAAAGAAAATCTTGACAGTATACTTTAATACGCTTTTTTTAATGTATAGTAACTTAGAAGGAAAACTCATATACACTAAAAACACTTTTTTACATTCTTAAGCATAAAAGAATACACACATTAACAAACATTTTAAATTCAAGCCTTAAAAAGCTACAATTACAGAAAGACATGTTTATTTTAATATATTTATACCAATTGCTCGTTAAGGCATAACTATACCACATCACAGAAAAGGGGGGAAAAAAAGCTTCTGTTTGAAGCCAAGCGTTCCCAACCAGGATTCCAGGGTATACTCAAAGTGAGATTTTGAAATAATCTTTAAAATAATGGGGTACCTGGCTGGGTCAGTCAGTAGATCATGTGACTCTTGATCTTAGGGTGTGAGTTCAAACCCCATGTTGGGTGTAGAAAAGAAAAAAGAAAAGAAAGAGAGACAAAAAGAGAGAAATAGACAAACACTCTTAAAATTGAGCAAACAAGATAAATGTTTAATACACGGAATGGGCTAAGCTCAGAAATTTTTCTCTAAAGCTCATTCCAAAATCTCACTTCAAAGAAATGAAGGCATCGGATTTTTTCATGTTCCCAATTCTAATTTAAGCATATAGTATAAATCTTATCACTAAGTGTCCTTAAATTATTTTGCCTAAGGCCAGGTATTCAAATTCATGTGTCTCAACCAGCTTATATAATGATCAGGGTTTTTTTCAAACCCTAATACATATGATTCAAATACACCTATCACAAAAGGATAAATCTACAATAGCACATTTTCTCCTTTTAACAGTATGTACTCTTCTAACAGATCATTTATAAAGAGCAAAATTCCCTGAATCAGGAAGGGTCATTTCCCGAAAGGAAAATTTATACTATCACAATTTACATTTCCCTGCATTTATGCCAGCCTTTCTTCATTGAACAATCCACAACCATGCCTAAATTTGACCTTAGACTAATACTTACTAGTTTTCATCCCAATTTTCCCTCTTGCTACAGTGCCTCATCCCCACTGTTAACTATGTGTTACAACAAGGTTAGAGACGTGTGTATGTGTGTGTTTACGTTGGGGGGGGGGGGAGTGCACATACATATACAAAAACACACCTTTACTCATGCGGTGAGCTAATATTCAGGATAATGCACAACAATGTTAGCTAATCAAAAACTGGATTACTTCTATCATTTAAGCCTTCAAGACAATAGCCCATTTTCACTCACCCTCATTCTCCTACTTGACAAAAGTGTGGAAGAGGATGAACCCTGAAGAGAAAACCCTTCACAACTGTGAAACAAAACTACAATAGGAAATAGAAAACCTTCAACAAACTTCGTTCCATGGAGAAACCCATTCTGTAATTTTTTTTTAATGCTTTTTTAAATGTTTTATTTTGGGGGCGCCTGGGTAGCTCAGTCAGTTGGGCGTCCAACTTGGCTCAAGTCATGATCTCGCGGTTCCTGAGTTCAAGCCCCTCACTGGGCTCTGTGCTGACAGCTCAGAGCCTGGAGCCTCCTTCTGATTCTGTGTCTCCCTCTCTCTCTGCCCCTCTCCCACTCACTTTCTCTCTCAAAAAATAAATAAAACCATTAAAGAAAAAAAAATTTTAATGGTTTTATTTTTGAAAAAGAAAGAGAGAGAGAGAAGGACAGAGGATCCGAAGCGGCTCCATGCTGACAGTTGAGAGCCCGATGTGGGGCTGGAACTCACAAACCAGGAGATCATGACCTGAGCTGAAGTCAGACACAACCAACTGAGCCATCCAGGAGCCCCTCATTTTGTAATTTTAATGACAAAATGACCCATCATTCAACCTCTGCTTGAGCTTCTCCAATGTTGAGTGCTTTTGCATAAAGGTGCTATTTTAGTAAATTATTAGACAGCTCTAATTGTTTTCAAAGTTCTTTCTTCTCTAGGATTCAAATGTATTTACCTGTAATTCCTACTCAGAGCTTCTTGAACTATACAAAACAAGTCTAACTCTACTTTAAATGAAACTAGTTAGCAACTGGAAGGACTTTCTTCCAGTCTCTTACTCCCAAGTGTTCTATTTCCCATTTTAAAAATTTGTGACCTAACAATTACAAAAATCTGCTCCATTTTATGTCCTTCTAAAATTAGGACTCCTAAAACAGTACACAGTGCTTTATTCACAGTGTCTTTTCAATAGTTAGTAAATTTATTCTTTCTTGGACAATGGGGTGGGTGTAGACAGTAAAACTCAAAATCTCTTCAAGCACAAAAAAAGACCTACGAAGTATAGATAAAAATTCACAAAAATCTGTCACTATAAGAAATGGGTGCTGGGACAAATGGATATCCACATGCAAAAGAATGAAAATGGAACCGTACTTCATACCATATAAAAAAATTAAAATGGATCAAAGACCTAAGTAACTCTGGATTAGGCAATGGTTAGCTAGGATACCTAAAGTACAAGCAACAAAAGAAAAAACAAACTGCCATCCTCAAAATTTAAAACTCTTTCCCTTCAAAGGACACACCATCAAGGAAGAGAAAACCCACAAAATGGAAGGAAATTTTTGCAAAACATGAGACTTGTGTCTAGAATATATGAATAGTACAACTCAATAATAAGGAGGCAAACAATATAATTTTAAAATGGGCCAATTTTCTGAACAGATATTCCAAATACACAAATGGCCAATAAGCACATGAAAATACCTTCAACATCATTAGCCATCAGGGAAATGCAAATCAAAATCACAATGAGATACCACTTCACATCCACAAGGAAGACTATCAAAACAAAAGGACAGTAATAATGGTTGTTGAGGATACAGACAAATTGGAACCCTCAAACACTGCTGATCAGAATGTAAAGTGCAGTCCAGCCCCTTTGGAAAAGCCTAACAGTCCCTCAATTATTAGAATTTAATTAGAAATAACGAATTATTACAATTCCAAAACAAATTAGTATAAAAACTGACAGGTATCATTAAAAGATTTCATAAAAGTCAAAAACAGTATTAGAACATGTTTCCTTTCTATATACCCAATGGCCACAATACCTCAGTTTTAAATTCTGGGTGACAATAAAACAGCAAGTATACTTGATGTGTCAAGGAGATGTACTAGCAATTTTCTTTATAATTACTACTCACAATTAAAACAGCCCCCTAAATAATTTCCAGATTTTAAGTTGCAGAGCAATGACTTTAAAAAAAGAGAGAGAGAGTGAGAGAAAGCACACATGTGCATGCTTGTGAGCCCGACATGGGGCTCAATCCCACAACCCTGGGATGATGACCTGAGCTGAAATCAAGAGTCCGATGCTCAACTGACTAAGCCACCCAGGTGCCCAAGCAATGACTTTTAATCAAAGTTAACCAAATGGGTGATTAATCATTAATAGCTTCTAGGAAAGATTATGTAAAAAAAAAAAATTCTCTATCAAATAAAAATGATACAGATTTTTTCAAAGGGTAACAATGAATTATAAATGCCTAGTCCTCTCAGAACAAGGTAGGACTTGTTAAAGCAGATTGCTGGGTCCCACCCCTGTTCTTTCCATTCCAACTGCTAGGTCTGGGGTGGATTCAAGGATTTGCAATGCTAACAGGTTACAAAGAGACCACACTTTGAGATCTACTATACTATACAATCCTGAATCATACAGCAACATTCTTTTGAGAACAAAAATCAGTAATATTAATAATCCAACAATCAGCTGTCAAACATCATTAACCAAAATGGGTTATGTAATAAAATTAAGACAAATCAGAGAAGGGTTTTTATCTTTAGGACTTTCCCAGCATTGTCTGCTCCAATTGGTACATGCTTCTGTTAACATGCCCAGGAGTGGGGCACCTGGGTGGCATAGTAGGTTAAGCCTCCAACTTCGTTCAGCTCAGGTCATGATCTCACAGTTCCTGAGTTCGAGCCCCACATCAGGCTCTCTGCTATCAGCACAGAGCCCACTTCGAGTCCTGTCTCCCTCTCTCTCTGCCCCTCCCCTGCTCCTCTTGTGCTCTCTCAAAAATAAACATTAAAACAAAAAAAAAAGAATAAAAATTAAAAAATAACTTAAAAAAATAAACATGCCCAGGGGCGCCTGGGTGGCTCAGCTGGCTAAGTGTCCATCTTCGGCTCAGGTCATGATCTCACAGTCTGGGAGTTCAAGCCCGCATCAGGCTCTGTGCTGTCAGCTCAGAGCCTGGAGCCTGCTTCAGGTCTGTGTCTCCCTCTCTCTCTCTCTCTGCCCCTCCCCTACTCATGCTCTGTCTCAAAAATAAACAATTTTAAATAAACAAATAAATAAATAATAAACATGCCCACAAGGTATCTTTCAAGCCCTTGAAGAGCTGTACTGCATCCATGAAGCCTTCTCTGAATACCCTAGCTGGAAATAACTTCTTACTCCTTTGAACTTAAGTCCTCACCTGTATCACCAATAAGACAATGTATTATTAACATTAAAATATCTGTTTTATGGCATGAGTTAGACATGCTGCCTTCTGACCTATATAAAGATGCTCAATCTGGTTCCCACCAATTTCCTTGAAAACAACAATCACTCTTATGGCATCACCAACATCACAGAACACAGCAAAGAATTCAACAACACTATAAAAGTATTAAAAATGTTTCAGTATCATGAACTTTAATTCTTCTATATTTATACACAACTCCAATATGTTACCTCTTATCTATCTGCACATCCTTTACACAGTGCCTAGTACAGAACAGGTTCTGAATACACACACAAAACCACTGTTGTCCTTGATGACCTTGCATACTCGTCTTCATAAAGCTCATGAGACTGTTAAGATCCACACTTGGCAATTTGGGGAAGAAACGAAATCCAGAGCACCTCCAAGAATTCAAGTCCTTAAGGACGTGAAAAACATACCATTTTCTCAGTTGTACCTAATCTATGATGGACTCCCAGGTCAGAACAGACAACGAAGAGATCATTTTCTAAAACTATCAGGTCAATTTAAGGAGCTGGGGGGCGGGGCAGTTGTTAATTCAAACACACACACAGGCAGTCCCCATTTTGTATGGTAGTGTGGTCATAGAAATGATAATGGAAGATGAAACCAAGAGAAGTGACCTTCTTCAGTGGGACCTCTTCTGTGACGTTTAAAATTATCAAAACATTAAAAACTCTTCTATAATAAAAATACAGTAAAACTAATATTTTCTAATATACCATATTAAATACGTTATAATAAAAAATACACTAATATTTTTTAATAATTTTTAAAATGAGAACCACTATGAATTAAAGTACTTTATTTCTTTGTAAATAACTTACAAGTAGTTTGACGTTTGTCTTCTCTCATGGTATAACTTAGAGTACAGAGCATCTTTTAGATTTCATACACCACAGGGAACTGTCATACAGCTTCTAACATTTTAACTCTTACATTTTCAAGGTCATGGAATATCTCTGAAAGTTCCTTTAGTGGGGAAATTTTTTGCCAGCATCACTTCCTGTGGAACATCATCCTTTTCACCACAACCACTTTCTTCATTTTGCCCATAAAGTTTGTTATACTTCTTTCGCTGCATATACCTAGAGTCTCTTGGACAGTGGCAGTATCTTCTTACAGGTACCTTTTCTTATACCTCATTCACATTTAATTCAAATACCAGGGTCAGTATTATCGATTTTCACTTATTATACTTTCATCTTCACTGACATTAAAGTGTGCTTGAACAAAAGTTATTGGATGATCAGAAAACAGTAGACCTATTGAGGAAAATAATATAACGGGGAGAAAAAAATTTAATGGCCATAAAAAATTACTTAATTTAAAAAATCTTCATGTAAGAACCATTATATGCCAAATCAAAAGGCATGACTAATGGTTTTTTGTTTTTTTTTTTTAACGTTTATTTATTTTTGAGACAGAGAGAGACAGAACATGAACGGGGGAGGGTCAGAGAGAGAGAGGGAGACACAGAATCCGAAACAGGCTCCAGGCTCTGAGTTGTCAGACAGAGCCCGACGCGGGGCTCGAACCCAAGAACCGCAAGTTCATGACCTGAGCCGAAGTCGGACGCTTAACTGACTGAGCCACCCAGGCGCCCCAAGGCATGACTAACTTTAGAAAACAGGTACAACTCATATCCCATGTAAAGGATTAACTTCCTTTATATAAAGAGATCCATAAAAATGATCATCCACCCATGGATACAGAAAAACAGTTTATAGAAAATAAAAATTTTAAGGCTTGAAACATGAAAAGATTCTCCTTAGAAGTGTGCAAATTAATATTTCACTGAGAATTTCCAATACAACTTGGAAGAACCTTAGATACAATGCTAAGCAAAGAAGCCATAAATAAGGACATATATATTGTATGATTTATATGAAGTACAAAAATAAATAATCAATGATATAAGTAAGGATAATGGTTATCTTTCCAGAAGTTGGGGACTATACAATGACTGGGGGAGTAGTTACACAGGCGTGTTCAATTTATGAAACTCATCAAGCTATATTTTGTGATTTTTTATATATTTTTATCTGTTATATTACAATGAAACCTTATACTACAATGAAACCTTTAAAAAATACAAGATAGTTGATTTAGACTCTGGTCATGATCTCACAGTTTGTGAGATGGAGCCCCATGTCAGGCTCTGCGCCGACAGCATGAACCCTGCTTGGGATTCTCTCTTCTCTGCCCCTCCCATGCATGTTCTCTCTCAAAATAAGTAAATTTTTTTTTTAATTTTTAAAAACACAAGATAGCATTTTTCATCTAGTAGTTTGGTAAAGATAAAAAGTGCTATAAATAAATAAATAAATAAATAAATAAATAAATAAAGAGTGCCGTAACACTTCATGGTGTTACTCAAACACTACTGGTAGGAGTGTCCATTACTACAACCTCCATGGAAACAATCTGGCAATGAAATGTAAAAATGCTTATATCCTTTGATCCTAAAATTCCACTGTGGAGAATTTATTTTTCAAAATACACTTGCATACATGCAAAATAACTTACATACAAAGATATTCTTGCAGCATTCCCAAAAGGAATGAAACAAACTACTGTCCATCAACAGGAGCCTATTATAGTGACATATTATCCAGTCGAAAAAAGAGAATAATAAACTCTTCAGGTACTGATAAGGGCATCATCACCATGATATACCATTAGGTTAAAAGTACAAAGGGGAGGAAAAGGCAAAACAGTATGTTTAATGTATAATATTGGGGGAGGGGGATTTGAGAGAAAACATTATTTGTTTGCATACAGTAATATCTCTGGAAGGATACAGAAGAAAAAAGATAACACTGAATGCTGCAAGGAGAAGAACCAACAGAGTAGGGGGCAGATATGAGAAGATTTTTCAAGTATATACTTTTGTAACATTTCAAGCTTGAGCCATGTTAAGATGTTCAAATGTTCAAAATAATGAGTTAAAAAAATAATCACCTGAAAGGAAAGCAAAATTAGAGACCCATAAAGAGGTGATCAGATCCTAGATTTATAAAAATGCTTACAATCTCTCAGAGAAGGACAATCTAGAAATGTTTTAAAAGGCCAAAATATTTGGGATTTGGATATTCTGTAAAAGCAGTTAAATTACTGAGGCTTACTGTGTGATCTGTAACTCAGTATCAACAGAAAACTACGCTTCAGAGAATATAACAGGCAGAACTTATTTGGCACATCAGGGGCATCCATTTCAAGATATCCATTTCACATGAATCCAATAAAAGAGATGAGAGAGTTCTAAATACTTAAGTAAAAACAGAAACAGAAACAGACAAGACAAAGCACCAGAAGTTATGGTTAACATGGAATCAGCAAGCTGTAAGGGGCAGAACTTTGACTTTTTCTCATCTTCATTGCTACCATATGTTGCAAAGTTATGTCACTAGCATTCACTGTAAGGTTCTTGTCATCTTCTACTTCTACTACATGGTATAATGAGAAGTACTCTGGTTTTGGAACTCTAATGACCTTGGTCCACATCTACCTCTTCCAAGTTATTACCAAGAACAGCCTTAAGCATAGTACTTTATTTTAAGCCTCAGATTATATTTCTTTAAAATAGGGATATTAGGGGTGCCTGGGTGGCGCAGTCGGTTAAGCGTCCGACTTCGGCTCAGGTCATGATCTCGCGGTCCGTGAGTTCGAGCCCCGTGTCGGGCTCTGGGCTGATGGCTCAGAGCCTGGAGCCTGCTTCTGATTCTGTGTCTCCCTCTCTCTCTGACCCTCCCCCGTTCAAGCTCTGCCTCTCTCTGTCTCAAAAATAAATAAACGTTAAAAAAAAAAAATTTAAAACAGGGATATTAGTGTCCACCTTGTATTGTCCTCATAAGGATTACAAATAATGTATGTTAAAAAAAAAAACAAAACTTAGCACAATGTTTGGTGAATAAAGACACCCAAAAAAAGATAGCTATTATTGCCTCACCTGCTTATAAAAATACTCTGTTTTTTTTTTTTTATAGGAGACAGTTCAGAGAGAATTTTTTGTATGTGTAACTCCTTCTCAAAGACACATGGCAACATACAAAAAAAGAGAAACTACCTCATTTGCTTAATTATAAAGACCCTTACAGGGGAATCAAGAAAAGATGAAGGAATAACAAGAAGGGGAAAATTCACTGCCTCCTGACCTCAACACTGCATAAAGTACCTGGTCCTTTCAAACCTAAAAGTGGAAGGAAAGGGAGGAAAGAAAGAAGGGAGGGAGGGAGGAAAGAAGGAAGGGAGGGAGGGAGGAAAGAAGGAAGGAAGGAATGAGGGAGAGAGGGAAAAAAAAACCCCACCTCTAAATAGGAAAGATACTTTTGGTCATTCTGAATATCCACTGTTAAATCTCACATACATTAACAAAATCGTTGATATCTTCCAACACAGACAAGATTCCTGCTCTACTGACATTTACATTCTAGTGGAAGACAAAGATAAACACATTAAGCAAAAAGCACTCTGACAGAGAGAAATTCCAGCAGGCCTGGAAATGGCCTGAGTCAAGCACTGAAATAAAAGTACCACCTTCATGGCACATACGGATACCTAGTCAAAGCACAAAACATGCTGATTAACGGGGGCGCCTGGGTAGCTAAGTCAGTTAAGTGTCCGATTCTTGGTTTCAGCTCAGGTCATGATCTCATGGTTTTGTGAGTTTGAGCCCCACATCAGGCTCTCTACTAGCAGCATGGAGCCTGCTTGGGATTCTCTGTCTCCCTCTCTCTCTCTCTCTCTCTCTCTCTCTCTCTCTCTCTCTCTCTCTCTCACACACACACACACACACACACACACACACACACACACACTCTCTCTCCCCCCCCCCCATGCTGTCTCTGTCTCTCTCAAAATAAATTAACTTTAACAACAAACAAACAAAAAACCCAAACATGCTAATTAATAATGTTGCTTTGAAACCATGGGTCCAATGAGTCTGGGCTGTTTGTACCAGCTTGTCAGCACTGTTTATTATTAACAGTGAGACTGATGGTTTGCACCTGGTTGTGGTGAGACCCCCAGAGGTCTCTATCAAAAGCCTATGTGCCCTGCAGAATATAAGAGGTGAGACTTCACTGTGGGCTCTCAGCAAGGTGCTTCTTGCACACATCAGTGATCATGGTCAGAGAGAGGAAACATGTCCAGTATGACCCTACAGAGGGAAGACAAATGGAGTTCACATTCAACCTCTTCAGGTCCGCTGCTGGGAGGCAACCTTTGGTTGTAATGCATAACCTTACTTCAAGGCACTTGCTGTACGGCATCCTTTTTCAGCAATAAATCAGACTGACTAGCACTGTGTTTGGGGATCCTAGGAGTCTCCTTTAGCAACCAAATCGTAGGGTCCCTACCACTGTTAGCAGAACTAGTGGGGAAAAAAAATTAAGTAACTGCTATGGAGAATATAAAACAGAATAATCTGAAAGTGAAAAAATATATAGGCAATGGGATCAGAGAACATAGCCAGGAAAGAAGGAAGGGACATTTTGAACTGAGGTATATATGAGGAGAACCCAAGCAAGTTGCCAACCAGAGATTAGAGAATTCCAATCAAGTATACAGGCTCTGAGGAGAGAACAAGTTTGACTGGATCAAAAGAGAAGTATGGCTAGGGAGTGGTAAGCAAGGGACAAATGACAGAAAATTAAATCACAGCAGTAAATGGGAACATATCAGAAAGGGCCTTATAAATCTGGATTTCAACTAATTCGACAGCTTTCCTACTGGTCTTGCTGCCTCTATCTGCTCACACAGCCATTCGCCCTAACTTCAGCCTTTTTAATGCCTCCAGAGTAAACTTTCTAAAAGATAAATATGGTCATATAATTTCACAGCTTAAAATAAATGAATCAGAAATCCCTGGGATGACATTATCTTTATTATCTCTCTCTTCTCATATCACATAATTTCAAAATATGTGCCCTAAGCCCTAGTCACATACTGTTCCTAAGTTCTTTCACTTTTTAAACCAGATGTGTGTCCACTAACACACTCTACACAGGGTAATGATTAAGGACCAGACATATTGGCTTTCTGCAGTTTGAGTAAAACACACACACACCCCCTCTACAAACACAACATACAGTCACACGGCAACTGGACATACTGTTGGCTGCCAGTACCCAGTGTCCCTTCTGGAGCAACACTCTACACAGCTTCTACTGCAGACTTCTGGCTGGAATTTAAGCGAGTGTTCTTTCCACCCCTGGCCAAAGGACAGAAACGTAACTCAAGCTACGGAAATCAGACTCCATCCTAGATATCGGAATATAAAAACCATAGAGGAAAATAATTTGAACTGATTATGAACCACTGTCAAGTCAGCTCACTGATTTCTATGTCCTAGATCTGTTGATAATTTTTTTTCTTTGAACCACCACATCTTTCCTCTGTGTAGCTTCAGCTATCTATAATCTACTTCTGTTGCTTGCAACCAAAATACCAGGAGTCAAAAAAAACCAAGAGTGTGACAGGGGTCAGCAGAAATCACACTCCAACAGAAATCATAAAGCAAAGAAGAGTAGAATGTGAGCTAGTGAGAGACAGAAATGAGTTATGATGACAGAATTCTGGACCTAGTATTGCTGCTACTGAAGGAAACACATGAGAATTCTGTTATATTCCACAAGATGTGCCAATTATCCATGAAGTCAGACAATGAAAACAATTAGTTATGGTCAAAACAGTACTGCAATTCTCTGAAACATCTATTTCTGCAGCTTTAAATAATTGCTGTTTTTCCTTACCTCCCTTATGTAGCCTTAAAGTAAAACCCCGTTTAGCTAGAGGTAATTTGAGGGACCCTGTTCCCTGAAACTTTAAAACAAAAAAAAAAGGCACCCCTGTACTTGCCCAACTCTAACTTCCTCTATTAGGTTACTATTCCTCTTATATACTCTACTTACATCCTGTTCACCAGTAAGGCAGTTATGTCTACACGTCTCTGTACCTGCCTCCCTAAAGGTAAGAACGTTTGAATCTCATCTCAGTGCCTACTCAACATGACAGGTGGCATATAGTAAAACTAATGAAGATCATAAAAACCTTCTGATTTTTAAATATCTACATTATCCCTAGCACTGCTAGGCACTTTGCATTTATTTTTAATCCTCATTATCAAGTTAACAAGACATTATTATTCCCATTTTTCACTTGTAAAAACAAACGCAAAGAAGGAAATTACCCAAGGCCATAAAGTTAGATAGAACCACCTAGGTCTCCTGAATCCAAATCCTTCCCTTTTCTCAGTACTCTAACAAATCAGGATTTAAATCAGGGGTTTTTAAACAGCAGGTCACAACCTATTAGTGGATTATAAAGTTAGTGGATCATACCTTTTCTTCTAATGAAATAGAGACAATACAAGTGTATCCTATGAAAGGCAAATACTATTCCACGGAACTCTAATTTCGGCGTCATGTACACACATGTAACAAGGCAGCAATGTAAATGCATGTCTTACTGTGGACTACAGACCAAAAAAGTCTGAAAGCCACGTACATAAACACTTGTCTTTATTACAGTTGTATGCACTGACATATCTTCTCAATTTTTCATCAAAGGCCTAAAGTTTAAAATAATAAGTTTAAAACCCTTCACCTAATATCCTCAGGACATTACAAAAACAAAACAAACAAGGTCTATAAGGTGGTGAAGTGAAAAGGTATTTGGGACAAAAGTGCCATATTTCCCCCCCTCCAGCAAAGTTTGTGCTAAAACTACCCTGCACATCCACAGAAGATCGTAAAGCACAAAGATGAGCTAGCTGCTCTTTCACTCTCTTCCCCCAGGCTTTTACTAAATCATTTTCAAAAATGTTTCTCTGCTTTGCTATGCTTCACTAGAGGTAACAACCCAATTTTATCAGTCTTCTGACCATGTTCATGAGTGACTGAATAAATTATTATCCAGTATACAGTGTTTCTTAAAAACGGTGACTTCACTCACACATGTAACCATATACATACAAGATCCACCCAGAAGGGGATGACCGGCAGCATCACTATGGTTATGCGTGCTCTCTTCCACAAGGAGCCATACGCCCAGGAACAGCAGTCAGCATTATATGGCATAGACTGAAAATTAAAATGTTGTTACTAGGGGGAAAAGAAGATGATTTAACAATTCTTCTCAGGCACGAAAGAAGAAAAACGTGTTTGAGAACTTATATACCTTTTAAAATCAGTCACAAATTAGTCAATTATAGCTCAAGGTAGCAGACAAAATAAATTTCTCTCAGTCTCTGTCTCTCTCTCTCTCCCCCTCCTTCCCAAGGTCCCCCTGAAATGGCAGGGAAAAGATTTATATTAAAATGAATTGACAGCACTGTTGCAAAACAAGAAAAGATGTCACTGAACAATCATAAATTTTAAAGAAACATGGGCAGATAGAAAGTAGGAAAGACTGGATTAATAGAGGAAATCACATATAAGGAACCAAAATCTTTTCAAGGACATGCTAGAGAAGTTCTAAGGATCAATCAAACTAATCACAACTAACAAGCAGGAGGAAACAACTAAGGTGCTTCATAAGGGTGCTGCATTACCTTACTCTGGATAGATGACCCCCTCCTCCTCTGACTGGTAATCAGAGCAATGGTGGTGGCAGCTTTTGCCTTTAGGATAAAGCCAAAGAGCTGATCTCTATGAAGTAGGCATTTCTGCCTAGGTTAGCCTTACTGTGAGAGTAGCCAGGCTTGACAGAAAAGCAGAGCAGGAAGTTGGCGGGGCACATCAGACTTCTAACACAAAGAGTGAAATAAAGGGGGAGGGTTGAGCAGGGAAAAAGAGGGAGAAAGGGATCAGTTTCTTAATACTAGCCAAGTGAAATATACCAAAACGCTCCCCACCTGCAATATTTGAAGACACCACAATTAACCTAAGTTAGAATGGTGCCACTTCACCCACACATACATCCTCCCTGGAAGGAGGCCTGGTCTGCTGGTCCACACCTAATCCAACTTCACAGAACCTACCACACCAAAACTACCATTCAAGATAGAGGCCCTAGTAAAGAACTACATACTAGAGCAGACACACTTCAACTGCCAGTACTAACCAAGATCCACTAACCACATGGGGAAACCTAACAGCATGAAAGAAGAACAAGATAAACAGAACTGTTAACAGAGAAAACCAAAATCCAGGAGAAAACGGTCATGATTAAATACCAAACTATTTAAGGGTGCCTGGGTGGCTCAGTTGCTTAAGCGTCCGACTTCGTCTCAAGTCATGATCTCACTGTTCGTGGATGGAGCCCCACGTCAGGCTCCACACTGAGAGCATGGAGCCTGCTTCAGATTCTCACTCCGACCGCACCCCCTCTCCCCACACTGCACACACAGGCGTGCACGCTCTCACTCTCTCTCAAAATAAATAAACTTTAAAAAAGAAAAACAAACCCCCACAAACACAACGGTGAATCTCTAAGAAAAAAAAATAAAAATGAATTAAGATCTAGGGGGTCCAAGATCTGTTTACACAAAACATCCCAAAGTGGAGAACAGAGGTGAAGTAAAATTAATTCTCAAAAGCAGGTGGTGGGTTGAGGGGAACACATCGTAAGCTTTCCAAGAGACAAAGATTCAATCTTCAAAGTGAAAAGACTCAACAAAACAAAAACAACACAACAAATGAAATAAGACCCATGACTAGACAGACTCACGCTAGTAAAATTCCAGAATACAAAGAAAGCCGTCAAAGAGAATCGAGAAATATTCATCTTCTTATCAGAAATACTGGATGACAGAAGACAGCAGACCAGTGTCCTCCAAGTTCTAGGAGAAAAATATGTAGAAACTGGATTCCTATTATAACCCAGGGTTTCCCCAGCACGTATGCTACAAATAAATGGGTTACCAGAGGCCTCTGCTGCAGGCAGCTCCACCCACCAAATAGTATCATTTTCTATATACATATCATGACATAAAAGCACTGCTCTCACTAGTCAGATTTTCCATCAAGAGTCAAAATAAAAACTTTAAATTTTACTTATATGGCAAAACTGAAAAGGTACAGGAACAAAAGAAAAAAGGAACCCGATGAAACACAATGTGAGATAGAAAAAACAGTGGCAGCTAAGTATGACGGACCTACAAATAACAAATACAAAAACAAAAAAGGATACTCATCACTGACAGTGGGAGATTCTCGTTGAACACAAATTTAATAACACAGTATTAGGTTTCTTTCTCATAAATATTACATAGTAATGATCATAAAAATTACTCCTTTTTCAGTTTCTAAAACATCATACAGCAAAAAAGGAGGTATAGAACTAAGTAGTTGCAAGCTCTACTCTGTACTCTGCAATAATATTCAGAAAGTTGGAAAAAGGAAGCGTAAAGAAGAGTAAATGCACTAATTTCCTCAAAACCTTCATATTAGATGTGGCTCATGGTTAATATATCAAGAAATAAGAATCTTTGGTATAATTTATTATTTAAAGTTACTATAGCAAACAGTGCCTGCCTCCAGGAAGATTGGGAGGGAATAAGAAAAAATAAAGGAAGACCAGATATTCTTAGTTTTCTTCACACCATTCTGTACTGTTTAGAGTTTTCTACAATATGTATGCATTACTTTTAAATTTAAAACCTGATTTTGATTTTTCAAAAGTATGCAACAGAAATTAGAATAGTAGATAGTATTTAAGACTAAGATATATATGTATTTACATGAAATATCAACAATATATAGAACAGTACTCATATGATCCCAACTGCTACTATACTATACATGTTAATAAGTCATATTCAGTAGTCTTCACATATTTTATATATATGCTTGAATTGTGTACATATGAAAGAATACACACCAAACTGTAAATAACAGCTGTCACTGGTGAATTGGGTGAGGTCAAACTGACAACTTTTACCTGTTGCTTTGTAATAAACATCTGTTGTTAGCTCATTCATTTTTGCAATATATATGTGTAACATATAAAAGATAAACCATTGTTAAAAAAAGCAATGTCTCAAAGAGATATCTGCACACCTGTGTTTATAGCAGCAGTATTTACAAGAGCCAAATGGTTCTAGAAGCAACCCAAGCGTCCATCAAAGGATGAACAAAATGGGGTCTATACGTACAATGGATTATTATTCAGCCTTAAAAAGCAAAGTCTTGACACACACTATAACATAGACAAACCTTGAGGATATAATACTAAGTGAAAGAAGCCAGTCACAGACAAATACTATAGTGCCACTTATCTAGTGTACTTAAATTCATAAAAACAGGAAGTACAACGGTAGTTGCCAGGGAATGGAGGGAGAGAGAAACAGGGAGTTGTTTCATGAGTATAAAGAGTTCTGGAGATTGGTGGCACAACCATGTAAATATAGTTAACACAACTCAACTATAAGCTTATGTGTATTTTAACACAACTTAAAAATAAATAAGTGAAAACATTAAAATATAAAAGAAAAATTAAAATCAAAAACTGTGGCATCTGAGGAGATAGTGTCAATCCTCAGAATTCATGGATCCCATATTTGTGAAATCTGCCTACTTGCTAAAATTTATATGTAATCCCAACATCAATACTTGTAGTGCCTTTGTAATCCTCAGTCCTGTACAGTGAAAAATTTGAGGTGCTTGTTGTATACCCCCAGCAAATATTGCAGCATTCTGCCTTCTTGTTTCAACTTTCATTCTATAAACAAATATCCTTTGTATGGTACATTCAGTGCCAAATTTTCGTATTTCGTATTTTTGGTGATTTCACTATTTAAAATAGCACCAAGCATAGTGCTGAAGTTTTGTCTAGTGTTCCTGTGACACGCCTTATGGAAAACATGTGTGATAGATGGGCTTAATTCATTTAGGGAGTTATGATGCTGTCAGCCATTAATGAAATGTTAATGAATCAACAATATATATAAAATAAGGGGTGGTCTTTAAACAGACACACAGAAAACAAGGTTATTATTGATCACTTGATGAAAATGTGACCAGAGGTTCACAGGAACCTAATCCTGCATTTCCCCCAGAAGCAATGGTTCATTATGTGCTAATTCAGTGTTCACAACAACCTTATAAACATAACTACTGTGAATGAGAACCTACTGTATTTACCTATAAATTTTTAAAACGGAAAAATATAGGGGGCGCCTGGGTGGCGCAGTCGGTTAAGCGTCCGACTTCAGCCAGGTCACGATCTCGCGGTCTGTAAGTTCGAGCCCCGCGTCAGGCTTTGGGCTGATGGCTCAGAGCCTGGAGCCTGTTTCTGATTCTGTGTCTCCCTCTCTCTCTCTGCCCCTCCCCCGTTCATGCTCTGTCTCTCTCTGTCCCAAAAATAAATAAACATTGAAAAAAAAAAATTTAAAAAAATAAATAAATAAATAAAACGGAAAAATATTATAGGCAAAAAATGTTAATTTACGTCATTCACTCTAATTTAACCTTAATGTGATTTTTAAAATTTTAATGGCCCAGGAGGTTTGTTTTTTTTTTAATCACACATGAAGTATGGGGGGAGGGATATTTATATCTAAATGAAAAAATAATGTCAGCTAACCTTTTTTGAATACTTATGTGGCAGACACTATACTAAGTAAGCACTTCTGTGTGAAAAGTGCTTAGCTCAGTGCATGCCTACAGTAAAAGTTGAATAAAACACTGGCTAATAGTATTTATATCATTAAATTCTGAAATCACTGAGGTGATGAGAATCTGGGAGAACCTTCAAGGTAATGGGAATCTGAGGATGCTATCCAATCTAGTTGGGGTAAGGCAACAATAAGATGGGTCTCTGATAGTTTATACTCAGACTATGGCAAAATTAAATTACCAACTGCGGTCATCTGTAATAAAGTGCTTTAAAACAAGGCTCTGGGGACCAAGCGGAGACAGTAGTGTGAAGCTGTGAAGACATGAGGTGGATACACAAGGACAGTAGAGTAGGACATAGCTTCTAACTGGAGAATTCAAATATAGAAAGCAACATATTCACAGTGTAAATTCTTGAGTCAAAGCACTGACAAACAAGTCCGTTACTGATTGTGACACAAAAGAGTTTTTCTCCAATCTTAGAGCAGGGATCAGCAAATGTTTTTGTTGTTGTTGTTGTTTTGGGGTGTTTTTTTTTCTATAAAGGGCCAGATAGGACATTATTTTAAGGCCACAATGTCTCTGTCACAACTACCCAACTCTTGCTGTGAAGAGAGGGCAGCCATAAACTATATGTAAACAAGCTAATGTGGCTGTGTTCCAGTAAATCCTTACACATGATATGAAAATTTGAATTTCATAGAATTTTCACTTACAGAACACTATCCTTTATTTTTTTCAATCAATTAAAAACGTGAAAAACATTTTTAGCTTGTGGGTCAACAAAAACAAGTGCAGGCCACATTTAGCCTGTAGGCTATGGTTTTCCAACTCCTGCTCTAGAGCTGTTATGACCAAAATGCACACTCTAGATTTTGCTGACTGTTTAATTATAACATCAAGTAGTACCAAACACGGTTAAAGAAACAGGAACCTAGTGGTTATCAAATTGGTTTGTCTGCAAGAATTGTGGAAAATCCCTAAAATCGTAATATTAGGACATCCCACCATAATCCTATAAGATCTATACTAGAGGTACAGATATTACAACCTGCAGTCTAAATATGACCCACAGTGTTTTTGAAAATGAAGTTTTATGGAAACACAGAGATGCCCATTTATTTATATATTATCTATGTATGCGTTAGCACTACGATGGCTGAGTTGGATGGATTTTTTGAAGACCATAGCACACAAACCCTGAAACATTTAATACGTGGGCTGAAAAAAGAAAAAGTTTGCTGATCCCTAAACCTACACAAATAAACAACTCTAGGTATGACACACAGAGGTTGACAGAGGAGACATAAGCCACCACATAGAAAAATCACAGCCTCTCAAAGTCCCTAGACCTAGAGCCTCTAGAATGAAGGTAAAGCAAAGAATCCTTCAAACAAGACCCTATGATTATACCACAAGTACTGTTATTTTCCATGGAAGAACAACAGCCACTTAACAGGGCAACTATATACTTGGGAGAGGGAAATACCCTGACCCAAATTTTTGGGACTATAAAAATCTAACTCTTAGAACTAATCCCTGAGGACCTCTTACATAACACCAACCATGACATATGTGTCAGGAAAAAGGATTATAGCATTCAAATAATATATTAAGTTTTGGGCCAAGCCCATTTATACAGAGTGGATCAATCCCCCACCCTATAGCTATTTCCCCAGGTGCTGAATGTGTAGCTGAAAAAGGTAGTTCCAGTGGACTACCAAGTAACAAAATCCCACAATGATGCTATGACAAATGGAGTAATGGGGTTATACTGGATCAGGAAAGTTCAGATATAGACCCCTGGAGCACTCCCTCCAAACAAAATATTGCCGGGGGGGGGGGGGGGGTGGAGGGGAGTGGTGTGCAAATTATCAAAGAATTAAAAGATGCAAGGCTTGCAATCCCTAGCAGATAATCATTTAATACAACCGTTTGGCTAATGCAGAACACACAAATGTTCATAGAGAATGAGTGTATTTTAAATGTAATGACTAGAAATACAGCTGGTAATCCAAATTTGATCTCTTTAGCACAGTACCTGCAGTTCCTGTTATAGCTGCAGCTATAGTTCTGGCAAATGATTTCTCTATTTCTACAAACAGAACTCCAGAAGTAATTTGTTATCATTTGGGTGGGACAGTAATACATAGTCACTATATTACCTCAAGCTAAGTCAAGTTTCTAGCTTTCATATGACCTTAATTATTTCACCACACCACTACACATCACGCTGGTCCACTACACTGATAAAATCAAGTCAATAAGACCTTGTGAGGTAGAAATAGCATTACTCTAGATGTCCTAACAAAACACATATGCCAAAAGATCAATAAAAAAGTCCCAAGAAAAAACAGGGTCCTGCCACCACAATTTAGTTCCAGGAGCCAATGGAGTGTGGCAAGGCAAAATATTCCCTCCAAAATGAAACCCTATACTTCTACAACAAAGAAGCAGAAAGCCTGGTGGGCCTCACTGGAAACAATATATACCAATATATGTGCACCGCTGTTTACTGAGTGATCTGAAATGCAGCAGTTTTAAGTATGGCCCCAAGAAAAGAAAAATTCTCTAGCCAATCCAGGATACAAGTACAAGTAACTATGCCACTTGACCATAACGAAACTCTGATTGCAATGGTGCTCAGAGTGTCAACAGACCAATGTCATAAGAAGCTATTGGCAAACCCCTCTAAGAGAATCAGAGCGGAAACCTCTCAGGAGTTTTTAGGGCAAAAACACCTTCTTCATCAAACCAAGATTCTCTTTTGAAAATAATTCCTGTACTGTTTATACTGATAGAGAATTAACATCGAGCCACAGGTAACTATGAAACCTGAGCTACCCATCAATAATTATCATCATCTGATCCACAAAGTCAAAGCTGATGTGACAGAAATACTCCATCATCAAGTGGTTGTAGTACATTCCGAACAAGATTCAGGATGCTTGTAAAGCATGAGCAGATGGTTCATATTCTGTATGACTAACTCCTCATTCACTGCTATTTCTTCCTCAAACAAGGTCTATCCACTACACAGGAGATTCTCTAGGACTAGCTAATTGAGAGAAAAAAATATATAAGCCTGGATTACACATGACTTTGCATTATATGCTGGTTATCACTCAGAAATGGATTCTTTCAACCATCTGAAGTAGTTCTTATGGAAAGTTAAAAAGAGAAATCCACCCACTGGGTAACACATCTCATTGTCTGCATTGTCAAGAAAGGGAAACAGTGAGATTCATACCAACTATTAAATGAGGAGTTTTCATATGCCTAGATTTCCAGGTCAAGTACTCACAAGAAACAGATAGGCAGAATAATTTAACGAAGAGCTGTATGGATGGACCGACCAAATGTGAAAATATTTCTGTCCCATGTGAAGTCTCCCCACAAGTCCTTGTTGTAGAGAAGACTTCCACAATCATGTGGAATCATGTAAGATACTACAACCTATTTTTTGGAAGTCAATCAAATCTCTTCCCCAGCAACATCAATGCCTAATCAATGGTCTCAGAAAAAAAAACAGCCATAGTAGGGGCGCCAGGGTGGCTCAGTTGGTTAAGTGTCTGACTTCAGCTCAGGTCATGATCTCACAGCTCAGGAGGAGTTCGAGCCCCACACTGGGCTCAAGCTCTGCCTCTCTCAAAAACAAACACTAAAAAAAAAAAAAAAAAAATCTAAGGGGCATCCGGATGGCTCAGAGGCTGGAGCCTGTTTTCGATTCTGTGTCTCCCTCTCTCTGCCCCTCCCCCACTCGTGCTGTCTCTCTCAAAAATGAACATTAAAAAGAATTTTTTTAAACAGGAGGAAAAAATAAAGATCAGAAACCAATTAAAAATTAAAAAAAAAAAAAACAGCCATAGTAACAAAACAGAATGTCAACAAATTGTACCAACTTGTATTTCTCAGTAAGACCGACCTAACCATACCGCCAATGTACCAGGTTATGATGTAACAAACAATCCCTACTTAATCATTTACAACATTAGTTCATAAATGTTTTGCACTTGTAACTTCTACTATTAAAAATGGAAGATCTCAAAAAAATTTAGCTACATATACTATGTCAGAAATTAAAATGAATAACTTAAAATTTGTGTTAACATTAATTTAAAATCAATGACACTTTCCAAAAGAAGTAACAAAATTCTAAGAGAAGCATTAACTTTTACAAATCTCTTTAAGGTCTACCTTAAGAAAACATACCAGTTATCACACATGCTTCTGTATCCAATCAGCGGCAATGTCACTTTGACTGAAATGTATGAAGAAAATCCAACCTCACTCTCACATGGATATGCGGCTGAAAAAGGAGTATTTCACAACTTTTTCAAATGAGCTGTGGTGTACAAAGTTATGAAGATTATTTGATTCTACACCAAAACTCAACAAGTGATAGGGTCCTCAAAATTCACTGAAGTGTGGAATCTTCAACCCTATCAATGAATTTTTCAATATTGTAACATTAAAATCCACTGGTTGGCAATATGAATGGATCATTTATCCATGCATAATTTTGTAACATCATTCATCAATCATAAAATATCAGTCCACTGAGTTAGGCAGATCTCTCAAATCCTGGCATTTAATTATACATTACCAAAATTTTTTCAAAGTTATATTCACTACTATCACTACCAAGCTCATCAGAAAAAGTCTAAGCACCTGGGGGCTATAAAGCTCACATTATCTGAGAATTTTCCGAAACTCTAATTTTCACGTGAAATTTCAGTTTTTATTACTGGCAACAGAGACTGCCAGTTCTCCTCCTCAAAGTAAAAGGTTCATTTTGTTCACCTGAGAAAACACTAACAACATGCTCATGTTAGAATAACCTTAGTGAAGCGATGTCTCAGGGGTAAATGATACTCCATCAGAGGCTAGCCCAGCTCCCAACTCAACTGCACAAGTGCTTTTCTCTGTGACAACCAGCATACTTCAACATGCACAAGTGCTTCAGGTTCATTTCCTGTTTAAGCACACAGACTTGTAAAAAGACGCATACTCAGGATTAAGGTTTTTTTCGTTAATAACTTTTACTGCTTCATCGAAGACATTAGGTAAAACTTTGTTTACTATAAAAATGTGGAGATAAAAGGTACGGTTTGAAGCAACTATTGACCTTTCCTAAGGCACCAGTTTTCCCCACTATCACTTAACCATAATCCAATGTCAGCACAGTTAAAAAGATGCCTAGTATTATTAAAATTTAGTATTTAAAGGTCTTGGGTTCAATAGACTTTGAGAAGTACTGTTTTTACTAGAACAAAAATGTGTTTCTCAATTTTGTTCTGTTGGCTTTGATTTGGCTACAAGTATCTTTTTCATCCTGGGATCCTGGCAAAAGAAACAGCCTTTATCTGGCATGTGTTTTTCTTGTGGCAGAGGAAAATAAACAAAAATCAACACACAAAATGGCTCCTAAAGCTTCTACTTAAACACAGCAAATCTCCCTTCTCATCTTCCATTAACCAAAGCCAAGTCCCAAGGCTAAGCCTGGTGTCAATGCGAAGATGTACTCCTTCTGTCAGGTAGGAACTCTGCAGAGAGAAGCCCACTAAAGAAAAGAGAAGCAAATGCATTGGCATAATACAACCTACTGCAAGCAGTAACTCAGTGCCTCTTACCTCCACACCAATGAGTACTTTATTTCACAATGGACAAATAGCCACCTAGTAGTAGGCAAGGTGACAACACTCAGGAAAACAGTCACCGGAAACAAGTCCATTATCTAGAACATGGATATGCGGCTTGTTTTGAAGGGAAAATAAGTTTTAGGCTCTACATAACCAACTCACACACCAACTTAGAAGACAAACCTTTCATAAATTATAGTTTTTAGCAAAGAGCTTATTACAGTTTTTTGAAGTTTAAGTACAAATGGAGGTATACGTACATGCTAATGGGGGACAGTTAAAGTACCTACTGTTGTGGACATCCACCATATTCATCAATACTAAAAGTTTAAACAGATTTTTAATTTGTGTATATTTCTACATTTTATGGTCTACCATCTATTGAACTCATGTAATTTCTAATTTACTAACTCAATTTCTAATGCAGTACTTAGAATTTAAAATTCCTAAAGAGACATAGTATATTATTCTCTCTCTAATATCTAAATCTCCAAGAAACTTTGACTTACAAGTAAGCAATACACAGAACTTCCATTTTTGCTCATGACCAAAGCATGAGCACACTTGGTTTTTGATGGTGGCAGCAGCAAGTCAACCATTTCCATCTGGTTATAACATAAGAGTTCCTGTCACTGAAAAAGCATCAGCGCCAACAGTAATAGCATCTGTCATCAAGTTGAGTACCTAACATTTACTGCTCACCATCAGTGACTCTCAACCCTAGTTCTGCTGTACGGGTTTAGAAAAATTCCCAGAAGCTTGGACTCAAGTCTGTACCTCTGGCATTCCCCAATGACTCTGGGAGCTACCTAATATTCTTTAGTAATTCCCTACTCTGCTAACAACAGCCAGGGTGGGCCATTGTTTATAAGAACTGTAATTTATAATACTTATATTATTCCCATTTTATATATATGGAAACTAAGGCTTAAGATGAGTAGATAATATACTGGTAACAGATTTCTTAGATTTGAAAGCTTATTTTGCTAATTTCATACTATACTAATTCTACAATTATTTAAATAGTACAGGATATGAACTGAAACAAACATCATTCTTCTAAAACATGACTTATCAAACCATGGCCCAAGAGCCAAATCAAACCTCCTTTTTGTACAATCCACAAGCTAAGAATAGTTTTTACATTTTTAAATGGTTGGAGAAGAAAAATGGAAAAATTATATGAACTTCAAATTTCAGTGTCTATCATAAGTAAAATTTTACCGTCCATTCATTTATATATATCTATGGCACTGCAAACAAGTGGACTTGAGTAGTTACCCAGAATATTTACTAGCTGGTCCTTTACAGAAACAGCATGCCAACTTCTGCTATAAAATTATTCTAAATAACTGAGGAAATACCAATGTAGACAAATCTTAAAATAGGTATATATGCACTTCTATCATCTTTGATTACCTACTTTTGAGAACATGAGACATGAAGCACTGCACAATTTGCCCCATAATTAAAGTTAAACAGGAAAATCCCATTTTTTTCTCACCTACCTCTTGCACTGCAAGGGAAAACATGAAACTAAAATTAGTTCACAAAGGCTATTTTCAGGACAAGCAGGTAACCAAGAGCCAATGTGCCCGACTATTCATCTCCTTTAGAAGTTGGGCAGGGAGAGGGAGCCTGCAACAGGGAGATTTTTTTAAAAAAACAATTGAGTGTTCTTTTTAGGGGGAACAGGTTGAGATAATTCAGAAAAGGAGAAAAAAGTGTAGTGTCAAAGATGACATTTTAAGCAGAGGCTAAAAAGTCCTCAATCCCTTAAAACTTGGCAAAATGAGCCAACGGAAGAGGAAACACACAGATAAAGGACTGGAACATGCATCTGTCAAGAAATGATCATAGCAAGGTGCCTTTTCTGCACACCAAAATCCAGAGTTCAAGTCACTAATTTGCTAAAATTGAAAACTGACCAGTCCCCGATTCTTTCTTCCTTTTTCAGCAACTATAGTTACCTAGCATGAAAAAAAACATCATCTGACCCTCAGAAGTACTCAGATTCAGACACTGTTTTTCCCTGTCGTACAGCTTAACAATGTTTTAGGAAAAAAATTTCCCATTTACTGGTAGTATTCCCAGCTCTGATATCCAGAACCCCGAAAAGGAGTGGTTCTGTGTGGAAAAGTGTAAGTCATATAGAAGTCTTTGTTCAAGTGCCACGAGGAAAGCAACCAACAAAGTAATTGTGTAAGGATTCTTTGAGATAATCCTAGTTATAGTAGGCTGACAATAGAGTAGAGAAAGGTATTAATAAATAAGGAGAAACACTCAAAGCTGTCACATTTTACCTTGATTTTAAAAATTAGGACACAAAATTGAAAGAACTTGTGAAAATCCAGATTTGACCTCACCATATAAGTCCACCACTGAAGAAAGATTTGGAATGTGAACTGGTTGTGCAGAACTTAAAACTCATTCTGTCCTAGAAATAAGGTTATATATAATGTACTTGTTCCTAAGGTAGCTCAGAAAAGCCAATGATGACAAGGAGAATAACAACATTAATAAAAATAATAACACAAACAAAATAGGATCACAGAATCAGATGCGCTGATTAAAGATGCTGCTCAACTCCTTTACTTTATAGCTCATGCAACTATGGTGAAGAGAAAATTAGGTCACTTGCCCAGCTATTTAAAATCAAAGCAAGGAGTCTTAAAACCATGCATTTTCAGACTACACTATCTCTACTTATGAAATATTTTTTAAGTACATATGTCTCAATATAGCTTAACTTTGGGTCTCAGAAACAGTATTAAAAAAACAACTGCATTATATTCTAACTAATGGTTTGCATAAAGTAATAAATTGGCTGAGCATGAAACCAACTATACTCCAGAACACCTGTGGTATATATTCCCAGTCTCAGGTATGGTGAAATATCAGAATAATTTTTCACCACCTAAAAGGAGTTTTCCCATTAGATGCAGTACTTCTTTCTCCTAAATATTGCTAAATACAATTTGTTCCAAGTTGATTCAAATAGCTAACAGTATGAGGAAATTGCAGGAATAAAAATACAATTATAGAAAATAAAAGTTTATTTTTACTTATAGGTTAACTCACTTCAGTTAGCCTGTGCTGCAAAATTTCTTCCAAAGATGCTCCCAGCTGTCATCCTTCTTTTTCAGTCTACAAAACTTAAGTTGCTATACTCACTCTGGATGAATACACCTTACATCTCACTTCTAGGCCACCATCCCTCCTCTCTCTGGTTTCTCCAGAGCCAAATGATTAATTAATTTGAGCCCCATTCTACTCTAAATTTTTGCAGAAAACTTAGAAAGCTTATCCATATTTAATTTCCCTCACCCACTCAAGCAATGTTGACCCTGGTTCTATATATTTCTATATTTCCTATATAGATCTCTGTAGTCATCATTTATAGTCATCATTTATGCTCAGAGCTGGACATTCCATTTATTGTTCTTGATTAGTCCCCAATCGAACTACTATTGCTTCCATCTCCCTCTGTTTTCCATACATCTTTCCTAGAACTCTGTTCAACTCTTGCTGTTTACAATTCCCACTCTCACATTCCTATTCAGCTGAAGCTACCCTGCAGAACCACACTACTTGAAGACTTGGTTTGCAATCAAGACCTGTATCATTACTGCCTTTTATGGACCCAGAGAAAAGTACACTGACCTGCCCAGTGCCTCATATTTGATCAATGGCAAGATCAAGGTCTAATATTGTATAATTCTTCATCAACCAAGAATTCATCTTACCAAGAATTATATCAGCATGGTTTCAAAAATAATTTAGAAGTATGTAAGAATATTAAATAAATAAAAATTTTAAACTAATGAATAATACAAATGGAAACAAAAGTAAACGGAAGCAGGAATGAAGCTGGTGCACAAAAACACTTGCTCAAATCTTAAGCTTTCCCAAAAAAGATATATATATCATTAGAAAACTGTAAATCAAAACCACAGTGAGACACCACCTCACACTTGTTAGGGTGGCTGTTATTAAACAAAAAAAATCTGTGCATCAAATTATACCATCAACAGAGTGAAAAGGCAACATAGGGAATGGGAGAAAATATTTGCAACTCCTATCTGATAAGAGATCAACATCCATAATAAAGAACTCCTACAACTCAATAACAAAACAAATCATCTTATTTTTAAATGGACAAAAGACTTGAAGATATTTCTACAAATATGACAAATTAAAAATATGCATATAGAAAGATTCAACATCACTAATCATTAGGCAATTATACGTCAAAACCACATTATCACTTCACATCCATCAGGATGTCTATTATCAAATAATAACAACAACATGTTGGCAAAGAGGTGGAGAAACTGAAACCTTTGTTCGGTATTGGTGAGTATGTAAAATGGTACAGTCTCTATGGAAAACAGTATATGGGTTCCACAAAAAATTTAAAATAGAACTATATGTTCCAGCAATAGAAAGAACTGAAAGCAGGGACTTTAAGAGGCATCCGTACAGTCAGGTTCACAGCAGCATTATTCACAGTAGCCAAAGGGTGGAAGTATCCCAAGTGTCCATCAAAGGACAAATGGATAAACAAAACATACTCTATACATACAGCAGAATGCTATTCAGCCTTAAAAAGAAAATTCTGACACATGCTACAACAAAGATGAACCTTGAATAAGATCATACTAAATGAAAGAAGCCAGTCACAAAAAGACTATGTAATGCCACTTATGAGGTATCTAGAGTACTCAAAATTCATAGAAACAAACTATAAGAGTGGTTGCCAGGGACTAGAGGGAGAGGGAAATAGGGAATTGTTATTTAATGGATATAGAGTTTCAATTCTGCAGATGAAAAGAGTTCTGGAGACTGACTGAACAACCATGTAAATTTACTTAACGTGACTAAAAGGTATACTTAAAAAGTACACATGGTGAATTTGACATTTTACTGTAACAAAAATAATTTTAAGTAAAAAAAAAAAATACCAAGTGTTGGTGAAGATGTGGATCAAGTGGAACCCTTGTGCACTGAGAATGTAAAACAGTATACGACCTGTGGAAAACATATAGATATATTGAATTCTCATTTGATCCAGCAATTCCGGGTATATACTCAAAACAACTGAAGACAAAAAAACAAAATTGAAAACAGGGACTCAAACATATTTGTACACCAATTTTGAGAGAAGCATTATTCACAATAACCAAATGGTGAAAATAACACGTGTTTATCAGCAAATGAATGGATACACAAAATGTGGTATATACACATACAATGGAGAATTATTCAGCCATAAGAAGAAATGAAGTACTTTTTTCATTGATGATCAATAAGCTTGCAGTTGTAAGATAAATAAGTTCTGGGGATGAAACATACAACATGATGACTATAAATGACAGTACTGAATTGTAGATTTGAAACCTGTTAGGACAGTAGACCTTATAAGTTCTCACCATAAGAAAAAAAAAAAACGTTTGTAACTATGTGAGGTGATGGACATTAACTTACTGTAGTAATAATTTTACTATATATATTACGTATATATACGTATTACATATACATATTGATCCATTATGTTGCACATCCTATACTAATATAATATTAAGTCAATTATATATCAATGAAGCTGGGGGAAATTTTTTTTAAAAAACTAGAGCAATGAAATTCTAATACATGCTACAAGATTTAAGATGAACCATGAGGATGTTGTACTAAGTGAAATAAGCCAGACACAAAAAGAAAAATATTAGGATTCCATTTAGGTAAAGTACCTAGAATAGGCAAATTCTTAGGGACAGAAAGTATAATAAAGGTTATCTAGGGCTGGGGGTAAAAGAGAATAGGAATTATTCTTTAATGGGTACATAGTTTCAGTTTAGGGTGATGAACCAGTTCTGGAGATGGATACAGGTCATAATTCACAACACAGTGATTTTACCGAATGCCATGAATTGTATACTTAAAACTTGTTAAATCGGTAAATTTTATATAATTTATTTTACTACAAAAAACAAGTTTTCTAGCAGAAGAATCTACATGTACTAAAAGGTTCAAAAGTTCACAGCCACAAGAAGAGTGTATACCAGTTTCCTGTTCCTAAAACCATAAGGACATTTCTGTCATAAATCCTTATAGAAAGGACACTGGTACATAATGAACCGCATCTTCAATAATATAAAATTTATATATAAGAGATCCTTCACACACGTGAAGTAGTAGACCTCAAGACCTTTATAAAATTTCTGAACACATGGGGTGGCTGAGTGGCTCGGTTGGTTAAGCGTCTGACTTCGGCTCAGGTCATGATCTCGCGGTCCGTGAGTTCGAGCCCCGCATCGGGCTCTGTGCTGACTGCTCAGAGCCCGGAGCCTGTTTCAGATTCTGTGTCTCCCTCTCTCTCTGACCCTCCCCCGTTCATGCTCTGTCTCTGTCTCAAAAATAAATAAACGTTAAAAAAAATTTTTTTTAATAAAAAATAAAAAAATAATAAAAAAATAAAGAAAATAAAATTTCTGAACACAGATACAGGCTCATAGTTCCCAATTAGACCACTAAAGCACACTAGAATGCCAGAGTGAACTCTCAAACACAACATATAATATTTTAAATTTGAGGAGAAAACAGTGATACCCAGCATCTATCAGAAGCCACAATTTTGCAAGATTTAAATTGATTTTTAAAAGAAGTTACATATTTTTTCAAGGGGGGGGTGAAGCTATAGTAATCTGTGTGATAATAACAAGCAGTCAAACACACATGTAAGTGGAGTTGCCCAAGTAAGGTGGAAAAGAAAAATCTCAAAGATTTTTGAAATTCTAATTAAAGTATAAATCCACAGATCTATAAAGCTCAAATAAACCCAAGCAAAATAAAGAGAAAACTACACAATTATTATTACACACAGAAAGCTATACACACTATTATCAAACTGTTGAAAATCAGTGTTGAAAAGAAATACCATAAAAGCAGTCAGAAAGAAAAAAAAAAATTAAATACACAGGAAGAACTGAAGACTTCTCATCAGAAATTATGCAAGGAAGAAGATAATGGAAAGATGTCTTTAAAGAGCTCAAGTAAAAAAGATGGCAACACATAACTCTATTTTCAGTGAAAATATTCTTCAAAAATGAATATGAAATACAACTAAAGTTGACAGAATTCCTTACCAACAGATCTGACAGCAGAAGTGCTGAAAAAGTTCCTAAACAGAGAGAACACAGGTAAACACTTTGATCTACCCAAAAAAATGACAAATGCCAGAACTGATAAATATGCATGCAAACATAAAGAATTTTTCTTTTTTAAAGTTTCCTCTAAAATGTAAACTATTCAGGGGCACCTGGATGGCTCAGATGGTGAAGTGTCCAACTCTTGATTTCAGCTCAGGTCATAATCTTGCAGTCATGAGATCAAGCCCTTGGGCTCCAAGCTGGGTGTGAAGCGTGCTTAAGATTCTCTCTCCCTCTGCCCCTCCCCCACAAGCACGCTTGCACATGGACTGTAAAAAAAAATTTTCTTTAATGTAAACTGTTCAATGCAAAAATAATATATCCTCAAATTTATAACACCTCTGAAAATAAAACGTAGAGTATGAGTGAAAAAAATGGAGAAAAGCAGATTACTGTAACATTGTATGTGGAGTGCTCTAATTTTACTTGAAAACAAACTGAAAGTATGCAAAAAATAAACTGCAGAGTAACCACTAAGTAAACAAAGAGGTATGGAAACAAAATGAAACATTAAAAACTACTAAATCAACAAGTAAAAAAAAAAAAAAATGAGACAAATAGCAAGGTAGCATACTTAAATTCTATCACATTAAATGTTACATTAAATGTAAATGATCTAAATCCAATTCAAAGACAAATCGTCAACATACTTTAAAAAAAGACCAATTACATGCTGCTTTAAAAAAATCCACTGTAACTATAAAAATATACAAATTAAAGGTAAAAAAATTGGAAAAAACATAACATGCAAACATTAGGTATAAGGAAGCTATGGTGGTTACAGTAATATCAAACAAGTACTTTAATGAAAAGGAGTAAGGAATGTTTCATAATGAGAAAGTGGTTAATCCATCAGAAGGACATATAAATCTTAAATGGGTACACCTAACAACACAACTTGGAAATATATGAAAGCTGAGAGAACTTAAAGGAGAAACAGATAAATCACATTTGGAGTTGTAAATTAATACTCTTCACTCCATAAATAATAAAAAACAAACATAAAAATCACAAGAATACAGAAGATCTGAACACCCAACCAACTTGAACTGATATTTATAAAAAACACCACCCAACAGAAACAGAACAAAATGCAAACAGTTATTAACATGACCAAAATAGACACATGCAGTGCTACAAAAGAGATACAAATCACAGAGTATTTTCACTAACCATAAAGAAAAGACATGTACAAAGTTCCCCCAAATATTTGGAAAACAAAAGCATATGCATAAAATAACTAACGGGTCAAAGAGAAAAAAAAACACAAAGAGGGGAGCCTGGGTGACTCAGCTGGTTGAGAATCCAGTTTTGGCTCAGTTCATGATCTCAGTTTGGGAGTTCTAGCCCTGCATCAGACTCTGCTGACAGCTCAGAGCCTGGAGCCTCCTTTGGATTCTGTGTCTCCCTCTCTTTCTGCCTCTCCCTGCTCATGCTCTCTCTCTCTCAAAAATAAACATTAAATTTTTTTTTTAAATAAAACGTATTTGTCAAAGAGCTCTTTAAAAAAATCACAAAATTAGAACTCATAATTAAATGAAAATGTGGGATGCAGCTAAAACACCACTTTCAAGGGAAATTTACAGCACTAAATACTTTGTATTACAAAAGAGCTGGCATTTGGTATCACAGATCTAATCTTAAGAAGCAGGAAGAACAAATTAAACTCAGTAGATGGAAGGAAATAAAGTGGAAATCAATGTAAAAGAAAATGACATACTATAGAGGAAGACCAGTGAAACACGTGTTTGAATAAATCAATCTCCCTACACTGATTAAGACACATACTGCTAATCATGAACAATGAGAAAGGTTACTTAACCAGATTCCATACTCATTGAAAGAGCAAGGATATTAAGCTAATCAACTCTGAAATTAAAAAGAAAAAAAATCTTGAAATACACAAATTACCAAAAAGACCCAAGAAAAGAGAGAAAATCTACACTGTCTTGTATCTATAAAAGAAATTTGATATGTTATTAAAAACCTTCCCATAAAGAAAACTCCAGGTCCAGATGACTTTTCTGGTGAATTGTATCAAACATTTAAAGAAAAAAAAAAAAAAATCTACATGAACACTTTGAAAAAATACAGAAGGCAAACATTTCTCATATCCTTAAATTAGCATTACCCCAATGCTAAAACCAAAAACTAGCCAAAAAAACCCCCAAAAAAACACAACTACAAATCAATCCCTCATAATAAAATATTAGAAAACCAAATTAACCATATATAAGAAAGGATAGTACATCATGACTCTGGAATACAAGCAAGGAAAATTTCAAATGTTAAATCAATATTATCCATTATATTAACAAAACAGAGAAAAACATATGATTATATCAGAAGATGCAGCAAAAACCTGACAAAATCCAATACACATTCCCATTAAAAATTCTAAGCAAGGTAGGAATAGAAGAAAAACATCGTCAATGTGATAAAGAGTATCTATGAAAAACCTGCAGCTAACATAATTGATGGTGAAAGAATGCTTTGCCCTTAAAACTGAGAACAAGGCATGAATGTCCTATTATCACCAACACCTATGCAACACTGTCCTGGAGGCCCTACCCAATTGAAATAAAGAAACAAAGGCAGGGGCACCTGGGTGGCTCAGTCAGTTGAGCGTATGACTTTGGCTCAGGTCATGAACTCACGGTTCATGAGTTCGAGCCCTATGTTGGGCTCTGTGCTGACCGCTCAGAGCCTGAAGCCTGCTTTGGATTCTGTCTCTCCCTCTCTCTCTACCCCTTCCCAGCTCGTGTTCTGTCTCTCTCAAAGGTGAATAAACGTTAAAAAAAAGAAAGAAAGAAAGGCATACAGATCAAAAAGAAGAATAAATCGTCTTTATTCACAGTAACATGATCACATACACAGAAGACCATAAGAAATCTACCCCTTAACCACCAAAAACCTGATTTTTGACAAAGGTGCTAATAAGGTCATTAATGGTGAAAGGATATTCTTCTTCAACAAGTAGTAATGAAACAACTGGGTATTCACATGGAAAGAGAAATGAACTTAATCTCATGCCATACACAAAAATTAAATCAAACTGTTTTAATGTTCACAGACCTAGAAGTAAAAGCTAAAATCCCAAAACTTCTAAAAGACAACACAGGATAAATTTCCTTAGGACACAAAAAGCACACATCATGAAAGAAGAAAATGTGTAATCCAGACTTGATCAAATTTAAAACTTCTACTCTACAAAAAATAAAGTAAGCATGAAAGGAATGAAAAAGCAAGCTATATGCTGGGGGAAAAAACAAAAACAACAAAACATTCTCTGCAGTTCTGACAAAGTACTTGTATCCAGAATATACAAAGAAAGCTACCACAATTACATAAAGACATACAACCCAAATAAATGAGCTAAATATTTAAACGATTCACAGAAGATACATGAATGTCATCATCAAGGAAACGAAAATTAAAATACAGGAATATACTACACACACATTACAATGGCTAAGATTTAAAAAGGCTAAATGGGTGCACCTGGGTGGCTCAGCTGGGTGTGGAACCTGCTTAAAATTCTCTCTCTTCCCCCTACTGACACTCTCCCCCACCCCTTGCATGCTCTAACACAAAACAAAACTAAACTAATAAAAGGCTAAGAATTCTAGGGTGGAGAAACTATTGGTGGGAATGTAAATTGGTACCTGGAAAACAGTTTGGCAGTTTCTTATAAAACTGAATGTATACTTACCACTTGACCTAGCAATCCCACTCCAAGGTAAAAAGAAGTGAAAACATCATGTCCGTACAAAGACCCAAACAGAAATATTCACAAGCAGCTTCATTTCTAATAGCTCAAAATTGGAAACAATCCAAACGTCCATCAGTAGTTGCATACATTTAAAAAAAAAAAAAAAGTATGATATATCCATACAAGGGACTATACTGATAAAAAACTAATTACTAACATAGGCAAAAGCATAATGAATCTTTAAAAACAAAAGGCACGAAAGAAAACAGCATAGAATATTACTTTTTATGGCTGCTGCAACAAACCACCACAAAGTGAGTGGCTTAAAACAACACAAATGTATTATGCCAAATTCTGCAGAAGTGTGACACAGGTCTCACTGGACCAAAACATGTAAGAGCAGGACCATATTCCTCTTTGGAGGTTTACTTTGATCCTTCTAGCTAACAGAGGCAGCCTTACTTTTTTGCTAACCCAGCCCTCTGACCATTCTTCAGCATTCCTCTCTCAGACCGTGGTTTTTAAGGACTCAAATAATTAGACTGGACCCACCTGGATAATCTCCCCCATCTCAAAGCCCTTAATCATATCTGCAAAATCCCTTTTGGTCATGTAAAGTAAAATATTCACAGATTCTGGGGATTAGAGTATGGATACCCTTGAGGGGCTTTTATTCTGCCTACTATAAAATGGAATGGAATTCCATTTATACAAAATTTTAAAAGAAGCACAGCTAATATGGAGCATTGAAAAGCAGATCAGTGGTTGCCTGGGATGAGGGTGAAGAGTGGAAATGACTGCAGCTGGGAACAAGGAAACATTTTTCTGTAACGAACATGTGCCTTGCCTAGAATTGTGGTGGTTGTACAGGTATGTATATTTATCAGAACTCAGTGAATTAACCATTTCAAGTTAGTATATGCTACTGTATATAAAGTATACCTCAACACAGTTTATTCCAAAAGCCATAAATAATATGGCATACAAGGTATTTTACTTTCGTTACATTCCCATCTCCCCCCCCCCCCACCAAGGCTTTAACAGGTTTGCCCATAACCTCAATTCTCCAACCTTTCTTTCTCATATACCTGAAGTTCCCACCATGGCACGTTCAGTAAAACACTCTATATGACTAGGGAAGAAATAATGTTTACCACTAGAGAACTAAACACTTTTTATATGTTATTTCTCAAGAAAAACCTGTTGCAAATTACATTTCAAATATGGGAATTTATAACAAGGCCACAACTATGGCAGTGATAAATTCCTAAATTACCTGTTATAGATTGAGGACTCAGAATCCTGTGTGTTGCTATGGTGTTGCTTTTAAGAGACAGCTCAGAAGCAGTAACTAACGGGCTAAGAGGCCAACTAACCTGTGTGCAGGTGTGATTAGGAAATCATCTGCAGCACTTCAAACACTTTGTGGAACACCACTAGTTTAAAGAAAATTAGACAACCACTAACAACCTCCAGGTTATGTCAACCCCCAAAATAATGTAACTTAATACCAAATATTATTCTTCTACACGTAACTCAGTGTAAGTCATGAACAGAACATCCATCCTATGGGCCACACTTAAACTACTGAGACCACTGAAAGGACTTACCTTCCTACCTCCAAAACTGTAAGAGCTATAAAAACACAAAATCGTCTCTAAAATCATTAACATTCAAAAAGCCTCAATGTGGAGATATCCTATTAGAGCTTTAGATCCCCTGTTCTAAAATGTAAAAACAGGAAAAATTCTTTTTTAATTCCTGTAGTGACAAGGATGATTTTACTTATGCAGCACTCAGTTGGATTTTCTCAAAGGGAAAAAAAAAAGAGAAATCCATTTCCATCATGGGTTTAAAATGCTAGGCCTGATTCCTGCTACTGAGGAAAGTAAACAGCTCACTTCCAAAACTGAATGAACAAGCTTCTTGAAATTATATCAATTCTCTAATGCTAAAAAGATTCCCTCTAAAATGGTAAGTAATTTACCACTCACAGTACAATTTAGAGCACCAATTTATGAAAATAAGGACCCTCTATTTTAAAATAGAGCACGTTCAATGCTGTTATGAGAATTGCATGATTTATTAAGAAGAAAAACTATATAAAGTCAATATATATAATTTACACACATATAAATGACAAGTCTGATCAAAATAACTTCTTGAAAACACGAAGACATAAAATTCTCATCACATTTTAACAGCATGAATTCTTACATCCATTCTCTACTTTCTTAAAGTAAACATTTATAACACTCCTTCTGAGCACAAAGGTACATTAGTCCTTAACATTCTAGTGGGAAAAGGAGAAAAAAAAGTCACCCCTGTAAACGCAGAATTACAATCAGTGATAAATATTAAGAGAAAGTACCAGCTCCTGTGATACTAAAAAAGTCCTCTCTAAGCAATTAACTCTCCTGCAGCCACCTTGAGGTAGAGGGCTTGGCACAGACGGATGATGACCATTCAAGCTTTTACAGACTATGCTGCCCCAAACTCAGCTGGCTATGCTGCTGAGTTTCAAAGACACTAGTTATACATCTTCATAAGGACTCAATATTCTGTTTCAGTAAAATTTAGCATGTGTATCTCTTTACCAGTAGTCAAGGTCATTGATATTACCCCAAGGGGTCACATATCTAACCTCACAGTTTAGATCTAAGTTAACTTAATAATACTAAGTAGTGGTTAAGAGCTGGCTAGAGAGCCATATTTGCATGTGATCCTGAGTACATTACTTAATCTGAGAAAGATAAAAAATATGAAGAGGGGAGGAACAAAAACAGTGCTTTTCTCTAGGAGCTTACACAAATAACATAAATTAAAGAGTTGCTGGAAGACTTGTTTTAATGATTTGTGGACCAGGTGAGGATTATCTGGTCTACAGAGAGAAAAGGAGAATGAAATAACATCTGGCATAATCTCCACTGAGTCCCTAGTTCCCACTGTGTCTCTAATTCCAGGCTATAACCCTGCACCAAGTTTCCTGAGACACTTTCCAATAAATTCTCCTTTTCATCAATCTCTCAAGTACTGCATTTTATTTAAAACTCAAGAGTCCTAGGTCAAACAAGTCTAAAGTCTGCAACATTCTAGAATCCTTAATAAAATTATGAATGTATAATTAAGTACCAAATAAAGACGGTTAAACGACAATCTTACATATATCTTATATACATACATATACACAAACCCATCTAGGGATTTTTTTTAATTTGATAAATGTTTATTTAACACAATTTTCCATTTGCTATATTCTAAGTTATGCTTTACTGCTTTTCTGTTCTGTCTTCCTATTATCTCGATAACCCAAAACCAGTTCTTGCCTTTCTTTTTCATGTGGTTATCTTAGCTAGTCTATGTGCCCTTTAGGTTTTCTTTTCCCCAAAACCCTTGCTGGAGAGAGATTTCTACTACCAGTGGGCAAACATTATTTCCTGCATCTACTTCACATGTACCTTATGAACACGTTAGGTTAATTCCATTTTCAATTAATAAAATACAAGTCAAAGACTTTGAATTCAGTAGTAAGCATGTATAAGCATTCATAAAAGATAATTATTGTAAAATGACAATCAACACCAGATTGATTCCCCCAAGCCCCAAGGCCATGAATATCCAAAAGGCAGTCAACAGTTCAAGCAACATATACAGCAGTTTATTTTCCCCTCTTTTTAAGTTGTTTTGTTTGTTTGTTTTGAGAGAGAGTGAGCACAAGCAGGGAAGGGGAGAAGGGGGGAGGGGGGGAGAGGGAGAAAGAGGGAGAGGGAGAAAAAGAGAGAGAGGGATAGGGGGAAGGAGGGGGAGAGGGGGAAAGAGAGAGAGAAAATCCCAAGCAGGCTCCACATCATCAGCCCAGAGCCTGAATGTGGGGCTGGAACTCAAGAACCATGAGATCATAACCTGAGCCAAACCAAGAGTCCAATGCTTAACCAACTGAGCCACCCAGGCGCCTTTATGTTCCCCTCTCCGGGAACTAAATTTTACACATACATGTAGACAGACAGACAGACAGACAGAGACACACACACACACACACACACACACACACACACACACACAATACAGTTATTTAACAGGGAAAATATGCTGATTTATTTAAATTAGGGGAAAAATGCAAACAGATCAACCTAGAAAAAATGCATTTCTTTGATTTCATACTGTATTCATTAGATCGAAGACACACAGTGTAAAACCAGGATTTGTCTTATCATTAGTGTTGGCCAGCTAGCATCATGGCGGATCTGTCCGAGCTTGTATGTATGCAACCAGCATCAATATTTGTAGACTGGCAGTCAGCCACTTGGGAGAAAAGCCCTGAAACAATAGTTAGCCACTCTTTTAAACCTTATATACCAAATCCAGCAACTTAGAAAAACCCTGAAACAATAAGGTCACTCTTTTAAACTCTAAGCTATAAAGAAAAAAAAAAATAAGCTGGTCAACCTAATTGCAAAGTCAGCTTAAGAGCATAGCACCAATGGCTTTTAGTTCTTCTCTGGATTCTTTTAAGAAATGTTCCCCACCAAATGCAAATTGGTACAGCCAGTGAGAAAAACAGTATGGAGGTTCCTAAAAAAGTTAAAAATAGAACTACCCTATGATCAGCAATCACACTACAGGGTATTTACCCAAATAATACAAAAATACTAATCCAAAGGGATACATGCACCCGATGTTTATAGCAGAATCATTTACAATAGCCAAATTATGGAAATAGCCCAAGTGTCCAGTGATTGATAAATACATAAAGATATGGTGTGTAGGTGTACACACACACACACACACACACACACACACACCACGGAGTATTTTTCAGATTAGCCATAAAAAAAGAATGAAATCTTGCAATGACATGGATGGAGCTAGAGTACTATGCTAAGCGAAATGAATCAGAGAAAGACAAATACCATATGATTTCACTCATATGCAGAATTTAAGAAACAGAACAAATGAGCAAAGAAATAAAGAAAAATGAGAGAAAGGCAAACCAAGAAACAGACTCTTAAATACAGAGAACAAACTGATGGTGACCAAAAGGAGGTGGGTGGGGCGATGCATAAAACAGGTGATGGGGATTAAGGAAGGGCACTTGCTGTGATGAGCACCGGTGCCAGGTGCCACTTGGATGTGTTAAATCACTCACTATATCGCACACCTAAAACTAATATTACACTGTACATTAACGAACTGGAATTTAAATAAAAACTAAAAAAAAATGTTCCCCACTAACATTCTTCAGGCAAAGAAGACAATAGAAAAACACACTAAGAAGTCAAAAAGTGACCCAGGAGTCCTATTCGAAATGTGGAAACTTAGGGGAAATACTTGATTTATTTCATCTATATTTCCCTACTCATTTATCTGGAAGTATAGTATATATTAGAAAAAACTAAAGCTGTAAGTTTAAGATAAAGATTCTAAGTGGTAAAAAAAAAAAAACTCGTGTCAGTTTCACAATATTTTTCCTATTTTGTGGGAGTACACAAAGTAACAGAATATCTTACATTTGGTGGCACATCACATTCACTGAAATACGGTAACCTCAGAATGAACAAGCAAGACCTTTCAAAGTACACCACAAAACTCGGAAACAATTTGGAAACAACAAAAATTTTGATCAAAAATTTTCCTTTCAAGTATGCTTATGTAGGGGAACCTGGGTGGCACCGTCAGTTAAGTGTCTGCATCTTGATTTCAGCTCAAGTTATGATCTCAGTTCATGAGACTGAGCACCACATCGGGCTCTGCACTGACACCTCAGAACCTGCCTGGGATTTTCTCTCTCCCTTGCTCTCTTTTTCTGCCCCTCCTCTGCAGATGCATGCACGTGCTCTCTCTCTCTCTTTCTCAAAATAAACAAACATAAAAAATAATAAAGTCGGTTTATTTGAATTTTTGCCAGGACATCAAAAGACATATAGCAAATCAATAAACATCCGGAGGGCACCTGGCTGGCTCAGTCAGTAGAGCAGGCAACTCCTGATCTTGGGGTTACAGATTTGAGCCCTGTGTTGGGTATACGGATTACTTAAAACCTTAAAAAAACAAAACTGCAAACTCTTATCACAATAGGTGTTATCAAAATATATTTAAAAACAAAAAAGTTCCTGGGACACCTCGGTGACCCAGTCAGTTCAGCATCTTGGTTTCAGCTAAGGACGTGGTCTCACGGTTCCTTAGTTCAAGCCCTGCATCAGGCTCCACGCTGCTGGTGCACAGCCTGCTTGAGATTGTCTCTCTCCATCCCCTGCAATGTCCTTACCTGCTCTCATATGTGCACGAGGGCTCTCTCTCTCTCTCTCTCTCAAAATAAACATTTTAAAAAAAGCTCCTACAGATCATGCTAAGATCCATCACCCAGTTAAAGAATATGTATCAACAGTAAACTCATGAAAAGGCACTCAACTTCATTTAGTCACCAAGAAAATTCAAATTATAACCACAATGACATACCACTACACTCCTGCCAGAATGCCTAAAACTAAAAGGACAGATATGAAGTGATAGCAAAGATACAGAGCAACTGCAAGTCTCAAACACTGCTAGTGAAGTACAGATTCATACAATCACTTTGGGGAACTGTTTTTCAGTATCTACTAAAGTTTGACATGTACCTATACCCTATATCCCATCGATTCCATTTCTAATATACCAAAAAGCAGGTACTCAAATCTTCCAAAACACATACACAGGAATATTAACTGAAGTTTTATTCAAAACAGCTCAAAGGTGAAAAATCCAAATGTCTGTCCTTCCACCCACACACACCACAAAAAAATAAGTGTTATATCCATACAGATAGCAATTGGGGGGGGGGGGGCTACTGCTTGACACCACAGAGATGATGGCTCACAGCTTTATGAAACTCTATATGGTGAATACAGGTCAGCAGATTGGTTCCTTTTGGTGGGAGAGAGACTGGAAGAAGAGTACAAAGGTGTCTGCCAGATGGCAGGAAATGTTCTGTATCTTGATCTTCATGGTAGGTACATGTGTGTATGTATACTCCAATACAAATTCATGGACATGACCAATTTATGGTAAGAGAAATCAGAAAAGTGATTACCTGAAGTGGGGAGAAAGGAAAATTGAATGGAGGGGGGGCCTGAAGGAACTTCTTTCTGGGTGATGGAAATGCTCTATATTTTGACTGGGATGAATTATATCATCATATAAAGCTGTCAAAATTCACCAAAACTGTACACTTAAAATCTTTCTATTGAGAGTAAATTATACTTCAACTAAAAGAAAGTTTACAGAGTTATACATTTAAAATGTATGTACTTTACCTTATGTAACTTATGCCACAATAAAAAATGGTAGAAGAATCCAAAAAATAGTTCAATAGAAGAAATGACTCAAATATATAAAAGATGCTCAACCTCACTCAAAATAGAAAACCAGGGGCGCCTGGCTGGCTCAGTCAGTGAGCTGGCTGAGCATGCTGGCTCAGCATGCAACTCCTAACCCCAGGGTTGTTAAGTTCTAAGCCCCAAGTCAGGCACAGAGTTTACTTAAAAAATAATTTTAGGGGCGCCTGGGTGGCTCCGTCGGTTAAGCGGCCGACTTCGGCTCAGGTCACGATCTCACCGTCCGTGAGTTCGAGCCCCGCGTCGGGCTCTGTGCTGCCAGCTCAGAGCCTGGAGCCTGTTTCGGATTCTGTGTCTCCCTCTCTCTGACCCTCCCCTGTTCATGCTCTGTCTCTCTCTGTCTCAAAAATAAATAAACGGTAAAAAAAAAAAAAAAAAAAAAAAAATAATAATAATAATTTTAGAAAGATGCTAAAATATCATCTTTACTATCAGATTAGGGAAGATCAAAACATTTGGCAACACTATGTTGGCAAGAGTGTGGGCAAAGAGACTCGAGCTGGGAGCAGGAGTATAAACTGGGGCAGCCTCTGTGAAGTCCGTCTGGCAGTAGTTATCCTACGTGCAAACATACACATCCTTTGATCCAGCAGTTCCACTTCTTGTGATTTATCATCAGATATCCTTGCATGCATACACAATGATAAATGTACCAAGGTGACTCACTGCAACACTGTTTGTAACAGCAACAGTCTTAAGAACCTGAATATCCATCAACTAGGAGAACCAGCTCAATTATGGTATATCCATACAGGGGCGCCTGGGTGGCTCAGTCAGTTGAGCATCCAACTTCAGCTCAGGTCATGATCTGAGTTCCTAAGTTCAAGTCCCACATCGGGCTCTGTGCTGACAGCTCAGAGCCTGGAACCTGCTTCAGATTCTGTGTCTCCCTCTCTCTCTGCCCCTCCCCCACTCACACTCTTGTCTCTCTTCCTCAAAATTAAATAAACATTAAAAAAAAGATTTTAAAAAATTATGGTATATCCATACAATAAAATACCTTGCCACCATTTTAAAACAAGCAGGGGTCGGGGGGGAGGAAGGCTCTTTATGTGTTGACTTAAAATACACAGTAACTAGTAAAAAAAAGAAAAAAAAGGGGCGCCTGGGTGGCGCAGTCGGTTAAGCGTCCGACTTCAGCCAGGTCACGATCTCACAGTCCGTGAGTTCGAGCCCCGCGTCAGGCTCTGGGCTGATGGCTCGGAGCCTGGAGCCTGTTTCCGATTCTGTGTCTCCCTCTCTCTCTGCCCCTCCCCCGTTCATGCTCTGTCTCTCTCTGTCCCAAAAATAAATAAACGTTGGAAAAAAAAAATTAAAAAAAAAAAAAAAAGAGAAAAAAAAGGAAGATAGAACAGAGTGACTGGTATCCTACCATTTGTGTTTAAAACAATATTGAGAAGAGGGTATGAAGTAAATACTTACTGGCTTTCTACATACTATACAGTATTTCTCTGGAAAGACACAGAGGAAACTAGTAACACTGACTGACTCCAGGAAAGTAACTGAATAGTTTGGGGGACTGGGGGAACAAAAGGAGAAAAAATACTTTTGACTTTTTTTTAACAATGTGAATGTATTACCTAGTCAAATCATCTTTGAAGCAGTTATCAGCTTCACTTCCCATGTATCAATCACTTGTTATACACACAAAGACATACTTGTATAAAAGTACAAAATGTATAATGATCATAGATTCTCCCAAAAAAGTACCTAAATCTGGATTCAAGTTATTTTGTTGTTATATTTTTAATCCTTAAAAACTATCAACAGTCTGGGGAGCGTGGGTGGCGCAGTCGGTTAAGCGTCTAGCTTCAGCTCAGGTCACGATCTCACTGCTCATGTGTTCGAGTCCCGAGACAGCTCAGAGCCTGGAGCCTACTTCAGATTCTGTGTCTCCCCCTCTCTGCCCCTCCTCCACTTGAGCGCTCTTTCTCTCTCTCTCTCAAAAATAATAAACATTAAAAAATTTAAAAAAAAAACTTCTAAAAAGTATCAATAGTCTGAATTGAAGTGATTACAACTGAACAGTAAATATTCAGCACTTTGTCCAAGCCTGAAAAAGACATATACGTGTAAGACATAAACCTCTAAAAACATACCCTACTATCCCCATAACCAGTTACTCATCTTAAATTAAGCAATTAGCTTTTAATCATTCTGTCCCCTGACAATTTACTTTCCCTTATTAATTTTGGTATTCTTGAATCCCTGAAACTCAAATGCATGTTTACATATGTATACATTATATATGTCCTTTAGAAAAATGAAAACTTCACTTCAGTTGTTAATGCAGTGATGGTATTTACACTTTATTATTTTCTTGGATAATACTGATCATTAGTCGATAGAGAAAAAAATGGAGATTTACCACTTCAGTATGTTCAAACATCAGTAAGGCTGAATCTTATGGATAGTAATTTCCTTAAAGACTTTAAATCTAAAGTTATACCTTGTATAATCATCAGTCTAAAGAAAAAATAATTACATCCACCCTACAACCAAAAAATAGCTAAATCTCTAAATCTTAACTATTCATGCTTTAAAAAAAAAACACTATTTTGATGTGTTCAAATTAAGTTATTAAAAAAAAAAACCAAATTCACCTTTCAGTTACATTTCTCCAAGAAATATCATTAAAGAGCCAAACCTAAAGAGTCGTGCACATATGCTAAATAAACAACTGTAACAGAACAATTCTCCCACATTAACACATCTTGGAAACTATGCTACATACGCTAGCCAGCACCACCGTAAAACCAGGAGCTATTGTAACTGGATGTCAACAGAGAAAGACACCCATTTCCAGTAATGGAGTGAGCATACAATTTTTCAGCTGGTAAAATACAGAACCTGTATTTGCATGTATGTTTCCAAAAACTAATCCTGGCCCTTTCCTCACTAGTCAAAAAAGCCAGCAGCTCTAAAAGATGTAAGAGACTAAGATCAAGATTGCAAATGAGCGATGAACAGAAAGATCAGGAGGTGTAAGTATCCAGTGACCACCTCCTCAAATCCCTCCCCCTATCACTTCCCTTCATTCTCTTTGACAGCCCAGTGAATGCCAAGTGTGGTCACCAAACCAGCAATATCAGCATCAGTATCACCTAGGAATCTACTAGGAATGCAAATTCTCAGGCTCCAACTCAGATCTAATGAATCAGAAGCTCTGGGGGTGGAGTTGAGCAATCTTAAAACATGTTAATAAGCTCTCCTGGTGATCCACATAAAGTCTGAGAACCATGGTCACAGTTCTTAATTAAGACTTTCACTTCTCAACTCTGTCGTAGCAATAGCCTCTTCGAAGTCAACATACCCTCCAAGGTGCTGTCAGGATGGCTTGATTACATTACCTTCCAACTCAAATTCCTTCAAAAGGTCCCTCAACTCTCCAAAGCCTTAGCTTACCCACAAGACTCTCATGATATCGATCCTGCCACCACTTCCTCCCATCCCCTCCACCACCACCCCGCATAGTCAGGTGTTTACCTATAGATCTAATTCATAAATTATCAACCCTAGTAGTCTTTTCACTGCTATTCCTCTTCATGGAATGGCTTCCCTTCCTCCTACCTTTCCTCTACCTCCCCACTCAACCCCCTATCTAGCTAAGATGTAGTCATTTTTCAAGACTCGCTCTATACTCTACCTGGCCCAACAGTGGGTTAAGTACTCCCTCCCATAGGCTCCTAAAAAAACCTATGTAATCTTGACTGAGTTCTTATTATTCCCTGTTGACCTGTGCACAGTACTTGGCATATAATAAGCACTCAATAAAGTATGTTGGGAGTGAGGAGAAATCTGTCTTTCTTATATCTATCGAGACTCCTTGGTATCAAAAGTTCTTCTTATGTGTGTAAGAATGCTGACACATACACACCTTTAAAAGTTTGCTAAATGAATACATGGGGTTCAGAATCCTTAAGAAATTTTTGTTGCAGAACCACAAGCCAATATGGATACTTTGTAAAATACGAAGACATTACTACCAGGGCGCCTGGGTGACCCAGTCGGTTAAGCATCTGACTTCAGCTCAAGTCATGATCTCACAGTTTGTGAGTTCAAGCACCACGTCAGGCTCTGTGGTGACAGCTCAGAGCCTGAAGCCTATTCGGATTCTGTGTTTCCCTGTCTCTCTGCTCTTCTCCCGCTCACGCTCTCTCTCTTGCTCTCTCTCACAAATAAACATTAAAAAAAATTTTTTAAGACGTTACTTTCCACACTAGAAAAAAATGTTGTTGTGATTTTAATAACAGGAAGCCAGGGCTTCTTGGAGAAGTGGCTTATGCCAAGGCTAGGAGAGGGAACATGCAAGAGGAGTCTGGAGCATTCTGTGTATCAGAAAGAACATGATTACAAATACACAGGATGGGTCATGTCAGAAGGACACAAGAGCCTGAATGAGCTCCCAGTGGCCAATGGTGGAACACCCTGAGCAAGAACAAAATAAAAATCCACAAGTCCACAATTAACACAAATAACTGAAAAATTAAATGAAGGAAAGAAACAAATCTGCATGGAAAAAAGTTCAATTAATACATGTAGAAGACATGAAGGAACTAGAAAATCCCCATTAGACCACCACCACAGTGATCACTACTGCAAACAAGATCCCACTAATGAATGCTAAAATTACTGAGTGAAACCTACACAGCCTCAGAGTATCTCCCCAAAGTATTTTTTTACGATTTTTTAAAAAGTTTATTTGAGAGTGCGCATAAGAGCACGTGCAAATGCGTACACACACACACACACACACACACACACACACACACACCCAGGGAGAGGGGCAGAGAGAGAGAAACAGAGAGAATCCTTAGGGGGCTGAGCAGTGAGATCATGACCGGAGTTGAAATCCAGGGTCAAATGCTTAACTGACTGAGCCACCCAGACATCCCTCCCCAAAATTTCTTATTACTGTAGTAACTTTAACATATGTCCACAAACTCTCGGATACATTTCCATCTAGGAGATGGAACTTAATGTCCCTCCCTTGAATGAGGGTTGAAATTATTGACTCACTTCTAATGAAAAGAATATGGAAAATGGAAAAAGTAATTTCATAGTAAAGGAATCTACCAGACACGACTTAAATAAGGGATGAAGATTAACACCACCAGTAATAATTGACAGTATTATTGTATGTAAATATTGGTATGTACCCTTGGATGCTATGAGACAGGGACCTACATCACCTGTGCGGCATTATTCTGCAAGTATCCATAACTTCAGTCCATCATTAAAAATATACAAACCAGTATTCTTCAAGGTCATGAAAAACAAGAAAGACTGATGAACTGTCATAGATCAGAGGAGATTAATGAAACAACTAAATGCAATATGGGATCCTGGATTGGATACTGAAGAGAAAAAACATTAATGGGAAAAGTTGGGAATATCCAAATAAAGTTTGTAGTTTAGTTTAATATTATACCAATGTTAATTTCTTAAATTTGCTAATAAATGTACCATATGTAATCTTATTATGTAAGATTTTAAGAGTGAAGGGTACACACAGCAATTTTGTACTATCTTTGCAACTCTTCCATAAATCTAAAATTATTTTAAAATAGCTAATTTTTTGAAAAACTATTTATGTAATTTTAACTAAACAGTACTTTAGATCAGCTTTCTAAAGTTATCAAACCAAGATTCTTATGACTTTTATATTAACATAAAATCCTTAGGAAAGTTTTTATATATCAAGTGATTACGAAATAAAGTGATTAACCTAAAACTCCATAAAAATTACACCCAATAAACTAGTTACACTATAACAATCCATTTTTCTTGTGACTATTCTCAAATAAGCATCTAATTTAATTACCATTTGGTTAAGATATCATGACAAGGGGATTTCCCATTCCCATGCAGCAATTTCCCCCTCCTTGTGTTGCCCTCAAGCTTTTGTCCATTAGTTATTTGGATTGTCAAATTAATTCCCCATCTCCACAGACCCCCATTCTTCATACCCCGGTTCTCCACAAGAGGAGGAGCAAGCCAGAGAGAAAAAAATTTGGATGCTTAGCTCTTTTTACTCTCTCCTGAATTTCCAAATGCTTCCTTTCAGAATTCACAAATGCAGTCCAGTTTTCAATACTCTCGGAATTATGTGGTGTCATTCTCACCCATCATACTATCAGCTCAACTTTCTCCCAACCAGAGCTCAGCCCCTTTCCCTCTCAAACCATCATCTCACCCTTCATGCTCTACATCATCTGAGGCTGAAACATAATTCTGCTGTTCTCCTTAAAGTCCTTCACAAGTTTCCTGTCACAGAAGAAATGTCCAAACCCCTTAACACAGCAAACATGTCACTTAATGATACGACCCCTGCTTGCCTTTCCTGTTTGTTCTCACCACTCTACGAGTTACAAACCATACGCTACACATAAACAAAACTTTTCCAGAAAAAAAACAACTTGTTGGCATCTTTAATGCCCTCCTGTCATACCACTCACATATCTGTTTTTTGCTGTAAATTTTTTTAAAATTTTTTTAATGTTTATTTATTTTTGAGAGAGAGAGACAGAGGGAGACAGACAGACAGAGCGTGAACAGGGGAGGAGCATATAGGGAGACAGAATCAGAAGTAGGCTCCAGGCTCTGAGCTGTCAGCACAGAGCCCAACACAGGGCTTGAACTCACAAACCGCAAGATCATGACCTGAGCTGAAGCCCAGACATTTAACCGACTAAGCCACCCAGGTGCCCCTCGCTGTAAATTTTTTTTAACATACACAGCTTCTCAATTAGTAGTTAATATGGGCGACACTTGAAATGTATTTCAGTAGTTAAAAAAATTACTCAAAATATAGCATTTTCTCATTGTACTTCAGAGACGTGTATCTTTAGTACAATTTCAAAAATGTATAGCACACAAAGATAAAACCTAAATTGCTAAAAAATTTACTGACTGGAACATTCAGAAATCATACAATTAAAATAAGGGCATTAAAGAAAAAAACTGTCGTAAACATGTTTGTTGCTATTCCTTTTAGTTTTCACTACAGTGAAATGGGATATAACAAATGCACCTGAACTCTGATTAATGGATAAAAACAGACGTTTCTTCTTCAGATATCTAAAAAATATTTTCTCTGAGAATAATCTGTTCAAAACTGAGAAGACATCAGAGAAATGTAAATGTTATTAGAAAAATCCAATTCAGGTAATAACTAACCTGAAAAAATCAGCACTGTACATTTCCCATTTGACTGAACACTAACTTAATTTTTATTTTTGAATGTTTTTCAGTGAGAGAGAGAGAATGGACACACGAGCAGGGGAGGGACAGAGAGAAGGAGGCAGAGGATCAGAAGCAGGCTCTGCTCTGACAGCAGAGAACCTAATGCAGGGCTCGAACTCACAAACCAGGACATCACGATCTGAGCCAATGTCGGAGGCTTAACCGACTGAGCCACCCAGGCCCCTAACTTAATTTTTAAATTATATGTGCAATCATAGGATCAAAGAATATTAGATGCAGAAGAGACTTCAGAGACCCAGTTCAATGTTCTCAAGATGAAGCAACTGAAGTCCACGAAAATTAATTTCTATTAGGTCACAAAAAAGCTTTGTCTACAAGGCTAACGATTTTTATTTTAAGTGAACTGATGAAGTATTGCTCAAAATAACTTCAGAATATACAACTCATTAATTTTGCTATATGCTAAATTTGAATATCTGGTTAGGACAAACAAGGGTAGTTATCTTCTTCAAGGTTTAAAATATCCGCGGGGCGCCTGGGTGGCGCAGTCGGTTAAGCGTCCGACTTCAGCCAGGTCACGATCTCGCGGTCCGTGAGTTCGAGCCCCGCGTCAGGCTCTGGGCTGATGGCTCAGAGCCTGGAGCCTGTTTCCGATTCTGTGTCTCCCTCTCTCTCTGCCCCTCCCCCGTTCATGCTCTGTCTCTCTCTGTCCCAAAAATAAATAAACGTTGAAAAAAATAAAAAAAAAAAAATAAAATAAAATAAAATATCCCCTAAATATATATAATTAACCCGTTGATAATTTTCTAATGCTTGCCCTCAAATTTAGGCTTCCGTTACCTGTAAAATTAGCAGAAATAATGTGAAAAACAAAACCAAAATAAATAACATCAATTTTTTTAGTATGTAACTCGTTTTGAAAAGATAAATTCATTTGAACACCCATATTAGTTATAGACAGCGTACATAAAATTATAAATACTACCACATGAGGAATCCCAACTTTTCATTTTAAAAAACAACACATATTTAAAACATTGAGAACAACAAAATATATGCCAGTTCTGGTTGAAAGAGAATTTTATGGGGACAGTCCATCACGGATTAAATGCACAACCTTCCCAACTATAAATGGATGCACATTTTGGTGTGGGGGGAGGGGAAGAGAGGCTGTCTGTCCAGCGGCTCCCTGGTACTCAAATGTCATTCCCACTGCTCTACTGGAAAGTGGCAGCCATAGTTTCTAAATGGCCTCTGGCCATGATGGGCACCTTCCCAAACCAAGCTCATCACTACTTCAAGATCTTTCCTGATGAGATAAATAGGTAGTCCCTCCTCTACAGCAGGGGAAAACAACGGATAAAAACTCTGGCACTGACAAGTTAAATTTTCTACCATGTGAAGAAAGTTAATCTTCTCAAAGAATGAAACTAACCTACCAGAACACACACACACACACACACACACACACACACACACACACACACTCTGTCAACAGAGATTTCTGGTGATATTCAAATGGCTCTAGTTCTTGCTGTGCCTAAAGCCTTGCAGACCCCATGCTCTTCCCACAGTTCAATCCATTTTGGGATTCTATTGCCAAGGAATCCCTCTCTTTGGCTTAAGCTAACTTGAACTGACTATCTATTGTACACCTACGAGTTCTAATTCATATACCAACTTGGTGAAGTTAGCCTAGATTAATCGCAATAGCACAGGTAAATGGAATTAAAAGCAAATTACAGAATCTCTTTAACCTGTAAAAAACATAAATAGGAATATCTAGCTCTCATCACATAACTTGAATGAAATATGTATTTTAACTTAAAACGAAAGTGTTAACTTCTTAAAATCTAACATTTTATGGTAACAGAAGCACATATTCAAATTTGCTCATCAATTATCCATTTACCTGTTTTTTCCAGATTGATTCAAATACCATCTGTAGTAGTTCCTCCAAGAAAAGCATACAGCACTCACATATACATCCCTGGGATTCCAAACAGTAAATGCAATAAGCCTCTTTTGACCCTCCCCTAAATGCTGATTTTTAATGAATTATTTCCAGTATTCTACTGTAAGGAGGAAACAAGTTAAAGCTATCAGCTGGTTACAAAAGCATTTCTGAGCAAACAATTCACTCAAATATTTACTGAACACCTACCAGTCCTGTTTTGTCCTGGAGTGACAAGACAGAACCCATCCCTGTTCTCATGGAGTGTAAATTCCAGAGGTGAATAAAACAAACAAAAAGAAACAATGATCAAAGCTATTTCAGAGAGACTAAATGTTATGAGGAAAATACGAGGGTCCTGCAACTGAAAAAGGCTAAGGAGTGAGCAGCTATTTCAGTGTGACCTCTCAGGTGGTGGCACTGGAAGTGAAATCTGAATGACATAAAAAAATTAGCCATATGACAATCTCAGGGCAAAGCCTGAGGCAGAGAGCAAAGCAATTAAGGCACTGAGACAGGAACAAGCTTGTTCAGTGGGAATGGAGCTGGTATGTCTGGGCACAGTGAACGAGGGGAAGACGGGCAATGTGAAACAGGAGAAGGTTTGTGAGGTGGTCACAGAGCAGATTATGTGGTGGGGGGTTCCTGACAAGCTAAGGAAGGACTTTTGGATTTCACCCTGAGTGTGAAGAAAAACCCACAGGATAGGGAATAGGGAAGAAAACTGACATTTAGTGAGCATCTTTCATAGTGCCAAAGTAAACAGCATATAAGAATGTTTCCACCACGTATGCTATAAAACAACAGATGCATTTCTGTAAATTATACTGTATGCACTTATCATACTTATCAAAGGTCATTAGTATGCTGTTACAATAAAAAAAAAAAAAGTCACTTTTCCTGTTACTACCAGTTCTCACTTGTAGGAAATCACCTCTACGTTGATTTGTCAGACCAAATGAACCAACCAATATTATCTACTACAGAACATACATGAGTCATCTAGAATAAAATGCAAGAAGGGCAAACGAGACTAGATGAAATAAAGACAGTCAGCTATTCACGAGTACAGGACCCAAAAACAGGCAACAAAGCAAGTAGAGAAGCACCAAATTAGAAAACATACCCACATTCAAGAAGCAGAGGGTCCATGGATACAGAAGATTGTTATCTACTTAAACAAAAAATACTCTCCTACAGATGAGTAGACAAAGGGTAAAAAACACAAAAGCTTCTAAAGTAAATTCTCTGTTCTTTTCATTTCATAATACCTTGCCTGTTTCAACAACATTCAGAGAAAAGTAAAAATACTATCTTTTAAATGCACCACCCTTGGTAACTTTTTAAATCTGTTGATGAATTTTAAAGCATTTATAAATACAAATATTTATGAAAATATCACTAAAATACTGTGTCAAGCATTGTACCTACCAGATGCTAAGGATAAAGATGGGTGAAACACAACTGTTCCCAAAGAAGGCTTTTGCCTAGTGAGACAGGACTCAACAAGTAACTCAAAGGGAGATCTGTGCTAGAAGCAGATGATTAGTGGTCACAGGCCAGGACGTCAACTTAAGACTGTCACAGAAAGAAGCTTAACCTTCAATCTGATGGTGTAACTTCATTCAGCCAAAATGTTGTGGTATGTCAGTTTTTAAACACTGTAAAACAATCTATACAAACTTCTTCTCTAATGAAATAGAAAAATCTTACTATAATGGTTATTATTTTGTTACTATTCTTTGTGAAAAGCAGTCAGGGTTCTTAATCCAGAGATGTTGGCAGATTAATCCTCCCAAAAATCTTACATTCACATTTATTAGCAATCAAATGTCTTTATTCTTCGTATCTTACTTTGAATGCACACTTTGGGGGATTAGAACTTCAGAATCCTAATAGAGCCTCAGAAAACTACCTAAAGAAATCAGCACCAATAAATGTGACTTACCTATGCTCTATCATTCACAACGACAATTTGATTCTAATTTTTAGTACTGACTCTAAATCCATAAAACTTAGAGAATGATAATTCTACACTACTTTAAACCAGTATTTTTTAAATTTGGTAAATAAAATCATTTTCAATTCATAAATTTATAGAAGCATGTTTTTAAATGAAAGATTATAGAAAATGCCTATACTAGCTATTAAAGCAAAACTTCAGTATTTTTGCACATATACATATCCTGTTACGTCTTATATATTTCTCAGTGAAAGTCCAAGTCTGCATAACATGCAACATGCATATTTGAAATAACTGATCCATACAAGCAACATCCACTGGGGAGCCAGAGAGGAGTGTTTCATTTCCCAGAGAACAGAAAAGGAGTGGAGAGTCCATTCCAGAAAGTAAAAAGACTATTTTTTTTAGGAAAAGCAGTAACTTTTTTTTTCTCGAATATCAAGAGGTAACCAAAAATATTTAAAAATTACTGTAAAACAACATATACGGATGCCTGGGTGGCTCGATCAGTTGAGCGTCCAACTCTTGGTTTCAGCTCAGGTCATGATTGCACAATTCTGTGAGTTCAAGCACCATACTGGGCTCTGCACTGACAGCACAGAGCCTGCTGCTTGGTATTCTCTCTCTCCCTCTCTCTCTACCCTTTCCCAACTGTGCTCTCTCCAAATAAATAAACTTAAAATATATATATGTACTAGATACATAACAAAGGCACACAGTACACATTCTGTTTTTATTTTTTTAAGTTTTATTTTTATTTAAGCAATCTCTACACCCAACATCAAGACCCTCACATCAAGATTCGCATGCTCCTCTGACTGAGCCAGCCAGGCGCCCCCAAGTTCTCATTTTAGAGTGAGCAACATGGGAATGCAAGCTGGTGCAGTCACTCTGGAAAACAGTATGGAAGTTCCTCAAAAAACTAAAAATAGAACTACCCTACAACCCAGCAGTTGCACTACTAGGCATTTATCCACGGGATACAGGTGCGCTGTTTCAAAGGGACACCTGCACCCCCATGTTTATAGCAGCACTATCCACAATAGCCAAAGTATGGAAAGAGCCCAAATGTCCACCAATGGATGAATGGATAAAGAAGATGTGGTGTGTATACACACACACACACACACACACAATGGAGCATTACTTGGCAATCAAAAGGAATGAAATCTTGCCATTTGCAACTACATAGATGGAAATGGAGGGTATTATGCTAAGTGAAATTAGTCAAAGAAAGACAAAAATAATATGACTTCACTCATATGAGGACTTTAAGAGACAAAACAGATGAGCATAAAGGAAGGGAAACAAAAATAATATAAAAACAGGGAGGGGGACAAAACAGAGGAGACTCATAAATATGGAGAACAAACTGAGGGTTCCTGGAGGGGTTGTGGGAGGGGGGGATGAGCTAAATGGGTAAGGGGCACTAAGGAATCTACTCCTGAAATCATTGTCGCACTATATGCTAACTAATTTGGATGTAAATTTAAAAAATAAAAAATAAAATTAAATAAATAAAATAGCTTCCAGATTAAAAAAAGAAAAAGAAGAGTGAGCAACAAAAGCTCAGTCACAAAATACAGAACTGGGAATTCTGGCCATCCAGTTCTCTGCAGTTGCCACAGGAAGCCCTGACAGGTTTACAAGGGGGAGTGTCACTTTTCTGCCTCTCTCTACAGCTGTTACTGCTGCACTTAACAAAGCCACCAAGTAGTAGCAAGCATTACTTCCCATGTGCCAGGCCCTATGGTAACTGCTTTACACATATTCACACTTGAATCCTCACAAGTGTTCTATGACACATGTATTAATTACTCCTTATTTCCATTTTTCAGAGTGGAAACTGGAATTACCTAATTTTCCAGAGCCATACAACTAATAAGTAGGGGTGACAAACCAGCCATGCCGGACTCCAGACAACCGAGCTCTTCGCCACAGCAACATACTACAGTAAGAGTTAACTGCCTAAGATCAGACACTTACCCTGCCTAGCAATCTTATCACTAAAGAGAGAAGCACTGCTCCCAGGGAAACAGGTCACACGGTCAAGTCACAGTGAAGCAGAATTAAAGGCACAAAAACAGATGCTACCTTTCTCTGAGACTTTCCAGCTTAAGTTGAAAATGAGGAGCACAACTAGAACACCCTTTAGAATAAACTAAACATTCAATGAACAATTACAAGTGACCCCAACTTATACATACATGTAAATTCCCAAGTCAGGGATTGTGTAGTATCAAAACCCAGTTCCACAAATCCCATTATACCAAAAACTATCACAATTATTAAAAATCAACTACTAAACTATGAGAAATACAATTTTCACTTGATTTCCAAACCCTTGGCAAAACACCTTTGAAATCAGACCAACACCTACATACATCTGTACAGCCAGTATCTCCTTCTAATATTTGCACTGAATTTCTAATTATCGACCTTGGATAGGACTTGAAAATCACCAAGTCACTATTACTAAATAGTTCAAGTGGTCTGCTGACCCAATCATGGAACAGACCAACGCTTTTTAATCATAGTGGCTCTAATTTTCCCAACAAATCTGACAAATTAAGTGTTTGCAGAAATATACACAATTCCAGCTCTTCAAGAACTGTCTGAGAAGCATAGGAAAAATTAAGTTTTCGCTCTTCTTCTGACTGTCCAAATTGAAAGAAATAGAAAGATTAAGAATTCTTAACCGGATGCCTTGATTTTTCACAATCAATACTTTTTTTAAAATGGTAATACTGACATAGCAAGATTCAAACATTTCAAAAGGTTATACATGAAAATAAGTTTCTCCCACATCTGACCACATGATCTCCCCATCCCAACCTCACCCCCTAAAATCACTGTTACTAGTCTCTTGTGTATCTTTCTGTAGTCATCCTAAACACATAAAACAAACATACATACACACAACTCATACACTCTCCCATCATGTCTGTGTCCTCCTCACTGCCCTTCTCCCCTTTTGCAAGCTAAAATGTCAGCAGACTACAACATCCTCTGCCTGTTTTTTCACTTAAATGTATCTTTGAGAACCTACAAATACTAACAAGAAAGTTATAAACATTAATTCTAAACAAATCTGTAAAGGAACACTTCACACAAAACAACTCTCAACAGATGTTAAAACTGGTGACCTCTGCTAGCAGGATAAAAGGAAAGCCAAGGTCAAAGAAGTAATCCCCCAACCATGAGGGCCTTTTAGTTCTCACAGAATAGGAAAACTACTTCCCTGACACAGTTAACAGACTGCAATCCTAAACTCAGTCTAGGATCTCACAAAGATACACTGTTTACTAAAGAAAACAGAGAAAGGTGATTTAAAGAAAACCCATTACTTTAGTGGGAGAAAACTTAAGTATAAAAGGTGCCTAAGAACTATACTAAAGCTACATATAGCATCTAAAAATTCACACATGTATGATAAATTCTATTCCATAAAAGAACAATTACACAGGGAAAAAAAGACATTAAGGAAATTCATTCATTATCTATTTCCATTACCTTATTTCAGAAACCCAAAGCAGATGACCCAATTGCCTTATACTGAAAGTTAATGACATCTGATAGCCAAAAAATAGAAATGGAACAAAATCAGTATACATTCTACCCAATTAGCTTGTTCAAATTAAGAGGAAAGCATAAAACACCTCTCACTAACCCATAAGCTGTATTCTACTAGCAGTTGAAGGTAACTAGCAAAATATACCATTACTATAAATTCTCTGGAGGTGTCTGCTTATGCTAATGCCAAATGCTTTCTATTATTCTATGTAAGGTTAAAGATTTTTAGCCATTAAGCATATTTTCCATGTAGATCTCCCTCAAAAAAATTACATAAATGACAGAATCTCCAAATTTTAACACAGGAATTGACTATACAAGTATTGCTTGAAAGGATGAACTAGCTTTACATAACACTTCATTTGAACCTCTTCAGTTGCATTTCTAAAAACTAAATGATTTACCCTTGTAACTATGGCTTTGCAAAAAATGATAAAAATTTATTTGCTTAATACTGAATCCATATTAATATACTAGCCACCATTTAAGTGGATAACAGTAACAACAAAGCAGCAAACATCCACTTAACTGATTATCTATCTCATTACAATGTCCTATCACACAATGTGCTGGAAAGGACACAATGAAAAAAAATGAAAGAAAAGGACTAATTACCACCTTTGAACTCGGACAAAATAGATATCAAGAAGTACACTGGTATCTAGTTCCTAAAAAGTAAAAATTATTCACTACTTTTAAGGTATTTAAAATTTTAAATGTCTCATTAAAAAAAAAAATGTTTGAGAGTCCAGAGTACAATTTTATATGAAAAAGAATTATTCTATTAAGAGACTGGAAGCACCATCTCTGACCCTTGCTTTCCATGTTCTCCTCTGTTCTACCACCTGAAAAAAACTTACAATTGCTTAAGAGGAAAACAGATGGCAAACTCCTCAGTTTAAACATTCACTACCTATTCTTCCTCATTCAAAGTATTCATCTCACATTCTTTAATCTGGATACTCTTTGTATATTTACTGAAATTTAATTGTTGGTCTTTCAACACGACCTATACAGTTTGTATTAATTCTAAATTAACATAAGCTCTTACAGGGGCGCGTGGATGGGTCAGTTAAGTGTCAACTTCAGCTCAGGTCGTGATCTTGTGGTTTGAACCCCGCGTGGGGCTCTGTGCTGACAGCTCAGGGCCTGGAGCCTGCTTGGGGTTCTGTGCCTCCCTCTCTCTCTGCCCCTCCCCCACTGGTGCTTTGTCTCTCTCAAGAAATTAAATAAATAAAAAAGTATAAGCTCTTAGAAAGCAGGGGGACAAGCAGCTCATTTTGTTTGATGCAAATAAAATCATGCTGAGAACCTCATATTTAAATATTAAAAAATTCAACAGGATATAATACCAAATCAGTTGCTTTAGAATAAATTACCCAGGTTGTGAAGAACTAATATGGCACCCAGCCTTACCATAAAAACCTACTGAAGAGACGGTTATGGTAACTTTCTTCTGGTAGACTGAACCCACCTACACCATAAAATAGACACACTCTACACTGAATGTTAATACCTTCACAGTAATGACTCAAATGAGACTCCAATGTGGTCAAGATGCTAAAAACACAATCTTATTTAGGCACACTACAGAGAAAATAATGAGCAAAAAAGCCAGAGAGGTTAAGAAAATAAAGTACAAAATCCTAAGTTTCATTATAACTGCCACAAATGCAACCAAATAAAGCCAACTAAGGGTGACAGGATTCCCAACTAGACTAGATTCCTCACCAAAATCATGGCTACAATTCCAGGACCAAGATTTTTTTCTCTTCCTTGTCAACACTGGTAGCATTAAAATTCAAATTAACAGTTAAGTGCTGCTACAGCACACCTCAACCTTGAAGGTCTAAGTCCAACAGAAGCTTCGGCCACATCAACAGTAGTATAGGACCCATCACCACTTATTTTACCATGGGCACTTGTAGAAAGAAACAATCCATTGTAATATGAAGATAGTATGGTACAAAAATCAAAAATTCTGCTAATACCAGAAGAAAAAAAGCCCTTTCCTTCAAGAAATGTAACATGTAGTTGGGGCTAGGATAAACAAACCCATGAAATAATAATTATGGAGGTTGTGATAGTCATTAAACACGATGGTATCTCAGTGAAGAAACATCCTGAGTCGAGATAGCCAGAAACAGCTTCAGGGAAGGTGGACTGAAACTAGACTATAAAAAAGACAAAGGGAAGGACAAGCATGAGTGAAAAGCAGAAGAGTAACGTGTATGTCAAAACTGCAGTATCTGATAGGCAGGCCAGAATCACAGTTTGGGAGAAGAGAGGGAGCTATAGCTGAATAGGTAAAATAGAGCCTTAAAAAGCCAGACTGAAGCTTATGAACCCTATCCAGTTGGCAAAGGGAAGCCATTATGGGTTCTCCACAGCAAAGGAACTGACACGATGAAATCAGTATTTTAAATAAATCACACTGCCAAGCAGTTACAGAAGACAGAATGGAGAAGAAAGCCTGCTCAGAGCAACCTACTAGAAAATTAATGCAATAATCCAGACCTAAAATCATTCATTCAGTCTTTCGTTCATTCACTGTGAAGCAGTAGACTGCTAGCTAAGAACACTGGCCTAGAATCAGACACACGGGGCCTAAACCCCTCTGTGTGCCCCTTACTACTGAGCCTTGGCTTCCTCACTGTTAAAATCAAGGTATCAGCCACTCAGATTGTCCAAGTCCCTGTCAAAGCAGCTGTGTGGTCCTGACCCATAAATTCTATTAGTAGTTAACATCACTGCTGAATTAATAGTAAAAATGGGAAGTGAAAATAAGACAATGCTTAGAGATGTATCAGAGCAACAGAACTTCCAAGTAGAACTGTCTTGACAGCAGCTGAAAATATGGAACAAGAACACAGGTGAAAGGTCAAGGCTACAGAAAACAATGATCCACTTAAAGTCATCACTCCAATCTAAAAAGGAGATCCTAGGTACTTGCCAGATCCAGCCCTGAAAAACAAAATTCCTTTATTTAAAGAGTTGGAAAATGTTCCAAATGGTGGGAGATTTAAAAAGTACAAGTAACAAAAGAACAGCAATAAAAGTCAGACAAAAGACCCAACACTGGGGGCGCCTCCGTACCCCAAACATCCAGCTCTTGATTTCAGCTCAGGTCATGATACCAGGGTCATGAGATGGAGCCCCAAGTCCCCTTGTCGATGGCTGTGGAGACTGCTTAGGATTCTCTCCCTCCCTCTCTCTACCCCTCCCTAACTTGGGTGCTCAGGCACACACCCTCATTCTCAAAAAAAAAAAAAAAAAAAGGCGAAAGACCCAGCACTAGCACTGTCACCATACAATGCTTGATATTGTTCCTAGTTTTAAAATCAAATCTAATTCTTCAAGGTTAAGTCTTCAATCACAACTTCAAGAGCAAATACATTAAGTTTATTTCAAATATTTTACCCAGGAAACTCAGGAAATAAAACTACTAAATATTTTCTATGACACGGTCCCACTAAAATAAAGAACAAATAAAATGTAATACAAAGAAACAAACTTCAAATCCAAACCCAACATCATCATCTTTAACAGCTTACATTTCCATGATACTTGTATGTCAAGTATTATTCTCAGCACTTTACACATACAATTCTCTCAATCTTTTCAACTCTAGAAGCTGACAGTCCACATCATGCAGAAGAGGAAACAAAGAGGGAGTCACTCCCCTTAAGGTTGCATAGGCAGTAAGGAATGGAGCTGGAGTTTGAACCCAGGCAGTTTGCTTCAAAGACCCCCGATGGAACACTATGCTACACAAAAAGACTTAACGTGACATTCTTACACAAGTTTTGAGGAATACATACTCTGAGGATGAGGATAGTTAAACATACTCTTACTTGCTTTTCCTTGTTAATTTTAGGCATGGAACCATATTTTCTTTTTTCTACTGGCAGTACTTGGAAAGGCTACTTCACTGCTGTCCATCTTAAAGGTAGGAAACAGAGCAGTTGGCAAGAGGATTGCATCTTATTAAATGGTTCTAGAGAGTTAAAGACGATGTAGGTAGGACTCCTATGAATTTCATTTATCCATGCAATTACTTGACCCAGTTAATAGAGATGCCCAACTACAGAATTATAAACGCTAATTTTTTCCAAGGACATCTGACAAAACAGCTGGAAAAATCTGGCACAGCTACACTCATCCAGAAGGAGCACAGACTAGGACTTAGACCTACATTAGAACCCTAATGCATCATTTGATCATTCTGTGGCCTAGGACAGAATTAACTCTGCACCACTGTTTCATCATCCAGTACTACCCACTTCATAAGATTAGCCTGAGGTATACATGACAGAGAAAGCACCTCACACCTTTCCTAGATCATAACCCAAGCAAAGTCTCTTTCCTCTGGCTCTTCATAACAGGGCAATTAATTGTACTCTTACAGAGTCTAATCCTGCAGGTGTTGGAGAGTAAACCTCTCCAGCATCAGCTTTTTTTTTTTTTAATTCAAGTTTCTGTTGGTGATAGAACAGGCGATACCACCATGATGGTCTCCAAACTGAACCATACTCTTACTAACTCACACTACACAGCTCTGGGTCCTAACCCCTCTATACTATGGGGATGTATAAATGGCTCTGTTAGCTGATTTTTTTTGTATTTCAGTGACAAACTACAAATGTTATTTGTGAAATAAGTCAAATTCGCATATACTAGAAAAATACAGTCCCACAGTGCCAATATTTCTGCCATCTCTCTCCCCTGACTTACTGTCACTCACATTCTTTACAATTCTTTTTTTTTTCTAATTTTCTTTTTACATTTATTTATTTGAGAGACAGAGCACAAGTGTAGGAGGTGTAGAAGAGAAGGAGACACAGAATCCGAAGCAGGCTCCAGGCTCCGAGCAAGCATTCAGCAACAGAGCCTGACACAGGGCTCGAACCCGTGAACTGTGAGATCATGACCTGAGTCGAAGTCGGTTGCTGACTGAGCCACCCAGGCACCCTTCCTCTCAATTCTTATATAAAAGACACAGGAATTGAGTAAACCCAACAAATTATTTCTACTAACTCCATCAAAATACATTAAGTCAGAAATTCTTTGTAGTAATACTGTTGGAGTAAATCTTAGAACTCCTGTGTCAGCTACTCAGCTGACAAGGTTGTACTTAAACATCATCGCTATGTAGGAACAGATGTATTTATTCAACAGGTTGTCATTACAAAGGTTCATTAGTCACATCTCTTTTTATCAGTAACCCCTATATTTATATTAAGCTTTTGCCCTTTCTGCTTATTAGCTTGAAAGGCTCTCAGGAAGTAGTTACTTATTCTCCTGGTAGGCACGTATCATGATAATCATGATAAACCTTAATTAGATGTTGAAAACACAAGTAACAAAAAAATTCATGGACACACGTAAAAAGTTATTAAAATGTCTAACACTTCTTTGAGACAACCAATGCAAAAATACAACCTCCACAAGGGGCCACTCCACATATACCACATCTCCCAAATTAATAACTGAAGTTGGTATATGCAAGAAAAGCATTTTATAAACTGATGGTGAGCTTTGCAACAATTTTTAAGTCATTAACAAGTCCATTAAGTTCTGTAACAGTAAGGGAAACTTTTTCCACTTACATATGGTTTTCATCCTCCATACAGTGTACCATTTTGCCCTATAGATCTCATTCTAACTATCCAAATAGCAAAAAAGAGTAGTTATTTGTGGATTTAATGGTTGTGGTTACACAGATCACACAATGCATTATAGCAACACAGGGGAAAAAAAATCATATTCCAAACAGGCAGAAAAACCACAATTTCAGAGCAAAAAGTATAAACACACATCTCACGCCTAACCACTCATAGGCATATTTTCTTTTTGCCACCCTTCCTTCACAGGTAAATGCTAACTATTTCTAGAACCCTCAATGATGATTTCTCAAGCTTGCTTGCCATGAACTCCCATGATACACCCCAACAAACACACTGTTTTCATGGAGACAAAGCTGCCCTATTTCCCTAGACTACAAACTTCTTAAAATGGTGAGAACATACAGTCCCAGGAAATAAGGATTACTAACAAACACCAATGTAGCACAGGTCTTATTTAACAAAAATGAAAATGAACTACACTGAGAAAGCCAAAAAGTCACTCACTGTATCTTCAATGTGTAATTACTGTATTTTTTATAATTTGGTTTAGTAAGTAGATGAAAATACCACAGGGGCCTTATACTATGCAATCTGATAAAGAAGTCTTTGGGAAAAATGGAGAAGAAAAACCATTACTTAATTACATGGGGGGAGGGGAGGTCAGGCAATTCAGACTAGAAATCACCCATCATTTCACCCACCACATTTTACTAACAAGCTTATTTAAATCAGCATAAGGTTCTTGTATGGAAAACAAGGAAGCCAACAGTAAACTTCCCTAAGTCAACTGTAAATGACATACGTGCTAAAACTCTTCACCTTGGTGCACAGTCCAAGATTCTAAGTAAACTCCAGACACTGAGAAAATCTAGCTTTTAACTAGGTCTCAGCACTTGTCATTTGTAATCACCAAATTATTTTAGAGAATGTTATGAGGTAACTTAGTAACAGGAGCATTCTTTAAGAGCCATTTCAACCGAAATTTTACATGAAACACCATTTTCACAACCTAAATTTAATCTCGGTTGCCACTGCAAAGTGATGCCTCTTTCGGCAAATTAGGAACTTCCAAAAATACTGAACATGTTAACACATGCATGGTTTCCCTCGAGCTGCCATTTAAGATTAATAATTTCACTTGAATAAAAGTCGGCTTCTGTTTAAAAAAAAAAAAAAAATGACATCGGTTGCAAAGAGGAAGTTACCGAGAAACCACCCTCACAACGTGGCCTTTACACTGTCAGAAAATAATGTGACTTTGTGCCACCCAAAACTTACCAGGAAGCTGGCAATAACTTTGCCAATTCTACACTTCTGAACCCAACTTCAAAGAGGCTCTAGCAAATACCTCCTTAAGACGATAAAAGGCACTAAGTTACAAATAAACACGTCCGGGAGTGCGGCCCCGCGGCCGCGCGCCCCTCCCCCTCCGGCGCCCCCGCCCGGGACGCGCGGCCCCAACAGCCGCCCGCAGCCCCCAGCACGCCAACCCGGGTCGCCGCGCCTGCACCGGGGACGCGCCTGGGGAGGGGAGCAGATTTCCATTGCTAACAGAATAACGTGCACCGAAAAGATCCCTCTCCTCTGCTAAAAATAGGCTATAAAAGAGTCGGCCTCATGATGGCTCCTTGATTCAATTTGCTGCAAATTCTTTCCTGAAAGCCTCCCCCCCCCCCCCACACACACACACACACACACAAAAAGGGGGTGTAAATGCACGAAGGGTGGAAGCGGGGGAGAAGGCCGAGGCGCACATTTTCGGGGACAACAACATAATAAGGGTGAGGATCCCCGAGATCAGGAAAGGGTAGGGGGTGGGCAGGCACGTGAGCATTTCAAAGAAGCCTGAGAGGAAAAAGGGGGGATGGGGCACCCTAAATGCCTTCCCTGCCTTCCCCTCCCCCACCAAAACCCCAGCTCGCCAAAGGGCCAAGTTGAAAAATGCATGTTCCACTTGTGCCCATCCCCCCGCGGCCCAGCGCCCCCCAGCCGCCTCCGCCCGCGCCCCCCGCCCCGGCCCGCGGCCGCCCCCACCCCGGGGTCCGGCCCCCAGCGCTTACCTGGAAACGGTGGCCTCCGACGCCGCTCCCCCCTCCCGGGAATGGAGGCACAAGGAAATTCCCCTCCTCGCCGCCGCCGCCGCCGCCGCCTCCAACCACCCCCAAAATAACCCCTCCGGGGGGTGAGAGGCAATTATAACCCCGGCGAGCGGAGGGCGCGGGGGATGGGCGCCGGGCGGGCGGGGGCGGGGAGCGCGGCGCGGGTCCCCAGGTGGCGAGCGGAGGTGCTCCCGCCGCGGGGGGAGGGGCGGGGGCGCACGCGGCCGGCGGCGGGGGGAGGCGGCGCGCGGGGGAAGGGCGCGAGCGGGGAGAGGAATTGAGGCAGAAGGTAAAAGCTGTTACTAAGGGAAAGAGCCAAACGGTTCGGAGCAGCCAACGGCTCAGACACTCAACACTGGGGAGAGAGGAATGGGGACCAGCCAGGCACAAATGAGCTCGCGAGGCCCGCGGCGGCGGCGGCCGCGCAGCAAAACAAACCCGAGCGGCCTGCGCCGGGCGGGCGCGCGGGGGAGGGGCCGGCGGGGGAGGGGCGCCGCGGACTGGGGGGGGGCGGGGGAGGAGGCGGCGGCGGCGGCGCGGCGGGGGGGTCTCCGCCGGCCTCGCTCCTCTCGCTCCCGCCCGCCCTGGCGGCGCTGGGGGCTGTACGAGTGCGGCGCAGTCTTTTAAAAATAAAGACCCGCAGGCGCTGAGAGGCGCCGCCGGGGCACTGGCCGCCCCGCCCCCACCGCCGCACGCTGTCGGGTGCGGGGCGGCCTGGGTGTTGGCCCGGCAGCCCGAGGCCCGGTGGAGGCGGGGAGGCTCGCGCCGCAGCCGGTGTGAAAACGCCGGTCAACTTTCCTGGGGAGGCCCCGCGGGGCTACCGCGTGTTCGGGGGCAGCTTGTCCCCGTGGGCACCCCGGCTGCGCGGGGTGGCCGGCTGGGCACACCACGCGGTGGGCATGTGCAGGGGAGCGCGGCGCAGGCATCATATGGACATTTGTTTGTGAAAAGATCTGCACACACCTTTGTGTGCATAAATACATATGTTTCTCGGAAACGTACCTGGAAAGGGGCTTTATCTGTAATAAGCGATTTTCAAAATGTAATCCAGAGCACGGGATCTGTAGAGAAAACACACGCACACAAGAAAAGGTTTTTGATACTAAACACAAAGCTGTAATTGAAGTGTTTATGCCCAAATGTACTGTGAATCAAACATATGGTGGTATTTATCGTCTGGTGGGTCTGTTTGAAAGGTTTGGTCGATCAGTTCTCATTTCACAAAAATAAAATAATGTAACTAAATGTTTACTAAATATATACCTCTACGGCAGCATTGACAGTAGAAGTTTATCCACTTTGTATACTTTTTGCATGTGTGTACCACATCAAAGCAGTTTATAAAGTATAACTTATTTGAGTGATAATGTGACAATATGAGGAGAGGAGTGCAACGGGTTGTTTTTTGAAAAGAGGGGCACCAGCTTTTAAAACAAATGTGTTAATCTTTCTAAGGCCCTCTGAAAGCAGGGGTTGGGGTCTTAGACTTTTGTATAAGCCTAGGACCTTTTTAAGATTTGACCTGAAAGAAACCTTTTTGTTTTTTTCAGTTATTGCTGTCTTGAAAGTAAAATCATATTTTCTGCAGCCTTTTTAAGAAGGGTTCTGTTTTTATGCTTTCATGACAATATTTGAAATAGGTGTATTATTCTAAAGCAGTCTTTTTTTTCCTCCCAATACCAGAGACCTAAATTTTCACACCAAAGAAAAAAAGTTCATTCCAAGTAACTTTTACACATGTGGACTCCTGGTGGCCTAATAAGCTCACTGATTAGACAGGTACTTTTCTTGACCAAGGTCAAAGGTTCTTTCCCCTGGTGAGCCCTTACTTGTGGTAGGGAGTGCGGGGGTGGGTTGGAGCAAAGCAGCCAGAAGCCTTTCCTCACCTACTTGTGGTGGGGGGTGCGGGGAGGGGGGAGGGGTTGGGAAGGCAAAGGAAAGAGAGTGAGATTGGAAATTCCCTCCCAACCACCAGAAGAGAGAGAGTTCAAAGCATCTCTGCGGTTTGTCCTTAGAGCTGTTTTCGTATACGAAAGAGGGAATGTTAGATTAAACAATGTCACCTGATGGGAATTTAGATAACTGAAGGTTTCCAAAACACTGTGTTGAGTGTACAGGGAAACAGCACAAAGAAAGCACGCTTTGCATTTCAGGAAGATTCTAAGCTGAGGTTTATTTTCTGCAGTACTAACACCTTGGCAAAGACTCTATTTCAGAAGTGATTAGAGTATAGTATCTTCCTTTTTTATTTTAATATTTTTAAGCTTTGATTAATGACGTATGTATTTCACTAAGCATAATCCTCTCTTCAGTAAGTAAACCCAGTACAATTAGGGTTCTTTATCTGAGCCACCCAATGAAACAAATGTATAGTCCTAGCTTGTTTTTGAAGTTTCACTTTGTGCCACCATGCATGGATCTTCTCTAGGCAGCAGTTATTATAAAATCAAACCACTCTTCCAGGGAATGAAACCTCCCAACTATGCTGATTTTTAATAGTCATCTCCATACCTGGAGCCTCCGGTTTATCCTCCCTCAAAATGACCTCTATCCTTCCCTCTCCAGGGAAGGGCCCACCCTTCTTCTTAATGTAATAATAGGGTCCATGACTTCCAGCCTGAAATTCTTTTTTTTTTAAGTTTATCTGTGTTTTTAATTTTTTTAATGTGTATTTTTGAGAGAAAGAGTGAGCGGGGGAGGGGCAGAAAGAGAGAGGGGGACAGGATTTGAGGCAGGTTCTGTGCTGACTGCAGATGCAGGGTTGAACTCACAAATCATTTGATGGCTACCTGAGCAGGAAGTCTGACGCTTAACCAGCTGAGCCACTTAGGCGCCCCAAAGTTTATCTATTTTTTTAAGTAATCTCTACACCCAACATGGCGTTTGAACTCACAACCTGGAGGCCAAGAGTCATGGGCTCTTCCCACTGAGCCAGCCAGGCCTCCCTACCCACCCCAACCTGAAATTCTTTTTTTGTTTGTTTATTTATTTTGAGAGAGAGTGTGTGCGAGAGAGCGAGAGAGCGAGAGAGCGCATAGTGCAAGTACAGGGGAGGGGGAGAGAGGGCCGAGTGAAAAAGAATCCCAGACTCCACACCCTTCAGCTCAGAGCCAAGATCACAACCTGAGCTGAAACCAAGAGACCAACGGAGCCACCCAGGCGCCCCCAGCCTGAAATTCTTATACCCTACACCAAGCTGCCTCCTTTTCTAATGAAGTTATTATCACAATAATCCGTATGTTTGTTTACATTTTTGTAGTTTACAAGGTATTTATTTCTGTGCATAAATTACTTCATTTGAACATGATAAAATTCACCAAAGGTGGGACCTGTGCCCATAGTCTTTACTTAAAGTACCTTTGGACAAAAAAAAAAAAAAAAAAAGTGCTAAATGGGAAAAGCCTTGATTTCCCCTAGGGAAGGAGTTTTATGAGACCATATTCTGATCCCTTTGAAATACATCCTGGAACCTATCTGAAATGATAGTGTGGCCTCAACATGAAATGTTCAGATAAGTGAGCCACCGTAAAAAGGTCACATGTATTGTCACCCCACCCTCCAGTCATTCCAACATAGCTAGTACACATGACCAGAGGCCTCACCAAAATTCAAGCAGTAGTTAGGCACAAGACAGAGAAGTAAGTAACTGTTGTTACTAATTTTCAGTGCTTTGTCCTAATCTTAAAGCTGCCCCTTGTGCTTTGAATATAAATGTTAGTATGTTTCTAGAAAGGAGAAATTATGGTTACTGAGAAATTTTAAAGCAAAGAGACAAATTATTAAGAAAGTTCCCTTGAACTCTCTAGCTAATTATTCAACAAAGAGAAACCTCATACCAGTAACTATTACCAGAAGTTACATATATATTATAAAATGACTAAACAAATCTTGACTTGTTTTATTTCAGTAATATCACACCCAAGGGGGTGTAGTATGGCAAGATAGCCTAATCTTTGCAACTTCCATCACTCAGGAAATAGAACATTTCTAAACTAAGGTGGTTTAATCCCAGGTCTACAGTATCTCATTACTATATATGTTTATATATTGTTTGCGTTAATTGATCTGTGTAATTAAAGTGATCAAAACACAATAGCATAAAAAAGATATTTGATACCAAAAATATTATCCTGGTAACTATAACTCTTTATATTCTTACTCACCCGGGAACTCAGTGGCTTTCTGTCTGCAGCATTTACCCCCAAGCATCTTACTGATACCCTGTGATATGTTTCTGTTTCATTTTGACTCAGTTTGTGCAATTCTTTGTCTGTGGTTCTTCCAGCTATCAGCTTTTGCCATCCGAACTGATGCACATCTCAGCCACACATCTCAAGATCTCAGCATACAAGCTTCTTCTCTCCATCTGTGCTTAGCATGAGACTTGTGACCTTTCCTCATCACTGTGAACCTTGTCACAGTTTTCCATGACTCTGTGACCTGATTTCATTACAATGAACTTTACTTGGGAGTTTTCATTTAAATTACAAAAGCAACACACAGCCATCTTACAAGTATTTATGCTTCTCAGATAATGGAAATAGCAGGTTGTATCCTGCCTTTGTGATTCAGTCAGAATAGAAAACCAACCACACACAGAGCATATTGCTGTACCCATCACTTACTTATACTGACCAGCTTCCTCAGGGCAGCACTAAACAAGGCCCTGCATTATGTTGATGGTTTTGCTATTTTCATTCATTCAACAAACACTTATTGAGAGTTTAGTGTGCCAGACTCAATAGTTCAAGAAGCTATTTACAGTGAGCTAAACACAGCCCCTACTCTAATGGAATTTACATGCCAGTCTTGAGTCAGGTAGGGGTTGGAAAGACAGACAGATGCTCAAAGAACATTGTATTAGGCTATAGTTTGACTTCTATAACAAAGATAATATAAAAATGCCTTAACCAAGATGACCGTTTTGTTCTCTTCAGTATCCATTCAAATGTAAGCATTCCAGAGCTGATGAAGTATCAAGGACCCAGACACCTCTGCTGTCTCAACACACATCTTCTACCTAGTGATCTAAGAATGCATTTCTAGTTCCTGCCATCACATTAGATGTTTTAAAAAGACTACTGTGCAGAAGATCAACTGCAACAGTGCAACAGTGGAAAGAGGACACCTAGTTGGGGGCCAGTCCAGAAGTCCTAGTGGGGGGATAGTAATGTGGGTGATGGTGGCAGGAACAGGTGAAAGAAGCTAAACTATGTGTACATTTTAAACAAGAGAATCTGGGTATATTTTGTGACATGTTAGAGAAACAAAGAGTCAACAATGATTCCAAGATTTTAGACCAATCAAGTGGAAGAATGGAATTGCCATTTATTGAGATGGAAGAGGCTGGGAGAAGAGAAAGCTCATGGGAAAAATCAAGAGTTTTGTTTTGGAGTTTGATGTGGCTATCAGACATCTCAGTGAAAATATTGACTAGGCAGCTAGATATACAAATCTGGTATTCAGTATCAAAGCTGGAAGTATAATTTTGGGACTTGTCAGTAAAGTAATGATATTTTAAATCATAAACCTAGATATCATTGGCTTGAGGGTGACTATTGGTAAAGAAGAGTTCTCTATTGCCTTCAATTGGCTCTTGCCCCAAATATTTTCTCTTATTATCAATGCTTCTCTGCTCTTAATGGGGTCAGAAACCTAAATATTTTAGGTGAATGTAAGGTGACATTCTATCTATGCAAGGATGTTGATGGAAACCATAGATGATATTAATTGGTATCATTTATTGAGCTTGTTGCCAAGCAGTGTAATGTTTGTCATCTCCAAATTTCTCAACAACTTGAAACAGTAAATAATATTATCTCAGTTTGATACAGGAGGAAATCAAATGAGACCAAAGAGCTTGCATCATGCTGCAATTGGCAAAACAAGGATTTGAATTCAACGCTGATTGCAACGTCTATTGTTCCACTGAGTGAAATGAGGCAGATCAAGGCCAGAAAGTGCAAGTGTTTGCTGAAAAATCCTTCAATAGGTGAGGAGAACAGAGAAATGCAAAGTGAGGAGAAACTACTTGAGGATAGGAACCATGTCTTACCATATTCATATGACGCACCATTTCCTAGATCAGAATCTCAAAAAAAATGTTTATTGAATGCAGATGTGGTTGTAATCAACTGAATTCACTCTTTGATACCATTAGTGTATCTACTGATTTCACAGGAAAGATCTTTGTCCCACTCACTCCCTACCTCTCATCACCACCCCTAGAATCCCCACACCACAGGGCAACTTGGGTCTGGAATGTTCTTGAAGACAGGTTTTGTGGGTGAGGAAGACAACATATAAGAATTCAATTTCATTTATTTTGAATTTGAAAACCTACTTTTCCTTTAAGCTTTGAATGGCACGTTTTATATCTAACTTTCCTTTTAAGGAAATGTTTACAATTTGATTAATTAAATTCCCTTGAATTATTAAGCTGCATTTATACACTTAATGTATTCAATTTTCTTTTTAAAATACTTCAGTTACTCAAGAAACAAAAGAATCACAAGTAATACTTATAAATATGATAAACTAATTATAAAATATGATGCATCTTAAGTTCTGTTGAACATTGTGAAAATGTTTACAGATTTAATGAAATTCTCATATCTTTTCACTTGAAATCACAAATCTAAATCAAGTACAGATCCCATGTAGATGTTTTGCATTGGCATCACATGAATAACGTGCTGGCCATTCTAAATTCTCAAATTATCTTAAACATAACAAATATTGAAAATACCAGACACAAACATTCAGAAATTATTTCCAAACATAAAATAAAAATAATAGTATTATGAGTTTACTTTATCTCTTGAAGCTTTCCTGGAGCTAAAAGAAAGTTGTTATGCTTTAAATAAATAATTCTACTGGCCCAGGGGAGTTGGGATGTCTTTCCACTGGGCTGAGTGGCTTATTCACAACTTATGAGAGACATGCTGAACCCTCCTTAAGTGCGAACTCCAAGTTCTTGCTCTCAAATGAGTGGTCTTGCCATAGTTCATGTCCACAGATCCTGACTATGCTCATTTCTTCTAAACAATTGAAATCTGTAACCCTACTCTTAAATTGCTGACACACACAGTTGGAATCAAACAATTTACTACTTCATTTTATTCTGAATTGTTTTCATTTTCTTTTCTGGCAGGGCTACAATTCTTATAGAAATTAACTGTGCTCACACTGATGTCTGTGCCTTGCTCTGCAGTTCCAAACACACACACACACACACACACACACACACACACACACACACACACTCTTTTATTTATTTATTTATTTATATATTTTTTTCAAGTTGACTTATCTTGAGTGAGAGAGAGAGAGAGAGAGAGAGAGAGAGAATGCACATGCACAAGCAGGGGAGGGGCAGAGAGAGAGAGAGAGAGAGAGAGAATCCCAAGCAGGCTCTGTACCAGCAGCGTGGAGCCAAATGCGGGGCTTGAACTCACAAACTGTGAAATCTTGCCCAGAGCTGAAATCAAGAGTCAGATGCTTAACTCAACAAGCCCCCAGGCACCCCCCCACACACACCACCTTATTACAGCCATTGGAAAGTGAGCAGATGTGGCTTTACAAGCAGAATGCCCCAAATGCCTTGTGACAGGTACAGCCTTTTTTTTGCCTTTTTAAAAAATAGCTGCTATCATTTCCTTATGTCAAGATTTCTTAAACTGTGTTCCATTCATTATGGGCACATTTCCTTTTCTTTGGGGAGTAAAAGGTTCCAATATTAAGGAAGTTTGGGATATCTCACATGTTAAATCCATCTTCTAGAGATTTGCAATGTCCATTAGCATATTAAAGACTGATAAACCTTGCAGCATGAAAATCTTGTAAGCCCAATGAATCTCTTTTTAAAAGATGTATGTTTTCAAATTTGGCAAAGCTAGCATTCTATTAAACACTGATAAATTGTATTCATGTTGGTATAATGTTTTATTTTCTTTCTTGAGGTTTTATTTTTTACTTCTTGGAGATCAAAGCTCAGATATACAACCAAATGGGCTTCCTAATGTTTTCCTTCCCCTAAACTTGCCCAACCCAGCCACAGACAGAACTGAACAGTTGCAGCCCTTCCCTGCAGGGGAAACTACTGCACACCCAGGGGGTAAAGGGTTGAGAGAAACTGTGTCCTGTGGCAAGTCCCCTCCAAAAAGACAGAGGAAGTCACTGAGTACCTTGTGCTCACTTCCTTCCCACACCTGTCCTTTGGGGGAAAAGCCCTGCAGAGACCTCTCCCTTGGGGCCTGGGAGCTCCCCTCCCTTATACAACCTTCTGATATTGCAATCCTCTTTGAGCAACAAACCAGGAAGGCTGTGCAACACAGTAACCAAGTTATTATTGGAATCAAATAAGACAAATTTGATTTTACACATATTTAGTGACAGGTATAACAGCTGCAGGGCTAGTTTGGAGGCCCAAAGAACCTGGTTCTAGATGCAGCTCTAACTCACATTACTGTGTAACATTAGACAAGACGTCAACCAGCTCAGAAACTCCCATCTTCACCGATAAAGTAAGGACCACGTTGACACCATTCCCCCAGAGTGGATATTCAAGTTACTTATCAACCAGTTCTACATGGCCATTGGCCCATCAGCCATCCCAGATCATTCTGCTAACTGTCAGCCTCATAGCTCACCTCCTTCACTCAGTCAACATTTAGAGGTGCCCACCATGTGCCAGCAATTTCACAGGGCTGTTGCATGCATCTAATTTAAATAGATTTGTGAAAGCAGATCATAACCTCCATACAAAAGCAAGGTATTTTTTGTTGTTATTATCTTATATAATAAAGATATAAATAAGGGAGATGGGAAGACTCTTAAACACGTGTCACCTGTTTAACAGTCTTGCATACCCTCCCGGGGGGTGGCCCAACTAAGTTTGAGAGCAGACAGCACTTTGAGCAACAGCCTGAGAAAGTGGAGACCTGAGCCCGGACCAGCCCATGACACAGCTTAACCTCAAAATACCAAATAGTAGTAAGAGCTAGTACTTTATTGAGTACTTACCATGTGTTTAGGCCTTGTTCAAAACAATTTTACACAGATTAACTCTTAATCCTAGTCACAGACACATGAGAGAGGAACCATTATTATCTCCTGTCCACAGATGAGGAAACTGAATCACAGGCTGATTAAGTGACTTGCCTGAGGTTTCCTAGCTGGTACATATCAGTTTCATTTTCATGTAGGTGGATGAGTTCATGCTCTTAACCACCACTCCATATAGCAAACAGATCTGAGACTGGCAAGGGAGCAAAGCGCTGAAAGGCTGGCCGCCAGAGAGCATTATGGGTCACAAACTGAGCTCAGAGTTCCTAGGAAGCTTCTCTTAGGACCACAGGTTTTATAACTCAAGGGAGTCCCAAGGAGCAGACCTCTTCACTGTTTTTCCAGAGGATACACAGGACCCTCGGTCTCCAGAAGCTTCTGGCTGGCAAGAATGCTTGCCTCCATGCATTAAGAACTGGGGTAGAGGTATCTTTCACTTTTCAAAAGTTCATGTTACATCTCTTTGCTTTTACAAAACACCTACATTCATACCTGTCTTCACTAACCAAACATTGTTTGGTTATCCAAAAGAAATCCAAAGAGAATTTTCGTTTTTACAACAAAGGCAAAAAGCAGAAACAGCGTTCACCATTTGTTTTGCAGCAAGTTGTTGTGGAGGCGGTTCATATCCTGAGCAGGAAGAGCGGCCCCACCAAGCTCCTTCCCCGGGAATTACACTCAGCATTTCAGCATCAAGCTGCCATGTCGCACTGTGTTGGTGAGCACCTGGGCTCTATCTCGATTTATTTTGTGAATCCGTTAGTAAGATGTGCCCTCATGTACCTAACGTGCCCTAAAGAACCTAAGAAAGGTGTTTTTGGGGGGAGGGTCTGGAAATGTTCAAAACTTTTTCCATATGAATTGATGGTGGTTGTTTCTTTGCTTTATGCCACTTTGGTTTATGAAGGTTTTCATGGGAGTGCTCTACTTTTGGCCAGCTAGCAGAGAAACCTGTGCCCGCAGCCTGAGGAGGGGCACCTCCCTTCCACAGCATATGGTGGAAGCCAGGGGCAATGAGAAGGGGGAAAAGGAGAGGAAGAAGTTGGGGAGCAAGTCTTCCTCCAGCTGGGAAAAGGCGGTCAGTTCAACAGGTTTGCCTTTGGGTAGGAGGATTAGCTCTCATTGCTGAGTAAATAAACCTGGAGCTGCGGGCTAGGCATCAAAGAGGAGGGCAGAGAAAGGGAGATGGGAGAGTTCTGAAACTGGGTAGGCAAACTTTTCCAGTAAAGGGCTAGATAATTTTTATAGGCTTTGCGGACCATATTCTTCTTTGTCGTCATTGTCATTTTTTCCTCCATATCTTTAAAAATGTATTTACCATTCGTACCTCCAGGCTGTGGCTGAATTTGGCTGCGAGGTATGGTTTTGCCAACTCCTGCTCTAAAGAAATCATCTGGGGCTCCTGGATGGCTCAGTCAGTTAAGCCTCCAACTTCAGCTCAGGTCATGATCTCACGGTTCTTGAGTTCGAGCCCCACAGCAGGCTGTCAGCAAAGAGCCCGCTTCAGATCCTTCTCTTCCCTTCTCTCTCTGCGCCTCCCCACTCATGCTCTCTCTCTCTCTCTCTCTCAAAAATATACATTAAAAAAAATTTTTTTAAAGAAATAGTCTGTAAACCTCACCATTTTACCTGAATCTGACCTTGTGCTCCTCTCCAGCATTGGCCATTTACCCTGAATCAGGGCCCCAAGGAGTTGGAGAGATGCTATGGTGAGGAAAAGGCATACAGTTCTGATTCTGGAGTTGTTTTGTGAAATCTGAAGTATGTTCCACTGAGGAGCTTCAGGACTAACTCTTTTTGGCAATCTGAAGGTTTGCTCTGGGGATTTTTATGCCATGCACAGCTGCACACATGAGCAACTATGCAAGAATTCTGTTTCATGCCACATTCCATTTGGGAACTTATGCCCAAGACAATATTGCAAAGCAATGGACCTCAATGTTACTCTATTTCAGGGAAAATGGAGTAGCAACCTTTCCCACTCAGTACCCCAAAATGGAATATCTCAATGTCTTTGGGAAGAGCCTGCCCTCAGCAGGAAGAAACTGGACCTTTTTTAAAGCAATCTCTACACCAAACCTGAGGCTTGAACTCACAACCCCAAGATCAAGAATCACATGCTCTACCAACTGAGCCAGTAAGGCGCCCCAAGAAAGTATACTCTTTAATAAACATGACTCTCAGTTATAATGTATCCCTTAGAGACTAGCTATACAATAAGAAAGCTCACCTATAAAACAAGCAACTTTATATATTTTGTTATTAGAATGATAGCTCATTGTCCTCCCATCTGCCCAAAACTATCTGACACAAAACAGCCTTCTCTCCTTATTTTGAACTCGAACTGCAAGCCACTGAAACTATATTCTTTTTACATTTTTTAACTTTTAAAAAAAATTTTAATGTTTATTTTTGAGAGAAAGAGGGAGGGATGGAGGGAGACACAGAATCCGAAGCAGGCTCCAGGCTTTGGGCTGTCAGCACAGAGCCCGACACGGGGCTCAAACCCACGAACCAGGAGATCACAACCCGAGACAAAGTTGGATGTTTAACCGACTCAGCCACCTAGGTGCCCTTCTTTTTTAAAAATTTTTTTTATAAGTTTATTTATTTTGAGAGAGAGATAAGGAGAGAGAGCCTGCATGTGCAGAGGAAGGGCAGAGAGAGGGAGAGAAAGAGAAACCCAAGCAGGCTCTGGGCTGCCAGCACAGAGCCAGATGAAGGGCTCGCACTCACTAACCATGAGATCATGACCTGAGCTGAAATCAAGAGTCAGACGCTTAACCGACTGAGCCACCCAAGTACCCCTAAATCTATTCTAAATTAACAACAAAGCCTTGGTTTTAAAACAGGAAGGTAGGGAAAGGGGAGGGAACTTCTAAAACACTTTTTGGCCTGCGCAGCCCATTGAGATCTCCCTGATAAGGGTTCCCGCATTGACCAAGGCAGGCCAACTAGACTACGTATTAACCAAGAAACAGTTATAAGAGAATTGCCTCACAACAAATTTCAAGAACTTGTTCTGGGGAGGTTTAAACTTATAAACAATTATCTCCTTGGAGTGGTCTGGGGAAATTAATGCTTGGACGCTTTGATATAAATTTTATCTTCGAGGTCTCTTTAAATTCTATGAATTGTTTTAAAATCCATAAATAGAGAAACCTAGGCCAAGTAGCAGTATCTTTCATCTGCCATAACCTCCTAACTCCCTGCTTCCTTTCTGCTTTCCTCCAAAATGTTCCCACAAACTGGCTTAAAAACCTTGAATGCCTGGGGCACCCGGGTGGCTCAGCTGGTTAAACATCCCACTCTTGGTTTTGGCTCAGGTCATTATCTCATGGTTCAGTTCGTGGGACTGAGCCCTGCATAGAGGTCTCTGTGCTGACAGTGTGGCGCCTGCTTGGGATTCTCTGTCTCCCTCTCTCTCTGCCCCTCCCCACTCACAGTGTCTCTGTCTCTCTCAAAATAAATAAGTAAACTTACAAAAAACGAAAACCAAAAACAAAAACAAAAGCAAAACAGAAAAACCTTGACTGCCCAAACTTCTGTGAAGCCCCATTTACATGCACCCTTCTGGCCCTGGGCCCTGGGTTTCAGCCACATTGAGCTTCTTCCAGTTTATCACATGTGGTATGCTCCCTCCCACCACAAAGTTTTGGGACCCACCCCCTCACCTCTCCCCATACCTCATTCCCTCTCCTTAATGAACTCTGCACTTTTACTTCTCCTTCAGATCTCAGTTCAAGCATCACTTTCCTGGGAAAACTTTCCTAACCCCTGGACAAGATCAAATCTCCCTGTTATTCAGATGATCAGTTTACAACAGACTTCTCCTTTACAGTGCTTAACACGGTGGCCATTGTATATGTATCTGTCTGATTATTTGATTTACAGTCTGTCTCATCCACTAGACCATGAGCTTCTTGATGCCAAAGATTAGGCTTGTTTTATTTAGTAGTGTACAAGGCACAGAGTAAGCATTCAAGGTGAGCTATCATTACATACATCTGGAACAGTAGGTCAACATATCGTTTGGAGTGTTTGGGGATGCTATCTACAAGTTTACTACTTACAAAATTGACACACACACAAATTAACCAATGCATAAGCATGGTGCTGAAGTACTCAGTCTGATAAGTAAACAGAAAGACAAAGCTATTAGATAAACATGGTATGCTGTTCTGAAGGGTTAATTTATTCATGGGGTACTGTGGGGGGCATTTTTATAGCATGACAAAGAGATATGAAAGACCTTTGAACTGTGGGCAGAGCATTTAGGGCATGTTCTTCAGACAACCGCACCCCCCATTTCTCACCTTGACCAGCCTATAGGGGCGCGAGTTGCACCATTAAGTGTAGCATAGTGGGAATGTTAACAAGTGTTTAAAAGAGAGGATTCTAAAATACATCCTAAATATGGACACAGGATCCCTTTTTCTCTAATCTTATTAAAATGCAAGATTGGGATATTAGTAATAAGTAAGATCCATGCCACACCCTCACAATTTCTTAAGCCTAAATCAGAATGTGGTAAAACATTGTCTTCTAAGGTGCACAGTCTCAGCTTTACATGTATAAATATCCCCCCGATTTATAATAGACTGTTGTAGAAATCCTAGTATTATCATAGACAGATCAGGCTTACATTTAGTAAACACATTAAATGAGCTGCCTGGCTTGATTTGATGCAAAACAGGTACATAATAACACATAAGCAAAAGTGTATAAAAGGCCCACTATAACCAAAAATTTTAATAAGTGGTATTTCATTATTTTTCATGGATGTGTGCCAGAGAAATTGGAAAATGCCAAGAAAAGCAGGACTGGTATTTAGAGCTCTGCCAGCTTTGGATCTAAATTCCAGTGTTTTGACCTGAAAGCTCTTCAAAACTTGTGCTTTAAGGACAAGGCTGAAATCTGGAACAGACATCCCAATCAACACACACACACACACAAATGTAGACACACACACACAAGTGAGGAGGAAAAGAGTTTAGGGGTTTAGGGAATAGATTAGGGATTCTTTTCTTATGTGTGGAGATGATTCTCTTTAACCAGGGTCCTGTGATTCAGCATTCATAAAATAAATCATTTACAATTTGAACAAACGAACATCAGGTTCCCGCAGAGCTATGGAAAATGACTCGTGGGGGCTAATAAGAAATAGGGAATGGAACAAGTGCACGGAGACTTTGTTCTGTTCCAAGGGGTTGACAGTCCTTAGAAGGTTTCTAAGCCACTGTTTGTGACTCATTCCCTTCCACCCACACTTCCTCTCTATGCTCTTAATACCACGTAGGGCTTCTTGTGTTAGCTCAGGTTTTTAATTCCACCGCCTCCTACCATTCTCCAATCAACTACCTTCTCTGTTTGTGAGGACCCTTAGAAAGGCTGGCTAAGACATGGTGAACCAAAGCATTTGTCACCCAAATTGACCTAGATTCTCCTAAGTGACTAATTACTTGGTCACCATTGATGTACCAATTCCCTCTGCTGGCTTTGTGTGCCCCAACCTCAACTGGTCTCAGCCACCTCAAAGCAAGCTTCTAGCTAGGCACAGGCCATGTTCTCCCCTTCAAACAATCAGAGCAAAACAGGATGTGAAATTTCTCTTGATTTTTCCCGATCTGAATATTTCCTCTTCATCTGGTTGCATTTCATTCCAAGCCCTGGGCAGAGAAGCCAGGCCACCAGTCTGCCTTCCTCCTGCCTAGGTCTTTGGATCACAGCACTCCTACTGCCCTCCCACCAGTCCAGCACATGGGCACAGGGTGGATGGAAGCCCTGACATGTACCCCAACCGTTATGCTGAAACTTATTTCTCAACTGCATCTTGCCAACCCATTTTCCTGGAGGCACAGCTCTATTTCATCCCTTCCAGAGCAGGTATCTCAGCAGACCTACTTTCTCTGATCTGCACTGCCTCCCTTCTGTCTTTATTCTCCCTCCAATTCTGCCTTCCCTTTTCCCCTTCCAGGTTTTTACCAAATTTTCAGTTCCTCTGTTTGAGCGTCAGCTTGGATTTTCAGCCCAGACTTGGGCCACTTGCCTGAGTCCAATTTTGGCTGAGAGGGTACTAGGTTCCTATTAACCTTTTCTTCATTCACCTCTATCTCCAGCCCTTTGCCTCCACAAGCCCCTCCATTTATATCCGTGTGTGCGTGTGTGCACGTACACACAATCACACACGCACACACTGCAGAGGTAATATTCAGATCATTTGTAGCATGGCTATGAAGATGTCTTTTCTATGAATAGGACCTAACACTGATGTCCATGGAATTGTAATGGCAATTTTATCCTCACAGACAGCTCTAGGGAGAGATGTAAAAAGCTAGGTAGCCAAAGGCAGACTTGTCTTCCACCATCATCCTTAGAGCTCTCCCTACATCCCCAACTTCCTCACTTCTACCCATTCCAAATCCCTTTAACACTGGGCAGTTCTAATAACGAGTATGAACAATGCCACTTCCTCTGAACAGGAAAGAAACCTAATCTCTGCCCTTTTTTCTCCTCATATGACTACCTTCCCCTCCAACAATCACCCAGGATCCCTAACCTGATCCCCCAGGAAAGTTCCTTTTCAAGTGACTGATCCAGTGCCTTTCGGGGGGAATCCAGCATTTACTATGCAACATTCCCAAATGCCACCTTCTTGGGAAGAATTTTCCAGTGGACTCTAAGCCTTATTAGACACTGAAATAAGTTATGGAAGATGGTTTAGATTCTTACTCCCTGGAGGTCTTTAAAAGCAGGATGGATTCTCACCTGTCTGGGACGATTATATGGGACACTGCTAGTTGGTTAAGGGGATAGACCAGGTCATCAGGAACAAGCAATACTTATTAAACTCTTGGGCATTCATGATACTGTGCTAGACTCCATATATATTAGAAGATACTTTAAGAGACACAGCCCCTACTCTCAAAGAAGTTTTTAATTAATGAAATAAAAACTTTATATGGGGTACAAATAATATAATGAAAGTGAACAGTTCTTTAAATTTTAAAGCATGCAGGTTTCTTGTTTTCTTTCCTTTTCTTCTTATGCTCCTTAGTTTTGGCTTGGGACTAGGCAGACAAGATTTGCAGTGAGCATATTTTTCTAGCTCATATTTTCCAGGAGCTTGTGAATGATGCAGAATGTGAGCAGATATCAGAAGAATTAAGTGGGGCAGAAAGCACAAAGTGGCCTCAGTTCTATCATGCAGAAAGCAAGAGGCTGCTGGGTTTGATCTCAAAGGATTCTTCACTTTCTAACACCCTGGGATTCTAGGTCAAGGAGTAATTAGGGTCAAGGGGAAAAAAGAAACTATAAGGCGGTAGGAAGAGAGCAAATTGTTGAATATTTTCCATCAGAGCCATAAAATAATATTGGCCACGGGTCTATTTGAGGTCAGATTTTCAGCAGACAAATAAGGAGAACCAGCAGGATCATATGAATGCCCTCTGTCTGAGAAGTGCACATTTATGTGCAGGCATAGGTCCATCCCACTCCCTTTACCAAAGTGCCAAGGATGTGGCCCTGTACTCTGCAGTCTCAGATCTGTGCTGTCCAGAATACCCAGAGCCCAGAAGGGCCATATTGAAGTCACATTTATGCATTCATTCTCATGCCCCATAGGAAAGTCTTTCTGGGCTACCTCTTTGGTCCTTCTCATTCATGAGAGCAGGGTCACTGAGGGACCCAGCCAGCATATGCAGGTCCTTTGTGCTCCCTCTGGGTGGACCAATTAGAACTACATACACCATCCTCTGCTGGGACCTAGCACTGTGCTAGGGTACAGGGTGTGGCCAGAGGGGCAAGCTATGTGTTAACCACCAGTCCTGCTACTTGAGCTGGGCCCTACCCAAAAACACAGCAGCCTGACAGGCAGTGAGAAGATTGTGAAATATTCTATATATGTGTGTCTCTGTACAAAGCAAATAACTTATTCAAAGTGCCTTGTGATTTTTCTCTAATTTCTGTGCATATAGAGAAATGTGAATGGCTCAGATCTTATGATTATTTATTTCTGAACATAATCCTTTTTTGCCACTAAAAAGAAAAGCATCGACAACTTTTCCCTCAATTTTCAGGAGAGCTGGTGTTGTGTACGCTAAATGTTGTAATCTTCACATTCGATTTATTGGACATTTTCCCCTTTTAGGAATATACAGGAAATAGGGTGTGGATAGTTATATGTCTCTTTGAATCTAGTGAGGATCTTTGGTTGAAACTACCTCTTGTTGGTGGTATCTTAACCAAAGTCCGTCAACCTCAAGACGTGTTTCTTAGACTACCTACATCTAATGACTTCACTGGCTTTATTATTTGTAACTAAAACGTGTAAGTTGAATTTACATAGGTAAATAAATGTGGAGTGTAAATAATTTGATCAAGGATTAACTGCTATAAGAGAAGAAAGTGGGTATTCAGCTAGTTTCACTGAAACTGGAAAAAAATATATATGTGCCCGAACTGATCAGCATATAATTGGTCAAGTCTTCAGTATTATTTAGTCAGCCATTTAATCTATGATATAATTCATTAAATGTTTAAAGTAAAACTTAAGTTATAATTTTATCTACTGAACATTTTAGGCTTTAAACACATTGCACAACTAAATTATTTTCAACATTAAAGAGTTGATCTATTTTTTTTTTTAACATGTTAAGTTCTCTTAGAATGTTAAGATAAAGCTTGTTTACATATTCTGTCACCAAGGAGTTCTATTTTAATGCTCCTGACAATTTAGGAGAAATATTTTTAAAACATAGAAGGACTGATAATGGTCATTCATTCAAGGAATTTGTTCTACCAGAAGTTTAGCAGATATTCCTTTTTCAAAGGTGGAACTAATTTTACTCCTCTGTAGTCAGTTGTTAAAAGTTGCTAGTTTTGGGGCGCCTGGGTGGCTCAGTTGGTTAAGCGGCCGACTTCAGCTCAGGTCATGATCTCGCGGTCCGTGAGTTCGAGCCCCACGTCGGGCTCTGTGCTGACAGCTCAGAGCCTGGAGCCTGTTTCAGATTCTGTGTCTCCCTCTCTCTGACCCTCCCCCGTTCATGCTTTGTCTCTCTCTGTCTCAAAAATAAATAAATGTTAAAAAAAAAAAAAAAAGTTGCTAGTTTCAGGGGCACCTGGGTGGCTCAGTCAGTTATGTGTCCAACTTTGGCTCAGGTCATGATCTTGTGGTTTGTGAGTTCAAGCCCTGCATTAGGGTCTGTGCTGATGGCTCACAGCCTGGAGCCTGCTTTGGATTCTGTGTCTCCCTCTCTTTCTACCCCTCCCCTGCTCATGCTATGTCTCTCTTTCTCTCTCTCTTTCTCTCTCTCTCTCTCAAAAAAAAAAATTAACATTAAAAAATTTTTTTTAAGTTGCTAGTTTTAGGAGCACCCATGTGGCTCAATTGGGTAAATGCCTGGCTCTTGATTTTAGCTCAGGTCATGATCTCACAGTTTGTGAGAATGAGCCTGGTATTGGGCTGTGTGCTGATAGCAAGACTGCTTGAGATTCTCTCTCTCTCTCTCTCTTCCTCTTTCTCTGCCCTTCCCGGGTTGTGCATGCACACATGTGTATGCTCTCTCTAGCTCTCAAAATAAATAAATAAATAAACATTAAAAAAGTTGCTAGTTTTAGGGGCCAAATCCATACAGAGGAACTTTTGGTGTTCTTGAACATACATGGGAGAAAGCAGAAAGAGCAAAGCCTCATTTTTCCTTACTAGGTCCTGGAATCAAGCTGATCCAATAAATGCAAGAGGAGTAGGACTGGAGCTTGTTTCCTCATGAGTTGTGTGGCTTTGAATAATTTACTTAACCACTATAAACATTTAGTCTCTCTATTTGTTAACTGAGGATAATATCTACCTTGCAGAGCATTTGTAAATATTTTAAATATTGTATATAAATTATTAATCATACTGTTCTTCACAGTAGATGTTCAATAAATGGTAGCTGTGCATTTGAGTCCTTGCCTCATTTTCCTCCATCCACAGAGTATAAATTCCTTGAGCATAAGAATTATGGAGAGTTCAAATCACAGAACCTAGGGTGACCTGGGCACTTTCTTCTCTGACTCTACATCCAGTCTACAACTTGTTTTTCTCTATCTCTTTTTTGGTTAGAATTAAATACAAAGTAGCAATTCATCTGGTTGCTTCCTTTACCCTGGTAGAGGTGAAATTTTCAGAAAAACATGTTACTAATTTATCAGCTGCTTTGCTTTTAGCAGTGAGACCCTCCCAAAGATGGCTTGAGAGCTGAAGCCCCCTGTCTTGCAATATACCCTGCTTGGGCCAGATTTGCATGTTGTTGAAGGAATGTGAAGCTACAATATCTATTCTGTTAAGGCAAATTTTGCCTTATCCTGGGCAAATATCCTGTTATTGAGATACCACAGGCATAAAGTATCAACTTTCTCTGTTCTATTATTCCCTTTCTGGAATTGTCCCTCAGATTCCAGGGTTCAAAATCCTTGTACTCTTGTGCTCATCCAGCCCGAATGAGAAAGTGAGCCCACTCTTTCCCTCAAGCATCTTTCTAAAGATGAGGGGGTTCCTTTCTTGAGGCAGGCCTGGGCTTACTGCACTTTTCCTTTCATTCAGTTAGGAATGATTTCAGTTGCAAGTAACCGAAAACCAACTTTAAAAATGGCTTTTAAAAATAGAAATCTTTTTTTATTCTTCTTCTCACTCTCCTCCTTCCCCTTCTTCTTTCTTCTCGGCTCCTGAGAAAATGAGTTCCAACTCCCCCCCTCTCTCCCCCTTCTCTTCCTCCTTCTTCTTCACAACAAGCAATCGAGAACCACAATATTAGGGTCATTGTCTCTCTTGACTTGTCCTTTGTGCTAGTTCTCTTCAATCCCACAATGGCTGCTGTGGTTAGAGAGGCATCATATCTGATTTCAGGCCAGGAAGAAAGCATGGGGTGGTACCAGTCATGTCTGTCTTTCAGACCAAGAAAACAAAAGCATTCCTAGAAACCCCAGGAAACCTCAATTTAGATCTAATTGACAGCATGTGTCACATGGACATGTCTAGCACCAAGAGTATTTGGGAAGGTGGGTATTTAGTGAAAATGGCAAGGGAGCTCGGGATGACTCTTGGTTAGCCAACCAACAGCATTTACTGCAACTTTCCAGTGTGAAGTAGTGAAGATTTGACATACCAGCTTTGCCAACATTTTCCTGGACCTAGACCATTATTATATACGGTTCCTCTCAAAGCTAATGACAACCAGAAAGTATTGTAGATAGTAAAATCTGACACCCACTGTCATGGGCTTTTTCAACCTGTGTTTTCCAAACTTAGCAAATCAAAGGAATCACTTATAATACATATTAAACAGAATTCCTTGGGTTTTCCCCAGAAGTCTAATTTAGTTGGTCTGGAGATAGAGTCAGGAATTTATATTAAAACATACACATACTCGTACACCAGTAGATTTTTCTTGTCAAACAAATTTGATGATCCAAAGGATATCTCTGATTATTCTTGCTCTGCTTATAAATATTCAGCTTCTTAGGACGTTATCATGAGCAGAGTTATATTAACAGAGTTATATGTCCTCATATTCTTTCTTTTACATATGCCTCTCATAATGTTCTTCTCAAAATGTTCTGTGCTAGATAGATTCCTTTTACCCTGTTTCCTCTGTCTCCATGAGTTCATTGCAAGGACCTCTTCATCTCTTTTAAACCTATCCCAGGAAACAATCAACAAAACTAAAAGGCAACTGACGGAATGGGAAAAGATATTTGTAAATGACATACCAGATAAAGGGTTAGTATCAAAATCTATAAAGAACTTACCAAACTCAACACCCAAAAAACAAATAATCCAGTGAAGAGATGGGCAGAAGACATGAATAGACACTTTTCCAAAGAAGACATCCAGATGGCCAACAGACACATGAAAAGATGCTCAACATTGCTCATCATCAGGGAAAGACAAATCAAAACCACAATGAGATACCACCTCACACCGGTCAGAGTGGCTAAAATTAACAATTCAGGAAACAACAGGTGCTGGAGAGAATATGGAGAAAGGGAAACCCTCTTGCACTGTTGGTGGGAATGCAAACTGGTGCAGCTGCTCTGGAAAACAATGTGGAAGTTCCTCAAAAAATTAAAAATAGAACTACCCTACAACCCCGCAAAAGCACTACTAGGAATTTATCCAAAGGATACAGGAATGCTAGTTCATATGGGCACATGTACCCCAATGTTTATATCAGCCCTTTCAACAATAGCCAAATTATGGAAAGGGTCCAAATGTCCGTCAACTGATGATTGGGTACAGAAGATGTGGTGTATATATACAGTGGAATACTACTCGGCAATGAGAAAGAATGAAATCTTTCCATTTGCAACAACGTGGATGGAAATGGAGGGTATATGCTAAGTGAAATAAGTCAGTCAGAGAAAAACAGATACCATATGTTTTCACTCATATGTGGAACTTGAGAAACTTAACAGAAGACCATGGGGAAAAGGAAGGGAAAAAAATTTCAAACAGAGAGGGAGGCAAAGCATAACAGACTCTTAAATACAGAGAACAAACTGAGGGTTGATGGGGGAGGAGAGGGAAAATGGGTGATGGGCATTGAGGAGGGCACTTGTTCTTAAAACATATTTTGTAATTTTGATTAAATGAAAGTAAGGAAAATACATTTTATTAAATAAATTTATAGTAACTTAAATAAAATAAATAAAAATAAATAAACCTATCCCAGTCCAGCCTTGACCCCATCCCTCCCTTTTATTGCCTAACCTCAATTTCCAGTACAGGTCATTATGTATTTTTCTTTCAAGTTTTACTTTGTTACTTCAGACACATCAATCAAACTCTCATAAAACATTATCACCCTGCTACAGAGATTATGTGATCTCACTGAACATTTAAAAGAAAAATTCTCAAGCTCCTACATTTACATGTAATCACATCTATTCTATATAGTGCTTTTCAGAAGTGGGAAATGTTGTATGCATGAATAGTACACAAAGACATGAGACAGACAATACGACACATTGAGTGAGATGAGATTGTTGTGGGCTGAAGGGGTTATGGAAGGCACAGAGTAGAAAGAAAATTTGCTCTGGAAATTTTGGAAAGTAGGCTGGATTTAGAAAGGCAGGGGAAAAAAATTCCATGAAGGTGGGCATTGCTCTATTGTCTTCCTTGCACTGACCTTTTAACATATGCAGTACTTTACTTGTTGACTTCTCCCTACTAGACTATGTGATCCATGATGCAGAGATTTTGTTGTTGTTGTTTTAACTTTTAAATTTTCAGTGGGGCCTAGCCCAGGGTAGCTACTCAGTAAATATTTGTTGACTGAAGAGCATGTGAATGAATGAATGGTAAGGTCAGCCTGACAGAAGCAGTGTTCCAATGACATTGGAATAGAAAATACAGTTAGTTGGTTGTAAGAATGTTGGATTTGAGACAAGAGAGATTGGAGTCTTTTTTAGACAATGGGAGAGAGAAGAAACATTATGCAACTCCTCAGCTCATCTTATTTCATTTCCATATTTAGTCTAACTACTCCAAAGAAATTGGAAAAGGAGATAAAAATTGCAAAAGCAAACATGGATCCTTCTTAGAAAAGGGCGATGTACTGATGGGCTGGTTAGTAAGGCTGTGAGGTTGCTGAGGGCAGACTCTTCCGTCAGCCAGCGGCACCACCAGGGAACAGGGGTTAGAGGCACAGATGAGTCAGGTGGTGTGCTGCTGCTGCTGTGAACACTAGAATATTCTTGGGGACTAGATTCTCTTTCTGGACCCAAGGGCCATATCTCTCACATGTGCTCTGTTGTCTCCATTCTTGCCACTTTTATCCTAATCCACAACTTCTCTAACCCTACTGGTGATTTCCTGAAATTGTCTTTTAAAAGGTTTCCCTACTTCAAGTCTCTAGCTTCCTCTTTGCTTTCCACTCCTATAACACACTAAGGCAAAGTCTTTTCTATCACATCAGTGATATCACTCTCCTAAAGGACTGCTTTAATAATGTAACTTTCTGGTTAAGGGCCATGATAGATCTCTAGTAAATATCCATTTAACCCATTCCGTATTTAGGTCTGGCTTTCTCTCCCTTTCCTTGCCCCTCCCCACCTCTGTCCAACTAACATCAGTCTTCTCTCTACTATTCAATTTTTAATTTATACATATATTCTATTTTTAATTTTTTGAGGAACCTCCACATCATTTTCCAGAGCAGCTGCACCAGTTTGCATTCCCACCAACAGTGCAAGAGGGTTTCCCTTTCTCCATATTCTCTCCAGCACCTGTTGTTTCCTGAATTGTTAATTTTAGCCACTCTGACCGGTGTGAGGTGGTATCTCATTGTGGTTTTGATTTGTCTTTCCCTGATGATGAGCAATGTTGAGCATCTTTTCATGTGTCTGTTGGCCATCTGGATGTCTTCTTTGGAAAAGTGTCTATTCATGTCTTCTGTCTATTTATTCACTGGATTATTTGTTTTTCAGGCATTGAGTTTGGTAAGTTCTTTATAGATTTTGGATACTAACCCTTTTTCTGATATGTCATTTGCAAACATCTTTTCCCATTCCGTCAGTTGCCTTTTAGTTTTGTTGATTGTTTCCTTTGCAGTGTAGAAGTTTTTTATCTTGATGAGGTCCCAATAGTTCATTTTCGCTGTTAATTCCCTTGCCTTTGGAGGCGTGTCGAGCAAGAAATTGCTGTGGCTGAGGTCACAGAGGTTGTTGCCTGTTTTCTCCTCTAGGGTTTTGATGGTTTCCTATATCACATTTAGGTCTTTCATCCATTTTGAGTTTATTTTTGTGTGTGGTGTAAGAAAGTGGTCTAGTCTCATTCTTCGTGTCGCTGATCCAGTTCTCCCAGCACCATTTGCTAAAGAGACTTGGATATTGTTTCCTGCTATGTCAAAGATTAGTTGGCCATATGTTTTTAGGTCCAATTCTGGGTTCTCTATTCTATTCCATTGGTCTAATTGTCTGTTTTTGTGCCAATACCATACTGTCTTGATAATTACCACTTTGTAATATAAATATATTTATAAATATAAAAATAATAAACAGAGGCGCCTAAGTGGCTTAGTCGGTTGAGCATCCGACCTGGTCTCAGGAAATGATCTCACAGTTCGTGGGTTGGAGCCCCGCATCAGGCTCTGTGCTGACCGCTTGCTCAGAGCCTAGAGCCTGCTTCAGATTCTGTGTCTCCTTCTCTCTCTGCCCCTCCCCCGCTCACGCTTTGTCTCACTCTGTTTCTCAAAAATAAATAAATGTAAAAAAAATTTTTTTAATAATAAACATAATTACATAATATATTATAATACTTTGTAATATATTATATAATGTAACATATTATTATATAATGTGTTACATAATAATATAATATATTATAATTGGGGCTTAAAAGATAATTATATTGGATAATTAAATGCTTTTATTTATTTAGTAAAAAAATTTTTTTTAAATGTTTATTCATTTTTGAGAGAGAGAGAGAGAGACAGAGCATGAGCGGGGATGGGACAGAGAGAGAGGGAGACACTGAATCTGAAGCAGGTTCCAGGCTCTGAGCTGTCAGCACAGAACCCAATTTGGGGCTCAAACTCACAAACCAGGAGATCATGACCCAAGCCAAAGTTGGACGCTCAACTGACTGAGCCACCCAGGTGCCCCTTAAATGCTTTTAAAATCATCTTAGGGTGATTCTGTTCAGTTTTTTCATTTGCTATTAATATGATAGGAATTTCAAGTGTGTTACTTAATACACATTGATCTAAATAGGAAAATTAAAGACGATACTTTGGATTCTTTATATGTATATATTAGGAGACATTTAAAAAGCTTTGGATTTCAACAATGATTCTACTCTAATGTGGAAAATAGAAAGAATTTTCCAAATAATTAGATAAAAAATACACTCGCAGATATATCTAGATATTTAAATAGGTCTTTGAGGGCTTTCAAGAAATTATTCCCACATTTTGTTTCCTTTTTCTTAAAAATTGAAATTAAAAATTTGAATTTTATTATGAAGTACAGAAGAATATATGATACATTCACATTACAAAACTTTGAAAATACAGACCAAGCAAAAGTCCTTCTGACAGTGTTTCTCCTGTGAGAGAGAGGACGTTACCTGCCTGACACTTGCCATCCTCTTGCTTCCAGCCACTTCCACCAACCACATTATGCCAGTGTTACTTTTAATGTAATAGTGTTATGGTTAGTAACAATTTTTGTTGGTAACTTTTTAAATCTCTTAAAACCTTAATGGAGTGTTTAAGGCTTCAAAGGTTGATTCTGAGAGATGAAAAGTAACAAACAGGGCTTACATTATCATGACTGTAAATATTGTTCACTGCAGAGATAAACAATGTTATGTATTTCCTTCTCTACTGTTCCAATGTCACAACACTGGTGACAGAATATTACAGTTGAATTCTCCCTAGTCTAGTCTACCAACTGCTCAAAATCATGCCACATTTAAAAATATTAACGTCAGACCTTTTCTTGTGGAGTTCTGTTTTATTTTTCTTGGTGTTTCTATTAGCCTTTATCTTACTCTTTTTCACTGCTATGTGTGATAGTCTATGACAGAGATGCACTATAATATATCTCCCGTTCCCATATTGCTGAACATTTAAGTTGTTTTCATTTTTTTTCTTACTATATATATAATGCTTGAATGAATATTTTGCCTGTGCAGCGTTGTGTACATGCAAAGTTGTAGAGGATAAAAATCTAGAGGTAGAACCTCTGGGTTAAAGGACAGTACATTAAAAAAAATTATTTTTAATGTTTATTTTTGAGAGAGAGAGAAAGAAAGAGAAGGGGGGCGTAACAGAGAGAGAGGGAGACACAGAATCTGAAACAGGCTCCAGGCTCTGAGCTATCAGCCCAGAGCCCCACACCGGGCTGGAACCCATAAACCATGAGATCATGACCTGAGCCAAAACCAAGAGTTGGATGCTTAACCGACTGAGCCACCCAGGCACCCGGGACAGTACATTTCAATGACTACTAGTGGTAGCCTTCAGAAAGGTACTGCCGTCTACATTCCACTAACATTATACAGAAAGGTATAATTCTGTACAATGTTTCTAGACTCTTACTTATCACGTTGATTTTTGCCAATCTGATTAGTTTAACATATCTCACTGCTGTTTTAATTTGTTTTTCTTGATTATTATTAAAGTATCTTTTCATAAGTTTAATGGCACTTGGCATTTCCTCTCCAATGTGGTGGTGGTGTTGTTAGTGGTCTTTTTTGTGTTTAGGATTTCTTGTGTAATTTGATCATTCATTCTTTTTTCTGTTGCACAGGTTGAAAAAAATATATTCTTCCTGTATATCAATTTTCTTTCAACTTGGCAGTATCTTCCATCAAAGAGAAGTTTTACTTTTCATGTGATTAAAAACCAGTCTTTTTCCTCTGTAGGTTTTGTACCCTGTTTTGCTTAAGATAGGCTTTTCTAGCCTAAGGAAACATTTCTATGTTTTTGTGTGTTTGCAACTACTTGTATAGATTTCTTTTTACATTTAGCTCTTTAACCCATCCAAAATGTCTTGTTTGTATACAGTGAGGTTAATTTTCTTCATTCTGTATGTATGTAGGACAAATTATGTACAAATTCTCCAACTCAGGAGACATGATTACATCATCTCCCCTTTTTAATTATGTGCCTTTTTAGTTATGTCTCCCCACTCCTTATTCTCTCTTACCACTAAGGCAACACTGGTCAGTGTGACCCATTTCAACAGGCCTTTCTAAGGTTATGAGCAATCCCAGCACCTACTCAATACCCATTCCTTTCTCTCTATGGAAGACATTATTGGGCTTACCTATATCCAGTTCTCTCCTGGGTACACAGAAGACTGTACTTATCAGACCTCATGTAGATAGTTGGGGCTGTGTAACTATTTCTGGCCAATAACTTCTGAGTGGAAGTGGCATATCATTTAGATGTCACTTCAGGCTGAGGTGTAAAGCCCTGCTTGACCTAGCAGCTTTTCTTCTGAGTCCTACATTGGGCTGGTGGGGCCGTGTGGAAGCAGCCTGTGCGGTGTGTGTTGTGAGGCCCTGTATGGAGGACAGATGCCCTGCTGACTTGCTCAACTTGGCATTGGACATGTTGTGAGATACAAACTCTTACGTGTTAAGCCACGAGCTATTTGGCTTTGTTTATTATGACATCAAAAGGCAAATCAGTAAAGAATGACAACATTTTTTTCCCCATTCAACCTTGATTCTGCTCTATTTTATTTTTTGACAGTTTGAAACTTTGGTACTTTATCATTTGAAACAAATCATTTGCAAAATACCTTGCAACTGATTTGAGAAACACTGATATCATTTATTCATTATTTAGGTGTATTTGTTGAGTACATATCCAGAAGCAGATTTTGTGAATAAAATGAGAATATAAGAGCCGGCCTTTGGAGCTTGGCAGTAATATCAGAAGAAACTGTGCGGGGGGGGGGGGGGCGCTTGGCCGGCTTAGCCAGTAGCATGTGCAACTCTTGATCTCAGGGTCATGAGGTCAAGCCCCACACTGGGCCTAGAGCTTACTTAAAAAAAAAAAGTGGGGGGCGCCTGGGTGGCGCAGTCGGTTAAGCGTCCGACTTCAGCCAGGTCACCATCTCGCGGTCTGTGAGTTCGAGCCCCGCGTCGGGCTCTGGGCTGATGGCTCAGAGCCTGGAGCCTGTTTCCGATTCTGTGTCTCCCTCTCTCTCTCTGCCCCTCCCCCGTTCATGCTCTGTCTCTCTCTGTCCCAAAAATAAATAAACGTTGAAAAAAAAAAAAATTAAAAAAAAAAAAAAGTGGGGCGCCTGGGTGGCTCAGTCGGTTAAGCGTCCAACTTCCGGCTCAGGTCATGATCTCACTCCTTGTGAGTTCAAGCCCCACATCGGGCTCTGTGCTGGCAGCTCAGAGACTGGAGCCCACTTCAGATTCTGTGTCTCTCCATCTCTCAGCCCCTCCCCTGCTCATTCTCTGTCTTTGTCTGTCTCTCAATAATAAATAAATGTTAAAAAAGATTAAAAAATAAAAAAGTGTACGGAAGAGGCTGTGCAGGAAACTGTTAAGGGTATGGTTCTAGACTCAGGTGCCCTAAGGTAGAATCCTGGCTCTGCCTCTCATTAGCTGAGTAAACTTAGGCAGTTTAATTAACTTTTTACTGCCTCATTTTCTCATCAAGAAAATTAAGAGTAAATGTGTTAATTTATATAAAATATTTAGCACAGGATTCGACAAACAATAAGCACTCAATAAATATTAGTTATTATCACCACTGGGACCGTGGGCCTGGAATACACCCAGGTGCCTTGGGGTATCTAAAGCTCTACCCTCGGAATAGGGAACCCACACCACTACATCACAGCCCCAACCTAGCAATTTGCCTCATGCCTCAGCATGGTGTACTTACCATCAGAAAACTAGCGGAAAAGGCCTAAAGCAATAAGAAGTAGGGATTATGAAAAGCACCTTGTGCTGTCATCCCTCTAGTCTTAATGTTTAATTTTTAATGTTCCAGGGCATCTGACTTAACCAAAGATAATGATCTATTTTTAGATGGCCTATAAAAGAGCATTAAGTCTAGTTTATGGGCTCTGAAATTCTCAGTTTAAGAATATGTTAAAAGAGGGGCGCCTGGCTGGCTGAATCAGAAGAGCATGCGATTCTTGGTCTCAGGGTCATGAGTTCGAGCCCCATGTTAGGTGTAGATGTTACTGAAATAAAACAAACATCAAACAAAGAACGTATTATAAGAACTTTGTGTGTTTAGCTTATGGATACATACTGCATACGTAAACATATACTTGCAACTGTGTAGAAACACATACATTTAAACGTGGCACTTCCTATGGAGAGTGTTAGATTTGTTTTGAACTCTGAACTTAACATTTATCTGTTACCCAAGATCACAGAACTAGTCGGTAGCAGAGACAAGAATCATGAAATCAGCAAATGCTCTTTCCATCACACCCTGTTTTATAGAAGAAATAGCCACCTTCGACTTACTAGAGCTGCAATCAACACGGAAAAGATAGTAATATATTACACATGCACACGTTTTTATTGCTAGACTGTATAACCTTATCTTCAACGGAGGTCTCAATATTTTCTCTGTAAATACACTCCACTTCCTTTGTACACCATGATAGCTAAATTATTAATAAACACAGTAGAAGGCAAGGTCTTTGGTAGAACTGTAGATCTAATATTAGGTCAATTACAGAATCTCTCTCCTTTCCTCCTATAAAAAACTGCTATACATTTGTAACATTATAGCCCCTTCTAAACCACCAAGCAAATCCCTAAGGGAAAGGGAAACTAATATTTATTGTGATGCTAACATTTATATGTTAGGAACTGTGAAACAGTCTTCACATAAACACAGACTCTCAACAAATACACGATTAATTTAAATATATACATTATGCATAATTTTATTTTACTTTTACAGGACACATACACAAAATAGCCCACAGAAAAGTGGAAAAAATCTGCAACCTCTTCATCATCTTTATTCTTGTTGGACTGAACTTTGATTCAACAGAATCACTGAACTATGACATGTTGCCTTTAAAGCCATAAAACTTCTGGATGTGTATTTGTGTGTACATTGATTACAATCAATATGTGATTGTTGTCAAAATATGTGAACTATGATTAGCAAATTCTAGAAACATTTCCATGATTTTACTACCACTGATTGAGAAAACCACTCAGAGAAAATCACTGTCAATATTTTTAGGTATACCCTTCAGATTTTTTCTGTGTATGCATATATTTTGTAAATATATTTTTATGTGCCAAGTATACATCTACATTATCTTTGTTAAAGATACATATTTTCCCTCGTACCATAACTTTGTACTATAATTTATGTGCCAAATATCCTGTTGTTTGTTAATTAATATGTTTCCAATTTGCCACTGTTTTCATTAATCCTAGTGGCTGAATCAAATCCTCCAGAGCAGATATTAGGACTATCCAAGGGTCAAACATGTAGCTGGGACATCTGTGCTTGGTGTTTAGCCCATGATACCTTCATTCCTCTCTTCTTTAAGCACAATAACATCAAAGGAACGTGGATGTGAGAATCCATGGTATATGGATTTCAATCTCAATTCTGGTTGCTAGTTAGAATAATTATTATCCGTGGGATAGAGAGAGTTTAATTACAACTTTAATTACTGTATAAAAACCATTTTCAGATACTCTAAAATGGGGAACTGGACTAAGATGAGGTGCAACAAGTCAAGTTATCATGAGTTACCTGAGAAATTTAATATATATTTTGGGTCTTGATTTGGAACTTTTGAATCTAGATCTTCAGAGCAAGACTTGGGAATCTGCATTTTCAGAAACTCTCTGAGTATTTCCGATGCATTGCAGACTGGAACCCACTAAAACAGGTTACCTTTCAAGTGTTCTCCTCTGCTGGAGGTACTTCATCCTTTTTCCCCTCCTTATCTCCCTGGGGTCCCAATGCAGTTGCCTCGGCATCTAGGCAGTTTGTGTGTAATAACACAAGAAAAACTGGGCAATTCAGTAAGTTAAAAAACAAGGGTTCTTGAATCATTTTTAAATTTTTTTTTTCAACGTTTTTTTAATTTATTTTTGGGACAGACAGAGACAGAGCGTGAACGGGGGAGGGGCAGAGAGAGAGGGAGACACAGAATCGGAAACAGGCTCCAGGCTCCGAGCCATCAGCCCAGAGCCTGACGCGGGGCTCGAACTCACAGACCGTGAGATCGTGACCTGGCTGAAGTCGGACGCTTAACCGACTGCGCCACCCAGGCGCCCCTTGAATCATTTTTAAAAAGCATATTTAAACCAAGATAATAAAATAATCTCACTTCTGCTGCTTCTTATTGACTTACCTATTGTTTAATTTATCAAAATGTTGGTTTAAAAATTCCATTTTATTCTTTTTCAAAGCCTGATTAAAATTTTTCTTGGTGTCCAAACAGATGCCATCTGGCAAATGGCAAGTGGGCTGTTTAAGTAATAATTGAAGAGTCCAAAGTCACTTGCGGTTCTGAAAATGTATGATTTTATTCCAGATAGTCTTATAGATGCTAGAAAAATATCCACACTGTTGGCAGGTCCAGCTCTCTAACTCTATGGGGAATATGCTAACATAAAAAGTTTTTTGGAATTCAGCTCTTTCAGGGAGAGTAAAACATAATATACTGATTCAAAGGTACGGTCAACCAATAATAATTTAGTACACACAGTTCATCTAAGACCTGTTTTCAGCTGTTTTTGAATATCAATTCAATGAGGCTAATACAGAAGGCTGAGAAAGCATATGTAGTATTTTCATTTTTCATCCTTAAATATTAGTGCTGATAAAATATTTCTAACTCACCTCAGTTTTGTATTAAATCTTTACATCTTCCACTTAAAAGAAATAAAGCCAGTGAATCAGAGAGAAAACTTAGAGTCTATGTTCTATTTTAAAAGTAAATACTAATAGAATTTAACTTTTCTTTATGACTACAGTAAAATGAAGATTTTATCTATTAATTTTAAAGGATAAAAGAGAAAACAAGGCATTTGAGACCTAAAAATATATCATCTTAAGTGGAAAAAGCCTTATTATTTCAATTTATCAATTAAGACGTGTTTAGCCATGAGATTCTAATAAAAATATGAGCCTTTCATTCAGAGATCACATTACTATGATAGTATCTATATCATACTCCTATGATGTGATAGCATTTTCAGGGGCTACTTACAATGAAAATGAATTAACGCTTTTTATCAAATATCAGCCCTATAATGGGTGATTATAAGTGCTCAATATTCTCTTCTGCACTCTGACTCTAATTTATGTCATGTGATGCACTAAACCATTTGGCCCAGAATCAGCAATACACTGAAATCAAACTATTACGGTGCTGAGTTGTTTTCTGCATTGCACTTTACTTAAAATGTACGATACCAGAACTGAAGCACCGAAGGTTACTATTACTGAGAGTCATTTATCTATCACTTCAATAACAAAGCTAGTATTAAATATAAAACCATTCACAATACTGTTCAGCAAAGAAAGTATCATTAAGATAACTCCAGGGCTCCAATTTAAGCTCACATTACAAAAAGAAACCTTGAATGGAATTGTCTTTATAGCCTCAATTTACTATTTGAGGAGTCACAGTGGAGAGTTACAATTTAATTCTTTCTCCATGGGGAGAGGGAAGACTGTCATGAAGTTAAAAAGCTGTGGGCCAAAGGTCCTTCTCCTTTTGTGAAGGGAAATGATTTTTAATTCCCCCAAAGCTCAGAGATCTATGTTAGTGAACAGAGTGGAGCGGAGCCATGGTAGCTTTGCTCCTTCCTCCCAGAATCCTGTGGGGTATGAACAAAGTAGCCTGGTTGTGAAGTGTAATCATATACCCTGATTTATAATTATTTGTGTTTTTCTTTTCCATGAGACCATAAACCTCCTGTGGGAGTGATTATGTATTTTTGGTGTTTCTGTGCAAAGGATCTTGAAACACAAAGAATCTTCTTGCAGTGAGAATTTGAATTCTTAATGAATTTGGCATTGCAAAGATGGGCCTGAGAGACTTTAGAAATGAATTTCATGAAATTAAAACTGCTGAAGTACATACTCCAGGGGAAAAAAAATTGATGTTCTCACAATTGGGGCAGTCAAAGGCAGTGTTAAGAAATAAAAAGGTTCTAGTGAGTTTGAGGATTATCTCTCGTAGTTTCATTGGGTGGAGTAGAGCTCAAGAGAATGTCAAACAGAATGTCTGCTGTTCTGTTTGAAGCTCTGTGGATAGTACAAGGTAAATGCCTGTACTATCTCACTGTTCTCCCATATTCAGTAAAGTCAGTTGGATATGAAAGCATCACGAGAGTGGAATTTGCAAGGGGAGGGAGGTGGACATTAAGTAGAGGTTGAATTTTATGTTAGACACTACTGAGAATAAAGAAAGCACTTGAGAAATGGCCAGAGTAAGTTCTAAATCTGCAGAACCAAGAGAACAGTGCCAGAGGTGAGCATAAGAATATACCTTCTCAGGGTTGCCTGGGTGGCTCCGTTGGTTAAGCGTCCAACTCTTGATCTCATCTCAGGTCTTGATCTCAGGGTCTTGAGTTCAAGCACCATGTTGGGCTCTGCACTGGGCATGAAGCCTACTTAAAAAAAAGACTACACCTTCACAGATACCCCAGAAATCTTGGGGGAACACTTGAGACTTGAATAGCATGTCTGGATTATAATGGTCATGGAAACTTTAGTTGAAACTAAGTTACATAAATGGATTGGAGTACCTGGCCTATTCCTTGGGTATTGGAGTACACTAACTGCCGTGACTAATGGCCCCCAGTATCAGTGGTTTAACAATAAAAATTTGTCTCTTGCTCCCATAATAGTCTAATATGAATCTGTAGTGTAAGCTATAGTTTTTAAATATAAAGCCATTCATCAAGCTTCTCAGTAATGAAGCTCTCTTGAAATAACTCCTAGGCTCTATCTTAAACTCACATAACAAAGGGAAACATTGCATTGGAATTGGAGGAGGTGCTCTACTCCAGGCAGTATATTGGAGTCTTCCAGAAGATTCTCAGATTTGGGGAAAGGTGAGTGGGACACCTACTTTTAACCATCATGGCTTTAAAGTACCACTCATCGCTTTGCTCACAATCCACTGAAGAAAATTCTTCATTCCCTTCCTAGCTGCAATGGGCCTGGGTCATGCAGGCCAGCACTGTGCCAAGGACAGCAAGAACATGGGTGGTGGGCAACAACTAGCTAGTCTCTGCCATTCTCAGTAAATACTTGCTGCATTAAATTAACTACTTCTCTCCAACCCCTGTTTATTAAAGTATGTCCTCTATGCCTTGTACTTGGACCTTGCTAAGAAGACTGGCTGTGGTAAAATAGTTCTCCATTTATAGTTCCTAGAAGACATCTGTGTATAATAAAAAATGCCTACATGACGCAACTCCTTCACCCAAAGCAACATGTTGAGGATGGTGAGAAGTGGGTAGACCTGACCTATATCCTCTGAAGTTGCACCTGATTGTTGTAACTAGCACTGTGTCTTTACCTTTACTCTGAGAGCAGAATCTCTCATGTAATATGCTTTGCCTACAAACACTTATATAACACTTATCCTCTGTCAGACACTGTACCAAGAAATTTATTAATACTAGTTCAGTGAATCCTCATAAGCCTACAAGGCACATAATATTTAGCTCCATTCTACAACTGAGAAAACTGAGGCACAATGAGGACAGAAAACTGCCTACGACTAGTAGCTCATAAGCCATGGGACAGAAATTCAAAACCAAAGAGTCTAGCTGCAGAGTCTGAGCTCATAACCATCTCCCCATGGTACCTTCTCCTCTTGTAAGCCTCTCCTTCCCCTTTCCACATTTGAGTTTGCACCCGAGAGCATTATGTATGCAAGTAAGGGTTTGCTTAAAATTTCCAAGGGCATTGCTCTTTCACATTATTTCTAGTTGGTAGTTACAGGTGGAAACAGAGACTTAGAAGCATGTATTTCAGTCTTAATAGTTAAATTTCAGAAACCCTTAATGCATGTTAGATTATATTAAAACAATGGAGAGAATTCTAGGCCCTAATAGCAGGCTGATGGAAAAGATAGGCAGGACTGCCTTTACCCTTACCTTACAAATCACATATTTGTTTATGTTTATTCAACCAATATTGATTAAATCCCCTCATAAGCCATGAGATACAATGGTGTGCAAAATAGACATGGCCTTTGCATTCATGAGTCTTGTGGCCAATAAAGGAGAAATACCTGAATCAAATATGCTTACGAGTAGATAATCCAAATTCTATAAGTTCTATGAAAAGTATGGGGGAATGTGAGTAACTCAAGACTTATGCAAGGCTTGCTTTCCTAAAAATGTGACATTTGAGTTAAGTAAGCTAAGTAGGAGTTAAATCAGTGGAGGGAGGCACAAAGGAGAAAAACATTTCAAGCAAAAGGAATAACTTTTTGCTCTTCAGGGGGAAGGATTTGATGCTTTGTAGGGAACTGAAGAAGGCAAATGTGGCTGTCACTCAGAGAGCAAGGGAGAAGGAGGCACGAAGATCAGAGAAGCAGAGAGACGATCCTACAGAGGCTGGCAAACCACACTGAGGGTCTTGGTGTTTATCCCAAGAGCAATGGAAATCCAGTGAAGGATTTTGAGCAGGGTAAGTGACATGATCAAATTTTCAGTTAGAAAGATCATTTTGGCATACAGATTTGAGGTATTCATTGTGGAAGTAGGTAGATCACTTAAGGAACTAGTACAATCCTCCATGGATATCTACACTTAAACAACTGCCACATCTATGTGTGAGTGTGTCCTTGCCAATGTCCTTTGAAACTCAAGATACAGCTAAGACATTTTTTAAAAATTTTTAACATTTATTTATTTTTGAGAGACAGAGAGAGATAGAGCACAAGCAGGGGAGGAACAGAGAGAGATAGAGCACAAGCAGGCGAGGAGCAGAGACAGAGGGAGATACAGAATCCAAAGCAGGCTCCAGGCCCTGAGCTGTCATCACAGAGCCCAATGCAGGTCTTGAACTCACGGACCGCGTGATCATGACCTGAGCTGAAGTCGGCCACTTAACCAACTGAGCCACCCAGGCACCCCAAGACCTTTCTATACTGACTTCAAATTTTCTTGTTTTGGCATGGCTAGCCTATCTCTCATTGAGGTGAGGACACATTTAGGACTCCAAATCTAACTTATAAGAAGGTATTTTGCTGTTACATCCTCTTTCCCCATTATAATTTAAGATTGATAATGTGGAAGCAGTGGGTCTTATAGAGGGCATCTAGATAACTGGATAATAAAAAATTGAAAGATTATATAAATAGATCATTGAATATAATAAATATTTATGGTAGTCATGAGTGAGAGGAGAAAGTATATAAGAAATCATAAGTGAAACGAGAGGCAATTCTAGAGTTCTTTTGTTTGGGAGAAGGAGTGGTACTTTTCAGACTGGGGTCTGGCAATCTAGTCAAGTATTTTTATTTTTTCATTCATGTAACAGTCTAGGACTATCATTCCAGGATTGGTACAAGGTGACCCTCAGAGTCAGGGATACTTGTTCGTGCCTTGTTGATTATCTGTCCCCAAGATTTTGACCTTAGTCAGGTTTATGATGGTTTACTAGCAAGCAGAAAGGAGAAATGGGGAAGTGAAGATCAAACCTGTATCCTTTAAGTGTAACCCACAGGCTGGGCTCATATCCCATTAGGCAGAATGTAGGCACATAGCCAAGGGAGGCTGAAAAATCTAGTCTGTTCCTAGTGAAGGAAGAACGAGTATTAGGGACAGACAGCATCCTCACCCACATAACTATAGGAAAATGAGACTACGTCAGTAGAGCTTACTGTCTATTGGGAGAAAAAAAGACATTAAATAATTATACAAATACATATTTAGTTATAGCTACATTACATAATTAATATGATCATGAGTAAAAGTACAGGTGCTATTAGGATCACTATGTAATCTGCTGGAGGGGCAGAGATGGGAGTGAGGGTCCATGGAACACTTTTCTGAGGAAATGGAGCACATGAACCCTTTTCTAATTTCAAGACCACGAAAGACCTGAAGAAAGATGAGGAATGAGGCAGGAGAAGAGCATTCCCCAGCAAAGGTAATCAAAGGTACATGGTACATTCTAGAGACTCAGGAACTATAGCTCAGAGAGAACTGGGGGAGAAGAAAGGGCTCCCAGGAGATCAGAAGTAGTTGGAGGAAAAGGAGAGGGGATGGAGATGAGTGTGGAGAAGAAATTAAGTGAAGGGTTTTATTAGGGGAGTAAATGATGAAATTTGCCTTTTAAAAACATCATCTCAGCTACAAAGTGAAAAAGGTATGGGACGGGCCAGGACCAGAGGCAGAGAGACTAGGCAGCAATAAATCAAGGGGAAATGGAAATAAGTGGAAAGATCTGAGATACTCAGCAAAAGCCTCAGGAGGGTGACTTTTCTGAGTTCTTGTGTGTCTGAAAATATCTTTAGTCTATCCTCCTAAGTGGATGCTGGTTTGACTTGGTTCAAAATTTTAGACTACAAATCATTTTTTCCCCCAGAATACTGTTGTCTTCTAACAGTCAGTGTCGCCAGTGTGAAATCTGATTCCCATCAATCTGTGTTCCTTTGTAGGTTGTTTTGTGTCTAAAAGCTTTTAGAATTTACTTGTTTTCCTGAGAATCCTAAAATTTCACCAGTATTTATGTTGGAATTAAAAAATAATTTTTTTTCCTTTGTCCTGATTTCTCCACAGCCAGTGGTACTTATAGTGTGAAGCCTCTTAACTTTCTTCAGCCCTGGGAAATGGTATTTTTCTTCAAAAAAAATTATTCCTCTCTCTCTTTATAGAACTTCTGTTGATGACTGCTGGAAACTTTTAGTTTTCCAAAATATCCTGCTACTCTATAATATTTGAGATTGCCATGAACTTTTGGGCTAATAAGCATTTTGATCTTTTATTTCACTGATTTGATCTTCAATTGAGTCTATATTCCATATTTATCTCCCCTATTGAACTTTTAATTTCAGAGATACACTTTTCTTATTTAGAAAATAAAGGTTTTTGTTTTTTAAAACTCAACTTTATGGAGGTATGACGTACATACAACAAAACAGTCGTATTTTAAGCAGATGGGTTTTGACAAACATATACATTCATGTGTATAGAATATATACTACTCCAATTGAGATATAGAACATTTCCATCACTTCCAAGTTTCCTTGTTCCTTGGTGCAGTCAATACTTCCCCATTCTCCTCATACCAGGCAACCATTTATCTGTAATTTATCAATACATATTCATTTTTCATGTTCTAGAACTTTACATAAGTAGAATCATATACTATGTAGTCTTTTATATCTAGCTTTTTTTTTAAGAGAGAGAGAGAGTGAGTGTGTGTGTGTGTGTGAGTGAGTGAACAAGGGAGGGGTAGAGGAAGAGGGAGAGGAAGAATCTTAAGTAGGGACTGCCTGATGTGGGACTTGATCTCATGACTGTGAGATCACGTCCTGAACCAAAATCAAAGAGTGGGATGATTAACCAACTGAGCCACCCAGGCATCCCTCTAGTTTTTTTTTTTTTTTTTTTTTTTTTTTTGCTATTCATAATGTCTGTGTGATTCATCCGTATTGTTGCATATAGCAGTAGTTAGTTCCTTTTTATTTCTGAGTAGTATTCCATCACATGAATGTGTCACAATTTCTTTATCACCTTATCATTTGATGGGCGCTTGGGTTGTTTCCTGTTTGGGGTTATTATGAATGAAGCTACTATGAACATTCACTTGCAAGTCTTTTTGTGGATATATGCTTTTATGTCTCTTAGATAAATACCAAGGGGTGAAATTGCTAGGTTGTATGGTAAATACATGTTTAACTTTATAAGATTCTGCCAAATGGTACTCCAAAGTAGCTCTACTATTTCTCATTCATACCAGCAATGTATGAGTGTTACATTTGTTCTACATCCTTGTCAACATTTATTATTTTCAGGCTTTCAAATTTTACCTATAGGCATGTATTTCATTATGGTTTAAACATGCATTTCCTTAATATGTAATGATGTCACGTATCTTTCTGTGTGCTTTGTGGACATTCATATGTCTTCCTTGGGATACCTGTTCAAACCTTTTTGTCCATTTTTAAATGGACTCATTTGTCTTCTTATTGATTTCTAAAGATTCTGGTTATAAGACCTTTATACGTGTTGCAGATAGCTTTTCCCTATCTGTGGCTTAACTATTTTATTTTCTTATTTTTTAGTGTTTTTTGAAAAGCACTGTCTTTTGAAGAATAGAAAATTTTAACTTTCATGAAGTATTTATAATTTTTTTCTTTGATGGTTGGTGCTTTTTGTGTATGATGCAAGGAATCATTCAAGGTTCTTTTTTTTTCCCAGTTGGAAATATTACTTCAGCAAATTTGTTGAAAAGACTATTCTTTCCCTATTGAATTACTTTGGCACCTTTGTAAAAATTGAAGTGACCATATACATTTAAGTCTATTTCTGGACTTCCAATTTTGTTTTGTTGATCTTTACATCTATCTTTATGCCAATATCATACTTTTGCTTTATAGTAAGTCTTGAAATCAGGTGGTGTATGTCCTCCAATTTTATTTTTCAAAATAGCTGTGATTATTCTTGGTCTTTTGCATTTCCATGTAAGTTTAGAATCAGTATATCAATTTATGCAAAAAAAATCTGCTAAAATTTTGACTGAGACTACATTACATCTGTAAATGATTTTAGGAAGAATTTACATCATAACGGTATTTAGTCTTGCAAGCCATGAACATCGTGTATCTGGCCATTTATTTAGGATTTCTCTAATTTCTCTTAGCAGTTTCATAGTTTTCAAAATATGAGTCTTGCATATACTTCATTAAGCATTTTTGTGTGTCTTGATGCTACCTTAAATGGTGTTATTTACATTTCATTTCCTTATTTGTTGCTAATAGAAATGCAAGTGGATTTTATATATTGACCTTGCATATATTTCATCCTGGCCATAAGTGGAAACTATCTGCCTGTGATGGATTGAACATGGTCACAAATTCTTTGCTATTCCTCTCAATGAGAGGTGGGCCCTCATTCTCTACCTTTGAGTCTGGTGTGGCCTTAGTTATACTTGACCATTAGAATGTGGGCAGCATGATAGTCTTTGGATTTCCAAGGAAATTCTAGGTCCTAGACTCTTTCACTGGGGTTTCTTGGAATCTTTGCTCTGGGGAAGCCAGCCATCCTGTAGGAAGTTTTACTACTCTGAAGCTGCCATGTTAAGAGGCAACTTGTAGGTGTTCTGTTGGACAATTCTAGCTAAGTCCATTCCTCCGGCCACCCGCAGCAGGCATGTGAATAAATCTGTCTTGGAAACTCTAGCCCAGTTTATCTGTCAGCTGCATGTAATCAAGTGAGCCCAGCTGATGACACAAGGAATAGAAAAGTCACCCCACTGACACTTGCCCAATTTCCTGACTCACAAAATGGTGAAATATAGTAAAATGCTTGTGTTTAGCCACAGGATGGTAGTTTGTTATGTAGCATTAGATATCTGGAACATTGCTAAGGACATATTTTAACTTATAAGATTTCTTATTTGTTTGAAAGATAATTTTCCTTAAGTTGATTTTTGGTCATTGTTTTCCCAAATGTTAGTGATTGTCAGTGCTCTTTGAGGCTTGGGCAGGACATGTGTCTAGGCAGTCTGTGAATTTCTCTGTGAATAACTTGATTTTGTTGTTGTTGTTGTTAAGTTCATTTATTTATTTTGAGAGAGAGAGAGAGAGAGCAAGAGTGAGAGAGCACATGCATGAGCAGGGGAGGGGCAGAGAGAGAGGGAAGGAGAGAATCCTAAGCAGTCTCTATGCTGACATGGGGCTCAGTCTCATGAACTGTGAGATCATGACCTAAGCCAAGATCACCACTCAGACGCTTCAGTGACTTATTCCTCCAGGCGCCCCTGTGAATCACTTGATCTTGGATGTGAGGGCAGGGCCCCCCATCACTTTTTGGCAACTTAAATTATCTGGCATTCTTCACTGCTTTTCTGGCCCATATTAGATCTTCTGGTGTCAGAAAACCCACCTTACAGGACAACATCTAAAAATTCTGTACTGGAGACAAGTGCCTGATTTATCTATTCTCCTTTTCCTTTTTCTTTCTTTCTCTCCTGCCAATGTGGGGGTTTGGAGTTACTTCACTGCTTTTCTTCTTTCTCCAGCTCTAACACTCATTGCACTCGTACAGTAGGCACACTGTTTGCTGTTGGTGCTGGTGGTCGAGGGACACACAGCAGTAGCTCCTTTTCCCCACTTTCAGGGGAAGAGGAAAAGCTGACTGGTACAGTGTATCCAAACACCGCAATTTAATGAACCACTCAGACAGTTGTGCCGAAGCTACTTCGCTTTTTTTTTTTCTTGCCTCTAAGCTTAGGGTCTGTCTGGAATGGCTCTTATTTTTGCAGTGGAGTTATATTATACCAATACTTAATTTTGCAGAGTTCAATTACATTGTAGGGGAAACAGAAAGAAAAATAAAATTTTAAATATGACAGATGATTTTGCCTGTCATTCTGCTCAAGCAGGCTTGTCCCGGTACGCCCAAATCTCAGATGGGAAATGTAAATCTGTTGTTCTTTCCATCATATTTGGCATCCACACACCTCTTGCAATAAAAGCATTCACAACATTTATTGTGACAATAATGATTAAAGATATAGCTTTGTCTTTTACCACATGGCTTCTAAATGTAAGGTGTTTAACCAAGGAAATATTCTGTTCCAACAAGGAAAAGTCACTCGTGCTGGGTGGTTAAGAGATATTTCGAGTGTCTGCAATGTGGCCCTTTCCCAAGAGCTTTCTGAGGATAATTTTTCATTTTTTTTTTAAACAGGTGATTGTGTACTTTTTAAGAAGATGATTTTGTTCACTGGAAGACAACAAAATTTCAGGTGTACAACACAACTTCCTCATCTGGGGGAAGAAAAGGTATGTCGCTTTGTCCATACAGTTCTGGGGGCAAAAGGCCCAACAGCAGTCTCCCTGTTGGAGTGACAGTTTACCTGACTGTGGCCTCCCACCAGGGTGTCTGGCTGCTGGTAGCACCACCTGTTGACAGAGAGAACTCTGAAGAGTTTTTAAGAGGTCGTTTTGCTATTACTCAGAGGTTGTTGCTCCCTTTTGATCACTCTCAACTGCTCTGGGGACTTTGGTGAAGTTTCTAATGTTCACCAGATGCAAACTGACTCGTGACCACCCCAGCACATTCCTGAGTGCTTACTGTAAGAATGGATGAATTGGAGATCACTTTCTCGGGGCTGTTTTTTCAGGTGTTCTAACCCCCTAGAAGACCCTGGCCTCCCAAAACTTTTACCGACATGATACATGCATAAGGCACTACATTTAAATATGCAAAAAAGGACAGTGAAGACAAAGCTCTTTTCAATGGTAGTTTTGATTATAAACAATTTTTATAAACTACAAATTTACTTAGATGCTTTTCTCCTGTTTGTGTTTTAGGCTGGGTGGGGTTTTTGTTTATTTTGTTTTGGTTTTACTGGCTCTATTCCCCTTCAATTTCCCATCTACTTTGTTCTTCCTTGAATTTCCTGTTAGGTGATAATATGGGTGTGTTTTTTTTTGTTTTTTTTGTTTTTTTTTTTTTGGTTTGTTTTCAGCACAATTATCCTTTATAAGTGAAAATTATTATTATTATTATTATTTTCTGTAGGCTGAGGGATTTGGGAAAGAGAGGCTAGGTAGATATATATTTCAGTCTGACATCTTTAACTAAATGTCATCTTTGGTGTTGATGGTTTGGGGTCTGGACTCCTAATTTGGGCTTTCCCACAAGGACTTTGGTGTGAGTTTCCCTCGCCATCTCTCTCTGCTTTTTTTAGAATTTCAGGTAGAATTCCTGCACGAGCTTTTCTCTCAGAACCGTATTTGTGCTCCTGGTGTTCTGTTTAATGCTGCTAGTGACCTATCTAATGCACTAGAATAGGAGAAGGGACTTGGGCAAGGCCTTTTTCCTGTTCATTTCCCCAGGGCCTTGTGGGAGTGGCCACTGCCTTTAGTGTCCCTGAGGTCCCCCTTGCCCTAGCTCTCAGCTCCAGCTGCACAGATCTCCTTTCAGTGCTTTGAAAAGAAGTGCATGCCCAGGTTTGCTTCATAGCCTCTTACATGCTTCCTCTGTGTCTAGAGCTGCCTCTTCACCCACACCAACTCCCGATTAGTTATTGTCTTATCATTTTCAGGTGTCTGTTCAAATGCTACTTCCTCAGAAAGATCTTCCCCGACTTGCCACATACTCTGGGCCTCAGAGCATCATATGCATTTCCTTTGCAGCACTGATTTCAATATGTAATCATATATTGATTTGTATTATGATTTGGTTGCTGCATTTCCTGTTTGTGACTCCTAGACTCATGTGTCTAAGATCATGTCTGTTTGGCTCATCACTGTCCTCTCAGCTGCTAGCCTAGTGCCTATATGAATTGCTGAATGAGTAAGTAAAGTGCCAGTAACTGGTAAGTTTTTTTTGAATGAAGATACTGGGATGATGAATGAAACTGATATTTGTTTTTTTTAGGATTTCTGACATTAATAGCATTATAGTATAATGCTTGTATTTATCGGACAGAATAATATACATATAGCTATATGTCTATAGCATAAAAATATCAACTTACATAGAAACTAGATAATGACAATTTTAACACGGGCTTTAACTTAAAGATTCTTAAAGTGTATAGTCTATTCTAGTAATATTGAATTTAACTATCTTAACTCACCTACATGTTAGTGAATCACTATAAAAACATCACAAGATACTTTATTTCCATTCCCCAGGCTTCATTAAGGACATAGAACATCAGTGTAAGTCATGGTTCTTTAGGCAACAAGCATATGGCTAAATTAAGTCAACTAATATTGATATAATACATACTATGAATTTGAATTAATCTGAACTTGCTCTGTGAATTTATACAATAGAATATTCTCCCTGTATTATATAGGCACAATATAGTACACAGGGTCCACTTATATTGTTAACTCATTTTATAATCTTAAAAATCCAATGATATCTTGGTTAGGGTTCCTAGTAAAAAAAAAAAAAAAAAAGAAGTCTGTTCTGACTAATTCAAATAGCAAAATGTATGAAGTAAATCACAGCATTAGAGTTACTGTATAACTCATCTGTTCAGTGTAATTCTAGTTCATCCTTGACATTATTAACAGCATCCCCTTTCCCTCCCAAATGTGTCTTAGTTCAAATGATAAACTATAGGGTCCCCTACACAGGGTCATGGGGAGAGTTGGAAAAATAGATTAAGCTTCCAGGAATGATACTTTGAGGCACACCACAGAATTGGACTAATGAGAGAGTTGTCGTTTGTCACCACCACGGACACTGGAATCAAGCCACAGATCTGTTCCGTGGAGGAAATTGTCACTACCACTGACTCCCAAATCATATTTCATGGATTAGAGAGAAAGCCTCCATCACCACCTCTACTTCTGGTGCCATTCACACCATCAAAAAGTGAATTCCCCATGCAGATCCTATTTTCCCACATGGCAGAAACCAGATAACATGGTTTGCACTGTTTGGAAAAGAGTCTGTAAAGATGTAGTTTTTGGGACTCCACCTGGGAAAGTAAGTTTTACGAGATAGGAAACAATCAAAAGCAAGGAGAATATTGAAAATATTTTGAGCAGTCAAGATAGACAAATGTCACCCTTTATTTGGACATATATCCATTTTCTGGACTTAAAACAACAATAGCAACAAAAACTATGTTCCTACCTAATAAGGTGCAATTTCTCATACAAACAAAATCTTCATCTTCTTCCTAGATGAGGAGATTCTCAGATTATTTAGAATAATCTTTTCTAGGTTTAATATATGTAATGATGGTATGTTTCCTCAATTCTGCCTTGATATATATATATATATATATATATATATATATATATATATGAACAACAAAGTGAAAATGGGAGTGGCATTTCTTACTATTCCCTTAATGGCCTTCATTATATCCCCTTCATTATATATCCCTTAATGGATATATATATATATATATATATATATCTCCCTTAATGGAGATATATATATATATGTATATTTAATAAAGTAGTTTTTTAAGTTTATTTTTATTTATTTTGAGAGAGAGAGAGAGAGAAAGAGAGAGGGAGAGAGACGGCAGGGGGAGGGCAGAGAGAGAGAGGGAGAGAGAGAGAATCTCAAGCAGGCTCCATGCTATCAGCACAGAACCTGATGCGGGCCTCAATCCCATGAACCATGAGATCATGACTAGAGCCAAAACCAACGGTCAGATGCTTAACCAACTGAGCCACTTGCCTTGATATTTTTAATATGTGGACTAAATTGTAAAGTAAATACTGCCAAAATATACTAAATAAAGCAAGGGTAAAGCAGAAAACTTGTTATACTTTTTGCAGATTGTCTTCAGTTGATGTGTGTAACTTTCCTCATCAACAACTAACCATTCCAATTACTTTTATTTTTAGCTCAGTATTGGCTCAGTTAACTGGGGCTCTTTAGTTAGGAAGAATAGGAATCCTATTCCTCAGGATTTGTGCCCCTGCTGGTTCTGTCTCTATAAGGGTGCTCTAGTTTCCTGTTAATATTTACTAATGCACGTGGAAATACTAAGGAGACACCCTATGGGAATCTTTGTGTTTAGGAAATATTGTTTTATGTTTACATTGTGTAGTAGTGATTCTTCCTTTTTAAACCTGCTTAACCCTGAAACCAACATAGTAATCCTCTTGTCTGCTTTGTTAAGTGGTTTGAGACGCTGTTGTGTTTCTTGGTGAAAGTATTCCTTCCGTGAGTATTAAGATCCTTAACCCAGTGCAGTTTGCAGTGGCAAGGATGTGAAATATAAGGGAATAGTGGGCCATTAAGGGAATAGTAAGAAGTGCCACTCCCATTTTCACTTTGTTGTTCCTAAGCTCATATGTTCTGGCCGTGGCTGAAAAAACACTACGTATTGGTGACTATTTTGTACATATACTATATTCTTCAAGATCTCATCTCAATTTTGTAAGGTATCTCCCAATAAGCACCAAAACTAAATCTTGAATACGTCATTTCACTGCTTCTGGTTGGAAATCTTAATGCATTGTAAATACATCAATCTAATGTCCCGATAATTTTTCTATAAAATAAGATCCCTAGTTAGAAGCGATGTTATGTGAATTATAGTGACAGCAAGTGAGCATTTGGTAAGTCCACAGATGGTGTTGCTGGCAGAAGCTCGGTAGACAAGATAGACAAATCTATATCTAGAATGTATCAATTTCAGGGAGGACAGATTCCAACACTCACCATGTTGGAAGAGGCCCTGTGTAATTAACCTGCCATCAGGTGGCTGGTTATTCCTTTTGGGGTATGGTACCATATGGCAGGTCTCATGTTTGTTCACTGTTGCTTTCAAACTGGGCACTCAGGAGAAGTAATATCTAGACATCTAGGGGAGAGGAAATTTAAGTTGTTAAGCTCATGCATGAAACAATGACCACTTTTTTATAAGATATTTATATATATATATATATATATATATATTTATATTTCAATAATTACTGAGTGACTGTGGAAAGAGGTTGACAAACCCACATGGCAGGTCATCTTGTCCAACCATCTACTGACACCTTCTAGGTAAGGTGTCAGTCTTTTTGTGTATTCACATGGGACATGAACTTTCTCAAACTGTAAAATAGTCTAAAAGTCTAGATTCACCTTTGCTCTAATCCTTTTTTATCACTAATTCTCCAACCTTATTCTCCCCAAATCCCTGACTCTCCGATGAAATTATTAGCTATTGTCCATAAATTAATGTAGACCTGTAGCTCATCTCCCTTTACACATAAATGGATCATAATGAGTACTGTTTGAAGTTCTGTCTGTTGGGAATATTTACTTTTCTACACTGACCATCAGGTCACCCCTGAATGAGATTGTCATGATATAGTAGTCCACTTCTATAGGAGAGATGATTGAGCTGCATTAAAAGGGACACAATATACAGCTACACGATGCGGGCCAGAAGAATACCTCTATAACATAGAGGTGCCTATAGGGTGCTTCTTAGTATTGTCATGTCCAGTGGAGTTGATAGCAAACTGGGGTATTTTTCTTCTCAGTCACCTGGTCATAGAGATTTCGTACTGAAGCAAGGGGTGGTTTGAGAGAATAATAGCAGCTTGGCAGGAGTAGATGCACTGAGAATGTGACTCATCTGCTTTTGCAACTTGTGTTTTCAGGACCTACTTGAGCTTTGTTCAAATATAAACAGTTTCGTAGGGATGATGGAATGCTGCAGGGAATAACTGACTGTAGCTCAGTAGATGAGATAACACATATTCATGGTGGGCAGGTTAACGTCTATAGTCACATGGTATACCGCTCTTAAACATTCAGTCTCTACCAGGGTCCAATAGCAAACCAAGGGTTTGTCAAAGGGAAAATGCTATAGTTACTAACTGAAAAAGATACTGTACTTTGAAATTTGAGGATATGTACTATAACATAGATCTTCTAGAGAATTTTCTCTTGCTCTGTACCGTACTCAAAGCTTGAAGACTTTCAGAGGGCCAGATAATTACTTGGAGGAGCATAACCAAATGTCATGTGTATTTTCTACAAAATACCAAAGATTTGAGCAAGCAGAGCTTTGTTTTCTTCGTAATAGGGGATGTATAGTGCAATACTTTTCTTTCACATTGGTGGCAACATTTCAAGAAGTTCTGAGATCACTTGTCTGTAGAAATGTCACCGAAGTAATAGGTCTCTGTATTTTTCATATCTTTTTTGATATATATGTGATATATTATGAACACATCCAGGGTACTTACTCTTCCTATGCACTGAGTTGCATTAGCATAAAGTTGTCAGTTTACAGACCACTGTGATGTTCCATGGACTAAATTATGGTACAGTGAGTTCATATTGCTCTTAGGTAGGGAAGCCAGTGAAGGTGTGCATCTGTCCATGCCAGGTGAAAACAAACTACATCTAGTGTTTTCTGTTTATTGAGACAGAGAAAAAAAACACTGGTCAGATCAATAACTACATTCCAGCTACAACCCAGGGACTGAATTGATTTTTTCTACCAAATTATAGCATCCTTATCATGTGACAGCCCAAATAAATGTAAAATAATTCTTTGTCATTGTGCAAGATCCTTTTCTCTTCTGCAAAGGTCAGATAGGTATATTCAATGAGAATATGATAATGGTCAAACGATGACATTAATCTCTGTGATTACCCCAGGTGTATGGTACTGCCTTTCATTCAACATTTTGGGAGCACAGATACCTTTTGAGACTTGCATTTGGTCATTTCTACCATAATTTAAACTTTTATTATGGGGGTCAAAGGCCAATATGGGGGGTTTCCAGTTCCTGAGTATTTCTATTCAAACTCTATTTTGAGAACTGGGAAAGTATTAACAAGATGTTTTTGTGGAAGCCCCAGATCCACTTTAAGAGTGACTAAGTCCACAAAACTCATTTATCACCTGGCTCCCATTAGCTTGCATTCTGACCAGTAGGCCATAGTAAAAGCTTGGATTTTCATTGATTAACTGGATCAGAGCCAATGTTCAGTAATCCCCAAAAGTGCTTTTTTTTCTCTCATCCTTGCAAAATGGCTGCAGATCCCATTGGAGAATGCTGGAAAAACACATGAGAGGCCATTTTAGGGTCTCTTTTCAAGGGTTTTCTGGGTTCCCTCCTTCACTGATAGTCTTCCAGGTCTGAAATTACTCAGATCTGGAATTGGTTGGGTTTGGACTGTGTCATGGCAAATTGTTTTATGCCTTTGTTCTTCAGAATTCTGAAGCTCTTATTGTTATGTCATTATTTACTTTTTTTTTTTTTTATCAAAAAGGATTATAGTGAATTGCTCTTATGTTTTTGTACTGGAGATGTCTTGGCCAATTAGCACTGTCAAAGGTCACTTTCTTATGAATCATATGATTATTGTGCTGGCCCAATTGCTTATTACCATAACCATGTTCACATTTTCTTTTGAAGTTAAGAACTACTACTAGATTAACCAAAGATCTGCTAATCAGAGAGCCCATTTCCATGATAGTGTCCCTTGCCCACAGAGGATAGCACTTTTCAAAGACGTTGGCTTTCCACTCACATATGCGTTTTTCAATGGCGTGGTGAAAGGAGTTTCTTCTGGGCTCTTTCGAGGGTCACTTTGTGTGTGTGTGTGTGTGTGTGTGTGTGTGTGTGTGTGTGTAGTTTGCAAATTATAAATATTCACCAACATTCTTATTTATCCCAAATCTTTGTATTTCTTCCTCTTTACAATATCACACAACTTCTTTTATGTCTTCATTTAGGGAAGACCACTACTGAATTCAGATTTCAGTGAACCAGTTGAGCAACACTTTGAACTCTAACTACTTGACTTAGCATACTGACTCTGGAGTCTATAATACGTATACTCATATCAGTAACTCAGACCAATCTGAATTTATGTTCATTGGTCTGGATGTGGTTTCAGTTACTAGTGCTGTGTAAGAAGCTACTCCAAACTCCATGCCATAAAGTTTGTTGTTGTTAAGCTCATGGATTCTGAACATCAGGAATTAAGAGAGGGTATGGTGCAGACAGGTCATGTTTGTTCCATGACAGTTTGAGGCCTCAGTTGGAAGGATTCGAAAGCTGGGATGTGGTAGGGAGCTAAGTGAAGACCTGATTACTTACCTGTCTGGTGATTAATGCTAAGCCTCTCCCTGGGACCTCAGCTGAGGCCAGGGACTAGGAGCGCTACATGAGGCTTCTTCGTATAGTTTCTTGGACTTCCACACAGTATGGTGTCTAGATTCCAAGGGTAAGAACTCCAAAAAAGAAGGCCAGGTGGAAAGTGTTGCTCTTTATGACCCAGCCTTGAAGTTGCATAACTTTACATAACTTCACTTTTGCCTCAAGCCCATTCGTATCCAAGGGGAAGGAATAAGAGAATTCAACTCTTGATGAAAGGAACACCAGAGGAGAGTATATGGGATGGAAGATATTGTTCTGCCATCATTGGAAAATCTGCCTACCTCAAGCATGGTCAAAATCCATTCCCGCATGTTATTTCCCAAGTTTTGGCTGATACAAATTAGCAAAATTTTGCTTACTTTTGTGTGTGCATATTCATGTGTATAAGCTTTCTCTTTTCTGGTTTGACTTTGTAATAGGCCTCTGGAAATTTGTAATTATAAGCCTGTAGGCAATGAGGATTCTCATGGGAGGAGAGTGAGGAGAAGTAGATTTCCCTTATAAAATAATTGCCTCTGTCTAGGCCATTACATGGAATTCAAGAAAGGCAGGAACTGTCTTATTAGACAGATCAGAAATGGCTTTGTGAAATTAGGATGTTTGGAGTATTGTAAATCATCAGACTCTTCCCATATGTCTCATTCTAATTATTAGGGGTCTGAGGAGTAGTACTACTCTTCCTAAATACCTTCATTTTTATATAAGAGAAGCGATGAGACTGTGAAATCAACTGGTGTAATTCAGCAATTCATAGGATACCCCTGTGTGTTATATTTTCAGTTATAATAGTCTGTGGCCACGTAAGGCATTCTTTTTTTTTTTAATTTTTTAATGTTTATTTCTGGGAGAGACTGCATGTGAGTGGGGGAGGAGCAGAGAGAGAGAGAGGGAGACACAGAATCAGAAGCAGACTCCAGGCTCCAAGCGAGCAGCAAAGAGCCTGATGTGGGGCTCGAACTCAAAAACCAGTGAGATCATGACCTGAGCCAAAGTCAGCTACTTAACTGACTGAGCCACCCAGGCACCCAGTAAGGCATTCTTTTTAAGGGCATATATAGTTTTGTTACTGCAACTTGATCCAGGTCATCATGGTCAAACTTTAAGCCTGTCTGTATTAGAGTTCTTGAGAGAAACAGAAACGAGAGATAGATAGAGAGAGAGAGAGAGAGGCTGTGTATGTGCGTATACATATAATGTTTATACATATACATTGACCACATATCTGGGTACCGTGGTTTCGCCAAGCTTACACATAAAATTAACCATCACACTGTCTTTTTGTTCCCATCACAATTAGAAGCATCCAGACGATCTTCAGTCTTTTTTTCCATATGCCTGCTTACTCTGGTACAACTGCAATCCTGCAATCACTTGGTCCCTGCCAAAGTCCTGCCATTGATAGGCTCCTCATCCTTCCTTGATCGAGTGATAATTTAAATAACTTTCTCTCTACTGCTGTCATGGTCTGGTTTCTCACTGCCTTTTCACCTGACCATATAAGATAAGCAGCCATACATTCTCATTTCCCAAAAAATATCTGTTGTCTATCACCACATCTGCAATTAATTATGATCTTGGTCAATGTTCTTGTTTCCAAATAATGGAATTCACTCTGGCTACTTTTAGCTGAAATAGATATAATAAAGGTTATTAAGTAGCTCACTGGATAATTGGGAAGGCTAGAGAAAACTGCTAAGTTTCCAGAAGAAAAAGGCAGAGCCACACTTAAGAACGAGCCTAATGAGGGAAAAGTCATTATTGCTGCCAGCTTCAGAACCACAAGCACAACAGGCCTGCGGGGAAAACTGGGCTGCAACACCATAGGTGGAGGTCAAAGTGTATTGCTTATGGCTTACATATTAAAGAACGGAATAGAAGCAGTTAATCTTTTTTAAAAATTCTAGTTTGAAGGAATAGTCATCCTGAAGTGTCAAAAGCCGAATTTCAAAGTAGTGTTGACAGTGCAGTATTGACAGTGATATTTCCAGTTAAGGGAAGGCAATGCCCTCTTCAGAGCTGTGAAGTAAAAGTGACCATTGTAACTACTTCTTCAAGCAGCAAAATGCTCATCTTTGTTGTGGTGGGAAGGATTCTGAAACAGCCCCAACATTCTGTCCCCTAGTGCATAGGCCTTCTAAAACCCCCTTCCCTGGAGTGTAAGTGGGGACAGGGAATGTGAGGGGGTACCTTCCCATGGTTGGGTTACTAACTGACCTTGAGTTGATCACAAGGGTGATTATCCTGGACCTGACTTCATCAAATGAGCTCTTTAAAAGAAGGTAAAGCACCTGTAAAATGTTTTCCTGCTGGTCTTGAAGACAAGCTAACTGCCAAGTTGTGAGAAAAGGAGGGCACATGGCTAAAATCTAATCCCTCTGGCTGAAAGCCAGTGAGAAAATAGAGACTTCAGTCCTATACCAAAAAGAACTGAGTTGTACCCATAACATGAATAAGCTTCGAAGAGGGTCCCAAGCTCTAGATGAGAATGTGGTGTGACTGACACTTAAATTTTAATCTTGCAAGACCCTGAGCAGATAACCCACGATGCCCTGCTGAACTTCTGACCTACTGGAAATGTGAGGTGACAAATGGTATTGTTTAAGTCACTAAATGTGTGATAATTTGTTCTACAGAAATAGAAAACTAATACACTTGTGGTTAGGAACCATCATTGAGAGAATTTTTAATCATTTAAAATGTGTCTTCAAATCTGTTTACTTTGTACTTGCTTTGGGAATGGAAGCTTTCTCAGAGATATGGGACAAGAAGAGAATAAACTCAACAATACATCATTGAATACACTGAATACCTCTCTTATTCAGGTGTAGAATTCTTATGTTGTGACTAGTGATTTACAGAAAGAGATATGGGACAAGAAGAGAATAAACTCAACAATATATCATTGAATCCACTGAATACCTCTCTTCTTCAGGTGTAGAATTCTTATATTTTGATTAGTGATTTACACAAAGAAAACCCAGATTTTAGGGTTAGTCAAAAGGCCTGCCTGAAAGTTCCAAGATCTACTAGAGAACTTGGCCCACGATGGACACATTTTAAATGGAGGCTATCATCACTATTGTCACATATATATGTGGATATATGTATATATACATGTATATGTCATATATATGTATACTTCATATATAATATATTATTATTATTAATACTTTCCATAAAACTCTACAATTTAGAAGTTCCTACTACATATTTGCATATTCCTGAACACAAGAGTCTTTCATGTTAAGAACCCCCAAACTTTCTGTATTTCCTATCAATTTCCAAAGGAAAAAATTATACCGGGTGTTTTATCCCTATGTTCAAGTATTTTTACTGAAATAAATGGAGGATGGATGGTGGCATTAGTATTTTTGTCTTTCTTAATAACTGAATCATATTTTCAAATGATTGATCTGATTCACCAACAGATGATTTGATTTCAAATATTGTTTGAAAATACCTGATGGCTGTATAACAGAATGTTTAACCATGCTTTGTAGACCTATCCCAATTTTTAAGCTTCAAGATGTTGAAAACCTTTATATCCTCTGCTACTGTTTAATCACTTAGAAGTTAGAAATTGTTCTTGGCTGTGAGCAACAGAAACCAGAAAAACAGAAGCTTAAACAAATGAAGGTTTTTATTTCTTCACATTATGTGATGTCTGGAGCTAGGCATTACAGGGTTGTTATGGTAGCTCCTTGCTCCCAATGTAATCCAGGCCCCTTCTCTGCTTCCACTCAGTTTCCTTAATGGATGCTTATTGCCTCCTGAGCCTAAGCTCCCTGTACCCCTTTTGACATTACATCTACTCTCTAAGAAGAAAGGAAGAAGAGTAAGGGCAGAGGAAAATATTTATTAGCTGCATCTGTACTGCCATTTAAAAAAATTTTTTTCAAATTTACATTTATTTATTTTTGAGAGACAGAATGAGACAGAGCATGAGTGGAGGAGGGGCAGAGAGAGGAGACACAGAATCTGAAGCAGGCTCCAGGCTCTGAGCAAGCATTCAGCACAGAGCCTGATGTGGGGCTCGAACCCATGAACTGTGAGATCATGACCTGAGCCGAAGTCAGACACTTAACCGACTGAGCCACCCAGGTGCCCCTGTACTGTCACTTTTTAAAGATGTTTCCTCTAAGTCCCAACCAGTGACATCCATTTATATGTCATTGGTGAGAACAAATGGCCACTTCTATCTGCAAGGGGATGTCGTTAAGAAATTTAGTGAGTTAGTTTGTTTTTTGGTCAAGCACTTGGTGTCCCAAATGGAAGAAGGTGAGAATGGAGAAAATTATGAATTTTTGCCATGTATAGCATAGACAAAAATTAATATTGTTTAAAGAAGAAAAGGAATTTGGACTGTTTCAATTGACAACCAGCAAAACAAGCTATTTCCATATATCAGTGGTAGAATTGGATGCTATAAAACAATGCAATACAATAGTATTGTCTTGGCACTAAAATGTTATAAAAATCTCTGGAATTACTCAAACAGGGAGTTGCAAATATATTCCATTGGAAGATCTGGCTTGTAACTAAAATGGTCAAAATCTATTGTACCTTTTGTGGGTTCCTTGTTAACTGTCCATTCTCATTAAGTACAGATTTTGAAAGATAAGTATTTATATACTCATTTATATACTCATTTCTATACTCATTTTTTCTAAGTATTTATATACTCATTTTTTTCTAAAGCAAAGATAAACACTAGTATTCTAATTCTTATAGGCACTTACCTATCAAGAAACCAGGTTTTCTTATGAAGAAAACTGTAGGGTGATAATAAATAGATTGAAAAATATGAAAAATTTCAGTACTGAGATGTGTGCTCTATAAAACATGAAGACACAATTTCTTGAACAGGAGAACAGTTGATCTAACTGAGAATAATCTTTTAGGTACAAACTCAGTATAGTCAGATAGTTTGTTTTTGTCTACTGAGGAAGCAAGTTAATTTCAGTGGAGTACAATCTTTGGGGAAGGGAAATGCTGAGTGAAATTGTAAATACTTATACTTCATCACCAATTATCATTCAGGATACCATCCACAAAAAAATCTCTACAAGATGGCATTTTCTACACCTACTAAAAGATAGTGTCCTAACAAGCATGTAAAATATATCTGTGTCTTTCGCTTCCTTGTCTGCAAAATGGGAAAAACAATTGTACCTACAGTTGTACTTACTGAGTTGTAGGAATTAGAAGAGTTAGTATGTGAAAATCACATAGAATGGTATTGGTATATAGTAAATGCTACATGAGTTTGCTATTAGTATTAAAGCGAATCCCAAAATAGGGTTAATAACATCCATTCTTTGGATGGATTTAGTGTGTGGTTGTCAAACGGTGATTTATTCTTCCTGGTGAGGTTGAGGAATGGTGGTTTAAAATTAAATTTCTGCCTCCCAGTGTTTTTGTTGGCAATGATAAGGTCATTTCACTTTTATCCACTGTGTGTCTAAGCAGGATTGTTGGAAAAGGTTTGAGGGACAGAGTTACATTTACTGAGTCACTAGGAATTAACTCTCATTATTAGGCCCTCCGTTTCCTCTACTTATTTGTAAAGCCTCTATTATCCTTGTTGGTTATAAGTTTTTTGCCTTTATGTTTCAAGGCTAAAATTCCCTGCTAAACCTACTAAAGAGAAAGAGGTCATTGCTTCTAGAAGTGTGCTATACTCTTAAGCTCCTAGGCTATAGGGAAGCTGCTGTTGCAGTAGATGTTGGTGATTGTTGGACAGCAATCTCTTAACAGAAGCAAAATTATAGTAAGGAAACTACAAAAGGACATGGAATAAAATGTCACATTTCATAATATGCTATCTCTATTCTGTACAAAGTGTCTAAGTTCTGGCAAAGACCTTTAGGATGGTTGAGGAAAGCCCTGTGGTTAGAGAACTGGGGCCAAGGCTTAGCTCTGCCTCTTACTGGTTATATCACCTTTAAGGAACTTCACAGCCATGAGGACTCGTACTTGACAGGTGTCCACCTAAGCATCTGTAACAAACAGTACCCCAAAGATGTTGGCTTACACAAAGTAGTTTTTCTTTAAAAACAAATTTTTTTAATGTTTATTTTTGAGACAGAGAAAGACAGAGCATGAGCAGGGGAGGGGCAGAGAGAGAGGGAGACCCAGAATCTGAAGCAGGCTCCAGGCTTTGAGCTGTCAGCACAGAGCCTGATGCGGGGCTTGAACTCATCAACTGATGAGATCATGACCTGAGCCGAAGTCAGATGCTCAACCGACTGAGCCATCCAGGCACCCCACAAAGTAGTTTTTATTTCCTTCTCTGCAGAAGCCCAGAGATAGGAAGTCCACATCTGGGTTTAAGGCATTAGTTTTTGTTGTAGCCATCCCATAGCCAGCAGGAAGGAAGCAAAGGGCCAGGAGCATTCACTTAGTCTGTTGAAGGGCAAAACCACATTCCATTGGCTGGAACCAGTGGTCTCATGCTAGATATGGTGGAAGTCTGTAGCTAAGAAGCCATGTGACCAGGTAAAACAGTATTACTGTGAAAGCGGAGGATGGATATTGAAGGATAACTAGTGATATACCTTATCTGCTCCACCTGCCTCACAGTATTTTGAAGATAAAATCATAACCCAATAGACAATGCATAAGACTGATTTTAATCACATTTTTGTAGTGTTACCAATATGCTGTGTGAGCAATCCACTCAGCCTGATTGTTGTAGGTAGGAAGGCATGAGCTCAAACAAGGAGGTTGGGCTAAGGGGATCTGTATTTCCTCTGCATAATTGTATAAAGGGTATGGGGGGGGGGTGGGAAAATTTTATTGATTAGGTTGGCTTTGGTAAGGTGGATTTTGTTTCTTCTTGGGAGCATGCATATATGTGTTTCTTAAAGGTGACCCAGAGATAAGCAGGAGTAGAGATAGAGAATACAGAGGTTGAGCTTCACCTTATACTTACACAGTCACTGTGTAGTAAACAAGATATGGAGACCTGGAGCCTGGCCCAAACTGTCTTCATGTCCCCTGCTCCACAGTGTGATATTCTTAGAGTGCTGCTGTGGGTTATTTATCATATGAATCGTCCTGATGTGCATGCATATAGGTCTGTGTGCATGTGCACGCACATGCATGTGTGCATGTGTGTGTTGAGGAGCAATGTGGGTGTGGGTTGGGACAAATTCTACAGTAAATATAATTCGTCTATGGAGAGGGGGTCCTTATTCATACAGTGAAGGATCATGGGGGGAGATCTCTCTGAAGACCTCAAGAAACAGAAACAAAACTAGGAACTGGAGTTTGTCCACGAGGAACTTCTATCATGAATTTAAAATCCTCTTTCCTTGAACTCTGGAAACAATTGTGTTCAGCACCCAGTTGTAGATATATTCCCTCTAATTATCCCCCACTCTTCATTATAGTCTGTTCACATATTAGCCTTGTGTTAATAGTGACATAGGGAGTTAAGGAGTGATGTGGCACTGAGAAGCTTGGTTCTCTGTGATCCCATCCTTTGAGGCTAGCATCACCAATGACTGCATTGTTGCAAAGGAAAAAAGTAGTCCTCCAGTTCCAGGATTAGCAGAAAAGTAATCAAAGACCAAGGCAGAGGGCTTTGGACTCAAGTAGAGTGGAGACACAGGTCACAGCCACATGGCTCCTAGAAAGGAAATGAGACAACCCAGATATGGAAAGATAAATGCCTATTTTTCTAACACAAAATGGGTGCATATATCATATATAGGTTGGAAGGGGAAGTGTAAATGTTAAAAGAAAGGGTCAAACCAGCTTACTAGAGGGCAAAGATACTTCCAGGGAACAGGCATCTGGGTTATAAACATAGTTAGGCAAGACATCATGGCAAGTCTAGGGTGGCTAAGTGAGTACACTGTCGGTTTTCTGATCCTGGAGTCCAGGCTGCATTGAAGGAATGATGTGTTCGAGGAAGCAGACCTATGATTTAGGAAGAAAACAAGCACCCGTAGTAGTCCCCGTGGGCAGAGAGCAGGTAGTACAGGAGTGCCTGAGAAGTGGGCAGTCAGGAGGTAATTGTCAGTGAGGGAGCAGAGATCACATTGTGAAATCTAACTTTCTACTGACGCAAGTCATGTGTAACATTTTAGAGTAATGTACCTTCAAATCCTTGTGGTTTCAAAAGTGAATGGAGATATTTTTTTGGTTGAAATTTTTCCTTTTTGCCTGTAAATTGACATTCCTTGATTATGGAGAAGAGAGAAAACTTTTCTGACAATACTTAGATCTCCTCTGGCTTTATGGGTGATAAATATCACACTTAAGTATATTCTTTATGTTCTCTGTAAGAGGACATCCTTGACTCATTCCATCCAACAAGTGTTTCCCAAACTTCCCTGATAAAAAGAATCACCTAGGTTCATCCCAAGCTGATTGAATCAGAATCTGCAAAAAAAGGGAATCTAAGAATCTGCATTAAAAAAAATTAAGTTTATTTATTTTGAGAGAGAGAGAGAGAGAGAGGGAGAGAGAAAGGGAGGGAGGAAGCGCATAAGCGGTGAAGGGGCAGAGAGAAAGAGACAGAATCCAAAGCAGGCTCTGCACTGTCAGGGGGGAACCTGATGCAGGGCTCGAACTCACAGACTGTGAGATCATGACTTGAGCCAAAACCAAGAGTCAGATGCTCAACCAACTGAGCCACCCAGGCACCCCCAAGAATCTTCATTTTTAACAAGGGTTCCTGTTAACAATTTTGACTAGGCACATTTGGGAAATAGGATATTCTCTCAGTGTTGGCAGCACACTTAGAATGTTGGGGTGGTTCTGTGTGCAGTCAGTGGCTGTAAGTGGGTGGGATGTGGGAGGAGACTGGAAACCAGGTAGAGAAATGAACGCTAAACAGAGATGGGGAGTGTAGAAATCCAAAATGTAGCAGAACCATGTGAGCGGGTTTCCTAGTTCTTCACCTTTGTCATTTTGCTTTCTGGGTTTCTTTTCCTCATATGTAAAACAAAGGCTACACTACTTTTATAGTTCCGTTGGGAAGAGACCCTTAGGCTCATCACAGTCTCCTCTTCAACCAAAGCAGATCTGCTTGGATTTGCTCTACTCACTGGGCTTCCATACTACATTTCATTTAAATAAAGTGTTGAGTACTGTCTTTTCAAAGTTTGAAAACTGCCACACTAAATGATTTCTGAGGCCCTTACAACTGTAGGAGAGTAAGCATTTGTGTAGAAGCAATGCCAACAACACAGATCATTAGCACAGTAAAGAGTACCAGGGGCTTAGGATGCAGACCACATTTTGAGGCCTAGTTGTTTTTTTGTTGTTTTAATACTGACTCCTGCTGTTCAAGCCTCCTGGCTTCTTTGTTGTGGGCTGACATTTAACTGGAGAGGAAATAATTGTGGTGTCTTTGTGAATGTAGCAATTCAACTCAAAGACAAAAGTCTACCCCAAAGATTGTTTATCAATGGGTAAACAAAATAGTAACTGGTTAATTGTCTGAATTTCCCCCCTTTGCACTAGTTATTTTAGAAGCAAGTGGTTATAACCCAATGTAAGCTGGGTTGAGTGACCTGGCATAGGATTGCTGTGCTTTTCCAAAACAGATGTAGCCAGCAGCAAGCCAGGTGCCTTGTGGGAGAGCTTGTCCAGAGTTTAGAGATTCCACTTCCCCTATCTGGGCATTACATGCTAGTACATCTTCAGAAACAGGTGTCTGTTTACAAATTAATATAACTTTTGCCTTCCTACTCACGCTTCAACCCAGGGGAGAAGACTGCTAGTTATATGTGGCAAAATTTGGATTCAAGTCCAGCTCTGTGCTTACTGTGTACCTCGGACAAGATCACCTATCTTATCTACAGTGGGGGATAATAATATCTAATTCACAGCACTATGAGGATTAAATAACATAATGCATGTGAAAGCATTTTGTAACTAGCACAAAGTCTTAGAAATATAAAGGTGCATTTATCTTAATAAATAATGGCATCACGTTCAAGTAAACAGCATTGGGGAAGAAAACACTATTATGTTCACAAACTAGACAAATGATTTTATGTATAATCAGATGCCATGTGTTAATTAACACATCCATTCATTTGTTCATTCAGTCACTAGTTCCTGCCTGTACAGCACCAATCCCTGTGAGAGATAAGAAATAAACGAAGAGGGCATGGTCAGGTAAAAAATACATTTAGGGTTTGATGATCACAGTTCAATGTCCTTTGAACCAGTACTGTGTTCCTCCCTGTGGGAACGTACACTGTTAACACCCTATGTCTCCAGTGGAGGGGCTCAGCGTCACGGAAGCAGATTGTGGCTCAGTATGTCTGAAAAATCCAGAGGGCATCTGGAACTGACCCCCAACTTGGCAAGTGGATGTTGACTGACCCAGATTTTAACTTAAGAGATTTTCATTTTTAAGGCCACTTTCCAAAATGTTCATTGCTCTTCCCATTCCCCATGTAACCACACTCAGGAGTATCTTGCCTGGATGCTCAAGAATCTCTCAAGTGCCCTGAGAAATTGCACAGTATCCCTTCAGGACTGAGCCCTTTCATAGCAGAATGACTTGACCCATAGACCAGTAGAATGATGGTCCTCAGAGCCCTTATCCCCTAAAATTAAAGGAAAAATGACCTTTTAAGTAAAAGAATAAAGCTGGTGTGCTTCCATTGAATATGTCCTTTTAAATAGTAGTAGAAAACACGAGTGATTTGGCATGTACGTGTATGGTTATGTTGAGAAAAGACACAAGATGAAATAGCTTTAGGTATCAGACATAGATGGATCTGAGCTGCCTGTTGGAGTTAACTGGGCTACCGTGCCCTTTGGTTTTCCTGTGTCACCTTATATCATGATGCACCCAGGCATTAGTCTCCCACATACTGATCCTGTAGCTCAGTGCTTTTATTTACACATGGCTAATCCCAAACTTGCTTTTCTTGCTTTCAATACATGTCAATAAAAACAAATGTAAGCTTGGTCTTAGAATCCCTCGTAGGAAGGCTGAAATTGGATAGTAACAACTAGAGTTGTCTGGTCTGAGTGTAACCCTTTTCTTTTTGATGTCTTGCTTCTCTCAGAAAATGGTGACAGTGAAGATGATAGCTTTTTCCTCTGCCAAGTGTTCCTCTTCCCGCCCCCTTTCCCTCTTTCTGAAGGGCTCTTAGGTCATACAAGAGCGTTGCACATATTTTGCAATCCGAAGAGATCAAGCAAGGACAAAGGGCGGGGTTTCCTGCTTGGAGAACCCTCCAGTGCCAGCAGCCTTCCCCCTGAGCCTCCATAAGACACTCCTTGAGGCCTCCTGACATTTTCTGTGCCATTGACTTTGATTAGGTCCAGTGACTCCTACTGGGGGAGGTCCTTCATATGTGTTTTTCCTCTGTGTGTTAGAAAGACTATCAGGCAGCACGTGGTGTTGAAGTGGGTGCCTTGTGGTCTGTTACTAAATTATTCCTCAGGAAAAAGCCATTTCCTTTTCCATAGACTCGTGAGGCAAAGTCCTCTTGCTCTGGACAGGTGTTACCCATACCTGTGGTGATGCCTGTGCCTTTGTTCTATGGTGTTCTGTAATCTCCCTTTGTTTATCTAGCTGTGTGTTTATAGCTCTTAGAGACTAAATGTATATGTCATTTGCTGTTTGTTCTTTAACACTGTATTAGTATAACATGGGTACTGCTCTCTTTTAAATAATATATATTTTTAATAGGCTAGATAATAGTCTTACAGTTGCATAAAGGTTATATGAAAAGCTTTTGGAACTTGTTTAGGGATCATGCATTTCTTATGACTAACCATGGTCACAAATTACAAATCTTGTAATAATTCTAAGACTAAGGTTATCCTGAACAAACTGTGATTACCACCTCCCTTGTGTCATAATAATAATGACAGCTAACATTGGCTCAACGCATAGCGGTTTGGAAAGTATTTTCCTGTAAATTATCCATTATGTTCCTCACACCATTATCAATGTCATTTTATGGATAGAAACCCCGAGGCTTGGAGAGGATAAGACATTTGCCCAGGATCACTCAAGGGGTACATGAGGAGCCAGGATGCGAGGCCAGGCTTCTGACTGTAGAGCCATGGGGCTGCCCAACCCATGCAAGTTTCCAACACTTCTCCAAGAGACACAGGAGCCAGTCAAGACTGTGTGGTGATAAACTTACCAGAGTAGGCATCAAGGGATTGTGATTTGGTTGTAATTTTGCTGCCTGTAATTGTGTGATCCTGAGAATTTCTTAACTCATCTAGGCCTCAGGTTCCTCATTTCTAATAGGAAGAGCTTGATCAGACCAGTGCTTGTCAGTGGGATGGCTTCATGTTGGCATTTCAGAGGTTCTGCAAATGCCTGACTGATGGCATAGAGGCAAAGGTTGACCTGTGACCATTCTCAACTCCCATTTTCAAATTTCTGAGTTCATGTGAAAAGCATCTTTGTTCAACTGTGATAAGTGTGAACTTAAAATGTATTGTCAGAGAAACCAGACTTCTATACAAAACCAACAAAGAGAGGTTGAACACTAGTTCTGCAAGCTTTATCCCTCACCTGATTTGGAATACAAAACAATTAAAGTTGAGGAGACCAAGGATGGATGGGAGTTGGAAGATTTTGTTTTTCGAGAGAGTTGTCCGTATGCTGTTAGTATTCTTTACCCACAGAGGGGGTTAAAGTGGGTGCTTTTTCCTCACCCCGTGATCAGTGAGCAGAGTTTTAGGGAGATCACTTAGATTACTTGATTTGTACTTCCTGCAGTTTGAGGAGACCCCCTGGATCTCTATCTGACTCTACCCTCAGAGACCTAGCACCAGTGGCTGGCTGAAGCACTCCAGGTAGAGTGGAGGGTGCGGTTTAGGACGTGGCTGCACTCCTTGAATGAAACATGAGAGGTGCACACTTCTTGTGGACCAGATGAAGGTAAGAAAGAAAGAGCTAGCTTGGGGTTGCCTTAGATTCTACACGAGAAAGCTACCTAGGATAGCAAGGCAACCTCAGTAGAAGATCCTGGAGGTAGGGATTGACGGAAGACTCATTAGTTGCCAGTCTAAAGACATTGACTTGGGACACCCTAGTGGCTCAGTCAGTTGACAATCCAACTTCAGCTCAGGTCATGATCTCAGGGTTCATGACTTCGAGCCCTGTGTCAAGCTTTGGGCTGACAGCTCGAGTGTGGAGCTGCTTTGGATTCTGTGTCCACCTCTCTCTCTGCCCCTCCCCTGTTTGTGCTCTGTCTCTCTCAAAAATAAGTAAACATTAAGAAATAAATTAAAGACATTGATTTTGGGCACTTGGGTGGCTCCGTCAGTTAAGTGTCCCACTCTTGATTTCGACTCAGGTCATGATTTCACGGTTCGAGTCGTGCATTGGGCTCTTCGCTGATGGGATGAAGCCTGCTTGGGATTCTCTCTCTCCCTCTTTCTCTATCCCTTCCCTCCCCCAAATAAATAAATAAATAAATAAATAAATAAATAAATAAAGGCATTAGGGACACCTGTGTGGCCCAATCGGGTAAGCATTCTACTTTGGCTCAGGTCATGATCTTGAGGTTTGTGAGTTCAAGCCCCAACATTGTGCTCTGTGCTGACAGCTCAGAGCCTGGAGCCTGCTTCAGATTCTGTGTCTCCCTCACTCTCTGCCCCTACCCAACTCTCGCTCTGTCTCTGTCTGTCAACAATAAATAAACATTAAAAAATTAAAAAAAAAAAAAAAGACTTTGACTTACCTTTGTAATGGTAACAGCAAATGGAAGTTCATAAAAGAGTCTCCCAAGAACATATGACAATACCCCAGGAGAGAAAGAGGCAACTTTACATATTTACTGGGCCCATCAGGGTACCCGTTGAGTAAAACTTTTCTTGACCCTTGGCCTCTCCCCTTTCTCTTGACCCTTTAATCCTGGAAGTGTCAGAAACTTCATTAATTAGCTGGGGGCAAAACAGATAGAAGAAGGTGGGCAGATTGGAAGCTAAAGAATTAGCCTACCCTTGGGACGCCTGGGTGGCTCAGTCAGTTGAGCCTCTGACTTTGGCTTAGGTCATGATCTCGTGGTCTGTGGGTACAAGCCCCACGATGGGCTGTATGCTGACAGCTCAGAGCCTGGAGCCTGCTTCCAATCCTGTGTCTCCTTCTGTCTCTCTCTGCCCCTCCCCACTCTCACTTTGTTTCACTCTGTCTCTCAAAAATAAATAAATGTAAAAAAAATTAAAAAAAAAAAAAAAAGAATTAGCCTACCCAAATTTCCTCCCCTACTACTGGAGCCCAGCCTAAAGTGGGAGGGAAAAGCACAAACTTTGAAAGGAACTCAGAATTTTGGTTACACTAGACTCATCAGACTAATTACTGACCTGACGTTGTTTGGAGGAATACAGTGAGCAGAAGACTTTCTTTTTTTCTTGGTTAACTCTGGGAAGGATCAGAAAAGCCTCGCTCTATATTGTATCCAAAGGAAAAGGAACACGGGCATGGCATGCAGGGGCAGTGGGGAGAAAGGAATAAAGTTATGTTTCTGTTACCTTTCATGGGCCCTGAATATCAAACATAATGGTTAAATTTATACTCTAAAAATAATACTATTTTTTTTCATGTTTCCAATAAACTGATTTGAAAAAGAGTTCTTCAATTTCAAAAGCTTGAGAATTGCTAAAGCTCAGTGATGTTGAAAGCCACCTCCAACACTGGCATCAATACCAGTTAGTACAGACTGGAAAAAAAGTGGCAGAATGTTCTTTTTTTTCCCCCCTTCCCCATTGTGCTCATAACCATTTAGACCTTTTGGCATGAAATTAAAGGAACTGTAAATGTTTCTTTCTTCATGAAGAGAGAATATAATGTTGATCCCAGTCCTTCCCCTCCCCCACACCCCCACACCCCCATAAACACACAGACAATAGTAAACCCTACCTTTGGATTAAGGGGAGAGTGGAAGAGGAAATAAGGAAAATGAGTGGAAGGAGTAACAAAAATGAGGTTAAGGAACAGGAAAGGAAAGAGTAAGTGGAGGGAAAGGTTACTGTGGGCACAGAGCAGCCTTCTTGACCATAAGGGAAGGGAGCAAGAGAGAGCCTCCTGAGGAAGGACCACCCTGCCTCATTGAGTACAGGCTCCCACAGCTCCACTTCCCCAGTTCTGCCCCTCCCACTCCCTGGGGCATGTGGGGACAGCTGTTTGAACAAGACTGCCCGCAATTACAAACATGTCCCCTGGCCTCATACAATTACATTGGTACTCATCTACCACCGTTTCAATGCCTTTCCTCTTCTCACTTCCTCCTTGGGGTCTTATCAGTGTCTGTCCCCCAGGGCTCGTTCCTCATCTGACAGGATAGAGTGATCCAGGATCACCTACAGCCACAGGATATAATGCAGTGCATCTTCTTACAGTATTGGTTCTATTGCTGCTAAGCAGTTCAGGACAGTTTTATGTGAAAGCAAACCTGGGTATATGATGGTGTAGGGTGTATAATTTGTATGAATGCCAAATCCAACAGAAGACTTGATTTAAATGTTGGACTTTCAGCTGCTTCAGGCTTAGTTCACTCAGATCCCCAGGGTTCCTAGTTCACCCTGCTCTCTTATTAGAGGTATTTTCCTGGAAGTGCTTCAGGAAATTTGGCCTAATTTGTTTCTCTTCTCAGGAGCATCTGTATTGGGAATAGCAAAAAGTATTCAAGAACCAAAGAAATGGCATTTTAATGGCACTTTAATGGTCTGACCCCTCCCCCCCCGATTTCATCAGACGAATGCCTATGGTATCTTCAAGAGGCTATCAGAATTTTTGAACAACATGACTTAGTTGCCAGACTGAATTGACATAATTTTAGCCCAAAGCAAAGAAATCAGATGTTATAATTAACTTGTATAAATAAATATATGGTACATGTAAAATTGCATTTAGAAGTCTGGAAATATTTAAAATAGCACCAGGGTGTCTTGCTAACTTCATAGATCCCTAAGCATCCAGGTATTACAGACTGAGATGTATAATAGACCATTTTACAGATGCTATTATTGTGTTTAAATGACATACATTGCTTTTGTATTCAAAGTTCTATTAATCTAAAGACGACTTTACGTTAGGTAACACTCAAGATCACACCGAGTGATAATATATTATAAAAACTATGAGAAAGTTAGAAAATCATGAAGCCTGACCAACTGTCTACTCTATAAGCAGAAAATTTAACCCCCAGTTAATTGACTATAAGGACTTCAGAAGAATCACATTCATGCATTGTGTTTTATAGATGATATAGCACTTCTACATGAATGATATCAACCAATTCTCCCAGCAGTCAGGTGTTGCTGTTTCCAGTAGACATAGTGGCACTGAAGAGTTCCACATTATATAATGTTTGGGACCTTTCAGTTGCAAATGTGAGAAACCCAAAACTACCTTATGTAAGAAAGGCAATTTATTGGACTGGGGTGTTTTTTGTTGTTGTTGTTGTTGTTGTTGTTGTTGTTGTTGTTGTTGTTTTCTTCCACAGACTTCTAGAAAGCATTGAATAATCAAGACATAGGGAGAACCAGAGGTACAGGTGTGAATACTTGAAGTCAGGGACTAGAAGTAAGTCAGGATTCTTCTCAGTCTCATGGGCCTCTCTGGATGTTGACTTCATTCTATCTCATTTCAGAGTAGCTTTCTCCACTTGGTGGAAGACATGCTTGCCAAAAGTACCTGAGTTTTGTATCTAAGTGTGGAGCTACTGGAGAGAGATTGGTTCAACTTGTACTTCATTTGAAGGCCACAAGCTGCAAAGAAGGACTATGGCTCAGCTTAAGTCTGGTGCTAGCCTGTGGATGAATGAACACTAGCCAGGGAGCTGGGCCCTAATGTATACATGTGGTGGCTCCTGTGGCAAAAAGCATGTATGGATGGGTTGTGAGAATATGCGTAGGGAGGGGACCAGTTCTTGGAAAAATTGTGCTGGGCAGAAAATCCTATAGGTTTGTACTCTGTACTAGGCATTGGTGGCCTGTCAGCAGAACCCTCAAGCCCACAGTAGCTTAAGTTATGCTCAACTCCATCAGGAGAGTGATTATACATTAATGGAAACTTCATGGGTCATTACTTTCAAGGAGGCCAGATCTTCCACATCTCACACCACAGAATGTAAGCCATGGTCTGTCTGTTCAAGCCTGGGATCAACATGGCGGGGTTTGTTCAGGATCTCCTAGTATACAGGTAAAACTGGTTAGAAAAGAGCTATGAGAAAAATAACTGATAACCTGGAGGAAGAGAGGGCATATCTCTGCCTGGACTATTTCCTTGTATGACAAGTGTCAGTGAGACAAGGAGGAGAGTTTTGGCTGGACTTGAAACTCTAACTACTTAGCCTTTCTAGGAGGATCTGTCTACAGATGTTTCAACCTTTCTTCCAGGAGGGAGAGGTAGAGAAAAAGCTGGGGGAAAAGACCCATAATTCTAGGAATTAAAAAAAGGAACTGTTTGGGTGATAATTATTTGATTCCCAGGCAGGGGACAGGTGTGGCCAGGCCTAGACAACTGTGAAGGAGTGTACAATGCTAGAACCAGAGATCTGTTCTTTGGGAACTTAGCAACTTGTGCTGTTGTAGTTTTCTGTGATCATTTCCTTTTATTTCTCTTAATATGTTCAGGGCACCTGGATGGCTCAGTGGATTAAGTGCCGACTTCGACTCAGGTCATGATCTCACAGTTCATGAGTTTGAGCCCCACATCTGGCTCTCTGCTGTTAGCACAGAGCCTGTTTCAAATTCTCTGTCCCCTTCTCTCTGCCCCTCCTCCATTCTCTCTCTCTCTCAAAATAAATAAACATTAAAAATTTTTTTTTTTTTCTCTAAAGCAAGGGCATATTTCAGCTGTGCTGGAAGAAACTTCCAGTGCACCCTGCATGCCCGCAAACCCTCTGACTTTCTGTGTCCATACGTTATGGGAGGAGCCCAATATCCATGGGGTTAGTTTCAAGATGGCTCTGGAATAAAAGTGAGAAAATTCTGGGGCTCCTGGGTGGCTCAGTTGGTTGAGCGTCTGACTTCGGCTCAGGTCATGATCTCACAGCTCGTGAGTTAGAGCCCCACGTTGGGCTCTGTGCTGACAGCTCAGAGCTCAGAGCCTGGAGCCTGCTTCGGATTCTGTGCCTCCCTCTCTCTCTGCCCCTAACCCACTCACATTCTGCCTCTGTCTCTGTCAAAAATAAAAATAAACATTAAAAAAAAATTAAAAAAAAAAAAACAGAAAATTCCAAGGACCAAGAGAAATTCCTCCCTTTTGTGGTTGGTAATGATGATACCGAGAAGAAGCTATACTAGGTCTTTAGAAACTGTGATGGTTAATTTTATGTGTCAACTTGGCTGGGCCACGGTGCCCAGAGAGTTGGTAATACATCATTCTGGATGTTTCTGTGAAGGTGTTTTTGGATGAGATTAACATTTAAATTGGTGGGCTTTACGTAAAGCAGATTACCCTCTCTACCCTGGGTGAGCCTCATCCAATTGTTTGAAAGCCTGACTAGAACAAAGACTGGCCTCCCCTGAGCTAGAAGAAATTGTACTAGCAGACTGCCTTTGGACTCTTTCCTGGGTCTTTGGCCAGCCCTACAAATTTTGGGTTTACCAAGCTTCCACAACTGCATGAGCTAATTCCTTAAAATAAATCTCTTTCTCCATCTATATATACACGCACATACATACGTCCTGTTGAATCTGTTTCTGTGGAGACCCCTAATTAATACAGAAGCTATTCCTACAGCTAAATTTTACACAGAGATTGCCCACTCAGAGCTCTTAAATCATGAAAGCTGTTGCTGTACAGAGCCCCATCCTCGCAGAGCATAACAAGAGGGAAGTTAATTTCACAAATATCAATCACTGTTCATTATTTGTTGAGGGGCCTCTTTCTGCCAGGTCTTAAAGCCCAGTGAGGTAGAATTTGGATGTGTAAGGATGAGAGTGAAAGGGGGTTCTGGTTGATAGAGCAACTTGTGCTGGGAGCACATAGAGGTATATGGGGATGTGGGAGGGAGTGGGTGAGAAGGGTAGGTACCCAGGAAATATCAAGGGAATTATAGAAGTATTATGTTGGAAAAGGTTTATGTGGCCTTGATTGCCAGCCTAAGGAGTTAGACCTTTTCTGTACAGGCAAATAGAATCCAGTGAGGATTTTTGAATGAGGGAGTGAAGTATTTGGAGGAGAGGAAGCTGGCAATGCAATATTGAGTGACTTGGGGGGAAAAGACGGGGAATAAGGAATCCATTTGGAAAGTTATTATAATTATCTCCATATTAATTCCCTTATTCTTTTATCCACCAGACATTTATGGATCCTCTGCTAGTGCCAGGCATTGTACAGCTTAAAGAGAAATAAAATGGTGCCTGTGTCCCTGAAGAGTCCACCATTCTGTGGAGAGATGTAGATGGTGGAAGAAATGTAAGCAAATGCTTGTGGAAGTATTTCCCAGTCTTTAGTATTTATGCCTAGGGGCTGGCCCACATCCGTTTCGACACAGAACTGAGAGGTCAAAGTTTTTTCAGAGTGCCTAATAGAGTGGTACAAAGTACTTTCATACCTTGCTCATCCACTGTCTCATAGTAACAGAAAACAAAAGTCTGAGTTGAAGGAGGAGAAATAATTCTGGCAATTATGAACCTGATATAAATATATCTTGTCAGCTCCTCAGGGAGAGAGAGTTTGCTGTCTAGGCTGACTCAGGATTAGGCCCAAAGCTGGAGAGAATGCCCTTATACCTGGTAAACTCTGTGCTTATGATTCAGAGGATGGACTCTGTGAACATAAAAGATTGGACTTGGACCTGTAGCCAGAAAACAGTATTTTCTTATCTTTAATCTCCACGAAGCACGTGTTTATTCTTCTCTCACAAAAGCCAAGCCTGAGGTACACTGCCTATTTTATTAAGGATTTATTCCTCTTTGGACAGCTGTGCGCCCTGTAAGTGCCCTCCTCCAAGGGAGACAGGCAGAGGAGGAATGCGCACCCTCTGAGACCTGGCCTGTATAGCATTTCTGTGGCCCAGTGATATAAGCAGAGCTACACCCTGGAGTGCCATGGTTCAGTGAAGGGCCAGGAGGAGGGTTCATTTTGCTCACTCATTCGCCCGGAAAGACTCAGCACTGTCTCACAAACCTTATTGCACATTACAGCTTGGTAAGTGATATATTCTAAGGCCTCATAAAAATTAGTCCAGACACGTGCTACAGAGCTGATACTATGAAATGAAAGAATGAGTAGAGGCCCCCTTTTGATGTGAGTCCAGACTGGGCTAAGGTGTGCCTAGGAGGAAAGAGGCTCTTCTACTACTTTCCCTTGTTGCAATTGCCACGTTCAACTCACCTGGAAGGGCACTCATACTCCCACCATCACTCCTGTGCTGGGGGTCATGATGCGGGAAGAGCTGTCTTTCTAGAGGTTTCTAGAGAGTCCCCCAGTTTGCTCCTTCTTCCAGCTCCTCCTTTCAATTAAATGAAATAATTATCTTGAAAATTGTAATAGACTTACTGAGGACCCAAGATGTGCCAATTTGTCGACGCATGCTGTGTGTTTAATTCTCCCCATCACATACCATGCTCAGTAGTATTATCACCTGATAATCAGGAAGAAGGACTTGCCAACGGCACACAACTAGAAAATGAGAGAGTCTGCATACAGACCTAGATCTACCTACTGTCACTGTCCACACTTACTCAAATTCTACTTGATTTAAGGCAATATCTGGGTCATTTTTATTTATTTACTGTGGAGATAAAATGCAGGTCCTACAGTTATACATGTTTTAAGAGGAAGGAGGTAAGAGGTCTAATTTTCTTCCTTCTGAGGATTCTCTGGCTTTTTGCATTGAGATAGAGTGCAGGGAGAGGTACATGAGAAAATTTTGAGTCTTCCTTTTGGAGCACTATGTCAATTTTTTTTTACAAGTGTATTTACTTATTTTGTGTGAGAGAGAAAGAAAGAGTTAGTGGGGGAGGAGCAGAGAGAGAGAGAGAGAGAGAGAAAGAGAAAGAGAAAAAATCCTAAGCAGGCTCAGCACTGTCGGTGCAGAACCTGATAAGGGGCTCAAGTTCACAAAGTGTGAGATCATGACCTGAGCCAAAGTCAGATGCTTAACCAACTGAGCCACCCAGGTGCCCCTGTGTCAAATTTTGAATAGCAAGACAATGGCCAGGGAGCGACTTGATATTTTTAGATACTGAAAGTTTATTTTAAGAAGAATTATGGTTAAGATCTTTGCATATAGTTTCTAACATTTTCTTTTAAAGAGAAACTGTTTTTATTGTTTTAAAAATAATTCAAACTATGTAGGAAAGCAAAAATGAAAAGTAAAAGTGAATCACCCAAATCCATTGCAGAAATTGCCACTGTTAGCACTGTTAGCACTGGATGGACGTACACCTTTCTATGCACGCACTCAAATGGCTAGACTTTATATAAAGATGGTGTCGTGATATAGGTATTATTTCTCAATGAAAAATTTGAATTTAATAGGTGAAAAATCAAGTAAAATACAACTAGAGGAATTGTTGAACTTCAAGTAAATATTTCTTCTTCACTAGGGATATTTCCTAAATATCCCTCTAAGATTATAAAAGAAGTTGTAAAGAATATTGAAAAGTCCTCCCCACCCCCCAATTTTAGATGGTATAAAATGAGAAAATTAACAGTGTCTCTGTTCCATCTCCCCTGTGTCCATCTCTCAAATGCTATTATATTATTAATTTCAAATTATCCAGATTTATAATGTTTATATTCTATAATTATAATTCTATTGTTTTCGTATGACTTTGTGTAAATGAAAGTGTTATTCCCCACCAGTCTTTGTACTATAGTTTCTTTGATCTTTACTTTGATTCATCTCTTATTTGTTTGGATTTCATTGTCAGATATTTTTTTTTCAAAAGGAGCACGTTAGCACCATATTCCCTGGTTCTTTTATGTTTGAAAAAAATCTGTTGTTTTTATACTAGAAAGGTATCATGACTGAATCAATGCTCCTGAGTCCGTTTCTTTTCACTAGAAATTTGTGGCTTTTTCTCTAGTTTTCTGCTATTGCATGTTATTGTGTAGACATATGAGATGAGGCCAATCTGATATTTTTCATCTTTGTAGGTATGTTAGTCAGAGTTTTTCAGAGAAACAGAACCAAGAGTGTGTGTGTATGTGTGTATATCCATCATCCTACATGCAGGATATTTACAAAGAGATTTATTATAAGGAATTAGCTGATGTAATTATGGAGTCTGAGAAATTCCCAGATCTGTAGTCAGCTAGCTGGAGACCCACAAGAGCAGATGTGTAGGTTCTAGTCTGAGACTGAAGACCTGAGAAGTAGGGGAGCTGATGGTGTGGTCGAGTCTGAAAGCCAGTGGCCTCGAGGTCCAAGAAGAACCAAGGCTTCAGTTGAAGTCCGCATGCTGGAAAAGATGAATGTTTCTGCTCAGTGGTCAGGCAGGAGAAGTTCCCTCTTACTCAGCCTTTTTATTCTATTCAGGCCTTCAATTGATTGGATGAGACACACTGACAAGGCAATCTACAGATTCAACTGTTAATCTCATCCAGGAACACCCTCACAGACACAACCAGAGTAATGTTTAGCCAAATGTCTAGACACACCATGGTCCAATCAAGTTGATACATAAAATTAACCATCATAGTGGTGATATGCTTTCCTAGACATCTAAGTCATTCTTTGTTTGTCCTTGATGTTCAATAGCTAACCTAGGTAATGTCTATATTGAGCCTTCTGTTTCAAATTTTCTCGGAATTGATTTGCATATCCAGTTTTTTTTCCTTCACTTGGGGTGTGGGTATTGGGGATTTTTTTTGCTACTTGATCTTTCATCACACCTTCTGCTTCATTTGTAGTTTCTGTAGCATGGAGATACCAATTACCATTATTTGAGATTGTAACATTTTTCCTCTACATTAGCATTATTCTAATTGAATTTGTGGTTTGTCTTTTATAATTTCATATTCAATGGTGTCTAGTCTTCCTTGCCATCTCTAGTTTATGAATTAGTCCTATGATGATAATGTTTGGTCAAATCTGCCTTTTACTCTCATTCTACTGTCTTATCATCTTTGTGCTCATACTTAATAAACTATTGAGTTCATATTCTCCTTAATTTATGCTATGGCATGAAGCAAATGTTAATGCTTTCTTTCTAGGTTTCTTTGTCCTTTCTCCCTCCCTCCCATTCTTCCTTCTTCCCCTGTATTATGTTTTCAGAGTTTTCATGGCGTTTAATTTCTTCCTGTTCTTGCTTGGTCAGTTCTATCCCATCCTGCCTCTGTTATGGTGTGGAAGACTTCTTAACTTGATTCCCACTGAATCCAATGTGATTTCTTCTCTGAGGAAGGATTTGAAGCTGGGTACTTTTTCTTTTATTTACTTTATGAAGCTAATCTAACTTTGAAGGTCTGATCTGAGGGTTAATAACTGAGTCAGACCAGCTCTCTCTTGTTTCTCTCAGAATCTTCTCTTTCTTTCCCTAGCCATTAAATTTTGAAAAATGGCATCAGGTTACACCCCTTTCTCTGCTTGGTTCCATAACAGTGTTCTTAAATCTATATTTTGTTCAAATTTTATGTGGTAGAAGAAAGAAATTCTTTCTTTTGTTTCCTTTCACATATTTTTAGAAGTCTTAACCCAGAAGTTGGAATGATAGGAGAAGGAACTAAATGAATAAGTGGGCCTGCATTTAAGTCCAAACATTTTTTTCTTTTCTTTTTTTTTTTTTCATTTAGGGAGCATCATCTCATTATGGCACAGGAGATTGTATTGTGCAGGGAAAGAGAGCCAAACTGAGCATCAGATAACCATCAACTCTAGCCCTGGTTCAAGCATAGACAGCTGGAACTGGGGAAAGCACCTCACTTCTTTGACCCTCATTTTTGTCAGCTGTAAAATGGACTGTTAGTGTCAACCATGACTAGTTCATAGAATCATAGCTGTTGTGAGGCTCAAATGAGGTAATTAAATGAAAGGGTCTTGTAAATAGCAAAGTGGCATTTCGTATAAGACATTGCCATTATTTTGTTGTTAGCATTATTGTTATTGAAACTTTATTTGTAGAGATCATTGTAAAGATGGTTAGACCAAGGGTGCCTGGGTGGCTCAGTCAGTTAAGTGTCGATATCAGCTCAGGTCAAGATCTTGCAGTTCGTGGGCTCTGTGTTGACAGCTCAGAGCCTGGAGCCTGCTTTGGAGTCTGTGTCTCCCTCTCTCTCTGCCCCTCCTCTGTTTGAGCTCTCTCTCTCTCTCTCTCTCAAAAATAAATAAACATTAAAAAAAAAAAAAAAAAAGATGGTTAGACCAGAGTTCTTTGGAATGGGATTTAACAGGGTCAGGGAACTGACATTCTGATTAAGCCAGGGAGTGTTTCCAAGCATTCACATTTCCCCTATTCCTCATCTGATAGAGAGAGAGGGAATGTGCAGCCTTTGAAGGATGTTTTGAGCTTATTCTGTATTCCATCTCTCCTCTCCACTGAGAGGTAAGAGGTTTGGACATTCACCCACCTGAAGATAGGTGACTTAAGTTTCTCTTATAGCTCCATGTTTTCATGAATATTGATAGGATGTCCAAGTAATCCTTGTATTAAAGAGTTAATAGCTTTAATCATACTTTAATGCTTTTTATGGTACCTTATGGATTTCAAGAGATTTGCACTCTCTTAAATTTTGAATTATATTCTCTTCAAAACAGAGGCACCTGGGTGGCTCAGTCAGTTAACTGTCTGACTTTGGCTCAGGTCATGATCTCGCAGTTTGTGAGTTTGAGCCCAGCATTGGGCTCTGTGCTGACAGCTCAGAGCCTGGAGCTACTTTGGAATCTGTGTCTCTCTCTCTGTCTGCCCCTCTCCCACTCATAGTCTGTGTCTCTCTCTGAAAAATAAACATTAAAAAAATTAAAAATAAAAAGATTCTTTTCAAAACATAGGCATGAGAAATATGTTCTTTACTGATTTGAAGGAGAAGAGCTAGGAAAGCTTCGCCCATAGAGTTGAGTACTAAACCTTGTTTCTAATAATACTAAACCCGAATCACACAAATGATTTATTCATTTAACAATTTCATTTTGAAAACTAACATTTTATTTTTTCCACTTCAATATTACTGATTCTTAAACATTTTCCCTCTTAAATATGCATATTTTAAAAAAGTAATTGATACACAGGACTAAGTTTCATACCCTCACACATGCTGGAAAGCAAAATAAGCTCATTGACATCATTGATTTTGCATTCCACTTTATTCATGTTTTCAAAATAATCTTGGTTTGGGCAAAAGCAATATTGGATTGAAGAGCTTTAAAAGAAACCCTTTATGTAGTGATTACAATTTTTAATTTTGGTTTAAGAAGTTGATAATATTGCTTTTACATTTATTTAGCATACTCTGATAAAGAAATCTATGCAATGTTTCCTGCTACGTAGCCTTGGAACTCAATGACAGCCACAGAAATGAAGCAGTAAGACACCAAGCAGGGGCCTGACCATTTGTAAGTCTTGGCTTGAAATGAAATGTTGACTCCGGTCAGAACCCAAGACTGTTCTCATTCTTGGAGAATGACAGCTTCCCTGTACACAGGTGTGGCTCTGCTTCCATCCTAGACTGTACCTGTGTTCATGAAATGGTCCTTTCAGCTCAACACTTCAATGTTCACCCTAGAGACATTATTCCTACTGCTATAGTTCAGGGAACCATCCACCAAAACTTACAGCACAGTTCTGCACTACATTTGGCTGTGTTTGTTTTTAGGACTCATGTCATATTGAAATAAATCTATCACGTTATTTGGAAGTGTGTCCCTTATATAGTTTGGTTTTCTTTACTATTACTTAAAACCTGAAACAGATTGAAAATGGAACATTTGATTTCAATATGCTATGAGGAAGGTCATTGTTTCAGAATTTATTACACCATCTTTGCATCATTAGAAAGATAAAAGGGAGAAAGAGCCCTCTTCCGAAGAATGATACGTTCCCTCAGCCTTTAGCTGATTTGGCAGTACTTGCAGGGTGTGGTGTTTTTATTCATTGAAACTAATAAGTTGTTTTTATTTCAGATTCCTCCTATCTGAAGCTCATTGCCTGGGTTGTCTTCACGTATGGACCCAAAAAGGCCCATTTGGATTGAGGAAAACAAATACTAATGAGCATTAGTGGAAATACTAGATCAAATACCTAATACATGCTTTCATCTTAGGTTAAAAGAAAAGATTTAATGGTTAGGTTTGTCAAGATACACATATTATGCTTTTCTGACTTTCTTCACTCTGCTTTCACAGTTGATAGTGTGCATGTGCTTCCCGTGTTTTTTTTCTATTCTCAGCAGCATGGTGGAGTTAGATGTGAGTAAAAACACCTAGTGTTCAGTCCCAGGTCAGTAACTGTGGGTGTCAGTCTTTTTGTCTTCAGGTCTCCGTCGAGGAAAAGAGGCTTTCCGGGGTGGGAGCAGCCACGCACAGGTGCTCCCAGATCCACTCTTCTTCAGGAGCCACACGGGGCATGCGCAGGGAGGGTTCTTGGTGGCCACTCCCACTTCAACCACAGCACTCTTACTTGTGTCTGCTTATTCTCTTCCGCTTAGCCGTAAACATAAGGTTCACTATATATACACACACACGAGATTTTGCTGAGAAGAAAAATTAACAAAACTTGAAACCCACTGTTATCTGTTTTTGGTTCCCTTTTTGCTGCCTTCTTTGAATTCACTGAGTATTTTTTACGGCTTCATTTTATCTCTTTTATTGGTTTGTTGGCCGTATTCCTCTGTTATGTTATTTAAGTGGTTTCTTTATGGGTAGTGTAGTACACATAACTTATCCTCACCTACCTTCAAGTGGTGTTATCCCACTTCGCATAGAGTATGCAAACCTCCCCACAGTATATCTCCACTTCTCCCTTCCCAGCCTTCAGGCTTTGATGCCAGACATTTAAGGCCTCCATATATTTGCACTCACAGTACACTGTGTGGTTGTTTTTGCCTTAAACAATCAGTTATCTTTTAAAGACACTTTTAAAATGTGACAAAAATTTCTTTATACTTCATAGTTTCCATTTCTGGTGCTCTTCATTTCTTTGTGTAGACATTTATTTCCATATACTATCATTTTCTTTCTTATTGAACTACATCTTTTAACATTTGTGGTAGTGCATGTCTGCTGAGAATACATTTTTGAACCTTTTTTTTGAGTTTGAAAAAGTCTATTTGCCTTCATTTTTTTGAAAGGTATTTTCACTGCTGAAGTATTCTAAGTTGACAATTTTTTTTTCTTTCAGTATTTTAAAGATGACACCCCAGTATCTTCTAGATTGTGTTGTCTCTAACAAGAAATCTGCTTTTCTATATATTTTGTTTTTCGGCATGCACTGTGTCTTTTGTCACTGGCTGTTTTTAAGATTTTCTAATTACCACTGGTTTTAAGTAATTAGATTATAATGTGCCCTACTGTAGTTTTATTCATGTGTCTTTTCAGTTTTTGGATCTGTGGGTTGATAGTTTTCATCAAATTTGGAAAAACTGTACCCATGATCACAATATTACTTCAGATACTTTCTGCCCCTCCTCCTTCCCTTTGGGAATTCCAATTGCAGGTGTAGTAGACCTCTTGAAGGTGCCCCACAGCTCACTGAAGCTCTTTTTACTTTTTTCAGATTAAAAAAAATTCTCACTCTGTGTCATTGTGCACAGTTTTTTGTTTTGTTATGTATTCAAATTCATCAATGTTTTCTTCTGCAATGTGTAAGCTGCCATCAGTTCTGTCTAGAACATTTTTCATCTTAGACGCTTCAATTTCTATCTCTAGAGCTTCAGCTGGAGTTTATATATTCCATGTCTCTAGTTAACATGTTTAATCTTTCCTATAGCTTCTTGAACACATAGAATACAGTCATAATAACTGTTTTGATATCCTTATTCACTAACTATATCATCTGTATATATCACTATGTGAATTGTGGGTCAATTTTGATCAATTGTTTAGTCATCATGGGTCTCTTTTTCCTGCTTCACTTTTTGCCTTGTAAATTTTGGTTGAATGGTAGACATGTGATTTTTATCTTGTTGGGTATTTTTATATTCCTATAAACATCCTCAAAAAAATTTTTTTAATGTTTATTTATTTTTGAGAGAGAGAGACAGACAGACAGAGCATGAGTGGGGGAGGAGCAGAGAGAGAAGGAGACACAGAATCTGAAACAGGTTCCAGGCTCTGAGCTCTCAGCACAGAGCCCGATGCGGGCTCGAACCCATGGACTGTGAGATCATGACCTGAGCTGAAGTCAGACACTTAACCAACTGAGCCCCCCAGGTGACCTTATTCCTATAAATATTCTCGAGCTCTGTTCTGGGTTGTGCCTAAATCTCTTGGAAACAGTAGCTCCTTTTGTTTCTGGCCTTAAACCTTTGTTAAGCAGGACCAAAGCAATGTTTAGCCTAGGACTAGTTTCTCCCCTTTACTGGTACAAAACTCTTTTGAGTAATCTAACTGAAGCCCTCATGAATGCTGAGGTTTTCTAGTTTGGCTAACAGAAACAGGCAATTTTTTCATTCCACATGAGATTAGGGTATTGTTCCCTTTAATATTTTCAGTTTCATTTTTTTTTTTTCACCTGGCCTCAGGTAGTTCCTACACCTGCATGCAGTGATTAGCACTCAGCTAAACACGAAGGGTCACTCTATAGGTGTCCAGTTCTTTTCCCTCTGGTAATCTGCCCCGTGAATCATAGATGCTTTGGCTTTCTTGGACTCACAGTTCTGTCTGCAACTCAGGGAGACCGTCAGGCTCTGCTTGATTTTCCCTTTCCTGTGCCAAAGCTGGAAACTTTTTCTAGGCACAAAGCTAGGGCAATCACGGGGCTAACGTTATTTGTTTCCCATCTCTCAAGAATCACTGTCCTTTGTTGCCTGGTGACCAAGGTTTTGTGAGCCATTGTTTCATGTGTCTGTTCAGTTGTGTAGTTGTTTCAGGAGGGAGGATAAACTCAGTTATCGTTATTTCATGGTGACCAGAAAGAGAAGTCTGTTTAGAGTCCTTTATTTATTTATTTTTTTTTTTTTAAATTTTTTTTCAACGTTTATTTATTTTTGGGACAGAGAGAGACAGAGCATGAACGGGGGAGGGGCAGAGAGAGAGGGAGACACAGAATCGGAAACAGGCTCCAGGCTCTGAGCCATCAGCCCAGAGCCTGACGCGGGGCTCGAACTCACGGACCGCGAGATCGTGACCTGGCTGAAGTCGGACGCTTAACCGACTGCGCCACCCAGGCGCCCCTAGAGTCCTTTAAAATATTATTCTTGGGGGCGCCTGGGTGGCTCAGTTGGTTAAGCGGCCGACTTCAGCTCAAGTCACGATCTCGCGGTCCATGAGTTCGAGCCCCGCGTCAGGCTCTGGGCTGATGGCTCAGAGCCTGGAGCCTGCTTCCGATTCTGTGTCTCCCTCTCTCTCTCTGCCCCTCCCCCGTTCATGCTCTGTCTCTCTCTGTCTCAAAAATAAATAAAACGTTAAAAAAAAAAATTTTAAAATATTATTCTTGGGGTGTGGGGGGTGTGTGGGGGGAGAGGATAACCTAAATAGGACAAAGCCATTGGTAATTTGAGGAATGTGCCATGGGACTTGGTGTCTAATTAAATAAGCATGGGCAACCAGAGAAAATTTCTATCCCCCATGACCTTATGACTGTGTGGATGGCAATGCGGTTTTCTGAGTTAATAGGAGTTCAGGGGAAGAAGTGGTTGGGTGTAGGGTTGGGAAAATGAGTGCTCGGTTTGTTCATGATATTTAGGTAATTCAGATGGAGATGATCAGGTAGCAGGTAGAAATATGGATCTGGAGCTCAGGAAAGAAGGAGCATGGATACAACTGTAGATCCTGAAAAAATCCTTCTAGGAAGGTTAGTGCCCAATTGAAAAGGACTATTTATCTCAAGTTTTGTGACTAAAGATTAAATGTGAACAACTTGGTAATAGATATAATCATTCTGCTCTAAAAGAATTTATTGATATTAATGCTGAGTTTCATTCACTGTACTTTGTGTGTCTATTTTCTTTTCCTCCAATAAATTTTAGATTGGTAAGGAAACAAAAACTTCCTAAAACAACCCAAAGAATATCCTATCATTTAGGGTAGCATCTCCCCTCTACTTTAGATTTTTTTTTTTACAGAAATAATAAAACACAGAAGTGTAGGCTAAATGTTCTGCTTTTCTTTGAGTTTCTAAAATTGTATGTCTGTATGTCAATGCAGACAATGCAATGTAACATGTAAATTTTGTAAGAATACTTAAAAAGTGGCAGTTCGTTAAGTTCTTTGATATATCATGTAGCTCTTGAATTAACTGGAATTAAATGAATAAACAATACTATTATTAATGTGAGTCTTATGGTATTTCAAAACTTGGCTCAAGTTGAAACTTTCAGTATTATAAATTTTACTTTCAGTATTATGTATTTCTTCAGTCAGTGGTTTGGGACCTATGTCAAAGAGATGAGAAAACATCGGGCAAAACCTATTCTGAAATAGCAGTGCAACAACTTATGCAGAAATTAGATATTTTAATTTAGATTATATGAGAACTTGGACCCATGTATTTCTATTATTAGAAGAAGAATGTAGAACATAGTATCACACAACTGTCAGGTCACACCAGTCAAAGATCATCTCGTGTCAAGTCTACCCTGGTCACTTGGAAAATGAGCATTTTAAAGATAGTTTTGTATTTTTCACGGATGCAAGAATCGGAGTGTAGAAGGAAGGTCAATCATCCTAAATGCTAAATAATATTCCTGCACTTCATTGACCATGCAGTCCAACTGACCTTCATTAGGCCAAGCTCCCTCTGCAGTCACAGTGGTCTTCATACTAATTGGGGGTGTTAGTTTGAATAAGGACGGAAGCCTGTGTAATGTGCCTCCAGCTATCTCTGGGGCTTATTTTTAAAGGTTAATTATAAAACTTTAACTTTTCTTAGGGAATGCCCTTTTGTAAGCACATTTATATCTACCATGCAAATTTAATAATTAGGCTGAAAATAAACCAAATCTACTCATGAAGAGAAGCTCAATCTGATTTACAAATGGAACTGAAGTGTCAGGCTCAATGACAGAATTTCAGAGAACACGCAATTTAGGAGGTTGTTGAATCCAGATCCTTTTAGTTTCTCTTTTTCTTTCCTTTTTTTTTTTTTTTTTTTTTTTTTTTTTTTTGCTGTGTTAGTACTTCAGAACTAACAGTACAGGATACAATTCAGATTTTAACGACACAGTTCACAATAAAACTTAATCCCATTTCCTAATAATTCATTTAATATTTGATTAAGAAAAGTATGGGTTTATTTTTCATTCTTTCATGAAAATAGTATCACGAAACGCTGCATTTGTGAGTACCTGTATGCGTGTATGGTAACTGGAGCTACCCCTTTTACCAAAATTTTAACAATTTAATTCACTTTGGATACAAATCGTTCTAAAATGTACTACATACTGTATTTTTTATAACATCATGGCAAACACGGAAAAGAATAAATTCTTGAAGCTCCTGCCATGTAAAAAGCTGATTCCATTTTTGTATTTTCTCAGCCTTTGTGGCATATATATATGCAGACTTGTAAAATAGACATTATTTAAAAATATAATTGATATAACTTAATTATCTTAGGGTAGACACTGTTTTCAATAGGGCCTGATTTTTATTCTGATATCATTATTATACTGGGAACACTGTAAACCCTGGGTTTTTTTTAAAATGGTTATTTATTTTTGAGAGAGACCGACAGAGTGTGAGTGGGGGAGGGGCAGAGAGAGAGGGAGATACAGAATCCGAAGCAGGCTCCAGGCTCTGAGCTGTCAGCACAGAGACTGATGCTGGGCTTGAACTCACAGACCTTGAGATCACGACCTGAGCCAAAGTCAGATGCTTAACCAACTGAGCCACCTAGGTGCCCCAATGCCATGGGTTTTAATTCCAGTAAGATATTTGACAAGTCTCCCCTGCATTTCCTATAACTTGGAGTTAGACCTGGAGGCTTGTTTAGACTAAATTAGTTCAAATTTTAGGCAAGAATATTTCAGAGGTGGTGCTGTATCCTTGATTTTATACCATAGGAGGAGAAACACAAAACCTTGTCCTACTTTTAGTGACAGCAGGATTGATCAGTGGTTTCTGGTGTTGCAGTCTGGGCCATCCATTATAAAATTTCTCATCATTTGTGTGTCCTTCCAATCCAGTGCTGGATTTGATTGACCACCATCTTGTTTAGGCTTTTTAATTATTATTTTTTTAAATCTCAGTTCATAAGTGAGCTAGTTCTCTGGATTTTTTCAGTTCATTATCTTTGACAGGTACAGGCAACAGGATGAAAGAATAGAGAATCCAGAGAGGATGGTACTTTGATGTCAGGCAGCCTGGTTACCATCTCAGAAGCCTCTAATCACCTGTCTGAGACAGGCATAGGACTCCAATGCCTGAGGGAGAAGCTGGCAAGAATATCACAACTAGAGCAGATGCCTGTCCTGAGAAAAGGGAACATAATTCGGAGGGATCTCCAGTGTTCAGGCAGCACTTCAGGCTCCTGCTGGTCACTGGGGTCTTGGTTTCCCGGTCTAGTTAGTATCAAGAGACTGAAGGGAACAGGCCGGAAGGCAGCCTCCAGCCTGACTATGAGAGCCCTCCTCATATCCAGAAAAACAAAAGAGTGTTTCTTTTTTTCTAGACAAGAGTCAGTCATTTTGAATGGGTGTTGCTTTGAGATTTCAACAACTCATCATTTTTTTCTCACTGTTTGCTTCTTGGAGTTTTGTTTTTTCCTTTGCTGGTAGATACTTCAAGAAATATTTTTCATTGCCAGAAGACTAACTCCTTGACAGGAGAGACATTATATTTGGCACAAAAAAATGTGCAAATATGTGTGTGTGCACACATATAATCATGCACTTGGGATTATCTTAGCAGTTGACATTCTAAGGCTCTGAAGGAGGGAGATGAAAGGCGGCTTTTAGAGGCAAGGTCTTGGGGACATGGACTATATCAGGTCAGCAGGAAATCATTCCCACTGCTTTCCCCCTTCCTTCATCATGTTCTTGATCTGGGGCCTCCAGATCCTTTATCCTTCCTTATCTTATTACTAAAATCCTGAAATTTTTGGAAATGTGCTTTCAGAATGTTTTAAACCAAACTGTCAACAGTTTCATTCTGAATATCTGGGCATTTCATTACTGAGGATAATGTAAGACCTAGTTTCCAAGCATGCCTCCTTTGTTCAAGCATGAGTACAAACACTCATTGAACATTTTGTGCCAGGCACTGGTTAATGCTGGGCAAACACCAAGGTGAGTAAGACATGCTTCCTGCCTTCCAGCAAAGAGACAGATGTAAGCAAATAATTACAACCAATGTGAACATCGGAGTTCAGAGAAGGAGAAACTAGTTCTCCCTGAAAGAGGTGATGTTTCTATTGGATTCCAAAGATTCTTTTCGTTTTCTCCAGTCGTAAGTTTCCACTCTCAGTGGGTCAGTTTATTATATCCCTGTGGTTTGGATCAAGAAGAAGATTTAGGTGAAGCACTTCTAGAAAGACTAGCCCTCCAAGAAATAATAGAACCCTTTCTCCATATTCCTGTGTGGTTTCTTCTTCTATCTCATCTGTAGGGCAACAGCCAAAATGACTATTCTTATAATAAATAACAATTCACATTCAGAGTGATACCATTGTCTCCTTTTTTTTTTTGCATATAAAAAAATATTTTTAAGTGGCTGAATTTTTTCCCCTGTCCACTCTTTTTCCTATAGCCTGACAATTATTCAAGCTGGTATGACAAGTGACCTGACTCAAATTAGATGAAGCTCAGAAGCTCTTTAACATAAGAATTGGGTGGGAATAGGCTCACAGGAGGTCCATGATGGCAGTGTGAAAGAACATATCATCTTGTATGTGCTTTTTGCCCATCTGTAGAAGCCAGCATGACACTAAACCCAAGTCCTGGTCTCCCAGTGCAATGGCAAGTTGCCTTCTCTGCCTCCGTGACATGAACTGAATGAGAGATAGAAAAGCATACTTCTAGGGAAGGGCACCTAGGTGGCTCAGTCAGGTAAGCGTCCAACTCTTGATTTCAGCTCAGGTCATGATCTCACGGTTCAGAGTCTGCAATGACAGTGCGGAGCCTGCTTGGGATTCTCTCTCTCTCCCTCTCTCTCTGCCCCTACCCTGCTCTCACACACAATCTCTATCAAAATAAATAGATAGAAACTAAATTTTTTTAATTAAAAAAAAAGAAAAGAAAAGCATATTTCTAGAAAGTTCACCCCTTGATTGTTTATCCACAATAAGAATTCTAATACCTTGTGGTAGTGGGAGCCCTCACTTTATTCTAGAGGCTCCCTTTCACCTCAGCTTTCACCTCACCTCACCTCTCTTTCACCAAATGGAAACCTACTTCATGTCCTTATGTACAGCCACTGACTGCAGGTGGGTCACAGAAATAATATGGAAAGCAAAGGAGGAACACATTATTGTTCTGCTCACTGTCTCATATTGAAACTACCTCACTCGTACAAAATGTTTAGGTAGCCTATAAATGTCACGTTCCCAGGAAAGATTGTTTTTTTTCTTAGGACCCAGTCTTTTAAAAAACGTCTTCCATTGGCACACGTATCTACTTAAATCCTCGTTCTCATTATGACATTTGATAGAACTAGGAAGTTCACATGTCAGCCTAAAGATTGACCCACATGACCCCTCCTCCAAAAGACAGGAAATGGATCACTATGTTTTTATAGCACATGAACCGAGAAGTAGAAAACATTCTGTGTAATGGGCACATGCTGAGACTGCAATTTTTGTAAAAAGCCATTGTTTTGATTTCCTGACATTGACATCTAAATAATGTGTTTTGTCTCTGCTCTCAGCACTCTAGGAGGGGCTATATATCCTGTTTCTGTGTTTGGGGGAAGAAGATTAGAAGCTGGGCAAAATGCCTCTTGGTAGACTGACATATAGTTATGTGACCCCCAGGGAAACTGAAGCTTCATACTATCCAGGGACAGAAATAGCTTGGATTCTGGAGGAGGTTTAAAATTCTTTAAAACTCAGAATAATAAAAAATGTTCAAAAACATGGAATATTTTTATTTTGGCTATGTGTTTTAAGATATTTTATTAATCAACTTATAAAATATGTGCTAGTATCTATCAAAGTCCAGTTAGGAAAACAGAAACCACACTAGGTATTTTAAACAGAGGGGATTCAATACAAAGAATTAATAGCCTGGAAGGAAGGGAAAAAACGAAAAAAAAAGGTGATGCACTGACCCGGAAATTAGTAAGTTGGAAGGAGTCGCCACCCTTCAGATGGGAGAACAGAAAGGAAAAGGCAGAGATACCAGAACCAGGGAGCTAAGCTGAGGAGCTGCCACTTCAGAGTGGGATGTGGGAAGAAGTCACTACTTGGCTGCACTGTGCAAGCTGAGAAGGTGCCATGCAGGTGTGCTCAGACCTCTGAGGGCATCTCTCAGCTGGCTCAGGCCTCTGAGGGGGTGTCTCCTGGCTAGTGTTGGGGCTGTGGGGACTTCTGAGAGGGCATTGCATGGCTGACATCCGGGACCCTGAGGGGGCTCTCCATGGATGTCATGGGTGCCTACAGATGCTATGGTCTTTGCCATCTACCTGTGCTGAGAGATGCTGACAGCTGTTGGAGGCAGGAAACAAATCTCTTCTCCCTTCTGGTCTCTCCCCACACCCCTCACCCTTAGCACCTTCTATATTTTTTGGACATAACAAATTACTAAGAGATACCTTAGAGAATCCTCTCAATTCTAAACCTCGTCTTCCCTGCCGGCATTGTGCAGCAAGTAATAGAGGTCAACAGGATCTATCACTCCAACCGTGTAGTAACTCCTTCCTTTGTCCATCGGTTCAGTGACATGGAGAAACCCAAACTGCCAGATAGCTATCTTAATTGCCAATTCAAATTGTCATTCTTCCTTTTGGAATTAAGTTCTCTAACAAGTGCTCATTACACAAATTTGTGGGAATAGAAAGCAAAAATTCTGTAAGTGAATTATTAGGGGTAACAGAGGAACTGTGGTGATTTTTACCTCTGTATTTCCAGATTCATAGATTGTAACTGTGGGAGAAAAACACCATATATTGGTCATTGGTTTAAAGCATATACTGCATCCTGTAGGAAAGTGATGCCACTTCATAGGATGCTCTGTCAACTAGAGCCATGACTGAATCCTTAGGAGGCCATGCCACCTTTCTCTTAAGCCAGCTGCTTCTAGGTGTTAATGGTAGGGCCAGTGAGTTCCATGGGCATGAACCCATTGCTGTACTTTTTATTTGCTATGAAATGAGTTGCTCAGTCTGAAGCAATTTGTATGGGATATCATGAGGGTAGAAAAGGCAATCCAAAAAACACAAATGGTGTGTTCATAGAAGTATTGCAAACAGAGAAGACAAATCAGTATTTAGAACAAGTGCCTATGCCAGTGAAGACAATTGCAGGCCTTCCATTATGGAAGGGGTACAGCATCATGGATAGCTGAATCATCCCCCTTCCCCACCAAATGGTGCCATAATAGGAGCCAGAACTGGCTTCTGCTATTATCAACTTGAGTACTGAGTAGTGGTGGTAACCAGATCACAACTGGTAATGGGAAGTCCATGTCGTTGGGTCTGAATGCAGCCTCCATTCCTGCTGCCATGTTTTATGTACATGAACCTATTGACCAACTACCTGAATTTTTGGAGAAAGAAACTGACAGATAGTCTCCTTTTCTACCTGATTATTGAGAACTTTGTCTGCAGCAGATGCTGTTGTGGACATTCACATAATTAAAATTCACATAAATATCTTTGTGCTTTATGCCAGTTCAAGAGGTCCACCTACATACTGCTTTGCAGACAATCTTCTGATCCTTTCTTTCCAAACCCCTGATGATCCAGCCAAACCATTAGTTATTACCCAGGAAGCAATGTAGGCTCGTCCATATCTTGGGCCATCGCTCAGTCCAGTCAAAGTGGACAGTGAGGTATATTGCTTAAAGTTCTACCCACTGAGATATTTTTCTTCCCTAGTGTTTTCCTTTTTGTTGTTGTTTGTTTGTTTGTGTTTTAGCATACTCCTAATGGTAGCTATAAAGCTCTACTCTTAGTTTGCCAGCATATTGAAGAAAGAACATCTGTAAGCCAGACCATTTCTCCATCATTTGTTCACAGGGACATCTCCGTAAAAATCTAACACTGGATGAAGGAAAGATAGATAAACAGTACAGGAATGTGCCATAGGAGCCTGAACCATCAGCACATATGGCTTTCTTGTTCCTTTGAGATCCACTTGAGTCTGATATTGCACATGCCACCTCTACTTGGTGATGGAGTGTTGCTGTGTGTGCCTAATCGTGTAGCCTAATGCATCTGGTTACTAGTACCAAGTCAGTCATGGGCAGCTCAAGTCACCAGGCCAGAGTTTCATTCTCTATAATGTCCAATTAGAAAAGCAGGAACAGTTTTTCAAAAGGAGAGTAGTCATTTGGAAAAGAGGGCACCACTTTACTTCAAACCCTCAGGGTATGCACCATGGTCATCTTTTTGGGGGTTCGCTGTGGGCTCCATACAGCATTCCTATTTACCATAGAAACATCCAGGGCTACTGGATCTGCTGGGTCATAAGTCCCATGTAGCGGTATAGCTAGCACTAGATTAGCCTACAGTCTATGTGCTGGACTAGTTGAGCCCTCTTTTACTTTCTCACCACTGAACTCTGGCTGCATGTGGGCTAAACACTGAACTGGTCAGAGAAGCACACTAGAATATGTTATATGTTGCCTCCAAAATACAGAGACCCACCAAGTGGTGAAAATTGCTCTTGGTTATGGTTGGTGCAAAATATATGGAATTATCTTTCATTTTGGGGAGAATGTCCCAGTATGATCCAGAATATTGGGCCTGGGAGATAATGGGAAAATAATCTGAGTAAAGTTCTTCACAATTAATAAAATGTGGGGCTATGCAGCATATAATATGGGGGCTGGGAGCAGGCATGGAAGAAACTTTCAAAAATATATCAAGATATGATTACCGGGGTCTTCATTTAAAAAGGACATCATATGACTTTTGTGCCATTCTTTGCTCATGATAAAACACTGTCACATCTTTAAAAAAATTCTTTTAATGCTTATTTATTTTTGAGAGAGAGAGAAAGAGAGCAAGCACAAGTGGGGGATGGGCACAGAGAGAGGGGGACAGAAGATCCAAAGTAAGCTCTGTGCTGACAGCAGTGAGGCTGATGTGGGGCTCGAACTCAAGAACTGTGAGATCATGACCTGAGTCAAAGTTGGACCCTTAACTGACTAACCCACACAGGTACCCCAACACTGTCACACCTTTTAAGAATTATATGGAAGATACATGAATTAATAATGGAAAACAGACTCGGTAAGTGGTGCAAGGTCATTGCTGTTTACTTCAGTTCTTATAATAGGTATGTAAAATAGTCAGGCTAAGGTGCATTCCCGTTGTGCAGATAAAGATAGTGAGGTTTTCTGTAATCAGGTAACTTGTCTGAGTTCTCACAGCTGATCTACAACAGAGTTTCAAATCAAAACCAGCTATATGGATTGGTATACTGAAATAAGAGATATGATTAGGAGATGTACCTATGTTTACATAATTGAAATCTTAATTTACCTATTTTTGTTCAGTTTTTCTTTCTTCTTTTTCTCCTTTCCAATTCCTATCACAAGGGGAATAGAAGAGACTTTTTAAGACTGAGAAAGAATGGTAGTCTTCAGGCTCTTCTTCACATAGCAGAGATCCATACCCAGATTCCTTGCCGGATCCTGGGAAGAGCTTGGAGGGGAATGGCTATGTGGTATAGCTGGAGAGCCTGAACGTTAGGCTCTGGGCCTTTCAGCTCTAGCAAAGAGTTGTGTGCCAAACTTTCACAGAATCAGCATGTTTTCTGAACTGAAGGGACTCTGAGTATTCGGACAATGGACACACAGGTGGTGATTGGTATGGGTTGAAGACAAGAGGGCTTGGTTCAAGTGATGTGATCTAGGTAAGTTCCCAGGAGCTTTTGTACAACATGGGAATGCTCAGTAAGATGAAGTCTTATACTGAGATGTATTTTGATTTTGGAACAAAATGAAGTATTGTGACATGTCCCATGAAGTTTGTTTGTGGAGTAAAAGTCACACCTCCTACTTGTGTATTTGTTTTGGGGCACAGAAGCGAAAAACAGGGCAGTGGTGATGATAGGACTGTGGCCCTTGGTATTAGAGAGCATGAGAATTTGCTTTCTATCTCCAAGGGCTTGAAGGGAAAAGAATGGCCTTATGTGCACCTTAATATCACTGTCAACCCAATACGTTTTCAGTTTATTATTGGCATGTGTCAGCGGCTGATTCACTTAGCTGTTTGGAAGAGAGTGCTAATGAGGCCAAGGTCAGGGCTCTCATTTCCATACAGTGAAATACACTTAGTGAGCTAGAACTTCAGCTCTAGTCGCCACAGATTAAATCCCTAACCCTCACCCACTGCCTTACAAATATGTGTGCTGGGTTATGGGAGGCCAGTGAGAGGGTGTGAATGAGTCAGCACTCAAAGTCTTGCCATCTCCAAGGGCAGAAACTCAATGTCCTGTAGATATCCCTGTAATCTATGTGAGTGCTTATAAAGGAGAGAACATGCTGCTTCCATCTGAACTAATTCACGAAAAAGAAATATATCAAACCAAATTCCTCTAGTTTCTGAATAGAATCTGATATGGCAAAAGGCTCTATCATTAGTTGGCTTAGTGCCATGTCTTAGCTGCACTAAACATTTTACTCAGAATATGTTTTTATTGTGATGTAATTTACAAAAATGATACAGATTTTAAGAAGCATGTTTAAAATCCTGCAGAATAAAGGTGAGGATTCTAAGACTACATTTTAAATAAAAATTCTGAAAAGGAAACCATAATTAGAACATTGTGCAATGTTGCTAAGATTTTTTTTTCTATTATTGTAGTACAATTTATATACAATGCACTGGTCTTAGGGGTTTGGTTCAATGAATTTTGATAGTTGTATGTAGCCATGTAATCACCACTCAATATAAGATATAAAACATTTCCATCATTCCAGAAAGTACACTTTGCTCTTTGCCAGTAAGTTTCTCCTCTACCCTCCCAGGCAACCACTATTTTATCACAAGAGATTATTTTTGCCTTTTCTTGAACTTTATATAGATGTGATCAATCAGTATGTACTTTTTTGTGTCTGGCATTTTTCAGTCAATGTATTTGAGGTTCATGCCTGTTGCTACATTGCATCTGAAGCTTATTCCTTTTTATTTTGGTATGAAGTTACTACAATTTGCTTGTCCATAATCCTATTGGTAGGTATTTGGGTTGTTTCTTGTTTTCAACCTTTATGGTTAAGGCTGCTATACACATTTTATTAAAATTATTAAAATTTATGTTTAAATTCTCATTTTTCAGGCTAAATCTCTGAGAGCAGTAACTCCTACAAACTCTTTCCTGGTTCTTTCATTTTGCTTTGATTTTCTGCAATTGTTACCATGATTAAGGAGCTTTAAAAAGTCACATTTTCCCAAGTGACTGCTAAGTTATAGGGACAGTATTGAGAAAGACCAAAAGACATGTTCCTTGCATCCAGGTGTACATCAACTTCCTGAGCCATGCCAGTTAAATCCAAACAAATATGGTTTTGCATTCCACTTTTCAACGCCCCTCCTGTTTGTCAGTAATTCGTTATTTGTGGTTTATTCAATAAGAATTCATCAAGCTCCTACTATATGCTTGTTGGGCCTGTGCTGGTCTCTGCATACATAACAGCAAGGGTTATCTTTGGATGAGAACCAGGGTGATCCTCGGTGTGCCTGGTGCACAGAGGAAACTAAACACGTATTTTTCACGTTGGCCTGAATACAAATAAACAGATACAGTAGAAGTATGGAGAGAGGTTGTGGAAACATCAAGATTTATAAATATATGTTCCTGTTTTTGCCTAGAGCCTACTTGATCATATTGTTCTAATGACACTTTCTTTGTTCAGCTGTAATCTGTCTAATTATGGTTTCCTTCTCCATTTCAAGAGCAGAACAGAGACTGTTCCCTATTGGTCTTGGTATCTCATTCCATGGCCTGGCTCTCAGAAGGGAGTGACTAACTGTTTAGGTTTGAAAAAAAAATTATGGAGCCAAAGGGACATCTTAGATGGGCCTTGGAGAGGATATTGGGGGTGTTGGTGAGTGGTGGGGGGATGGTATTTTAAATAAAGAAACAGTTTGATCTGTGAAGATCCTTTGGGTACTAATTGTTTTCTTTCTTGAGGATGTTCCCATTTAATATTCCTGAATCACCATCATGATTTTGAATCCCTTTTAGCAATTCAGTTTTTAATTAACTTTTTAAAAGCCCTTACTACATACACATCTACATAGCAAAATGGTTATGAGCTAGGATTTTTTTTTTTTTACAAAAGATTATATTCTTGTCATTTCTTTAAACAGTTATTCTGTTGAATGCCTTACGTATAAAAGAAGAATATGACAAAAACAAAATAGTTGCCTAGCATTTCAACAAAGACCTTTATCCTGAATAGAAAGAATAAAGGGAATTGTTATTATTATGATTTTTAGCCATTCCAGGTAGAAGAATGGTCTATTTTTCAAATAATTTAAAAAATTAAATAGTTTCTTCTTCGTAATTGATAATCAAATCCAGCCAATTTAATTTATTGTTGAAGAATATGCATCTCATTGGTTTAAAGAGACTATTATTAACAAAGAAATTGGAATCTCTCTACTTCACATTTATCATACAAGTGGAAACTGTACATAAGGATTCAGGAAGAGTATTTTAGCATACTTTTTTTTTTTCCCTTTATGCTTACAGGCTTTGAGTAAATTGCATAGGAAACTTCTCTGATTGAATGTTGGAGGTCATCTTTTGGTAAGCATGGCACACAGTGAGCCCAGGCATTATGAATTCTAAGATGTAAATTACAGGAGCTTTGAAGATAGGAATGATTCTCCTAGACAATGCATTGCACAAAGGAGCAGAGTGAAAATGTCATCATTTATGTTTTATTTTGGACAGGATCATCTCCTCAATTCTTTCCTTTCCTACTTTGCTTTAGCAGATTTTGACATAAAAGAAATCTCATATTCTTTGTAGATAAAATGTGAAAGTCTAATATTTTTGAATTCAGAATAAAACTTTCTATGCCTTTAATAAGATCTTAAAGCATTTAAGAAGCATTAATTAAGCTTTATAAAGCAACTGTAAGATGATTTGATCAATTCAAAAACATAGTCATAAAGTCTGTGCAAACTTTCAATTACTAGATGTCCCAGTGGAGAAAAAGCACAGATAACACAAACCACAGATAATACCCAAACCATTTCTACTCAATGAACAATGGCAAAGATACTTTTAAAAATGCAGCTAATCCAAAATCATTTATATTTGATATTAGAATGCATTATATAATTTTTTTCATAAAACCATATGAAAATATACTACCGTAATTGTGCTTTACATAAATGGAATCTATAATGAATTTGGTCTCCTTGTATATATGATGATTACTGGAAGAAAAAAATACCTATGTATCACAAGTGGTCCAGAGATGTATGTTTTTGCCTGTCTACAATCTGCAAAGTGAAATCACCTACATGAAGTTGCATTTCATGTTACTTTAGAGATGGGAGAGCTCTCCTCCTAGATAAACTACACCAGTGTGAGCACCACTCATTTGATAGGCAAAAAATGAGGTCAATATAGTGATACATGACTTGCTAGGATTAATTAATAACATTATTTTTTATAATAGAGGAGAGAGAGAGAGAAAGAGAAAGAGGGAGAGAGGAACCTAAATTTTCCACAATCGGAGTGTATTTGAGCAAATTATGGCCTATCAACCTCCTATCATTCAACTACCATTAAAACGTTACAACTAGGTAGCAAGAGCCCCCACAGAGATGCCCCTTCTTCTGGGCTTGGCCCTTCTCTATTTCCCATATCTGAGTTGGGTGCCCCTCTTGGATTCTGCCTTTAAAACTGAACATACCTATCTTATTTGTACGCTTCACTGTATTATCCCTGAAAGCTTCTGTGCTCTTTGAAAGCTGAGACCATGGCAACCTTGCTTATCATTTCATCTCGAGAAATTACCCAAGCAGTTGACCCGTGATTATCATTCACTAAACACTAATTTCAGTTGAATACAATGTTATTAATACAAACAAGGAAAATCCAGAAAAAAATGTATTCACAGCTACAAACACAGTCACATATTCTCAGGCTCTCTTCCTTTCTGTACCCACTCCCTTCCATATTTAGCCCTGACTCTTTCCTAGCTGGTTCCTTTGCTTGTTATTCAAGAACCAGAGCAGATGACTTAGAGATGACTTAGAGTGGCAAGATGCTGGGCTGTCACAGGTAATTTACAAAGTGTACATGGCATCTAGAAGTGGTAGCTTTGATAGAGAAACAACTTTTTGATAACAGCCTAAAAAATAAAACACTAAACTTTCAGCTTTCAAAAAAGAATCAACAAATATGCTCAACAGACACTATTACCCCACAGCTGAGCCTCACCTCAAACCTAAGCGAATCAAACCTCTTCAGTGACCTCTTGGCAGTGACACAGGTGACAAAGTGGTCAAGCTGGGGACCAGGTTTTGTGATCCTTACAACAGTGTCTTCTGAGTGTCCCCTTGTGTTAGTCAGCTCAGGCTGCCATAACAAAGTGCCATAGACTGGGTGGCTTACACAACGGGCATTAATTTCTCACAGTTCTGGAGACTGGAAAATCCAAGATTAAGGTGCTACCAGATTCAGTGTCTGGTGAGGGCCCACTTCCTGATTTGCAGACAGAAGCCTTCTCACTGTGTCCTCACATGGTGGGGAAGGGTGCTGGGGGGAGGGACAGAAAGAGACAGATGCTCTGGTCTGGTCTCTTCCTCTTATAAGAGCACCAACACCATTATGAGAGCTCCACCCTCATGACCTCACATAAACCTAATTAATTCCCAAGGTGCATCTCCAAATACCCATCACACTGGGGAGTTAGGGCTTCAACATGTGAACTTGGGAGGAACACAAACATTCAGTCCATAGCACCCATGCCATCTTAAAGGGGGATTAGAGAGGAGGGACCTACTAAGCACCAAGCCTGTGCTGCCTCCGGATTCTCCTCTCCATGGACAGATATGTTCCATTTCCACAAATATAGGACTAGTTTTGCTTTTAAAATTTATCTTTGAAAAAGAAGGAAATGTTCCCATATATTAGGGCCATTGCCAAGAGCCCAAGTGTCAGAATCTTATAACTAAGTCCTGATGAGGTCATTGTGGTCCAGTGGAGCTGAGTGGGGTATAACAGTTATGGGGCAGCATTTGGGGGGAGGTGGCCCACCACATGTTTTAGGAAGAGGTCTAGTTCTAGAGCAAGAATTCCTCAGAAGTGGGAAGAACCCAGGAACGGAGACACCAAGGGTGGGCAATATAAAAATGTCCAGGAAGCCAGGCAGTTGGCATCTGGAGTATTTTATTTTTGAGAGAGACAGAGCGTGAGCAGGGGAGAGACAGCGAGATAGGGAGACAGAATCCGAAGCAGGGTCCAGGGTCTGAGCTGTCAGCACAGTGCCTAACATGGGGCTTGAACTCACGAACGTGAGATCATGACCTGAGCCAAAGTCAGTTGCTTAACCAACTGAGCCACTCTGGTGCCCTGCCATCTGGAGTATTTATCTTCAGATCTCGGGTCCTCTGCCTCCTGACTGAGGCTGCAGGCTCTTAGAACACCCTGACTTTTGCTTTCCCAGTATTTACCACCAGTTGTAATTATACGCCTCTTTGTGTGATTTTATTTTATTTTTTGGTCCTGCTTCCCCTTTGGCAAACACCATGCATTTTTGTCTTGTTTTATCATTGCTCCTTTATCCTCAGGCTTAGCACAGTGTTTGGCACATAATAAGCATGCATATAGATATTTCTTGACTGGATGAGTGGATTAATTTGAGTTCATTGCAGGCATTCCCAGAAGGGCTGAGTTAGCAGGTAGAGTAGTCACCCAGAGCTTCATTGATGGAAAAGGCAAAAATCACAGTTATCAAATGAAGATGGGTTGAGGCCAGAAAAGTAAGTCATAGATGCCGAGAGTCAGAATCCAGGGCCAAGGTTGTTTGTCTCTCCTGCCTAGGGTAATATGAGGTCCTGGGGCTTTGGATTAGGACTGAGCATATGTGCCCACAGGTGTTCTCAGCAGTGTGGAGAGGTCTTGGGGCCATGTTGTCTGATGCAATGCAGGGCTGACACAATGTGTTTTGAACATATTTGATTCAATTCATCTTTCTCCGCTCTGATGGCTATTATAGATATCTCTCAGAATTGAGTACACACAAGACTCTTTTTCTCCCCTTCTCTACCTGAATTCTTTGATCCAGCTTGAATTATGATATCTATAGTCAAGAAAATACCAGCAATCATCTGAGAACATACCATCACCACCTTCATCCCTCCTTCTCCAAACATCTATAGCATTCTTTTGGCCTGCTACACACACACACACACACACACACACACTCACTCACTCACTCACTAGTAAAAACCTATAGGTTTGTGCATAGACCCTGAAGCATATTGGGAAGGCAATTCTCAGGGTCCTTCCCTCTTCCTTGAGCACACCTTCCTAAAAGAGAGGCTTCTGTTCCCACCATAGAAAGTGGGGGAGAGAGGCCTATTAGGATTTCTTTGCAATTCCCCTGTGACCCTATCCCCTAGACCCTCACTGTGCTCTGGCACTTGGCTATGGCACTAACCTTTCTCATTCACAGGAAGGCCAGCACCGTCTCCCAATCAGGTTGTCTCTCCAATAAACCACACTGTTTAGGGCTCACCCTTGTGTGATACAACTGTGGTGGGGCTAATAATAGAAACCACAGATCCTGCCTGCCAATCCTGCATTCTAACCTCTAATCCACTTGTAGCAAGGACAAATGTTTTCAGGAAAATAAAACGACGCTGTAGAGAAACAGTGGCATGACTGATCCTATCGTTGGGTCTTCCCCACAAAAGCCTAGAAATAGGGGCTGGATTCCCCCCCCTCCATACCATACTTGGTATGGTACCATACTTGGTTACCATATACTATCTGGTTTCAAGCTTCCTCTAATTGCTAATGCAGACTGAGTTACACAAGCCATGAAAAAAAATGAAAAGAGAACACAGGCAGGAGGGGGAAGGAGACCTAAAGTGCCATCACTGTTGCAAGTTACTTAACGATGGGAATGTGTCTTTTGTGTTTCAGTACAACGCAAATAGCCTTATAGAAGTTCAATATTAGATGAATAGGATGCTCACGTTTGTCCGATGGAAAGTTGGCTAAGTGGGCAAATTCCTTAATCTGGCGCCTCAATTTGAGGGCCCGAGGCAGCCTGCTCAGTGGAAAGTATCCTCAGAAAACCTAAGTGGGAGTCCCAGCTTGCCACTCGTATCTGGTTCAAAGGGGCAAACCATTTCATCTCCCAAGCCTTGGAGCTCTTAGCTCTAAAACAGCATGAAAGTTGCAGCCCTGTTTGCTGCACAGAACTGTTTTGAGGCTCAGTGAGAGAGAATGTCTAGGAAATGCTGTATCAACTGTAAATCTATCTGTAACTATGGGGAATTATTATCACTGGACACAAATCCATTTATTGTTCCTGATTGGCTGTACACATAATTCAAATTCCCCAGAAAATAGCTCAGCCTTCATTTCCAGCTGTGTGGTATGCAGCTTCTAAACATTTCTACTGAAACCTTGCCTCTTAAAACCTTTAGTCTTGGGGGTCTGCAGAGAGCTCAGTTAACTATTCCATTCCCAGGCAGCTGTGGGGCAGGAATTGCTGATTTGATGCATGTTTTAACCAGCTCAGCCCTTCTGCCTCTTGGCCACTCAAGTGTTTTCACAAAGATGCAGACTAGAGTGAAATCAAACACAAACTTTGGTGAGATGAGTTCTAGGAGGAATCTGGTTTAACAAATGAGATATGTAAACAGGACTCAGGAAGCTGTGGCTACAGACTTCTCTTACAAAGCTTTAACTTGTTCAGTTTTGAAACGCCATGTTTGCTTTTCTGTGTGCTGTCAGTGAAATAACAATGTACATTGAGATTTCTCAGCTGGCAGGGTGGTAACATTTAAAATATTATTCCTGTTCAGTATCATTTTGGAATTTTGAAATGAAACAACCATTGATGAAACATTAATGAAACGACCTCATGCTGTTGGGGAGGGTGAGTGTATTTTCAGCCTGAGTTTTGGGGTGGTTCAGCCTTCTTTAATTAAGTGCATGACAATAGATTTATTATTGAAAAAATAAAGAAAGAGGTCAGACAAAATCAGCAAATTATTATTGGAAGACAGTCATTTATTCTTTTTTTTGTTTTTTAGGAAACAATTTAATAGTTTTTGTGTGTCTTTCCAATATTTTTATACAAATATAAACAAACACAAATGCATACTCATATTTTCCCCCTTTACTTTACAAAGGTAAGTCACCCACTCTATTATGTCAGAAATCTTATACTTGTGTTTCCATAATAATAAAACATAGCTATAAGAGGGTAGATGTTTTAGGGCTCTGCTCTTGCTTGCCAGTAATGTATAAATGTGAGAGTCCTACAGGTTACAGATGTGTGCCTTGATATAGTCGTCATGATAGCTACCAAACAGAACACGCTTGCCTTCACTCTGGTCTGCAGTGAAAATAAAATCAGAAGAGAAAGAAGAAGATATGAAGTGGAACAATGTGGTTGGGAAATTCCCACGCCTTTACCCTTAAAAAGAAAGAAAGAAAGAAAGAAAGAAAGAAAGAAAGAAAGAAAGAAAGAAAGAAAGAAACTCTCTTGTAAGTGAGGCCAAAGAGAGTATTAAATGCATACAGTATGAGTCAAAGAAAATAGTATTAACATTTATTCATCAAAGTGGATCGTTGGTGTTGGCTGCATATGTGAAATTTCAGGGGCTGTGCTGTCAGTGCATTTGTATCAAACCATAAGTGTCTGAGTTTTAATTGCTTAAGTGCCCAGTTTCTAAGTGTTTTTTTTTTTCTTTTTCTTTTATTTTTGGCCCTTGAGTAAGTATCCAAAGAACAGATTTGTTAACAAAGAATAAGACTAGACAATAGATGAGGAAAAATAAGAAAAGTCTTCCGTGATTCAAGAGAAGATTAAAAAAATTTTTAAGTCTTTTCTTTTCCTAAGCAGATTTAATTGAGAAGTATGAACCAAGAAAAATTACAACATCATGCTTTGGCCAGCTTGTCTCAGATAATAGCTTGTGTGACCAATGGAAGTCATGGGGGAGGGGAAATTCAGAGAGCAATGCGGAACTTCTCTGTCATCTCAGGGTTTCACAATACACACAGGAAACATTTGTAGTTGGCCCTTCGTTAGCCCAGAAGATTAGCTAATCCCTTGTTTCACCATAAAATGCCTTTTAAACACAAGGTCCTGAACTGTAAGCAGTGTGGGGGACTCACAGTCCTCTTGGATTACAGTTGAGAGATGCTTTACTTTGTTCATGTTCACTTGGGCAATCTGGAAACTGGGGTGGTTCTGGGAGATGTGCTGGGTTGACATGAGCCCCTCTGTAGCCCACCAATGGAGCAAGCTGATTCCCATGTCCAGCATGCCCTGGAAATTCTACAACAGTGTTCTTAGAGTAGTATCAGATTCCTGAAGCCAAGAGATGGATTAACTGTCCAGGTGCCCCAGCCAAATTCCAACTCATCTTGTCTACACAACCTTTATGTCTGTATAATGGAGCTGCGACCTGGTGTGCACAAAGATAAGTGGCTACATTTTACCATGGTGGTTTCTAAGCTTACCTTTACTACTGGCCTGCTTTCCCATTTGTAGGTTTCCCACTGGCCCTTTTTTTCTAGACATAGTCATTGATTTCTAAAATGCTTGTGGAAAGTGTTGAGATGATAATTCTTTTAATGTGTATAAAGAATTCATCACAGGTTTATTGTGCTGCAGGAGGCTTTAGAGATTATCTAGTCCAATGATCCAATGCCTTTTATTTTACAGATAAAGACATGAGAAACCCAGAGAGGTTGTGTCTTGCTCAAGGTCACTCAGCTAGTCGGCCCCAGTAGATTTGCAGTGTGGGCACATGGGTAATTCTTAAGCTATTCCATAGGTCCTATGTTTTCACAACTCCTCACTGAGCAAAGGTTCTAACTAAGAGCAGTTTTGTCACACATTCTACATCCGGGACTTTTCACCTCTGAGGTGTTGTGGGGATACCACCAAGAATGCCATGGGCCTGAGATCAGCTTGGAGGGTCAGCTGCTCACAGAGTTTCCTGTGCGCTAAGGCAGCATGACAGCTGGGGAGTATCTATCACATTTGTCTTTCTGAATAGCTCCCATTGCTAAGTTGGATTTAGCTAGATTCCAGATTGCAAATATGACCAAATTCATGTTGCTTTACCCATCTCGCAGCACAAGTTTCCCTCTCTCTACGTAAAATACGAACAGAAAATAAGAGGAACAATTAGCGTAAAGGGAAAGTTGTTCTGTTTTTGATAGGAAAATGATGAAAGACAGATAAAATTTATACACAAAAATAAATATTATAAAGTCTTTGTTCAGTGTCTGGAGAAGGGTGTCAACTTTGGCTCTGAGTTTCTTAGTTGCCTTAGCAAAGTGGGACACATGAGCTATTTTAAGATTCTGAATATTCATAAGATTAAAAAAATCAATTCAAGAGAGGCATGGCTTTTACTCACACTAAGACCAGAGAGAAATTTTCCCCCTTAATAACATCCTCTGGGTGGATGTAACAGTGAGTTTCATGCAGCTGCTTCTCACTATATTCCTCAGCTCAAGCTGTACAGAACTAACTAACGTAAATCAGAAAACGTGTTTCCAGGATATCGCATGTAAGAACAAATAATGGATCTAAATACACACCGCACTGTTTAGAAATCAGTAGATGACATGTCCTTCAGGAAATCTTCTGTATCTACTGTTCCTTAAAACTGCTTGTAAAAGTAATTGCTGGGAGGCAGAGAAAGAAGGCATTCAATAGTGAGTCCGGTGAAAATTCCCGTTCCCGAGGCAAAAGCTACTAATGTTCCACAATATCCAGGCTCTCCGCCTTTTCACGGGTCACACTAGAGGATTTCCCAGCCACCTTTGCGGTTAGGTGTGACCACGTGACTGAGCGTGGGCCAATGAAATGTGAGCGCCCTTTCCCTAGCCTCTGTGTCTTTCCCCTTATTCTGTGTCAGAGTTCTTGCGGAGAGGAAGTGCACGGCATGGGGTTTGGCGTGTGGCGAGCACAGGATTAATGTGAATTGTTAGCGTTGCTATTCTCTAGAAATCTATGCTTGTATGGGTGGCTTGCATGGGGAAGGCCCGCGGCAGGCCGCGCAGCGTCCCTGCAAAGCTGGCTGAATTTCTAGCAGTAAAGCCATTCAGGGTGGCCAGGCTGTCCTCCTTCCCGCCACTGCACCTTCTTTCCCTTCCCTTGTCGATCCAAGCAGCAGTCCATTCAGCCTTCAGACTCTGACCCAGGCTGCCACAATCTAGGACTGTTCCATCCATCTGAAACTTTTCAATAACTCTCATACAGTCCTTCTGGAAAAAGATGATGAAGTAACACCAATGACAATAATTCCTGATAGCAAGTACAGGCTTTTGAGTATATGATGTTCTGTTTTGTTTTGTTTGTCCCTCTGATGATTCTATCAGTGCATTTTTTGATGTGAGAAAGTCTTAACGATATTCCTTGCTAAGACATGTTTCTGGAAAGATGATTACACAAAAATAAACATTTTTGTATTGAAACAGGAAATAACTCAGTTTCTGAAGAACGGTGTGCCACGTAAATCTTTCTTTAGGAACTTAGTATCTTTTTTCTTTGCTCCTGACCAGAAATATAAACATAGCTAGAGTCTTGGCTAATAATAACACCACGATGTATACAGACCTGGCCTTCTCACCAGCTTGCTGAGTTATTTGTGTCAGCAAGGATTTTATCGTAAGTACATTTCTTTTCGTGCTATCACATCATGCGCCATTGAGTTTCCCATCATACAAACTTTCTAATCTCATTTATAGTCACAGAAGTTGAATATAGATAATCAACATTTAAGTACATTACAATCTGTAGAGTAATCCAGATATGGCTAGAGTGGAAGCAGTGTGGAGCATTGCAGGGGCTCCAGCCTGGGGGACCTGCTTTTAGTCACCTATTAATGAGTCCTGTGACTTCCTTTGGCTCCTTGATTTCTCATGACCCACTTTCAATATGTGCAAATTCAGTTTGTTTCTCTCAGTATCTCTCCAATCCTCATACAGTAGAGCATCCTCATTTTCTAAATATTTCAACTTAATTTGTGATATAGTCTTCAGTCATGGTGCAGGACGGACCAGGGCCACATATAGGACTGCTGTAGCTTTTTTTATGAGCCTAAAAAATGTGTACGGGGAGACCTGCCAGTTTCCTTGTTCTTCATCCTCTTCAGTTCTACCAAATCCTCCCAAACAACAAGTTATACTGGAGGTGACCTGGGCTGACTTCTAACCATGCCATTCCTTTGCCTTCCCTTCCTTCCTTCCTTCCTTCCTTCCTTCCTTCCTTCCTTCCTTCCTTCCTTCCCTCCTTTATTCATTCATTCATTTTTACATTTTAATTTCTGTAGCAGTAAAGGAAACTTCTTTTCTGAGGGGATCTGTTAGGCAAGTAGTGAGCTGACCAAGTGGCTAAATAAAACTGTGAAACCTGACTTTGCTTGAGCGCCCCACTGTTTCCTTACATCTATTTGGCATTTACTTATTTGGTTCATCTGACTGCTTGACAATTGACTTATTAATAGCTATCCCTTGTTACAGGAATCCTCTTCATCAAGTGTTCTGTGAGTGGAATTGGAAAGAAGGGAGCACTTGCAAATGGATATAGAGAATTGTAGGTACAGTTTGCAAGATGATAACAAACAGAAGAATGCAAATTGAAAAAGAAGGGGGTGATTTAGATAGTTGGGTTTCTCTGACTCAAAGATGAGGCTTTACCAAGGAAAGTGGAAGGACGGAGTTGTGTTTCCTGTCCGAGAGGTGGCTGAATAGCGTAGTCAGTGTACCATCTGAGAGGATGTTTCATAACAGGAGAAGGACTGCAAAGCATGCAAGACCCAACTTGCCCAGATCGTATGTGATCCCCCTGGACTCGAATCCAGGTCTATCCAAACCTTAGGTGTACCTTGGCTCCCAGCAAGTTTGGTTCTTGCAGTGTGACTCAGTGTGATATGCCATTTGCTAATTTTATTATTTTTGGAGAATAGGAAGTGAACTAATAGCCGAATGCTAAATAAAGCTGGACTCCCTGCCTTCAGTTCAGTGTGTAGTGTGCTGAGGAAGCAACCAAACAGCAGGGGGTTGATATGCGAATGTTCTTGTACTCTAGGTTTTGATGCTGCTGTTGTTATTGTGGTTGTCCTTATTTCTGTTATGCCATCAATGGTGGCAGCTACCAGCGGTCATTGGATAGGCCTTGGCCTGCTCTCTAGGGCTGCTGCTTTGCCCAGTGACTGTACCTTTCCTGTTAGCATGCTGATCATACTTGGAAATTATGAGTCAGTGAAATGTAGCCGTGAGCAGTGAGGATGGGTAGATTACGAGGGCAAGTGCAGCCAAGACTTCCTGTACCAGCTCAGGGTCATTACCTTTGGGAGAAGATAGGGACTCACTTCGGCAGTAGGAATACCAGAACTCACCTGGCATTTGCTATGTACAAAATGGATTTAGGGAGAGTAAAGGGGAGCAAATTAAAAAGGTAACAGAATTAAATCTTATTTTGCAGACTTTAGGGTGGAGCTTTGAGAGCCATGTTATCGTTTCACTATTATTGACACCTTCAATTTGTTATTAGTTGGTGAGACTCATTAACTGTTCCCATTTGTCTGCCCTCATTCAACTCCTAGCAAGTGCAGCTACAGTCCTATTTAGAATAATAGAGTAAGATTGGTAACATTACTGATTTAACAGGAAATTAGACGACTTACATTCACAGAGCTTAGGTAATTGATACCAACAGCACTTTTCTTGTAATTTATGCACTATGATTGATTTCATTCCCTAGCTGGTCCTAAAAGAATCTCTGAAGCATATTCATATTCAGCCATCAGATTACTGTGCAAAGGAATTAAATGAGTATTACCCTGCTTGCTATCTATTCCAGAGCTGGCAAAAAGTTTCTAAGTGGTTTGGAGCTCAGAAGTCAGTCTAAAATTATAATGCTATTATGAAAGAGTTCAGCCTCAGAGCATTTCTTTGTAAGTGACAGCTCTGAATTTATATGAAGAAACCTTACTGACAACAAGGACACCATTACAGATGGGTCAATTACTTACTCTTTTAAGAGTATTTTTATAAACTCTATGTAAATGTGTATTCCCTGAAATACCCTAAAAAACATTCACTCACCTATAATAGTGTTGTTATAAATGACCCATTTCCAGATGTTAATTTGTATTTGCATCTGGTATTTGCATCATAATATATGACCTTGCTTCCTGCTTCTCTACACCCCTCCCCAGTGTAATTAACAACCTTAGTACAGGAGGTTTGATACATAAGGAATAAACACTAAATCTTTGTGTTCTACCCCAGAAATTTCATGAAACAGTGGCAAAGAAGACACAATAAACCTACAGTGTTCAAGTAAATCATTATTATCATATTTGGGCTATTTCTTTAGCAGAGCAGGCATGGGCAGGGTCTACTTGCCTACTCCTATGGCTTCATTTGCCACATCTCCTTGTATGACTTGTGTTCAATCATGTGGAACAGTCCCCAGTCCCTCAGGCTCGTCACCCTGTTTCAGGTACCTGGGCTGCTGTGCTGGCTCTTTTTCCTCCCTGGCATGTCCTTCTTCTGCTTCTTCACCTGGTAATGACTGCTTGTCCTTCAAAACTCAGTGAAAGGGTCACTGCCTCCAAATCCCTCTGTGATTCCACAGTCTCACTCAAGTCTTCCTCTCTGCGTTCCCTTAGCAGCCCATGATGGAGCATGTCCTAACCTTTGTCACACACTATTATTAATGTGATTTATGTGTTTATCACCCCATCAGACTGTAAGTTCCTTGAGGGCAGAGATCACTGGTTAATTAACTGTGAATTGCAGCATCTATAACAATACTTGACACAGAATGGTGGTTGATAAGTGTTTCCCAAATGATTTGTGAGTGTAGAATGTGGCTCTTTGAAAGGCCAAGTTGATGTGATGCCATCATTTTCAAGTTAAATGTAAAATTCAATCCTATACATTTTTGTCCTCAAAACACAGACACACAAGCGCATGTGTATGATGAGCACTGGGTGCTCATTAGTGAGCATTTCTAGAGTCAAAGGGGTTAAAATTCTCTAAGAAACTACCTCAGCATGCTCAGTGTATCTCAGGTGAGAGTGGAGTCATAGTCAGAGGTCTTGGATTCCCACGATTGCAGGGACCGCAGGAATATCCTGGGCTTACAATTTCGTGCTGTAAAGACTAGGAAACAGGTGGCATGGAGGTCTAGAGATGTCTGAATGATAGAATGAGCACCCTCAACCTCACAGAGGGATTGGCTTGCTCAACAGCATCTTACCCATTCTCATGTAAAAACCCTCACTGCTTGCTGAGGCTAGAAAGCTAAAAAGTACATTTCTTAGTCCCTTACAGCTATGCTTCCACCAATGAGAAAAACTCCAGTGGGACTTTAATTTGGAGGTGAGATATACAGGTTTGTGGTGGAGACCACCTGGCTCTGGAGTCGGCAGCTGGGCTCTGAATTCCTGACCTGATGGGGGTCTTCCAATTTGGCGGCTTCTGCGCCAGTGCAAATAGGCTTCCTTCCCTGGGGCAGAGGCAGTTGTTCCAGGGTCTGGGAGTTGTGCCTGGGAGATATCAGCCTAGAGCAATGTTTTTCAAATGGTAGGCATGCCTCGGAGATCTTGTAGGTTCTGTTCCAGATAACTGCAATAAACTGAATATTGGAATATCACAATAAAGTGAGTCAAATGGACTTTTTGGTGTCCCCACCCATATAAAAGGGATGTTTACACTATATTGTAGTCTGTTAAGGTAGTTTAAAAAGTACTTTAATTAAAAAATACTTTATTGCCAAAAATGCTACCATGATCTGAGCTTTCAGCAAGTCATGATCTTTTTGCTGGTGGAGGGTCTCGCCTTCACCTTGCTGGCTGCTGACTGATCAGGGTGGTGGTTGCTGAAAGTTGGGTGGCTGTGACAATTTCTTAAAAGAAGGTAACAATGAAATTTGCCACATCAATGGACTCTTCCTTTTACAAACAATTTCTCTGTAGCAAGTGATGCTGTTTGATAGCATTTTACCCACGGGAGAACTTCTTTCAGAATAGAAATCAATCCTCTCAAACCCTGATGCTATTTTTTTTATCAACTAATTTTATGTAATATTCTAAATGCTTCGTTGTCATTTCTACAATCTTCATAGCATCTTTACCAGGAGTAGTTTCCATCTCAAGAAACCACGTCCTTTGCTCATCCCTAAGAAGCAGCTCCTCATCTGTTCAAGGTTTCTCATGAGATTGTAGCAATTCAGTCCCATCTTCAGATTTCACTTCCAATTCTAGTTCTTTTGCTGTTTTCACCACATCGGCAGTTACTTCCTCTACTGAAGTCTTGGACCCCTTAGAGTCATCCAGAAAGGTTGAAATCAACATCTTCCAAACTCCTCTTGATGCTGATATTTTGAACTCTTCCCACGGATCACAAATGTTCTTAATAGCTTGTAGAATGGTGAATCCTTTCCAGAAGGTTTTTAATTTATTCTGCCCAGATCCATCAGAGGAATCACTATCCATGGAAACCATAGCCTTATGAAATGTATTTCTTAAATAACAAGATTTGAAAGTCTAAATCTTCTCGATGGGCTATAGAAAGGATGTGTCAGCAGACTTGAAAACAACATTAATCTCATGGTACCTCTCCATCAGAGCTCTCAGGTGACCAGGTGTATTGTCAATGAGTAGTAATATTTTGAAAGAAACCCTTTTTTTCTGAGCATAAGTTCTCAATAGTGGGCTTAAAATATTCAGATGTGTTGTCATCCAGGATTTGTTGTTCCATTTACAGAGCAGAGATAGAGTAGATTCAGCTTGGTTCTTAAGGGCCCTAGGATCTTTGAAATGGTCAATGAACATTGGTTTCAACTTCAAGTCACCAGCTGCATTAGCCCCTAACAAGAGAATCAGCCTGTCCTTTGATGCTCTGAAGCCAGGCATTGACTTCTCCACTCTAGCTATGAAAGCTGGATGGCATCTTCTTCCAGTAGAAGGGCGTTTCCTATGCATTGAAAATCTGTTGTTTAGTGTAGCCACCTTCATGAATTATCTCAGATCTTCTGGATAACTTGCTGCTGCTTGTACACCAGCACTTGCTGCTTCACCTTCCATTTTTGTGTTATGAAGATGGCTTCTTTCCATCAGCCTCATGAACCAGCCTCTGCTAGCTTCAAACTTTTCTTCTGCTTCTTCCTTACCTGTCTCAATCTTCATAGACTTGAGGAGAGTTAGGGCCTTGCTCTGGATTAGGCTGTAGCTAAAGGGAATGTTGTAGCTGGTTTGATCTTCTATCCAGACCACTCAAACTTTCTCTGTGTCAGCAATAAGGCTGTTTCTGTTATCATTCTTGTGTTCACTGGCGTAGCACTTTTAATTTCCTTCAAGAACTTTTCCTTAGTGTTCACAATAGCTACGTGTTTGGTGCCAGAGGCCTAGCTTTTGGCCTGTCTCGGCTTTTGACATGCCTTTCTCACTAAGCTGAATCATTTCTAGCTTTTGATTTAAAGTGAGAGACGTGTGACTCTTCCTTTCACTTGAACACTTAGAGGCCAGTGTAGGGTTGTTAGTTGGCCTTACTTCAATATTGTTGTGTCTCAGGGAATAGGGAGGTCTGGGGAGAAGGAAAGTGAGGGGGCAGTAGCTGGCCCATGGAGAGATCAGAGCCACACAACTTTCACTAAGTTTGCCCTCTTATATGGGCATGGTTTGTGACACCACAAAACAATTATAATAGTACCATCAAAAACCACTGATCACAGATCACCACAACAAATATAATAATAATGAAAAAGTTTGAAGTATTGTGAGGATTACCAAAATGTGACACAGAGACACAAAGTGAGCAAATGCAGTTGGGAAAAAGGCACCGATAAACTTGCTCCGTGCAGGGTTGCCACAAACCTTCAGGTTGTGAAAAATGAAATATCTGCAAAGCTTAAGAAACCAAAGTGCAGTAAAATTAGGTGTGTCTGTATAGGAAACGAAACATATTTAGTTGATTTAGTTTAAAAAGAAAGAAAGAAAGAAAGAAAGAAAGAAAGAAAGAAAGAAAGAAAGAAAGAAAGGAGACAGAATAGAATAAATGGGACAATCACATTGTCCCTGGTAAAAGTTATTAGTTTTAGGGAACTTGTAGTTTAGTTTTGCATGTGTGCGTGTACATACATTTATGTATGTGTATTCTGAGTCACAATGTAAAAGGTATTTCTAGCTATGAGTTTCAGTCACAGAAGTTCAAGAACATCTGGCCTAGAGCCTTACCTCTAGCATTTTCAATAATCTTCTTAATCCCTTCCTGTTTAAACCATCCAGGAGTCCTTTTTTATCTGTAGAACATCTGTTATGATGCCCATCAGGCAGCATGAAGGTATATAGATTTTCTTTTTTTAAGTTGTTAGTTGCAGAGAGAGGTACATGGCATTTTATTTCAACTGACAGCTTTCTCCTATATATTTTTCCAGGTACTTCCCTATACGTTCTTTAATAAGGACAAGATAAAAGTATAAGGTATGAGTGTATGTTGGGGGGTTCCCAACTTTCTTCTGGTCCTACAGCATGTTCTGGGAACCACTAGGGGGAATTTGTGCTTGAGCCATTCTCACAAACTCCGTGGGCTTCCTGCACACAACTCAGAAGGGGCTACGCCTAGAAGCAGCTGAGCTCCAGGCCTCCTCAGAGAAACTGACCTGGGGTAACCATAAAGGTAATAGGTATTGGGTGAAGTTGTCCTGAAAAATATTGTTAAGATGATAAGGAAGCAGAGTAAAGATATGATAGCAATCTGTGAAAAAAGTAAAATCCTGTGAAGATTAAGATAGGGACAGGTTTCAACACTCTCTTAATTACTGCTCTGGGCAAAAAGTCAGCTGCTGGTCCAAGATAAAAACATTAGGTACCCCAACAATTATTTTTTCTTAATCAACTTCATGCTTCCTTTTTGGCAGCCTGCTGCTCGGAGTCCTTCCTGACTGGGGAGTCTGGTTGTCTCTGCAGAGGGGAACTAGAGCGCTGGTGGACAGAGGCAAAATAGAGAGATTTCCTCTGCCTCCTCACACTGTTTGTATTTAATACTGTATACAAATATTACCTATTCAAAATCAAACAGCCTCGATCCCTATTCCCAGCTGATGACCTCGTCTTTTACTTCAGGGACAAAACTGAACAGTCAAAAGTCTTCCCGCAGATTCCCGCAGTCAACAAGTGCCTAAAACGGTGCCTGAAATGTAGCAGCCAACTCCCTACATGTATGCTGAATGACAGCCAGGCATGCTGCAGCCCAGAGGCTTGTGTCCTCAGCCTGACTTGTGAGTCTTCCTATCCGGTTGCCACAAGCTGCCTTGACTTTGCTGCACTGGGACACCCTCCCCCACTCCAGACATCTGCATCGTGACCATTCTTCAATATGGCGCCTTTCTTTCCTATCTAACTCCTCAGTCACGTCTTCTCCTCTTAACACCTAGATATTAGGTAGGGCCTATAGTGACATCGATGAAATGAGTGAGAGTTGTAACTTTGTTTCATGCCAGGTGGCAACTCCCTCAAGACTTCCACCGTGCCCTATGCAGAGCAGACACTCAGTAAATACCTTTTGACTGGCTGAGGACATCTTTATACATTCATGTAAAATTCAGTGACTGGGAATTCTGTGGGAGAAGTGGGGCCTCCCCTCCCCCAGCCACCCTCCTGGAAATCCAAACTCCTTAAATGAAATTTAAGAGAGCCTCAGGCTCACTCTCCTTATTTCTGCCAAGTGTTAATTATGTGTGGAATCTAAGGGGACTTCCATGTATGGATTGCAAGGGATATTATGAGGGGACCTTAAGAAAGACAGCTGTGCAGCAGGAAGACATTCTTTTCTAAACTTTCAAAGACCTACAGTTCTCTAATTTGTTTTTGGGAGAAAGACTTTTTTCTCTCCAACGTTTCCTTTGTGCTTATTGAAAAAGGAGAGATTATTTCCAAGAAAAACGCTTTGTCTGATTAGCTCTTTGCATTATCAGGATTCAAAAACATAATGGAAAATTCTCATTTTCTCTGAACTATGACGGCCATGATATTATAGGTCCTGACATTGTTGTTTAGATCTTCATTCAGCCAACACTAACCAACGTGTGTGTAAGAGTATCTCATTCTAAAATATTTCTAAAAATATTGATTATTTTAAAAACAACTTTAACATATGGAGTGACCATGATATAATAGGAAACACCAGATAGATTATTGCCTGTCCTATGGAGTCACTTGAGTCACTTGTCCTATGTAGTCACCTTCTTTGACTTAAACATTTATTCCAACTTTGTTGTCATTGCTCAAAATGAGGCTGGGTTGCCTTGGAAGCCACTTTTCCAGCTATTTAAGGAAGATCACTCACTATTTTGTAGTCACACCTCATTTTTTTTTTTAGTCTTAATCTAAACTATATTAGCTTCATCATGTACCTCATTCACTAGATTTGGCACTAGGCGCTTTTGGGCTGTTTCCCAAACACCAAATCAAACAATGAACATTTGCTAACATTAAAACTACTTTTGAAAAGCAAGCGAGACAGGCCCTGGAGGTGATTTCAAAAGAGGAATCACAAAAGAGTTTTGAGTAATGGGATGAGTGTATTGTTGCCTGGGATAGCTTTTCAAATTGGGACAACACTCATTTTGAGGTGGCAGAGTTCATCCATTTCTCATGGTCCATCTCTTCATCTTGCATTCTTATCTGACATTTGAAAACTCACTTTGGGCTGAGGAAGTAATCTTCGTGGATAAAGACTCTGAAATTTTAAAATTTCTTAAAATTTTGGGGAGAAATTACATCCTGCTGAGCTGAAAGAAAAATGAGTACAAAGGAAAACATCATTAAAAAATTCCAGATGGGAAAAAAAAAAGCCAGATGGTAGCAAGTATTAGAACCACATAAACCTAGATTCAAATCCCCACTTTGCCAGTACTTGTTCGCCACTTTGGGCTTGTTATTTAACCTTTTAAGATACTGTTTTCATGTCTATACAATGGTGGTCTATTAAATGGCACTATGTAAATCATTTAGTACGGAGACTGGCAAATATTAGAATAGTAGGTACTTGAAAATTGCTATTTTCTTTCTTTTCCTTGGAGAAATTAGTAGAAAGAAGATTCTCTAGGACTTAAAACCTAAGTTCGAGTCCCAGTTTATCAGCTACGTGACCTTGACCAAGTCACTCAAACTTTCTGGGGACTAGTTTTCAAAGTCCATTTGTAAAGTTATGATGTTATTTACTGTGGCATTTAATTTTATGTGTCAACTTGTCTGGGTCACGATGACCTGATACCTGGTCAAACATTATTCTGGATATTTCTGTCAGGGTGTTTTTGGATGAGATTAACATTTTAATTGGTGGACTCTGAGTAACGCAGAATGCCTTCCATAAATGCAGGTGGGCCTCATGTTATCAGCTGAAGCCCAGAATAGAAAAAAAGACTGACCATCCCTAAATGAGAGGGAATTCTGCGAACAGATGGCCTTTGGACTGGAACAGCAACATTAGATTTTCCACGAATCTCAAGTCTGACCTCCAGCCCACTCTGTAGATTTTGAACCGGTAAATCTCCATAATTATGTGAGCCAATTCCTTAAAATAAATTGATCTCTTTATCTCTGTCTCTCTCTGCCTCTGTCTCTCTCTCTCCCTTTATTTATATATAGGTATGGTTCTATTTCTCTAGAGAACTCTGACAATACACCTGCCTCAAAGTTTTCTTTTATGGCCACAGGATGGAATAAAGGAAGTCATGTATGGAGCACAGCCTGTCACAGGTCTGGATCATGACAGCAGCTCAGGAAGCATCAATTTTCTTTTCCCTTCCCTTCGCTTGTTGAGCCTCAGTTTTCTCATTTGGAAAATGAAGAAGCTAGACGCACTAGATAATTTCTAAAGCTGCTTCAGCTAGGAACATTTGTGTATCTATATGAAGCTAATTGCTTGGGCTATAACATTCAAAACCAGTCATGTCTAAGTTGGGTTTCCGCCAAGGAAGAAAGGCATGTGGGGTGCACAAAGACTATTTATGTAGAAAGAAACGCTTTCAGGGGTGCAAAGAGTTAGGGGGACTAAAGGGGAACTCCTGGTAGCCCTATAAATATTCTTTTAAGCATAGATGCTTTCTCAGTGGTTGGGGGAAGCCACGTACAATCTCTTACTCTATGCAGAAGTAACCGGGGAAAGTACCTGTTTTACCTGTTAGTGCATTTCTGTGTGTCTCTGTCCCCAGGTTCAAGTGACTGACTGCAGAAAGAAGAGCCATTTCGTGGATTCAAAAAACCTATGGCATCAAGTCGAACAACACTAACCTTCGATCTCTGAAAATTTAAGGTCCGATATGGTATTTGTTAGGAGGAGAAAAGAAGTACCCTAGGCTGTGTTGTAACCATAGTTTTAGCAATTCATCAGAAAAGTTCCCTAGTGTATTTTAGGACATAAGTGTTATCTCCTTTCTTTTTTTTTTTAATTTATTTTTTAATGTTTACTTATTTTTGAGAGAGACAGAGACAGAATGCGAGTGGGTTAGGGGCACAGAGAGAGGGAGACACAGAATCAGAAGCAGGCTCCAGGCTCTGAGCTGTCAGCACAGAGCCCGATGTGGGGCTCAAACTCACGAGCTGTGAGACCATGACCTGAGCCAAAGTCGTTCGCTCAACCGACTGAGCCATCCAGGTGCCCCAATGTTATCTCCTTTCTTAACCAGTGAAGTGGCTAGATACTTAAGCATACTGGCTGGAGTACTTTGGGTCTTTGAGTTTTTAGATGAGATAGTTGGAAAAATCCTTTGTGGGCTCTGTGGTGCTATATAAGGGTAAGTGATTATTATTCTTACAATACACACTCAAGAGATACCCATGGTTTGAGATTCAGGTGAAAGAAGTCTGGCTAAGAGAGCCCCTCTCACCAATATTTGAGTTCCATATTTTCTTTCTTGTACATACAGGGAGGTCTCGTCAGGCAGGCTGATGAGCAAAATTAGCAACTGCTCACACAGCTTGAACTGCAAGGCTCAGACAAGGTTCTTGGTCACCCGTCCAAGTACCCACAGCCTGTCACCTGGGCTCTGGGCTACCGGCTTCTGTGCTATTCTACTCCATGATGGAGCTAGAGCCACATCAGGCACATTCACTGTCATGAGAGCTCAGTGTTTAAAAGGATTCAGTGCTACTCCGTTGCATGTGGATGACATCCAAATAACAGCATAGCACACAAGGACTTCAAGACACATGGCTTCCACCTATTTCTCTAGTTCTATCTCTGCTGCGATTACTGCCCATCTTCTGTGGCACAGTTCTAGGCTCCAGCCTGTAAACTTTCATTCTCAAATTTCGTATTTATTCAGCAGATATTTAGCGCATGCCTACAAATGGGTTCAGTGCTGGGGATGTATCACTAAATAAAAGGGAGCTTACATTACAGAGGGAGGCAGATGATAAACATTAGGGTGCATGTTAGAAAGTGGTGAGACCTGTGGGAAAGACAGAGCAAAATAAGAGGGCTTAGTTGTGCTGAGAATGGGGATGGGGGTTGTGTTTTATGTCGGGTGATCAAAGTAGGCCTCTCTGAGAAGGTAAAAGAATGTTTCAGTTATGTCACATTATTATAATGATGACTAGCTGATGGAGGAGCGAGCCATGCCAACATCTTGGAGATGCAGAGGCAGTGGCTGTCTTGACACAGGAAATGGTTATTGTGTTTGAGAAACAACAAAGATGCTACTATGCTGGGATGCAATGAGAAAGCAAGAGAGTAGAAGGAAACTGGGAGGGAGTAGGTGGTGGGACCATACAGTAAGGTCTTGAATGTCACTGTCGGGACTTTGGCTTTGACTCTGAGTGAAATGGAAAGCCATTGGAGGGTTTTGTGCAGGAGAGTGACATGACCTGACATATTTTCAAAGGACTCCTTTGGCTGATGGGCTGTGAACAGACTGATGTGCAGAAGTGGGAAGACCAGCTGGGAAGCCGTGGGGGTAAGAGGTAAGGTATGGGAAGAGAGGTAAAAGAGGGTTATGGTTTAGACCAGGGTAGCAGCATGGAAGTAGTAAGAGGTAGTCAAATAAGGGATCTATTTTAAAAGCAGGGACTATAGGATTTGGATGTGCAGTGCTTCAGCATTCAGGAGACAGAAGATGGGTAGGGTGGAGGGATCGGCAAGGAGACTGGGATGGTATAGTCAGTGGGTGGGGGTGGGGGAGTAAAGATAGCATTGTAGATACAAAAGGAAGAAAGTATTTCTAGAAAGCATCAGTGATCAATTATATTAGATACTGCTAAGTTCACTAAGATGGTGAACCTGTGAGATGAAAACTCACAGGTAAGTTTAGCAATGTGGAGATCATTGATAACCTGGAGAAGAGCAGTTTGGGTGGAATGCTTTGAGACAGACACAGTAGTGATGAATAGGAGAAAATAGGAGAAGAGGAATTGAAGACAGTGAGTTAAGACAACCCTTCTGAGCACTATTTAGCAATAAAGGGAGCAGAGTAATAAGGAATAGCTAGAGGGATAAGTGAGGTCAAGAGAGGCTTCCAGAAGAAAAAAAAAGAGAGAGAGTGTTCCAGGATCACATGTGGGTAGTCTCATGCCTTCATGCCTCTCTTCTAGACTCTACCTACTGAACTTTCACTTTTTCTTTTTAAATTTTTTTAATGTTTATTTGTTTTTGAGAAAGAGAGCACAAGTGGGGGAGGGGCAGGGAGAGAAGGAGACAGAGAATCTGAAGTAGGCTCTGCACTATAGCCTGACTGACATGGGGCTTGAACTCACAAACCTAGTGATCATGACCTGAGCCGAAGTCGGACGCTCAACCAACTGAGCCACCCAAGAGCCCTGAACTTCCACTTTTTCTTGAGGATATAATTTACCTATGTCTACCCTGAGCCTTCTCTATTGGCCCTGCTCATTCATCAAAAAGGACTTACTTCATACTTGCTATGAAATAGACCATGGTCAGTGAGCTCAATGATGAAAATGAGCAGGATAAGATTTGATAAGATCTTTGCCTTCCTGGAGGTTCTATTATAATGGGGAGACAGAGAATACAGAATCAGGCAATTAAAAAAACAGAAGTGATCATTACAGATTATGATAAATGTTTTTATAGGCCATAAACTGGGTAATGTGAGAGAAGGTGAGGTGTGGTGGTCATAGGAGGCCTCTCTAGGGAGGTGACCACTGAACTGAAACCTGAAGAATATTGCTCTGGACTGAAGGATGATGTCCCCCGCCCTCAAATTTGTATGTGGAAGCCCTCATCCCCACTGTGATGGTGTTTGTGGGGCCTTTGGGAGGCAATTAGGTCATAAGTGTTGAGCCCTCATGAACAGGATTAGTGCCTTTATAAGACAGGCTCTGAGAGAGGTGAGCTCTCTCTCCACCATGCAAAGACACAGCAAGAAGGCATGTGTCTGTAAACCAGGAAGCAGGTTCTGACCAGACACTGAATTGGCTGGCACCTTCATCTTGGACTTCCCAGCCTCCAGAACTGTGAGAAATAAGTGGTGGTTGTGGCACCACTACCTGGAAGAGAAAGAAGATCTCTACAAGGAGGGGTGGGAGATCATGTGGGGGTGGGAGGAGAGAACTGGTTGGAAAACAGGCATCAAGGAAACCTTGAGAGAACGTGTTTCAGGAAGTTGGGAACAGTCAACCAGGTCGATGTCTCCTGAGAGATGGTGAGGAATGGAGAATGGGAATCATTAGTCTTAGCACAGCCTGCCCCATGGCCCCCAAACTTTGTCTAACCTCCCTTCACTTCTGCCTTTCTCCATTATTTGACAAATTTTAGAGGTTCGGGACCTCCTTTTATATTCACCTTTGTATCCCTGGGCTCAACAGCGTGCCTTAGGAATGGGGTAGGTTCATGACAAGTTCCTGACTAGAAATAACCCTGGGAAAGAGACACCCAAGGTGCTATCAGCTGAGAGATCAGCTGCCAGCTGCCAGAGTGAGTGGGAAGGGCCCAGCCCTACTCCTTTAAGAGCCCGCCCCAGAGCCACATGCAACAGGTTCCACTCAGTGCCTTATAGGCTGAAAAGTGTTCCATCTTCTTGGAACTGGAAAGGGTGCTCAAGATAAGGCAGGGTGGGAACCTGGCTCACTGACACATAATTAGCCAGCTTTTGTCTTTGGATCTGACTGGAAGTGACTCATAGGCTGGAAAAAACCTTTTGGAAACAAATGAGGGGGGAAAAAGTAGGTTAAGTCACTGTAGCATTTTCTCAGATAAAATGGGGATCTGCTGTCCCATAAATGCTGAATGCTGTGCATTTCTTCAGCCTCTCTCCAACAAAAACCCAGGGGGAATTATTAAGCCTGATGATTCCCTCATTTTCTCCAAGATTTTTATTAAATGCAATTTAGAGGGGATAAAGTTTCTTCTCTTTTCTCTTCCTATTCACTCGAATAAACCCTAATTACTGCGGGGGCAGAATAAATGGGCTTCCAGAAGACTGTGGCGATTAGTGATGTTTCCCCTTTAAGTTAACCAGTTGGAGGCTCCTGTTCCAAGAGCTACTGGGGCATTTCCTGTCCACTCACACCTTACTCAATTCAATTTGAAGTATTTATAGAGCGCCTTGTTGTGAGGCACTGACACATACACAGCTCTGCCCTCTGAGGGTTTCTTGTAGGGGTGGGGAGGTAGTCTTGAACTCAACTAAGATACTGTACAAATCAGACTAAGAAATGCCATGGTGGTGTGTATTAATTAGAACTTTTTTTGGTTGCAAGTAACAAAAATGCAAACTAACTTAAACGATTAGAAGAATGTGTTGTAGAAAATACCAGGTTGTCCCAGGAACCCGGGCAGGCAGGACTGTATCAGGAACCCAGGAACCCGCACTGCCAACATCACAACTCTATGGGCCTCTCAGCTTTGCTCTCCCAGCCTGTGTATCTCTGTCTCTGTTTCCATCTGTCTATCTTTAACTCTACCTCAGACTCTGTTTTCAGACTGGCCTTCCCTCCACATTATGGGAAACATGGTCATATAGAAGATTCCCAACTTTATAATATCTTACAATTTTAGCCCTGGGGTGAAATGGACTTTTTCACTTCCAGTTTCAAAATTCCTCAAGAAGGCTTCTGATTGGACTCAAATGTGTCAGCTCTTCACTTCTGGACCTATCTATCCCACGTGGGGAGCCAGGGGAGGGAAGGACTTGGCAAGTGGCTGTGAATGGTCCAGCTTGGGTCAGAGGCACATTACCTGCTCCCATCCCCAGCCTGACAATAAAATGGCTTTTCTCAATAACCCTGCCCTGGTAGCTCCAGAGCATCGGGCTCGGTAAAGCCAGGAGGGTAGGGGGAAATCATACGTCCAGCACTGCAGCTGACTCTGTTTTCAGACCCAACCACGGAGGCCCTGGTTTGATACTTGTAACTCTACTAATGAAGGCCTGCAATATTTGAAAAAAGGAGTCCCTTATGAAATCTGGCTTTCATATGATCTTCTTCTTTTTAATGTTTATTTATTTATTTCTTAGAGAGAGAGAGAGAGAGAGAGAGAGAGAGAGAACAAGTCAGGGAGGGGCAGAGAGAGAGGGAGACACAGAACCTGAAGCAGGCTCCAGGCTCTGAGCTGTCAGCACAGAGCCCAATGTGGGGATCGAATTGGTGAACGGGAAGCTCATGACCTGAGCTGAAGTCCCCGCTAAACCAGCTGAGCCACCCAGGCCCCCCTCATTTGATCTTCAGGACAGTGATTGAGGGCATTACTACCACCCACTTTTTACTGAGCACTCTGTTCACACTGACATAGCTAGTACGCCACAGGGCAGGGTTCAGAACGATGCGATTCCACAGCCCCTGTGCGGTCTGACCATTCGGGTGCTCCACAAACACAGCTCGGTGGGGAGAGAGGGCAGGAGCCCCAAGGAAGAGCAATCTGTCACAGTGGGGGTGGGGAGAAGTTCTGAGCCTGGCTTTTACTTACTGGGAAGATTTCAACAGGTCTAGGTGAGCGAGGTACCGAGCTCGGCCAGAGGGGAGGGCCGGGGCACCTAGTCTCAAAGGTGAGACCAGCAGAGCCGGGTGGGAGGACTGGAGGAGGTGTGGTGGGAGCTTCGTGGCCTGAAAGAAAGGTCCAGGCCCAGTGGGAATGCCACGCCCCAGTTTGGAGTTCTTCCTTCCAGATCCCGGCCTCTAAATGCAATTCCATTTAAGGGCAACCCAGACTGGTTCACACCTAGCCTTGGAGATGACAGATTGCCCTGTGGTCAATTTGCGGGGTGAGAATGGGAGCCTCCAACTCTGCACCTGCACTGCCAGCGCCATAAAGGAAGTCAATCATTTCCCATAAAATGTCAACCACTGCTGAGGTGCAATTTACAAGGGGGTCCTCTGCAGACGGAAATACACCACGGAAAGCGACCCCTAGATTTTCAAATTCACTGCCGCGAGGCGCGGGGAGGAAGGCCCGGGTGCAGAGTGGAGGAGGGACCAGGGAGCACCCCCCCCCCTTTTTTTGCCCTCGGCTCCCTGCTTTGTAACCAGCTCTGCCACGTGGTAAAAGCTTCCGGGGGTGGGAGGGCGGCCTCAATTATTTCTGCCTGAGATGTGCTGGACCAAACGTAAACAGCGGAGGAGCGGGAGCCGGGAGCCCGGAGTCGAGGCTGGGCAGGGCTGCAGCGACCCTGCTGCCGCCGCCGCCGCCGCGGAGCCTGAGCTCCGAGCTGCCGCGGCGCCTGCGAGCCGCCCCTCCCCCGCCGGGCCCGCGAGCCCATTTTCGCTTGGCCGGTCCCCGCGCTGCCGGATGGATTGCGCCCCACCCCCGCTCCTCTGCTCAGTCATTCAGACTTGGAAAGTCAATAACACGCTGACATCATCAGGGGTTTGTGTATTATTACACGGCTACTTTCCAGAGTACCTGGCATTATCTAAGAGAGGAGCACTGCGGCTGCCCAAGAAAGGGCCCGGACGCGGGGCAAGCTGGCCTCTGGAGGGGTGGCTGCCCGGAGCCAGGCCTTTCCTCCGTGGGGAGCGTCTTCAGGGCACCGATTAGAAACAGATTATGAGCTTTTGCTGCACTAAATGCAGATGCACTTTAGATATCGATACATGCTTCATTTTGGCTTGGGGTGCACTTATAAATCATTCTTAAGTGACCTCTATTTCCACCAAAGACATCCACTTGGTCTTTAAGGAGGATTTTTAGTGATCTTCACAAAGGAAAAAAGGAAAAGGCATTTTTTTATGACAGGAAGCCAAAGGCTGATTCTTTTGAGACTCTTGGGGTTTTTTTTGTGTGTGTGCAATTCTCTATTATGTAATCTCCATCACGGGTGATTAGGTCTTCTCTTTCCCTCCAGGGCTGGACTGGGTGGTTTGGTTGCTGTGTTTTTCTTAAGCCTCATGCAGAGCAAACACACACATAGAAAACATGTCCCAGATTTATGGTGCAAAATTGCTCTCCAAGCAAATTGCCTTAGAAGAGTGTCTCAATTTGAAGGAGGGAAATAGATGAATTTGTTGTTAATTAAGACTCCTTATCTTACTATTCTGGCATTTCCTTTTCCTAGAATGAGTTTTTAAAAATAATTTTATGTATTTTAGATGTTCTCTTTCCTCCTCCCCACCTATTATGATACTTGTAATAGCTTCAATAACTATAGATTGTATAGATTATTGATACTTTTGTTCTGTTAATACATGCCCACCCAGTTAAAATACTGCAACTCAATAACTCACACAACATAGTACCTTTTCTGTCTGGCCAAAAACACTAGTTCCTTCTTTACCCACACAGGGCAGATCTCCTTTAAATTTTCTTAGTATCTTAAATTACAGAAAATGTCAGCCAGGCCCAAATTGGCTACCTGCAGAATTACAGGGTGAGAGTAGTTCTGCATCAGCCTGATCTCATCTCTCTGTATCTCAGGCAGGGAAAGATCACTGATTGACATAGAAGTCTTTAGCCTCCCCGGGAGAGAGCAAGGGAGCCCTGTTTCTCAACAATGTAACAATTTCCCTCTGTGTGCTTGGTCATTTCAGAAGAATCTGTAGTAGATTGTGACCACTTCCCTCCAGATGGTCTGAAAAAAACTCCCCCACCAGGTTGCACTTCTAAAATCACCTCCCCAGGCCTGTGCTATATTTCTCCCTCCCCACCCCCAAGCTTGCTGCGGGAAATTCCCCTTTGGTAGCTGCCTGCAGCTGCTGAGGTCCTGTGTGCAGCCCTCCAAGATGGTTCAGTAGGTGTTGGGTCTGTGGAGCTTGAAGCTGCTAAAGGAAGGATGGAGTGGGGTGTGGGGGTGAGCTCTCAGGCAGCCCATGGACTATTTACTTCTGGGGCTTTCCCTCAGCCCTGTACAGAGGAGCCTGCAGATCTGCTTGTCTTTTTGGTTGTCTGTTTTCTCACCTGCTGGCCTTCTGGTCTTTGCCTGAACCCCTCCTAGATGGACTACCCTGCTAGGGGGTCCTTGCTAGGCTGGAATGTCAGCCATTTCATTCTAGATGTTGAGCTTTAGTTGATACCTGGCAATCCAATTCTTTTCCTGGAGCTTTGGCTTAAGCAAGGAGGACAAACAGATCAGTGGGTGGCTTGCGCATGCGCTGCAGGATAGGAAGTTGATTACCAGGTACCAAAGCTCCAGAACTAGGTGGCTGACACCTTTCCCTTATACAGAAGCCTATATGTCAGGAGGAGGAGAGCATTCAGTAGCAAGAACCACGTTGGGGAGATGGAGAAGCAGGAGTCTTGGCTGGGGATGAGATCAGTATGTTGGAAGAGGCAGACATGCGCTCACTGGCGGGAGATCATGGCTTCTGCCCGCCCAGGTCGGGGCCTTGCCTGGGTTGGTACTCCTGTGCTGTTGGAGGGAGGAGGAACTCCACGTGACAGATGGCATAGGGCTCTTCTTCCCAGAGCTGGCCCTGGAGGGAACTTGGTGGCCTGATGGGCCTAGGAGCGATCCTGCAGAGGGTACATGATATTCCCCCATTCCTCCGGGGAAAAGAGGTCACCTTCAGGGCCTTTACTGCTAAATATTTGTCAGCTGCTTAGAAATGGGTGCATTTTGGGGCACCTGGGTGGCTCAGTCGGTTAAATGTCCACTCTTGGTTTCGGCTCAGGTCATGATCTCATGGTTTCCGGAGTTCAAGGCCTGAGTTGGGCTCTGCGCTGTTATCAGGAACCAGCCTGAGATTCTCTCTCTTTCCCTCTCTCTCTGCTCCTCCCCCACCGCCACTGTCTCCATCTGTCTCAAAATAAATAAACTTAAAAAAAAAAAATGGGTGCATTTTAATTTCCAGGCTTGTGTCTTTTCAGGTAGTCAGTATGAAGATTGGTATTCAGGTATCAAGCCCTAATTTTGGTTTAGAAAAGGCATCATCTTTGGGGCACCAGGGTGGCTCAGTCAGTTAAGTTTCCAACTCTTGGTTTAGGCTCAAGTCATGATCTCGTGGTTTGTGAGTTTGAGCCCCACATCCGGCTCCACGTGGACAAGCTCAGAGCCTGCTTGGGATTCTTTACCTCTCTCTCTCTCTCAAAATAAATAAACACAAAAAATATTTTTTAAACTAAAGAAATAAAATAGAAAAACAGATATGAAAATACAAGCCTAATTTTTCTTATTAGGTTTAGAAAATTATATTTGCAAAATGTCTCTACCAAACTGCTCTGGCTGTCTCTAAATGTTATTCTCAGTTGCTATGTGCATCCCATCGTGGAGTGTAACAAACAGTTCTTGGATCCAGGCCGACTCTGAGAAGCACTGGAGCAGAGGCTGCACTCTGGATGTCCAGCAACTGAATTCAGCTCACATTTGTGTTTTTGGTTGGCCTAAATAGGTTCTGTTTGTTTGTTTTTTAATTGGATTGAAAATCCAGAGGTTTCACATAAAAGGCAGCTTCTCCTGAAGAGTGGAAAGCTTCCGGCAACACAAGCGTGTCAGCCGCCCCTTTAGTCCTGCGCGGCCTGGGGTAGGGTCACTCATTTCAGCCTCCTGCTTTGCTCCAAAAGGCTTTTGGATTGTTGTACCCCCTTTCCAGGTGTCCTGTATTTTGCTAGCCTTCTCACAGGAGAAGACCACCCTGAAAGGTCAAAGGACCCCGACCAGGGGAGTGTGGTGTTAGCGTGGAGTTGCTGCGAATCCTCTGGTACCCCAAACATTCTAGATTATGATGGACAGTACGCTTCAGATCAGTATAGGTTAGTCTTGAGATGCATGCCAATGTCGTTTTGATGAATGTTAAAGTTTATTTAATAACTCACAAGTGTTACTGTTAAGTGTTACTACTAGTTTTTGTTACTTTTTCTTGGTGAATAGATATAGAAAGTAAAAATACTACTGCCTCTTTTTCTATGTTCAGGAGGGGATTCTCCCTCATGAAAAGGTTAGGGGCCTGCTGAGCTATACTGGTTCTCATCTTTAGACTCTTGTATATGTACCCCCAAAAGAATGTCATAATATGATGTATCCTCAGCTCTTTTTGAAAATAACAGCTACAGTTTTGCATTCTAAGTTGAAGTGTTGGCAAAGGATAATACCCACTGTACTGCAAAAATTGACATTTCAGAATAAAGCCGTTACATCACTTTTTAAAATGTATCCAATGGGATCCAAATACCACAGCAATCAGATACCTATCATCATTCACTTAAAAAATACATGAACAAGCTCTTTTTTAATGGTGATGAGTTTTACGTGATTTTTTTCTCTTGGAATTTATATGGCCAGCCTTACAGAACCAACAAAATAAATATAAGTTTTAATTAAAAAATTCTGTGTGATTACATGGCTTTAAGCGTTAATTTTATTGACCATATATCATAATGAGGTGAATGTGCCTTTTTTTTCTAACTAGCTCCTGTATCCATGGATGACTACTGCTGCCTATTGCTAGAATGAACATTCATTCTATTTCTCGTTTTCTGTTCCCACACTTGCGTGCACATAAGAAATGTTATCATGTAAACAGGTAGATAGAAATGGAAGTAGTTTTTTTTTTAATTTTTTTTAACGTTTATTTATTATTGAGAGACAGAGAGAGACAGAGCATGAGCATGGGAGGGGCAGAGAGAGGAGGAGACACAGAATCGAAGCAGGCTCCAGGCTCTGAGCTGTCAGCACAGAGCCTAACACGGGGCTCGAACTCACTAGCTGTGCGATCATGACCTGAGCCGAAGTGGGACTGAGCCACCCAGGCGCCCCAGAAGTAGTTTTAGAATAGCAACATCCTTTCTAGATTCATTTGCCATTCTTTCATTCTTCACCTCCTGAATCATTTGCCAAAGATCTCATGGCTTGCCCCAAATCAGCTGTGTTTACATCCTACTTCCATCTTGTGGGGAGCAAAGAAGTCACTCATTGTAGACAGAATGTTTGTGTCCCCCGAAATTCACATGTTGAAACCTAATCCTCCTGTGAATATATGAGGAGGTGGGGCCTCTAGGAAGTAATTAGGTCATGAAAGAGGAGCCCTCAGGAATGGGAGTAGTGCCCTTAGAAAAGCCACTGCAGACAGCTCCCTTCCCCCTTCTGCCATGTGAAGCCAGTGTGAGAAGATGGCCATGTATGAACCAAAGTGTGTTCTCACCGGACATTCAGTCTGCCAGGGCCTTGGGCTTGGACTTCCAGCCTCTAAGACTGTAAGAAATACATAACTGTTTTTTATAAGCTGTCCAGTCTATAGTATTCTGTGATAGCAGTGTGAACTAAGATGCGTGACAAGCAAAGGTATTTATTTCAAGTCATTAACAGTATTTGCTTCCTCTATACCTACTCTGAGACTTAATTCTTAATTTGCTCTGCAGGTGTTCATGCCCCAGGGCAGTGTACCACAGTAAGACTGGCAAAAGGTGAAAGGTATGTATTTCTTTTCTTTTTTTTTTTGGGTAGTTGAGATTTTACTTATTTATTATCATTTCTATTCTATTTATTTTATTCTTGTCTATAGTCTTTCTATTTTATTTATTCTATTGCTTATCTATATTGTTTAAATTTTATTTAAAAATTGTTTTTAATGTTTTTATTCATTAATTTTTTTGAGACACACACACACACACACACACACACACACACACAAAGTGTGAGTGGGGGAAGGGGAGAGAGAGAGAGAGGGAGACACAGAATCCTAAGCAGACTCCAGGCTCTGACCTGTCAGCACAGAGCCCGACGCGGGGCTCAAACTCACGAGCTGTGAGATCATGACTGAGCCAAAGTTGGGCGCTTAACCGACTGAGCCACCCAGGCGCCCCAATATTGTCTAAATTTTAAAATTAGATGTAATTGACATATAACATCATTTTAGTTTCAGGTATACAACATAATGATTTGATATTTGTATACATTGTAAAATGATCACCTCAATAATCTAGTTAACATCTAATACCACACATGGTAACAATATATTTTTCTTATGATAAGATCTTTTAAGATTTATTCTTAGCAACTTTCAGGTATAAAATACAGTGTTATTGACTATAATCACCATGCTGTACATTACATCCCAGGATTGATTTATTTTATAACTGGAACTTTGTACCTTTTGACCCCCTTCACCCATTTTGCCCACCTTCCCCACGCCCCATCCCTGCCTCTGACGACTACCAATCTGCTCTCTCTTTATATGAGCTCAGTTTTGTTTTTGTGTTTGTGGATTCCACATATAAGTGAGATCATATGGTATTTGTCTTTCTCTGACTTCTTTCACTTAGCATATGCCCTGAAGGTCCATCCATGTCAAATGACAAGATTTCCTTCTTTTTTATGACTGAGTGGTATTTGGTATGCTTTTCTTTAGTAAAGTAGGAGACAGGAGATTGAGAGATCACCTTGACAGCAAGCTCTTTTCCAGATAGATAATACTCATAGATGCTGAGGAAGTTAGTTCTCTTAACACTATCCTTTTTTGTGTGCTCCTTGGAAAGTCTTCACATACCCACAAAACTGTGTGTGTACTCCAGCTTGAATATAGCTGCCCTGGAAAAAGTTGGGCCTGGGTTCTTACACTTAAAAGGGAAATACCAAGAGGTAAGTGCTGCCAGTGATTACACTAACAACATATTCATAATGTTTGCATTGTAAGCCCAGTTATATCTGTGGCCTGTTCTGTGGGAGCTCCCTGTCAGGGCTCCATGAAAGAAATTATGAAGGGGATCTTTGCTGAGAGTGCTGTGAAGGCTGCTGGTGGTTCATAGACTTGCACTGACAACGTGGGCTTTTCACACAGTCATAACTTAGTTCAGCATGCCATTAGTTTCGTTCCTCCTTTTTCACTGGGATTCTAGAGGGAATGTGCTCTCCTCCATTCCTCCTTCGCTACCAAACTGTTAGGCTGATGTAAAGAACAGTTCCTATTCCTTCCTAGGTGTGCTGAGCCGTCCTTCAACCCCCCACCCCCTTCCCCATGCTCCATCGCACAAACCATCTTTTCAGTTGGCTGTTGTTTTGAAGAAGGTAGCTCAAAGTAAGCCAAGAATTTTTAGAGGAGGTAGCTCATAATATTCAGAGTCCTCTTTTGTTTCTACTTCCTTTTGCTTATCCTTCCTAGTTTTGAGGCTTTAAGAGAATTTCATGTATGAGCTAAAGTTGCCTCTGGAGGGTAAGTCAGTCTTCACTGCTCCTGGCTTTTTAATGTAATCTCACCAATGAGAATTTTGAGGGCCTCAAGAAGTCAGGTCCACTCTTGGAATACCCTAGGGATTTGGGTCCACTGTAGAGTACACCTGAGAAATACAGTCTGGGCCACTTGAAATGCTTGAAATATTTTTAAACCAAATTTAATTTCTCTAGGTATACTGGAACAGTTTTGATCTGGAATCATATGGGATTTCTTTCTAGGTGTATTTCATTCTGCACCAGAAGGCTTAAATTGCCTCAAAATTAGGGGAAAGGAAAGAGAAAGGTGAAAAAAAATTAAAAATAAAATATTTGTTGAAATTTCTGAGCACCCAGCATATATGCCAGGCATTTTGCACACGTCTCATGAAATCCCCCCAACATCCACGTGAGGTAAGTATCATTACCCCATTCTGTAGCTGAAGAAAGTCTCAGAAAGTGTGGAAGCCGAACACTTGTGCCATCTTTGCTTCGTGTTTGCCTGATTGCAATATTTATTACTCAAGCACATGAGGAATTTCCCAACATAGAAGGAAGAGCAGAAGTTGGGCATAACTCCACTTTATAAAATAGTGACTTTGTAATTACCTGTGAATAAGTTTTTCTAGGGCAATGTCAAGGTATCTCAAATAGGGGTCCATCTAGGTCCTAAAAGAGACTTCTTTAGATTTCTAGTGGCACTTCAACAGAGATTGAAGACTAAATAAAATCTCTTAAACTGTTTTGTTTAATATTTTCTAAACAATATAAGCTTATATGTCTTCCAAAGTAGTTAATTAGACACCTCATTTTTGAAACATGATTGATTTTCATAGTTACATCAACAATAGGATGAAAAGAATAAATCTGGACTACTTGGATCAGAACAGTGATAAATAAGAGAAAAACTCTTAAAAATATCAAATACTTTGTTTACACTGGCACTACAGTCCTTCAGAGTAGCCAAACTATATAGGACGTGACGTTATTCAACAGAATGGTAAACCCAGGAGAGAGAATGAGTTCGAGCAGAACGATGAGCCTGGTTTTGGACAAGTTGAGCTTGAGGAGTTTCTGGCACAGGCAAATGGTGATTCCCATTGGGCCTGTGGTTCTGAGACAGGAGGTGAGCTGGATTGTACTAGTCATTCACATATAGATAGTGATTGAATCCACTGGGGAGGAGGAGATCACTGGGAGAGTATGTACAAAGGAAGAGAAAAGAGAGCCAGAAAACAAACCTGGGGATCATAGTAAACTAATACCTGGAAAGCCAGCAAATGAGATTGAGAAGTAGCCAGGGAAGAGTGAAAACCAGATTTTTTTCCTCCCCAAGGAAGTTAAGGGTAGTGGGAGATTCAACAGTGTCAAAAGCAGCTGAGAGATCCTGGAAATAAAGACCATTGAATTTGACCTAAGGAGATCACTAGCTTTCTTGGCAAGAAGAGCAGCAGGTGTGAAACTGCAGTGGATGAGAAGGGAGTAGGTGGTCAGGCTGAGGAGGCAGTGATCAGACACCACATTTTTTTTTTTTTTAGAGAGAGAGAGAATGAGAGAGGGAGGGAGAGAGAGAGAGAGGGATGGGGGGAGAGAGAGAGAGAGAGAGAGAGAGAGAGAGAGAGAGAGAGAGAGAGAGAGAGAGAGAGAGAGAATCTTAAGTAGGCTCCACACTCAGCACAGAGAGCCTGGCGGGTTCCATACAAGGACCCTGGGATCATGACCTGAGCCAAATCAGGAGTCTGATACTCAACTGAATGAGCCACCCAGGTACCCCAGACAGGACTTTTTTTTTTCATGTTTATTTTTGAGAGACAGAGAGTGAGCAGAGGAGGGGCAGAGAGAGAATCCCAAGCAGCGGGGAACCCTACTCAGGGCTTGAACCCAGGAACTGGAATCGTGAAATCATGACCTGAGCCAAAATCGGATGCTTAACTGACTGAGCCTCCCAGATGCCCCACCCCCTTCCTGACTTGTGAGTAAACTTTGAGTTGTGAAGGGCAGTGGTTATAGGAGGGATTTATTTCATATTTTTAAAAGAGGGGGAATATATTGGCATGCTTACAATGCTGATGATGGCAAGAGGCCAGTAGAGAGAGACAGCTGGAAGATGTGAAGAGAGTGGGGACAAATAATAGATTGAGGTGGGAAAAAATGTCTGAAAGGATGAGATCCAGAGGGCAAGGAAATTTATGACACAAGCTCTCTTTGTGATGAGCACCGGGTGTTGTATGTTAAGTGATGAATCACTGATGAATGAATGATGAATGATGTTAAGTGATGAATCAGTGGTACACCTGAAGCCACTATTGCACTGTTATGTTAACTAGCTGGAATTTGAATAAAAACTTGGGGGGAAAAAAGAAAGTTTGTCCTCTTTCGTTCTGGTGAAATAATTGTGGAAACTACTACATCTCTATCATTGCCCTCGTAGATTGGTTTTCTAATTTACTCACTAGCTTTGGAGCTGTTGGAGGAAGGCACTCATATATTTAGTTCTGTATTTCTTCTTTTTTTTAGTGTTTATTTATTTTTGAGAGAGAGAGACAGGGAGAATGGTGTGAGGGCATGCAAGGGGGGAGGGTCAGAGAGAGAGGGGACAAAGGATATGAAGTAGGCTTTGTGCTGACACATGAAAGCCTGATGTAGGGCTCAAACTCCTGAATCGTGAGAGAGGGGCAGAGAGAGAGGGAGACGAAGAATCCGAAGCAGGCTCCAGGCTCTGAGCTGTCAGCACAGAGCCTGACATGAGGCTCAAATTCCTGAGCCGTGAGATCATGACCTGAGCCACCCAGGTGCCCCTTTGCTCTGTATTTCTACTTCTTAACTCACTGTACTCAGTAGGCATTTTGTTTAGTAAGTGAAGTTTTGGTTCTGATTTATGCCATCCAAAAATTTTTTTTTTCTTTTTTCTCCCCCTGCCTCCTTGGCAAAAAAGGATAGAGCATTAGCCTCTATCTATAAGAAGAATACATCCTAGGGCACCTGGGTGGCTCAGCCAGTTAAGCATCCAATTCTTGATCTCAGCTCAGGTCATGATCTCACGGTTCATGAGTTCAAGCCCCACATAGAGCTCTGCATTGATGGCATGGAGCCTGCTTGAGATTCTATCTCTTCTTCTCTCTGCCCCTCACCTTCTTGTGCTCTGTCTCTCAAAATAAATAAATACATTTTAAAAATAAAAATAAAAAAAGACTAAATCCCAAGTCAAGAGATGGAGGGTGACGGACAGCAGTTCCTACCAAGTTTCAGGCCTGGCTGTCAATCTACCCAGATGCATTGCAGTCAAATTAATCAATCAGGAAACAACCCAGGTACATCATTAACTGCCTTCGCTTTCCAGGTCAGGTGTGCTGTTTGGCTGCATACAAACATGACTTTAAATTTCTTATTTCCACAGAAAAATCCAAAGACTGACAGTTTATGTATTCAGAGTTCCCAAGTTACATGCACACAGCCCAGAACACAGTGTAGAGATATTACAAAATACTGGCTCATAAGAGCAGTAAGAAATATTTAGATGTGCTTCACAAAATTCTTTAAGTTGTTTGCCAAATGTCTTAACCATTGTAGAACAATTTTGTTATGTGCCTCCTCCCACAGAATGTGGATTAATTATCAATCTGCCACAGCAGGAATATAGGCAATGATACAAACTGTGTCTAAGTGAGAACTCTCCCGAGCCAAAGGACTGTTGGGGACTTTAACTGAATTCATGTATTAGGTTCCTTGGTCAGCACATGCTCCTGAAGACTATGTACAGGACTATGAAAGGTCATTATTGTTTATTTTTTATTTTTTAAGTTTATTTATTTATTTTGAGAGAGAGAGAGAGACAGAGAGAGAACAAGTGGAGGAGGGCCAGAGAGAGAGAGAGAGGGAAAGAGAGAGAGAATCTCAAGCAAGCTCTGCACTGACAGAGCAGAGCCTGATGCAGGGGCTTGAACTCACTAACCACGAGATTATTACCTGAGCCAAAACCAAGAGCCGGATATTTCACCAATTGAGCCACCCAGGAGCCCCTCATTTTTGTTTAGTAAAAGAAACTTCCCTTGTTTAAAACTTGCTGGTTGAATGTTATCTGTAAATATTTGGCCAGAGTTAGAGAAAGACTGGCAAGATGTTTTCATTCAAATTGGTTTTTACTGGTCAAAGTTTCATTTGTAGCCTATGAGAAATTTGCCAAATGATGAGAAAAAAAATCAGGCTCCATCCCAACACAGAATTTGGAGGTCTCCTGGGTGTCCCTATCTGTGGGCAGCTCTTCAGCTGGTAAGCGGGCCTGGTCGATCCTATTTTAAAATGCCTCTCGTATGGATCTCATTTTCTCCATTCCTACTTGTTATCCCGTAGACCAAGTCTTCATATTTTACCTGCCAGTAACTACCACCACCCTCCACTTCTGGTCTCTCTCAGTCTCCATCCAGTGTTTTGTAAATTGCCACTTCCTGTGGGGCATTTCTCTGTTTGAAAATCTGAGTGTCTTGATATTGCTCCCTGAATCAAATAGGGATTTTTATTTTGAATAAAAATTGTTTATTAGCATAACAAAGATCATGTGTCTTGATCAAGGGTGACATAAAACCTAGTGAGACTGGATCCCTTCTAGGACAATGTAAAGTGAGAAAGGCATTAAGGGATTGTAAAAAATAAAAAAAATCTTCGTTGAAACCAGGGGCATCCAGGGCGTGAAGCTGATATGACATGAGGGAATCTCTTTAAGAGAAAGAATAGAAACTGTATCATTACAAAATTAGATGTAGGCCTTGGAAGGTGTCAGTACCAGTGCGGGGCCTGGAGGCTTAAGCTTTAATAGCTTCGTAGTGAATGTGCTTCTGTGTCAAACAAATGCGGCCTAATAACTGAGCTTATTTGTTTTGAATTTTCATATTTGGTTCAGAGTAATACATTCACGTGGTATTAACTCAAATAGTGCAGGAGAGTTTAGGATGAAAAGCTACATTCTCTGATCCCCAGTTCTATTCCTAGAGACCAACTGTTTCAACCTCGTTTACCTTTCCTCTGGTATTTACCCTAAACAGTCTAATAATATATGCTTACACTTTTTTCTTTGATTCATCAAATTTATTTTTTTTTAATTTATTTATTTTCAGAGAGAGAGAGAGAGGGAGAGAGAGAGAGAGGAGGGGCAGAGAAAGAGGGAGAGAGAGAATCTGGAGCAGGCTCTACACAGCCAACATGGTGCCTGATGCAGGGCTTGAACTCACGAACAAACCGTGAGATCATGACCTTAGCTGAAACCAAGAGTCAGATGCTTAACCAATCCAGGCGCCCTTGATTCATCGAATTGAAATACTCTGTATGGTCTCTTTGCAACGACAGATGAGAATTTCTCGCATTTTATACCACCTCCTCCCACTGTTTGGTAGTAACTATTACTGTTGTGAGTTCTAGTCTTTAGTACCTTAGACTAGTAACTAGCTTTTGTTTTAGTCCTGTGTCATTTAGAAATCGTTCCGCAATCTAACTTCACTGTCACCCAGAGTGAACCTTTCCCTTGGCAGCTGGTTTCCTAGTGGTTTCCCTTGTACAATAGGGTCATCCTCCTGTTCCCTTCCAGCTCTGCCCCCTTTTGCGGATTTCAGCTCTTTCCATCCTTCAAAGCCCAGATCGATTCTTACCTCATCCTTACATCTCAGCTGTTCCAATACACTTCAGTATCTCTCTTTGAATGCTCTTCACTTGATTCCCAACACACAATTTAGCACTTAATTATAAAGCTTATTGTTTGTTTTTGAGCCCAGCTTCCTCCCCATCCCTGCAGCCAATCACTGTATCTCTTGCAAGGTTGACTCTTAGTAACTGCTTATTGAGCCGAAACATTCTGTTCTCCAGTCGGCTCAGGTTTATGCATCTTACCTGTCTCACTAGATTAAAAACTTTATATATGTTTGCATTTTCCCACGGCATTAAACATGGAGTAGGCATTCAGTAATAAGCAGCTGAATAATTCTGATCTTTTTGCTTTACCCACACTATCCTGTAGCATTTTTGCTGCATTTACTGGAAGATAACAGAAGATAGTAGAAAAGGTCCTTTTTAGTGTCAACTTTGGGCTATACAGTATATATTTTTTCCTGCCTTCTCTGTGGGAGCATAATTCTTTCTCTCCATTCAATCCCTAGGCTCCAAGGATGTTGTTAATTGTGGCTTAAAAAAATACCCTTTAAGGCAGTTTTTGTGTGTAGAAAAGATTACTCAGGTTTTTTTTTTGTTTGTTTTAAAAATTAATAATGTTACAAATCCACAAATGTAGCTCTTCTTTAAGCTTTTAAGTTCGGTTTAAAGATCTGATTTTTCTATTTATAAATTCAGCAATTTTAACAGTCACTTTTAAGGGGGCCTTTGAGTAATGCTCGGTCCCATTTACAAACTTAACTGAACAGCCTGGAACATTTTAAATTTCATTTATAATTTAAACATGCTTGATTTTCTTTTTATAGACTATGATTGCTTTAACTAACAAAACCCTTCCTATGTACTTAAGTAACGGTTGTAAATCTAACAAATCAAACCCATAGATATGGGAACACTAAAATCTCTTAAATCTTCCGACATTATAATATTTTTACAATCACAATTCTAAATCAATAACTCAATTACATATTTTAAATCAGAATTACAAGGCTTAACTATTACTTAAAGAGGCCAAACTCTTGTATGAATATTTGAAATTCTAAATATGCACATATTATTTAATGCAAAATCATAAATGGTACTGGGTTGATTTGTTAAACATTTATCATTTAAATTTAAAATTTGGGGGGGCTTAAAATATGCTTATCAATTATGGGAAAAAATGTATTACCTTGATGAATTTTGGGGGTTGCCTTGCGATTGATTTTGGGACTTGCCTCCTCAGCTTGTTGAAGGTGCTTACTGCCCGGAGATATTGGCCTGGGCATGCATAAATCCTCATCTCGGACTAAAAGAGTCCAATGGAACCCCTTTTCATTGTTGTGGGGTAAATGGCCTCCATTTGGAGTAATCTCATAGCCAATATCCGCTGGATTCAACTAACAATTTTCCTAGCTTTGTTTATATGGGAAGTCTGCTACTGATTTTCGCAGATGCAATGTGCACTGTCTAGTTGTTCCAAGCTAAGGCAAAGGCTTACGTAGAACCTTGCTTGATTGGGTTTTTCATTTCTTGGGCTCTGAAAATATGTAAACGTCTTTGCATCTAACTCTAAAAATCTTTGGACTGGAGAGAATGATGCATTCTTTTAATACATTTCTTATCCAAAACATCCACAATTGCTATATATATTAAAATATTATCTAGTTGAATTAGGGACATGTCTCTTGGCTCTGATCGGCTTTGCAGTCACAATGTCTAAGAACATTTCACTACCAGGTGTGAGCTGGGCACGGATTTATAAAATAAAGTCTAGAAGTGGGCATTTTGTACAAAGCAGGGATATTACTCTGCCTGACTCTTCCGTGCTGCAGGGTGAACGGAAAGCTAGTGATGGAGCAGTATGTGGCCCCAACTAAGCTGCTTACAACTATAAAAAGTCTATAAAAGGACACAGCTGTGCTTCTTCTGAAACTTTGTCTAGAGGTCAGGAAAGGGGCTTATATCCGGCAGGGTAATTTTCATAAAATGGAGTGCATGTCTACCTTGCTTATTCTCAGTGCCCAGGACAACAAACTGTAGGCTATGAATTAAAAAAAAAAAATTGGTGGGGCGCCTGGGTGGCGCAGTCGGTTAAGCGTCCGACTTCAGCCAGGTCACGATCTCGCGGTCCGTGAGTTCGAGCCCCGCGTCGGGCTCTGGGCTGATGGCTCAGAGCCTGGAGCCTGTTTCCGATTCTGTGTCTCCCTCTCTCTCTGCCCCTCGCCCGTTCATGCTCTGTCTCTCTCTGTCCCAAAAATAAATAAACGTTGAAAAAAAAATTAAAAAAAAAAAAAATTGGAATGGATGGATGGGGGATAGCTGGCTGGCTGGCTGGGATGGATGGCAGGTAGACAGGGTACACCAGGCAGGTCCTCTCCCATGCATGTCAAGGATATATATAGGAGACTGTTCATCTGGCTGCCATTTGGCATGGAACTAGATCCCGACAAACTGTACAGTTCGTGAGTAGAACAGAAAAAGCTGACAATTAGGAAAGAATTGAAATGGTTTTATAAAAATCCAAGATAATGCAACACAACAACAAAAGTAAAAGCCCTAGGATCTCACTGTCCTGGGCAAGGAGGTCCTTAATGGTGCTCCTGATATGATGAATATGATGTATGACTTACATTAAAAAAAAGTGATCCTGGGGGCGCCTGGGTGGCTCAGTTGGTTGAGTGGCTGACTTCGGCTCAGGTCATGATCTCACGGTCCGTGGGTTCGGGCCCTGCATTGGGCTCTGTGCTGACAGCTCAGAGCCTGGAGCCTGTTTCAGATTCTGTGTCTCCCTCTCTCTGACCCTCCCCCATTCATGCTCTGTCTCTCTCTGTCTCAAAAATAAATAAATGTTAAAAAAAAAATTAAAAAAAAAAGTGATCCTGGTTTTCTTCGGTGCTTATTATCACTGAAACAGCAGGTGTTCATTGTGGTTTTGCTCCTTAGATTCTCCTTAAGTGCCATACCAAGTCATGTTGTAGGTAGCTTAACTGGCTGCAGAGAGTCTGTCTAACATAGCAGATGGATTCCTGTCTTCTTATTGTATTTCTTGCTGTATATTTATGGGGTAAAACAGTTGATGAACGAAGATTAACTTATAAAATAAATCCTTGCTATCCACAGGCAAAGAAGTACATTAATTTTGTGGGGTGTTGTGGGAAGAGGAAACATAGGAATTACCTGCTAGGGTGTATATTGGGACACAGATTAAAGAGCATTTCTTAGAAGAATATAGGATTTCAGGAGCTGCTAAAGGATGAAGTATGAGACCTTAATCAGAAAGAAGATGACACTTTAGTTATCGGGTTGGTCCAGAGGGTGGTGGAAGGATTGAATGAGTGGGGGCTTGGAGTGTACAGAGGGTACTGCTGGGGAATGAGAGATCTTGCTTTTGTTAAGAAGCATTACTCTTTAATGGTGAGAGGACTGGAAAAGGCCTGGATCTTGAATCATATTAAAGATCAAATCAACAAGTATTTTTTGGAGCCCCAGTTGTATGCAAGGCATGGGAACATTCTTTATTTTCCCCTTATGTTTGCGGCTGCTTCTCCTGAAAATGTCTGTGGATGAGAAATAAAGAGTTAGACTATTTTTGTCTATCTTTGGCCATTTTTGTCTGGGGGCACATTTAGTCAAAGACTAAGTCTCAAAGACTGAGCCTTAAAAAAAAGCAGTGCATTTGTGGACTCTCCTCCATTTCTATTTTTATTCTTATAGCCTAAAACTTAAGTGCTATGACACAGTAGCTCTAACACTCCCCATGGCTCTACACAATATGGAAATTACTGAAAATGGTTTCTTTCCCATTATGCGGCCAAAAAGCAGTGAGATCGTGAGGAAGGAGGCAAGAGAAAACAATATTTAATTTGTTCTAGAAGGGTGCCGTGGGAATAAAAATATTCTCCTTTTTCCCCTGAGGTTTAAATACATGGACACAACAACAACAACAACAAAAATGCAGAAACGATGTTGCTCACCAAACAAGCCCACACTTCACTGCCTAATTAAATAATTTTAATCTAACGAATATAAGCAACAACATAAATTGGCATAGCAGTGAGTCAGGGAGTGATTCCAGCTGAAGCCACGCACAACCGGCGCTGCCCTGCTGGGACACGCATAGCCTTTCCGCTTCCTTTCAAGTGACGCCCTATTGCACTTTCGCACAAGTTGAGGAGGCCTGTGGAGGCGGCTTTACCTGGCAGTCTCCCAAACAGGACTGGACCTCCTACATACCTTCCTCTTTAGCCTGGAGAAACCTGGGTTTTAGCAACTAGAGAATGCTGGGGAACCTAGCCCCAGTTAAGTGTGCTCCCCGGGACCGTGGGTGCAGGGGTTTCCCCAGCTGGCCTGGAGTTTGGTGCTAACAGATTATTTACAAAGATGAATGCCAGGTTCCTTGATCTTGGTAGTGGTAGATGGAAAAAGTTCATGGTGTTATTCTGTGTTGTTTTGACAGCAGATCAAAGAGGAGCCACATTCTGTCTCAATATAGTAAGGGATGTTTTGGAAACATTTCGAGAACAATTTTTCAGCCTTATCATCTCATTTGAGTTTTCCCTTTAAAACCGCCTTCTTTGCTTCTTGCTCTTACTATAGGAATGAGAGAAAAAAACCCACTAGAATAAGTTGATGTTAGGGACCGGCTAGTGCATTTTAACATGGAACAAACAACGATGCTGGATTGATTCTGACATATACGTGCTGATGACTGGGTTTTACCACTTGCAGGTTTGGTGACCATGGGCAAGCTTAGTTTCCCCATCTGTAAAATAGAAATAATAATGCAGATTCATGAGAAAGCTTATGAAAAATACAGATTGAGCTGGAAAAGATCCAGGAAAGTTTAGTTTCCTTTACTGAGAGGTGCCTACCCATTTACGATGGACATCCCTTACTTTCTAGATGCCTCTGTGGCAGGGGGTTCCCATCTTGTCATGTAGGCAGGAAAGTCCCTTCTTATTATATGGGTTGCAAGGGTGTGGGAAGATTTCTTTTCTCACTATGGTGGCAGTGAGGATCAGGGGAGTCCCTTTTCACCCCTTTAATACTGATGGAAAGGAGGGGAAAGAAACGGTAGGGAAAGTCACTTCTGAGCAATGTTGTTCAGAGTTTGATGGGACTGGAGACAGACTCTGTTCTTGCCATCTGTCTCCTGCTTCTGGAGGTGGGGAGTGATGGTCTGTTTCTAAGGCACATTTCGTTATAGTCTGACCCCCACCCCCCTGCACCATCGTCCCAGAAATCTTTTTAAATCAATAATATCAACATGGTACTGTGTTCCTGCTTCTGTACTTCTCCTTTTCTCATTAGCCATGGCTCTTAATCCCTTGTTGCAGGATATGCCGGTAATGTGGAAACCGTCCTATTTTTAGTGAAGGGAGATTGGAGAAACTCCATTCCAGTCCTCACGTACAAACACAAGATAGTAATAGCCCTCATCCTTGCGGGGCTTGCTGCCTAGGGGAAGAATCCAGGATGTGTGCCCAACTGTGATGGAGGAGAAGCTCTGGGCCTTTGGGCTGCGTTGGTACTTCCAAGAGGAGATGCGGAGGTGGCTGTTGGATTTAACATGTTCATGTTTAGAAGGCAAGATATACAGATTTTGAAGCCATTGACATATGTTTAGATGAATCCAGGGGAGCTGATGACATTGCCTAGGGAGACAGTCATGAGCTATAGTTCTCAAACCTTGGCTGCATATGAGAAAGCCTTGGGGATCCTTCCTCCAGAGATTTTGATTTGAAAACAGGTATAGAATGCAGTCTGGGAATCAGGAGTTTAAAAGCTCCTTAGATGATTGTAGTGTGCAGCCGGGTTTAAGAATCACTGCTCTATCCTTGCCTTCTCTCCTCTTCTCTCCTCTCATCATGTTACTTCAGCACTTCACCCTGAGCTGTGTATTGGCATCACTGGGGGAGATTTTGAAAGTCAAGATGCCCATGCTGCATCCCAGATCAATCAAATAGGAACTTGAAGACTGATGACTCCATTGGGCAGCCCATGCTGAGAAGAAGATACCAAGGAAGGAGTGTGTGTAAATATCAGGTAGATGCTGAGGTAGCAGAGTCAATTGAGAAGTAGGCTTAGCACAGAAGCCAGGAAGACTTGCTTTATTAAGCATTTGCTATCAGTGGAGCCTTCAATACAACATTAGGAAGAAGTCATGATAGTTGATCTCATTCCTGATTTTAAAGATGCTTCCAACATTTCCTGATAATAGATACCACGCTTCTAGTCTTTTCTCCGTTTACTATGGGTTTGTATTATGATGAATTTTTATTAGATGCTTTACTTGCATCTGTTAAATTGGTTGTATGGTTTTCTTTTTTTAATCTGTTAATGTGCAGAATTCCATTATAGATTTTCAAATATTGACAACTATCCCTGCTTTCCCAGGTTAAAAGTACCTTGAACATAGCATATTGATTTTTATCTGCACTGTTCCATTTGACCATGCTGGTACCCTGTTTAAGGTTTTGCGTCTTTATTCATGAAGTAGAAACCTGAAAGTTAACCTTTTCCTAATGTGTACGTGGTTTTAGTATCAGGACTATTCTGGTTGTGTGAAATGACTCGGGGGCATATTTCCTCTTTTTCTATTTCCTGGAAGATATTGTATGAAACAGATGATTTCTTCTTTGAAAGTTTGGGAGTATTTTTGTCTAAAGCCATCTGAGCCTAGTGTTTTCATTGTGGGAATATTTTAAAATATTGCTTTCATTTCTTTCAGAGTTATAACACTCTTCAGGCTTTGCATTTTTGCTAAAAACAATCTCAAAGTTGTATTTTTCTAGTTCCCAACCTCTCCTATCCTTGCATCTATTTCAGATGCCTTTTCAGCCAATTTCCTGCTGTCTCCATTTTCCAATTAACATGGACTCTGAACACACTGAAAGGTGGTTTCTGCTTCCTCTGAAGCTGCTTTGACAAGGTTGCAAATGGATCTCCATGATGCCAACTCAAAAGGATTCTTTTGAGTTCTTTTTTTTTTCTTTCTTTTGACCTTTATGCTTTTTTTTGAGATAGTTTACCAGCTGGTCCTTCCTGAAACTTTCTACTCTTTGGCTTCTATGACACTATTCTTTTCTAATCTTCCCTCTCTCTATAGTTATAGTCTAAAAATCTCATTCATAAGCTGCTTCCCCTTTATACCTTGTGAACACGTTTTCAGGTTTTCATTCTTAGTCCAATGTCCTTTTCATTCTATGCAATCTCATCAGATAATCTTATGTACTCTTAATGATTTGAACATTACCCAGGGGTAGACTGAGGTTTTGTGGGGTCTGAAGCTTATATAATTTGGGGGGTTTCTCTTTGATAAAAAGAATACAAAATTGGGTACTGGGTCTCACATTGGAAGTAAGGGGTTTGAAACTCAAAAAATTATAGTAAATTTGCCTCTGTCTACATCTGTGGATAGATGACTCCCAAGTTGGTTTATCTTCTTTGACCTCGTTCCTACACTTAAGATTTGTAAGTTGAATTACTTATTGGACTTTTCTGTCCTATAGTGGAACTTAAGGTGGGGGTTTTAGAACATGGCCCCGAGGTTGTTTGACATGCCTCCCTTTGAGAAGTGGGGTTCATGTCCCTGTCTTTGAGTCTGGGCATGGTAACTGCTTGACCAGCAGAATACAGTAGAAGTAGCATGGTGCCGAGTTCTGGGCCCAGACCTCAAAAAGCTGACAGCTTCCACTTCCATATTTTGGAGTTTTTGCTTTTGGAACCCAGACACCCTATTGTGAAAAAGTCAAGCACCACAGGAGAGCCCACAGAGGTCCCAGCAGGCAGGCAGCACCAACTTGCCAGCTATGTGAGTGAACCATTGTGGAAGTGGATCCTCTAGCTCCCAGTCAAGCTGGCGTAGTTGACGCCACTTGGGGCACAAATGAGATTTCCTCACTGAGCTCTGCCCCAATTACAGATTGGCAAGATAAAAAAAAAATGAATGTGACTTAGAAACCTTGAGTTTTGGGGTCATTTGTTACACAGCAGAAGATAGCTAGCTAGAACACACAGATACCTGAACCTATTCCTTTCTCTGTATGCCCATCATAATTAATGATGGTACCAGTGACACTGTTACCCATACATTATATGAACATTCATTCTAAATTTTTCCTATTCTCTCTTCCTCATCTCCGGTTAATCATTAAGTTATGTAGTTTCAGATTTTGCCTCTTAGATGTTTCTATCATCTACTCTTTTTTCTCTGTCACTTGGTTTGTAATGCCCTCTGTATCTGAAAATATTTTGCAGGAGACTCCTAATGTATTTTACAGTATCCATTTTTGTCCTGCTCAAGATCCATTCCCTGCACTGCCACAAAAATGCTAACAAAAGGGACGCCTGCATGGCTCAGTCAGTTGAGGATCTGACTTTGGTTTGGGTCATGATCTCTTGGTTTGTGTGTTCAAGCCCCACGTTGGGCTCTGTGCTAACAGCTCGGAGACTGGAGTCTGCTTGGGATTCTGTGTCTCCCTCTCTCTCTGCATCTCCCTTGCTCATGCTCTCTCTCTCTCTCTCTCTCTCTCCCTCTCTCTCTCTCTCTCTCGAAAATAAATACACATTAAAAAATATTTTTTAAATGCTTACAAAATTCTAAACATTACTTCCCTGCTTAAATCCTTTTGATATAATAAACAGAATAATTAAAGACATGATGTATTTATCACATTTTTCAACTGAAGAAAGATCTGAGCTTACAGATTAAAAAATTGCAACACTAATAGATAGATAAATTATTATAAAATTTCCTACATGCATCCTAACTGCACCCCCCCCCGCCCCCGTCCTCACTTCTGCCTCTATCAAACAACTACAACACTAAAGTTTTCCCAACAATGGATTAAAAAGAAAGTGTCTTGGATTTCCAATTTGCCAGTCATAAAAAATAAGAAAAAGCAATAGAACAATCTTTGTGGGATTTCAAGGCATACCAGCCAAATCATCATTTGTAAGTCAGATATAGAAATGCAGGAAAGAAGAATATCACCCACATCTAGTTTCTAGAAACAAAAATGTTTCTCAGTATTATTTACAATCTGTGTTCTATTTACAGTGAAACTTTCCATGCCCCGTTATGTCATGAGATTGGATAATATTGCAGTAGCCACTATACTATTGTCATGTAAATATAGTATCATTAGTTACTACTTTTCAAATATCTAATAGCTCAGCAACATTATAAGGCTAGTCTGGGGGACTAGCTGCTATTTTGAAATCTTGTTTTAGTGAGAAAATCCATTTCCAGCTTCTATGCATCTAACTTAGCAAACAATTTCTGAAGCTCAATGTGGACATATCTAAAGTGATTTGTCTTTCTGTCACACAAGTGATAGGTTGGGTTTGAACATCTTATAGTCAAAATTCATACTCCTGATATTTAAAAGATGCACATATTTATGAGAAGCCTGAACAATGTTTTTCTGAAAAACAGTCCTTTTATTTCTTGCTATTTCTTCAGATCAGTAAAATGTGTGGAGATCAGATACTGAGTCTGTTTCAAAGTGCGACACATAAGAATTGGCTTCGGTTTGACATGAATTGCCATTTCTTTTTGTTTTCAGGTTGCCTCAGGTCTGAATTATTAAAGAAATGTCTCTCCTAAATCAACAGGGGCAGGTATGAAGGTTTAGAAGATGATAATACCAATATTTTAACATTTGACAACGAATTTAATATTTGGAGTACAGAATAACAGGTATGCGTGGTACCGATGACTTTTCCGGAATCACATATTAATTACAGGAATATCTGGGAATACAGGGATATTTTTTCAGAGTGCTTGCAAGTGACTGCAGTGCTAAAACAGTTTTTCTTTGGGGGGAGATTTTAGCAATTTGGGTTTTTTTTTTTTTTTTACATGTTGTTACCACAGAGGTGGTTATGTTGGAGCAAGGTGTACGTTCGGAAATGACAAATTCTAACCCAAATTCCACATACAAGATGGTTATTTTAATCCAGAAATCATTTTGACAGGTGATCTGGTAGGAAGTTTAACAGGAAGAAACAAATGAAGGAAGGTGCCCCCAGTGAGAAGGAAGGTTGTATGTAAATAAGTCTTGGCTTGGACTTGCTTTTTATCTTTATTTTCTGTTTTAAAATTCTTTCTCTTAGTAAGTTTGGGAGAAAAAAAAAGAGAACTAGCAGATTCTTACTGTACAACTTTTTAAGAAGCATGGGGAGTTGTGAAAGACATTGCATGTTTTTCTAAGGGCTCAGTTACTAGAAAACTTGAGAAAGTTTGGGTTTTGGAGCACTTCGTGTTCACTTCGTGAGCAGATGAGAAAGAGAGAATGGTTAAAAGAACCATGTCAAGTATAGATGATCCTATTGTTAGGGTGTTGGCTTAATATGGCTGGAAGGACTGGGAATTCAACAGGCACAGCTCCTGAGTTAGGCATTGGTACCATTCCCCCCCCCCCCCTTTTTGGTTCCAAGTCTTAGAAAAGATTAATGTGGGCAAGGAAGAGCCAGGCAGCATGGATCATGCAGATAAAGGAAGATCTCATCCTACGACTTAATTTGGTTTCACCCTTACCTCAGTGAAACCACAAAAGACTCATGTGAGCTGAGATTTCTCGTGCCTCGGGCCTATTCGTCCCCAGTTCTCTGAAACCTGGAGAAAATCCTGAAGTTCTAACATTATTTTGGGAAGTCCCCACAGTCATCTCTTTACGTGTTATGACTGAATAAAACATGAATGTTGGAGAGTGTCCTGGGTTTGTCAGCTGTGGCTCATCTTCTCTTTTCCAATCTTGTCATTAATCATCTTTTTTATGAGCTCATTGACTCTTTCTAGGTCTTCTACCACCTAGTCACGCACAAAGTATCTTGTAGTTTGGTTGCTTGAAGACTGTGAAGCTTACAAAATACTTATTTGAATCTTTCTCCCTATAACCGCACCTTATTATGTAATCAAATCGTTTGCATAATTGTTTGTTAATCCAGTCTAGGGTTATCTATGAGTGGTACTCTCCTGCCAAATTTTAAGGTAAATGTGACATCACCATCTTGGAACTTTGGCCAAAATCCTAGGCAATGACCTTGAGCTGATTGATTTCTGCTAACACTGAACTTCCTGGGTCCAAAAGGTTTAAGTAGCTCATTAGGGAATCACAAAAGCCATCCTGACCGGGAGGCATTCCTTGAAACTATTAAATGGATCAAGTAAAATTGATTAGATAAAATTCCTGTGTTTGAAATTTTATTGATACGCAGTTCATAATTATCCAGAGAATTGCTAAGCAAATTTGTGTTTTACTGTACTATGCCTTAAAAAAGAGTCTTACCTAAGTCAGTTGTGGCTTGGCTTGAGTTTTCTTCCAAGGAGCACAGTAGTGGGGCATTGCTTAGCTGAGGAAGTATGGTATAGTTGTAGGCAGGGAATTGTAGGGTTTGGGTATCCAGTTATCAGGGTAAGGGGAAACCTGTACTTTTTCTATGCCAGTCTCTGAGCTGTTATGTTTATTTTCCTTGTATAAAAAGGTGACATTCTTTTTAATTGGGGAAGCAGGTTCTAAGAGTATCCTTGATCTATATAGTGTGAAGAAGGTAATAGCTGCTGCTCTCACAGATGGGGCACATAGTCTGTGCCTTAGTATTATGAGATGCACAAACATTATCTCTCAAACTTACACCAATGTAAGTATAAATAGCTCCAATGGACAGATCAAGAAGATAATCCCTGGAAAAGGGCAAGGGAAGGTCAGAATCCTGAATGTGCAAAGTCACTTCCTGAAGTGACTATGAAAATATTTGCTAAATTAACTGGAAGTGATGAGCCAAAAATGACTAGATCACATTTTCTATATCAAAAAGAACGGAGCTTGACAATGAAACAAAGATAGCTTTAATGGGAGAAAAAAGTCTTTGTTTTTTGCATACCAGCGGTTAAGATGTGTGAAGTTAGTCCCCAGTACACATGTACCTTTATGTATTTTTACCTTTTCTAGATGATAGGCTCATTAAATACTCACTGAGTATCTACCACGTGTGTGGCATTGTGTTAAAGTAGAGGCTTCATTAGTTGTTCATGATCAAATAACTTTGAGGGTCTTTCTCTTTCCACCTCTCTCTGGGAGCTTTTATTCAAGCTTTAAAAAGCAGCTCTTCATTTCCTCTTTGAAGCCTTCCCTGAATGCAACAACTAGACATTAATCAGCCCCTGCCGTAAATTTCTGTATGTAGTACATCTGTTACAGAACTTATCCCACCGACCATATTTATTGACTAATATGCCTGTCCCTTCCTGGCGGGTTATGAGACTGAGTTCCATGCCACAGAGATTAGTTCCTCCTTCCTTCTCCCTACCTCCACCACTACCCCCAAACCCACACACTCATTCCCCAAGTGGTTATGTGAGTTTGGCTCTTAGTAGCAGTTCAATAAAGCTTGCCTAATATATGAGTTACTGTCTACCAGTGAAGCAGAAAGTTACTCTCCTTCAAAGTCACACATAATTATAAGAGGTACGATTAACTGAACATTTGTTCCTGCATGCTTTACTTACATTATCTAATTTAATCTCACCACAACTCTATGAGGTTGACATTATTTTATTGGCTCCTTTACTGATAAGACTGTGATATTAAGAGATATTAAGTTGCAAGCCCATCTTGCATCTCTGAGCTGGTAAGTCGTGGAATAGAAAATGAAACCTTGCCTGCCCGACTCTGAAGCCATGCTTATTCCACTAAGTTAGGTGGAGTCCCATAAAAAAGAATGACCTACATCTTAAAATGTCATTATCGATCCACTTCTCTATTTTTTAAAACAACATATAATAGAGTATTGTACAAACACTGACTTTTCCAGCTCTGGGTACATGCTACCTTTTAGCATTTAGTTGGAGAGAAAATCTCACAATATCCTTCTGGTGTCATAATCAATATACTCCACATCCACCAAGCTTTTAGCGTGCTAAAGAGGAGAGCATACCTAGGCTCTGAGCTGTCCTTAGGACTCAAGAATCTAGTCTCAAGAGAGTCCAGGAAAACGCCTAGTGCCTGGTAGATAGGATAGGCCAATCTGAGTGTGTTTATTCAGATAAACTTATTCCTGAAAGATCTGAGGTAAATTCTCAGTCTCTCAATAGAAAGAGATGTGCGACCTGGAAGATAAACATGGAATGCCTGTGTGGAATGCCTGCATCCACACAGGATATTAGGGAAATTGTGAGCTTGTCTTTGGATAAAAAGATCCTGCAGGGCAGGGAGGATATGTCTCCCCATAATACCTGGCTCACAGCATGTGGTACTCACCAGACGTGCTCAGTAAGATTTTGTTGATAAAGAGCTCTCCATCATCGTACAGATAGGCTGGAGACATATGCCCGAAGGATATACCATCATAGAAAAATAAACTTCTCCAGATTTGAGAATAAGGTATAGATTATGCTCAGCAAGGCTGAGGGAGAGGAGAAGCTGTGGCAATCAGAATATCTGCATAAAAATCTTAGACATCATCTTTTAAAGAGACTCGAACAGCATGGAGGAGGAAGCAGCATGGCTCTATTAATAGTTGGTGAAATAGCAGGGCATACATCCCGTAGAATAGCTCCATATGGGGAGAGGGGAAGACGACATCTTTTATTACCACACCTTCCCCAACAGCTAAACTGATAGCCTTGTAGTGAAGAGCTGCTGACAGCACGCTGCGAAATGACAAAAGCCCCACAGCACACTGAACTGCTAGAATGTATTCATCATGCTCTGCACAGAGAGCAGGAAAATCCCACTTACAATGTAATCACATCCACGTGTCCTTCTGTGTGTGTGAAGTTCAGCCTTCTGCCTGAGATTCTACAGCTGAAACCCAGGGAACAGAGCATACATCTGAAGGCAGGAAAGGAAATATAAGGAAAACCGCAGTTTCTCATAAACCAGCCATAAAAGGTCATTTTCCTTATCAAACCCATTAATCTATTAGCACAACTGATTTTCTGAAACAGTGAAAATGTGTAAGTCTCTTGGAAGCAGCGAGAAAAGGATCAGTTTTTGTAAGAATCTGAGATCATTGTAGATATGACATTAATGTAAAATGCTATTTTTGCTTCAAAAGCTGTAACATAGTAATTATAGACACAATTTGAAAAGAAAGACAAGAAATTTTAGGAAATACTGATATTTCCACCCCAAAGAGATACTTACTCTTAACATTTTGGTGAACATATTTGTGGTCCCTTGAAAATGAGATCACGCTCGGAATATTGTTTTATAATTTTTTTCTTTTTTTAAAAATTTTTTTAATGTTTTTATTTATTTTTGAGACAGAGACAGACCGTGAGTGGGGGAGGGGCAGAGAGAGGGGGAGACACAGAATCCGAAACAGACTCCAGACTCTGAGCTGTCAGCACAGAGCCCAACGCGGGGCTCGAACTCACAGACGGTGAGATCGTGACCTGAGCTGAAGTCGGACGCTCAACCGACTGAGCCACTCAGGCGCCCCTATATTTTTTTTCACTTACAAATATATTGGGAGCAGTTCCCCATGACAGTATGTTTTTGTAATTAATTAAAATTACAGAAGAAAAGTGCACTTGTATCATGCCAAGATATATTTTAACATCATTTTTTTCAATTTTATTTATTTATTTTGACACACACACACACACACACACACACACACACAGCACGAGTGGGGGAGGGGCAGAGAGAGAGGGAGACAGAGAATCCCAAGCAGGCTCCATAGCACTGCCAGCACAGAGGAATCTGATGCGGGGCTTGAACCCATGAAACCGCAAGATCATGACCTGAGAGGAAACCAGGAGTGGGACATTTAACCGACTGAGCCACCCAGGTGCCTCTTAACATCATTTTTAATGTCTACAGTATTCCATTCTATGGATATATCATAATTTAACTAGTGTTTTGTTTTTACTAATACAAGATTTCCCCACATTTCCCTTCACTGTTAAAAACAATGTGCAGGGGCGCCTGGGTGACTCAGTCAGTTGAGCGTCTGACTTCAGCTCAGGTCACCATCTGGCCGTCAGTGAGTTCAAACCCCATGTCGGACTCTGTGCTGACGGCTCAGAGCCTGGAGACTGCTTTGAATTCTGTCTCTCTCTCTCTCTCTCTCTCTCTCTCTCTGCGCCTCCCCTGCTCACGCTCTGTTCTCTCAAAAACGAATAATGTTTAAAAAATAAACAATGTGCAAAAGAGTATTGATGGAAATATAGCTTTGCACTGATTTATTTATTTTACTAAAATAAAATTGGAAATACTGGTTTAAAAAAGACGAGCTTTCTAAAGCTTTGCCTCACTGTTTTCCAGAATGGCTATGCACTGTTTCTCCTCCTACCCACAGTGTGGGAGCATGCAGGAAAGAATGGGTGGTGTATCATATAAAAATTGCAAAGGGTTTTTTTTTCCTCTACAAATTATGTGTATTTTTTCAAGCATGTATTGCCTGAATAATTTGATTTTGTTTTTTCTGTTGGGATTTTTGCCTTTTTGTTTTAGTTTATACAATCTCTTAATGTCGCAATTAATGCATCTTTTATTTGACATATATGAAGGAATTCTCATTTTGTCATTTGACCCTGAAGTGTGTGTGTGTGTGTGTGTGTGTGTGCGCACTCAGTCCTCATTTTGTGTCGACTCTGTATTTGCATATTTGCCTACTCACTAAAAATTACTTGTAACCCCGAATCAATATTTGTGGGGCTTTGTGGTCATTTGTGGACATGTGCAGAGCAGTGAAAAATTTGAATTGTGTGACAGGAATGATCCCAGCTGATGTCCAACAATGCAACCCTTCACCTCCTTGTTCTACCTCATACTGTAAACAAGTGTCCTTTCACAGTCCACTTAATGCCACATTTTTCACATTTTTCTGCTTTTCTGTTGGAGATTTCACTGTTTAAAACAGCCCTCAGGGCAGTGCTGAAGTGCTGTCTAGTTCCTAGTGCAGGATGGCTGTGATGTGCCTCATGGAGAAAATGCAGGAGCTTCCTTCAGGCATGAGTTATAGCAGCTGTTGGCCGGGATTGCAATGTTAATGAATCAACAATGTATATTAAGTAAGGGATCTTTAAACAGAAACACACATAAAATAAGGCTATGTATTGACCGGTTGACAAAAATGTTGGGATCCGAGGCTTGCAAGACCCTAGTGCTGTATTTCCCCCCAGGAGTAATGCCTCAGCATTTGCTAATTCTGTGTTCATGATGACTTTATAGAACATAACTACAGCAAATAACAAGAGTTAAATATATCTATATCTATATATTTTGTTATTGCTATATATATGTTATATATATTTATATATGTTCTTTACATGTGGGCATTTACAGTTTTTATCAGGTCAGACAGTTCAGTTTGTTCTTTGTGGATTGAGCCTTGGTGTTGTGCTTAGTGTTGGCGGAACATTTGTTTTACACTCTTCGTATTTTCCATGTGTGGGATCCTACTGGAGTAACACCTGGCTTCTCTGTGGACTGATCTTGTCTGAATGGTGAATTTGGGAGAAGAGATAGCCCCTTCGCCTTGAATCTGTCCCCTTCTGCAAACAGCATGCATCCTCAATTTCTGATCCTTATTTCACAAGGTGGCCCCCAATGTGAAGGCTCACAGGTAGTCAGCACTGCCTGTAACCAAGAAAGTCAACTCCTGGGGTACCAGCATGAGCAGGGCCGTTGTCATTGCTGACTTAAGCTGTGTTCTCGGATGTCTGCTTTACCTGTGAAAATGTTCATTATCTCTCTGACTCTTGGGTCTGTCCCTCATTTGGTTACAAACTTAAGGCAGGAAAAGGAGGGGTGTTTTTGTAATAGCCTCCTTCACTTAAAAAGGTTATAGACTGCGGCTTCTGATTTGGGTGCTCACCGTCTTTCATCACTTACTCTGGGAGGAAGCCAGACGCCATGTTGGGAGACAGCCCTGTGGAGAGGCACCTGTGGTGAAGGCTTCCTCATAGATGGGGCTGTCGGCCCAGCTGACAGCTTGACTGCAACCTCATGAGAGACTTTAAACCAGAGGCACGGAGCTAACCTGCACTCAGATTCCTGACCCATAGCAACGGGGAGATAACATTGTTGTTTTAAGCTGCTAGGTTTCAAGGTAATTTGTTACTCAGCATTAGATAACTAATACTCACTGTTAATTAGCAGGCTGAAGTAGAGATACCTCACAAAAAAGTTTTCTTAGGGTTGGGAGGAAGGTAATAGGGACAGAGAAAAGACAAAATTTTCAATGTCATTCAGAAACACAGCGCAGTTTCCTGTACACTTCACCCCTCTTTCATGGTGAAGGAGCATTTATGTAGTTAGAGGGCATTGGTTCTCACTGACCTTGTGAAAGCAAAGGTTGCTGCTGCCAGCTTTCACCCCATCTATGCCAAGCCCCCATGGTCTGCTCAGTATAATAACCTCAGAAGTCCTAAGGCTGCTGTGCACAGCCAGTGCATCTTACACTCAGCCACTGGTGGGGACCGCTTCCAGCTAGATGTGTGCCTCCTAGCTAGCGTGTTTCCAGATACCTGTTTTCTCTAAATCATTAGTGACCCTAATGTAGGGATCTTCTGGAAATTACACATTGGGGTTAAGTGGGAGGGTATTTTGAAGGTCAGTTCACTACTCACCTCTTACAGGGATGGTGTTTGGTACAACTGAAACCCACAAGTGTGTGAACCTTTACTCTCTAGGATTCTCCTCCCCCGCTCCCCTCAAAAGTCCCTTTTCGCTTTAAAAATGATATATTCATGCGTGGTTTCGTCTGGTTCTTCTTTGGCTTATCTTTTTTACTCTTAACTTTTTGTTTTAGAGTAGCTGATACTGCTGTTGAATTTCTCTGTTTCTAAAAAAGGCACTGTTACCCAGGGAAAAGAGAGCACACCCTGTTTGCCCTTATTGTATCTGGGAGTGGATGGAAGTTCTTCTCTTGTTCCTACCAGCCTTATTTTCTGGGGTCTGAGTCCAGCTCTTATTTACTGTGGCTTATTATCAGAATTGTTAATCTCGATTCTTGACGTGTTTGACACTCAGCCTATTTTGACATACCCCTTGTCTCTTATTCCCATTGACTGTGTCCTTTTAGAGTCATGTTTCACCTCTTCTTTCCTCCATCAGTACCCTTGAGATCTTTGGTGTTTCCACTCAGATTTGGGCCAAAGTGTAGTGACTCTGTTCAGTCTCACTCTGTTTGACTAAAGCCCTGTTGACTTCACATTGATTTTTTTCCCCACCCTAAATGCCATCACCCATCACCTTCTGTGTGCTGGGTGGCAGCAACTGTTCTACTCTTCCCTTGTATGAAATAAACATGACAGATACACCCAGTTTTGCTCAGGTACTGCAGTAGCTTTGTAGATATCATATATCTCTCCATATGGAGACCCAGGTTTTGGGTGCATGGGCAGCTTTCCTTCTCTAGCATGCTGAGATTGCCATGGTGGATATCAATACTCCAGGGAGGGGACTGAAAGGCACAAAGACAGTGCATTAAGGAGGGACAAGCTGAGACTAGGACTCTTAATTCATCTGATATTACCAATACTGATCCAAAGAGCTTGCCTGTAGCACATGCTAATAGTAACACTGGGTATTGTTATTCTTTCTCTGCCAATCAAACTACAGAGGCAGCCCATCAAACTGCTGAGTAGAAGTGCCCCCAAAAGACTGCCATCAGAAGCATGGGTGGCTACACCAGATTTAGGATGGGTTCATGAGGCTTACCTCAGGTTATTGACATTTGAGCACTCATGCATCCCTATGTTTAGAACAGAGAAATTACTCTAAACAGAACCAACCCAGCTGTATCAGGGATATGGGATAGATAGCACCGGAACAGTGCAGTCATTGTGTCATACTAAGAGGTAGAAACTGGGTGGCACTGACTAGTTGTACTGTCCAGATATCTGTTGGGTAGCCTCGAAGAGAACCCAGTGATTGCATGGCACAGACATTCATCCGTGGCTTCTGCCTGGGTGGTGGCGCCACTGTATCCTGGACATGGGGCACAGGGGAGACTCTGCCCCATAGTAACAAGAGCTGACAACCTCCTTCTCCTCAAGGCCAGGTCGGCACATTCTCTTTTCCCTGCACAATCATTTGGCCTCTGTCTTTGTGCCCTCCAGTGGTCTGGAGCACATTATAGCACACACAGAAGCCTTACTAAATTCACCCAGCAAGCCTTAAATGATAACTGACAAAGCCTGTCCTTACCGAACACTGAAATGTCTCTAATGAGAAAGGCTGTCCTCCAAAATAGAATGGCTTTGGACATCATTACTGCCCCACAAGTAGTCATTATCCAAGCAGAATGCTGTGTGTTCATACCTGATGAGTCTGCTAATGCATCATCTTTATTAAATCTCATGAAGACACAGTGAACACCCTGAGTGATCTGACTCCCACCCTAGGAGACTTAATAAATCTGTGGTTTGGATTATGGGGCTTTTGGGGGGCAAGAATATCACTTGTTTTGTGAATCATTATCTCAGTCTGTGTTTTCTCTTGTATGTACTTATAATGTTGCTGTGATATTTGCCTCCAGTGCAGCTGGATAGACACCAAACCAGCCCCTCAATGCTAGAGGAATCCCTTGCTGACTGCTTAGGGCATATTGCAGAAGAGGGGGACATGTGAGAGTTGGTCATGAGGGCTGGAGTGTTGGAGGAGATCAAGGAGAGGATGTGACCCCTGGTTGACCCAAGAGTTGGACCCAGGCAATTGGAGGCTCTTCATCTTGCCCCTGTCCTTAGAATCTGTGTTCTGCCCATCGTTCCCACACTAGGAGCCACTTTAGGGACATAGCCTTAAGAGAGTAATATGTTATTGAGACCATCTGGACTATATATGACTGAACCCTGTCAAGTCCTCTATATAGTCTTAAGATTCTAGCAAGTAGATGCAGAGATCTACTCATCTTGCAGCCATCCAAGACAGATTTCACATGTAAGTTCCCTTGTTTATTAAATCTGCTACCCCCCCCCCCAAAAAAAAAATCAGAGCAGGGAGTCAAACTCAATCAAAATCAGAACTGGATTAAAATCCTATTTTCCTCCCTTAATGGTGTGTAACCTCTCATGTTAACCTATAAGACTGAGTCTCCTCATTGTAAAATGGTAATGATGATAATAGCAAATATGAGAGAATGCTTGTGGGGCACCTAGTACAGTGCTTGGAGATGAGAGAAGCTTGATTAACGTTGGTTAAATGTGTGCTTTATTCTGGTTCCTTCTTTTCTACCTTGGGTGAGATATGAGGTATCTTTTGGTATGTTCATAGGATAAACATCAAAGTACTTTCCATGCATCATTTGGTAAATTATTCTGTCTTATTCCATTCTGTAAACTACTAAAAGTAGCAAGGAAACCATATCTTCTTTTACGGGCCATGGCTCTTCTAAGGATCTTGTAGAAATACTCAATATCTGATCATCTGCTCACAGAAGGTGTGTGATCTCATGTTATCAACTCTTGCAACTTCTCAGTGTCTTTCCTTGAGGCTGTCCTTTGGTCTAGGTCATCCTTTGCTCACACGTCTTCCCTTTCTCTAACCCAGCGTTGTGCTTGGGAAACAGTTTTTGAGACCCAGTTTCAGTAACATCTTACAGCCATTCATACTGTCTTTTCTCAGGTGAATGGACAACTTCCTCCTCTGTGTACACTTTGCACCCCCATTAATGTGTCTCACGTAGAATCTGCTATTCTGTAAGCTCCTTATTTGTTATCGTAACCTTTCTTTCCATTTACTGCCCCAAGGCCCAGCACAACATTTGGCATATAGTAAGTGTTAAATAAATGTCTACTGAAGGCATGAGCAATGAATTTATGAATGGTAAAAGATATAGAGTAGTTATGATGAATGTCCAAAGACATGCTGTCTTTGGAGTGCTGTAGGATGTCAAATGGGGCCTTCAGATAAGGATATGGATACTACTTCCTGTTTTCTGCAGATATAATCATATGGCTGAATAAGGTTGAGAGATGACTGGGATGTTTGCTGAACCAAAATGCTTCAGCCAAAGTTCCAAATGTTACTTGTTTTTATAATCTGCTTGGGATAAATACACCTAATTTGTATAATACACATAGAGCTCACGTGGGGGTTGGAGAGTGGGTGTATAACCTCACGTGTACATTCTCTCCTGGGCACATTACATGAATATTAAGTCTGGTTTATTGAAAAGGCCTTGGAAACAACAATCCTGTTTTGAAAATTGAAAGCCCTCCTGTGTTTTCTTAGTGTTTTGTATACTTAAGATGTCCATCACTTCAGTGATCTGTCTTATTTTAAAATTAAGAGAAGCAACTCTTTTTTTTAAATTTTTTAAAAAATTTATTTTTGAGAAAGAGAGAGAGAGAGAGAGAGAGCATGCGCATGAGCAGGGGAGGGGTAGAGGATCCAAAGCAGGCTCTGTGATGACAGCAGGGAGCCTGATGTGGGGCTCACTCATGAACCATGAGATCATGACCTGAGCCAAAGCTGGATGCTCAACTTTGACTGAACCACCCAGGTGCCCTGGGAAGCAACTCTTGAATAAGTAAATTGGGAAGAAGAGGCAAGTTTTTCTTATGATATAATTCCCAGATACCACTCCCGCCCCCCCACCCGCCCCCCCACCGAATAATACATGGAGACACTTGTCTCTCCAAAAATGTTCTCACCCACCAGCCCTCTTGAGTGTGGGTTGGACTTAGTGACTTTTCTCCAAAAAAATAAATAAAAGAAAGAGTAAAATAGTAAACCTAGAGTAGAGCAACTTGGCAAACCCTAGCTTCATAGAGGATGAAGCCTAATGTCACTGGTGATATCATATGGATATCAGGTACCCTGCTAATAAGTGATGAGAAGGGCAATTCACCTCTGTGTTATTCTTTCTAAAAACTCACCAGTAACACCAGTCTAATTGTGAGAAGAAAACAAAACAAAACAAAACAAGAGGGAAGCTCAGATTGGAGGACATGTTATAGGATACCCGACCAGTCATGAAAAAGAAGGAAAGACTGAGAAACTGTCACAGATCAGGGGGACTGAGAAGACATGTACCTTAGTGCAGTGTGGTAACATAACGTTGGATCCTGGAACAGAGAGAGGACAGTGATACAGAAACTGGTGGAATCCAAATAAAGTCTGGAGCGCACTGAATAGCAATCTGTCAATATCAGTTTCTCAGTTTCACCAAATATACAATGATAATGTAAGATGGTAAAAAATGGGGAAACTCAGGAAGGGATATGCAGGCACACTCTGTATTACCTTTGCAACTTTTTGGTAAATCTCAAATTGTTTCAAAATAAAGAGTTTATTAAAAAAATAAAGGAGACAGATGTCTTAGTCACTTTATTTCCTTTTCCAACCCATAGTCAAATGACTTCAGAAGTAGACAGGAAAAATGAACCCTCGTGGGTTGCTTTTTATTGAGAAATTTCTGTTGTATTACAGAGGAACTCCTACTGAACCAAAAACTTTCCAAGAGAAAAGCACCCAATTAAAAAAAAAAAAACAAAATAGAAAGAAAACACGAATATCTTACAGGTTCTATCATGTATACTGGCATTTTTACAAGATAAAGGTAAATCCCTTTTGTGTGGTAAAGCTTAACACAAAGATTGGTGGATCTGCTCACCTTTTAAAAACACGATTGCTTTGCTTTTGGGGAAGCTTTAGTTATTACTTTCCTAGATTTAACAATTAAAGCTTTGGTAATCTGCGAGGACAATGGGTTAATTGACCCTTTTATTAGTGACCAAATGCAATATGTTTTTAAGCAAATGTTAACTTCTTAATATTCAATGTGGAAACGAAAATGAGTGGTAGACAATTCTGTGGCAATCTACCAAGGCTTAAGGTGAATTTTCTTGTGTACAGACTAAAAATACTCCTAGCTCAAACCACTATTCTAGAGAATGAAATTTCACAATGTTTGCCTCTTTGATTTTTTCATTTGCGCTCAGCACCAACTCCACATACATGTCAGTTTGCATCCTTAAATGCGTGTGAAACCAAACCCGGGGCTTTTGCGGGGCTCTAATTGCTATATGATTTGATGTTACTGTGCAGTGAAGCTGTGCTAGTTAATTGTTTTCCGGACTGAATTTCCATTTCTTTTTCTCCCCCTGCCCCCATTCTGCCTGAAGGAGCCTATAAAGCAAAAAACAAACAAACAAGAGTCCTTCGGAAGAGCGTCTTTCACTTTCTGAAGCATTGAAACCTCATTTGCAGTGGGTAGCAGGCTCATCATCATGCGGGTGATAATGATGACGGATAATTGTAATCCTTAAGTGGCTTCAGCTTATGGTGATTATGGGAGGGAGCAAAGTGAGGATGGGTATGTGGAAGAAAAATATGGTTTACTCTGCTTTAATGGCCTTTCCAGCATTTCAGACAATAGAATGAGAAAGTCATCTCTTTGCATCTCTTGCCTGACTCTATTCTAGCGTTGGTATTGGGATTTGGATGACAGTCCATTGGTACATAGTGTGATATGCAGCATGATTACTGGAGGGAAATTCATGGAAACAAATTAGATATATGATTAACCACTTTAAATAATGATCGATTTATATAGTTTCCTGTACACTGCCTTTTTCATACTAATCAATAGCTCAGGCAATATATAAACAACAGCCTTCTGGAATAAATAATTGCATTATGTAATGCTAGTTAAATTTAGAAATTGCTGTTTTATTGCATTTCTCACTCATAAAATGTAGTGCCAAATAGTAATTGAGATTGAGTTAGAGTCTCATAATGTTTTGCTTCACAGTCCAACCAAGGAATTGTTTCTCTCTGAAGACCTATAGAAAGACATCCCTTGGGTAATGATGGATGACTGAGGAAGACCAGGATGGGGAGGTGGGGAAGGGGACTGGGGAAAGAAAAAGTATCTAAATGAGATTGGAAAGGAGGGGGAAGGGGGAGAAAAGAAAATAACCAACTTGATGTGGCATGTTGCCTCTTTGGAATCCCAGTCAACCATTTTAATAGATATGGGCAGGAGACAAGGAAGAACCAATTGGAAAATGTTGAGAAACAGGCCCTGTGTCCTCAGGAGAGCGAAATGTCTCAGACAATAAGATGGGAGATTTATTATGAGGAAACAAAACGTGCTGTTTACCTCTCCTTGATGTTTCTAAAGCCCTTAGCTTGACAGGAGAATGTAGACTCTAGTTGTTTCAGAAACATCACTGGTTGCTTGGAGACTAAATGTCTACTGGCTATGTATCAATGATCTCTTTGCCCCTGTCCCCAAGGATGAGTGGATTCCCCCATTCCTTAGATTATCCCATCATCGTCTCTAAGAAAAATGAAGATCTCCCAGGTGGCTAGAAGCAGATGGGGGAAAATGGAGCCATACAGCCCTAGTTCTAGAATTGGAAGGTGTACCCTCATCCTCATGCAGAGGGTAATAAGTACTCCTTGCAACAGAGTTTTCTAGAAGGGCAATGCTTTCTGTTGAAGAATATGTGAGTAGCTGTATTCTGAACACTCTTTTCAAACCCCAGTAAGTGTGCTTTCAAAATTGTAGCTGAAAATATGACTGGGATATAAGACCCACATGGAAGGGAAAAGAATCAAATGAAGTTCAGCTGGGAAACAGAAAAGTACAATCTAGAGCTGTTTTTGCAAAACTATGTGAGGTGTGTGGTCTTGAAAGAGTTGCTCTTCCTTGCCTGGAGCATCTGACAGGGACTCTGGAGATAACCAGAGTGATGGGAGAAGTTCAATATCAGCTCAAAACTACTACTCTAGGGGTGCCTGGGTGGCGCAGTCGGTTAAGCGTCCGACTTCAGCCAGGTCACGATCTCGCGGTCTGTGAGTTCGAGCCCCGCGTCAGGCTCTGGGCTGACCGCTCAGAGCCTGGAGCCTGTTTCCGATTCTGTGTCTCCCTCTCTCTCTGCCCCTCACCCGTTCATGCTCTGTTTCTCTCTGTCCCAAAAATAAATAAAAAACGTTGAAAAAAAAAAACAAAAAAAAACTACTACTTTAGTTGTGTCTACAGTGTTCTCCTCTTTGCCCTAACCTGGAATGAGCGCTCTCATTTTTTGCTCCTAATTAAATTTTAGCTCTTCAATGTCAGCTCAAAGTCTACCTCTGCCTTAACAAACCCCACTCCCAGTGTTCTCTTCTTCTTCTTTTGAACTTTTATCACTAATGCCAAATGCTTTGATTATAAGGATTCTTTCATTTTTAATAAGCTCTTTGCCTTTCCAACTGAAGAGTAAGTCCTTTGAGGGCAGCAATCAGATCTTGGTTTCTTTTGTGGTTTCACCAATAAGCTTGTCACAGTGAGGAACTTCTGGGTGATGACTAACAAATACTTGTTAGTTAGTTGGTTGAATGATTCAGGAACATGAAGGTCTCCAGGTATTTCCAAACTAGGACAGGACATTTACTTATGGCAGATATAATCATTTAGGAAAAGTATTGGCATGACCATGCATCATTAAGCTCCAGATCACTGTCCTGGCATAAGGTAATGTGCTTAATCAGTCTGTCCATCAGGATCCAACAGGGAACCTGAACACAGAATTTAGAGTGTATTTGCTTTCATGGTCTAAGCGACCAGAGCTCCATTCATGATTCTTCTTCAGCCAAATTTCCCTTGCTCTTGGACGTTCCTGTCCTCCTTTGACCATTTGGAACAGACCAATCAACCTGGCTTTGCTAGGGCTGTAATACTGAATCAACAGCTAGAGACTTGGGTGACTTGAGTAGGCATAGTTCTGAGAGAATTTAGGGGGCTCTAAAAGTGTAAATCACTTCATGATTTGTAGATGTGGGAAAAATGTAGTACTTAAAAACATAATTATGATCTGGAGCTAAAAACTGCTAATCAGCAATGCAAAAACATCACTCAATATTACATGTGTATAATTTTGTCTTCAGGACACTGCAGCCTGGAACTATGGACTCAAGAGTGTGTGGTTTATGCTAACGGAAGTCTCAGGTTCGAGCTTGTTTGGCATCACGAATGGAAACTCAGTCCTCCAAAGTTCTCCATTTCTTATTGGCATGGTCCCTAGGGTGGTTCAGATGCTTTTGGGGGTAGCATTAATGTTCCTCTCTTTGCTACCATGAGGTCATCATTCAGTCTTTCCTCTCATTACATGGCTTTGCTAGTTGCTGTGTTTGCTACTTCCTCTGTGGACCATAGGGTTCCCACAAACACTGTCTTGTTGATCAGGGTCTGAGCTTTCCCCTGATTTGGGATTCAGGGACTTGAATAGGTGTAATGCATCTTTTCCAATTCATTGAAAAGAAGACAATGGTTTGACTATTATTTATTCATTCGCTCATTCAGTACCTCATTCCATAAGAGATTAGAGACAGTGTAATAAATGAAAGAAAGCAAAAAATAAATAGCTGTGGAAATCAGGAGCAAAGGAGAATATAGGCAGGGAACTAATAAAACAAGGAGTGAGTATAGTATATTAAAAGACATATAACAGGTATTTGGCCTAGAGAGTTTCTAGATGTGGGATATAAATTTGGCTGAACAATTCCTAACAGCCATAACAAAGATGGAAACCAAACAGGAATAGAATTTACTCTGTTCATATTTACAAAGTGACAATTTAGGAGAATACAGCATTTCCTGATACTGAGAGTAACAGGAAATGTTTCCCCATGGGTCTTGGTAAGGAGGATACTATGTTAAGGTAGTAGATGATGCCTTCAACAACATCTTTGTGTTAGATTTGTTTTGTCCTTCAATGTTAGATTATAATGTCCTTCAATGTCAAGCTGATGGCTGTACAGCTTGCTAGAGTTCTTGCTTGATCCAAGGCTGAAATTTGAAATGTCTGGAGGAATTGACAGACTGCATATTCTCCAGACACCCTTCCATCAATATTATTTTGGGCAAGAACTTCCTACCTGCCTTAACTCCTAAGAGGCAGTATAGTGAGTGGTTAAGCATGCAGACTCCCTGGGTTCAAGTCCCAGATTTATTGCTATGACCCTCAGTTTCTTTAGCATGAAAAAAGGGTAATGCATTCCTTATGGAGATGTTTTAAACACGAAATGAGATCATGTATGCAAAGTGCAGAGCAATGGGAGTGCTCGATAAATATGAGTCACTATAATTAGACCCCAAAACAGAGTGGCTTTCCAAGTCTCAGTGCCTTTCAGGGAGACGTATTGTGCCTTTTTAAAAATTTGCCTCTTTTTTCCCCCAGGAGTAGGAAGAGAATCAGAATGCTACCATGAGGCGTTGACCCCTTTTGCTGACGTCTGAGTAGCGTCCTTAGGCTGAACTTACGGGCTTGACCCTTTAGGCAGATGGGTGACAACCTCTGATGTGTCCAACCAGGACAGGCTCTCATGGATGCAGAGGCCCAGAAACAGGTGCCAGGAAATGAAAACAGGTCAAAACCAAGAGCAAATATTGAGTCGCGGTAGTGGAGGGGAGCATATGCGCATGTACACACAGGCTCAGAGAGTTCTGCTAGAGGCTTGGTTGTTTTCCAACTGGCTTTTATTTCTGTTTTCTCCTCATAGAACTTTAAATGCACTAAGGTGCAACCTCAGAGAGATTTACTTAGGAGAAAAAAGATATTTTTTAGTGTATCTAGTGAATTTATAAAACCAAGAAGGATAATGACGAATTGAAAATGGGAGAATTCCTGGAAAGCTAGAGCTGTTGGCTCCCATCATAGTCATTAAAAGGTTAACTTTACACAGCAGGTGGCAGGCAAAGGGTACTCACCAATGAGAGAGGTAGCCCAGAAATGTAGTAGATTAGTTCAGGAAGATAAATCCAAGCCAGCATTTCCATTTCCACGAAATTGCCGGTGTTTGTAAGAATGCTCCCTACCTTTGAGAAAGTAGAGAGATTTTGTTTCTGTTATTGTTGTACATTATGTATTTTAGAGGTGGAGATAGTTTGAAGTTGGGACCAGATGGCTCAAGTGTAGGTTGTGGCTTTTTCACACACTTTGGTAGTTATATTATTTTAAGGAGGTCACTATATTCCCCGAGGCCTCGTCTTCCTCATCTATAAAAAGGAGGAGTGGAAATTTATTAGATTTTCTTGACTTCCAAAATGGTATGACTTGTTACAATTTTTATGATGACCTGGAGAGAACACGTACACTCCTATAGAACACTTCCTGTTGCTCCGTTTCAAGTGTGGAAAAATGCCCTGGATAAGAGCTACCTGTAGAGAAATTTCCATCTTCACTCTGGAAATGTTTGCTATGCAATTTCTTGTATTATTAAGTTCTTTGGGAATATAGAAGGCCATTGAACTTCTTTAGGTCTAATCTGCTACATATATAAGATAGTGTTTTTATACCTGTATCACAGTCTTGATGTTTTCTGGATGGAAACCCATTTGTTTTATCTGTTAACATGAATGGAAGTGATAGGACCTCTGTGAAGTAGGGTTCTCTTAGCTGGCTATATGCAACACTACTCCATTCCTCACCTTCCCCCAGGCACATCTCTTCCCCTCCGTGGACCCAGGTGCCAGGAATTCCATTATTTATTCTTTGAGTTAGGGATTTCCTTATCTCTTTGGGCTTCCTTTTACCCAGTGAGGACTTGATGTTTTTGTCTTCCTTTACAGGTAAGGGTAGATTTCCTCATGCAGATGTCCAATCACATGTGCATGGCCCTCTTCCAAAGCGCTTCTGCTTTCCAACATATCCCACCAACACAATACTGAGCAGACAGGCAGCATCTAACGAACTCAGAAACAACTCCCAGATTATGGAAATTTGCATTTCAGAAGTTCTGAGGGCCATTAAAGTTTCAAATAAAAACACCCTCCAGAGAGGAAATTCAAGAAGCAGCTAATTCCTTTTTTTTTTTTTTTTAACATTTATTTATTTTTGAGAGAGAGAGACAGAACATGAACGGGGGAGGGGCAGAGAGAGAGAAGGAGACACAGAATCTGAAGCAGGCTGCAGGCTCTGAGCAAGCTGTCAGCACAGAGCCTGATGTGGGGCTTGAACCCACAAACTGTGAGATCATGACCTGAGCCGAAGTCGGATGCTCAACTGACTGAGCCACCCAGGCGCCCCAAGAAGCAGCTAATTCTTTAATATGAGAAGTGATCACTAACATTTGACTAGGTCTGCTCCTGTTGCTTTTTGTGAAATGCCATAAAAGTCACTTTGCCTACCATGAACTGACACCTTAGAACAGCTAGAATTCTTAGCATTAACTTTGTATCACATTGCTGTTTTTATTTCCTAAAGAGCCTATCTATCTATTTTAAGACTGTATTTTCTCTATTTAGTCTTAGTCACAGTGATAAGAGGGGGTAGGAAAATAGTTACACTTGAACATAATATCTTGTTTCCGAGAGGCAGCTAGTTGCCAATTAAACAGGAATACTGTAAAATAGCAGGTGGATATTTACCTACAAACAACGGGGAACTGAGGAGACAGAGAAGGACCCCAGGAAAGAAGCTACTGTCAATAAAAAATGATTAGCAGCTTGGGTCGTCCTCATGCGTGATTTCACCCCCATATTTTACCCCCATATTTAGCTGAAAAGCCCCAACCTGTCCTTTTCCAATTTTTCCTGTGTTTAAAGTGAAACTACCCGCATCTCTGCTTATACTTGCATTTACTTTGGATGCTCAGGAGAAGTTTGTGAGTTGGAACATCTCCGATGTTTACATTCTTCACTGATCCCGTGTTTCCTCCTCTCTGAGCCCTCTCTGACTCTCCAGACAGAGTTTGTCATTTTCCCTTCCTCTGTGCTTACTTCTGTGATGGTGCTGATTTTAGCGTGTGGTAATTTGTTCATGTGTCTTCTGGGGCAGAGAAACTAGCAAATGGAAGGTTCTCAATCAACATTTGTTGGATAAATGCATCAGGACATGAATGAATGATGAAAGGGTGAGCTATCTCTTCATCAGCAGTTGTTTTTCTGGGCCACTTTCCATTACCATGGGGACCCCCAAAGTTTGGTGCTAGGGTGATCACCCTGACTCAGCATTGTCAAAGGACTGCTCTGTCCCATGTTCTACAATGAGCCTTTATTTGAAAGTCATAAGTAATATATTCTTATGGCCTTTCTCACAAAGAATGAGAGCTTGAACTACCCCCCACCCCACTTTATTTAGCAACCATGGGGCATAGCCCACTGGCTTGGTACAACCACCGTCTTTGGTGAGACTTGGCCAATTCTGCCCTGGGACTTGGGGCAGAACCCTAATGGAAGCTCCTCACCCTGAGCTCCACATATCAAGGAGAGCTTGAGCTGTTGGGCCATAGATGAGGGAGGTGGCTTTGGGAGAAGATAGAATTGGGTTTTTCAGCTGGCCCCAAAGAAGTTTGAAGCTTATAACTGACATAGCACCTAATGCCTAACAGAAACTTATAAAATATTTTAAGATGAGTGATTGAATGAATCCCAGATTGAATGAATGCCAGACCTTATCTGACAACTGGCCTTATCCTATACTAAAGCAGATTTTTCTTCTCTCCCATATAACATGCAGGCATCATGTTGCCCTTTGCCAAGCTCTCTGCTGTTGTTATTAACTGAAGGATGCCAGTGTCCAGTTTGCTCTGAGATAATATAGATTTCAGTGTGGTTTATATGAGTACTGATACTGGGCAGGGAGGTGGTTAGTGGAGCCTGGCTTTGCCATGTAATTTCCCGTAGGCCAACTCCCTTGAGGGCTTCTCTTGGACTCCACTTCTGGGCAGGCAAATCTTAGAACAGGTTAGCTTTAGGCCTCTGAAGCATTTAGAGAGTGACTGATGCCAAGAGGAGGGTGGTTTTGTCTGGTGTCTCACTTAGATAAGGATAATATGCAGGTAAGCAGAGAGCATGGAAGAGGCATCATCATCATCATGAAGCCGGCTTAGCCTGGGGCCTGCAATCATTTTAGGCTTTGGAACAGCTTTTCTCCTTGATATTCTTTTCTGCAGAAAACTCCTCCTGCAAACCTGAGCGTCCTCTGGTTGTTTTCAACCCAAGGTTTAAGAGAAATTACACACACACACACACACACACACACACACACACGTGTATATATAAGTCCTCTTTATTGTTTGGTGAGCATGGCACAGTTAACTAAAAAACAAAAATTTGTCTTAATTTCTGTTAGACCTTGAAGACTGCCAAATGAAAGAAAGTGAATGGCGCCTTAGGACAAACAACCGTGTGAATTTTCTCATAAGGTTAACTTATTTCTTGATTGATTAGCTTTGTACAAAGCAGGAAACAGGGATATGGACAGGGGCTCGATTTGGATTCAGCCCTCAAGGCATTTACAGTTTAGTACAGCAAGTAAGGCACAGATATGAGTGACTATTTTACAAGACGGGATGTGGCAAGGGCCTAGGACACAGGTATAAAGTTCTGTGGAATCATGGAGAAAGAGGGCAAGGCTGTCTGCAGGGAAAACCAGGGATGGGTCATGGAAGATGTGGGCCTTGAAGGATGGTGGGTGGATGTTCCGTGATCAAGTAGGAAAGCAATTTGTGTGTTCATTTGGCTTGAGTACAGAATGCTTGATGAGGGTAGAAGGAGAGAGAGCGAGAGAAAAGAGGCTGAGAGAGAGAAGCTGCAGGGAAATGGAACTAGAGCTACTGGATTAAGTCACCTCAAAGCCCATCCTATTTGTGTCCTTCTAGTTATATGAGAAAATAGGTTCCCTTCTGTTTAGGCCAGTTTGAGCTGAGATTTCTGTTAGTTGTTAATGGAAATTATCCTAACTGATGATAAAATTTTATTGGAAAGAGAAATTGGAGCCAGACGTTGAGGAATTTAGACAATATTTCAAAGGCAGTGTGGAGCCATTTAAGGTTTTTCAGCTGAAGAATGAAGTAATTAAAACTTTAAGAAGACTAATCTGGCAGATGTATGTAGGATGGTTTAGGGGAGGGAAGAGAGTGCCCACGAGGAGGTGGTACATTCCCTACAGTAAAAGTCTACACATGTGGAATTACAGTGATTAGAAAATCTGGTCCTCATCTTAAGTCAAATGCAATTTTGCACGTTAAAATGTAAAATGAATCTCTGTATGGCCACAGAGCAATCCTAGATTAGCAATCCCCCCCTTGGTCCTTCAATTGCTTTGCATGATGCAGCTTTTGTTTGCCCTGTTCTGAACAGATCTACATACTCTTAGTTACCCTATACAAGGTGGAAAGGGTGATGTATTCCAGCAGACCCTTTCATGCAATAGGCGTCTTTTCCTTAACGAAGTTTTGGATTTCCAGAAGTTTCTAGACAGACCTCTAATACCAGTGATATTCATGAATGAGCATTCACAAATTTCAAAACAAACATTGAATAGCAGAGCACTTGGGACCTGATTCTGCTACTTATTTTATGACTCTGAAAAAAGCTAATTCATTTCTTTAAGCCTCAGTTTTGTCAACTGTAAAATGAAGATGGTGAAAATATAAGTAAACAGAGTAAGTTACAATAAATTTAGTTGTGTTTGTAGTTGCTAGTTGTTTTAACTACCAATAGGCTTGGAATGGGAGGTAAAACATCTGTTTCCTCAGGAAGCATGAAGGTCTATGAGCCTGTCTAGATTGGTGATTTTCTTTCTGATTTAGATACCGATTCAGTAGGCACTGAGAAGACAAACATTTCACATCTGATTTTGAAAGGGTCAACAGAAGAAATGGGCAATAATAAAGACACTATTTGAGATATTTAAAATTCAAAGGATTTTGATCTTTAATTTTTGTTGACTCACAGATAGGACAAGAAAAAAAGATTATTGAGATTTGAAAAGAAGAATTGAACCAATGAACTGGAATGGGGAAATTATGGCTTTTGAAGAGTGACAGTTCAAAAGAGAAATGTTAAATATTGATGATATCTGTGAATGCTCTCTGTGGTTATGTGTTGAAAACTGATATAATACATTCCCTATGTTTGCTTTAATCTAATTTTAACCTAGCAAGTTGTAAAAGTAGTATTTTCTGTTCATATATGAGGAGATTATAGGACTAAGACCTTAACTGCCTGGGCTTTCTTGGGGACTTCCCAATAATGTCTAATTCTAGGTATCTAGGTTTGTCCAATCTTGCTTTATATTTAAACTTTTTATTTTGAAATAATTTTAGACGTAAAAAATTGCAAAAATAGTGCAGAGAATGTCCATATACCCAGTTTTCTCTAATGTTAATATCTTATATAGCCATATAATAATTATAGAAGCTAAGAAAGTAATAATAGGACAATCCTCTTAGCTCAGCTACTGACTTTATTTGGTTTCCCCGGTTCTTCCATGAATGTCCTTTGCTTGTTCTAATAGCCAATTCAGGATTTTACATTGCACGTAGTTGTCATGCCACACACTGGATAGTTTTGTGGCCTTTCCTTGTCTTTTATGACTATTAAAGAGAACTGGTCAGGTATTAGATAGAATATCTTTCAATTTGAGTTTGCCTGATGTAATCTCATGGGGAGATGGAAGTCCTGCCTTTTGGACAAGGATACCACAGAAGTGACATGTGCTTCCTTGCAGGGCATCATATCAAGGGGTTCATGATGTTGATGTGTCTCATTGGTGGTAATGTTAACCTTGATCATGTGGTTAAGGTGCTGTTTGCCAATCTTCTCTATTGTAAAGCTATTCTTTCTCCCTTGGTAATTAATAACTATCTTGAAGGAGATGCTTTGAGATTAGGAAAATATTCCACTCCTCAAAATCTTACCCATGAATTTTAGCATCCATTGGTGGATCTTAATATCTTAGAGTCTATCTTCCCATATATTTTTTCTATGCATCTATAATACATGTATAAACAAACAGCTGATCATGCTGTGCATGCTAGTTTGTAAACCTGCCTCTTTCAGTTAATGATACATTGTGAGCATCTTTCTATAGCAATAGATATGTTTCTATAACATTTAAAAATTTTTATTAAAAAAATTTTTTTAACATTTATTCATTTTTGAAAGACAGTATGTGAGCAGGGAGGGGCAGAGAGAGAGAGGGAGACACAGAATCTGAAGCAGGCTCCAGGCTCTGAGCTGTCAGCACAGAGCCTGACGTGGGGCTTGAACTCATGGACTGCAAGATCATGACCTGAGCCGAAGTCAGATGCTCAACAGACTGAGCCACCCAGGCACTCCTATAACATTTTTAAAGAATAGCTCAATATTCATTATATGGATATATCATAATTTTGCTTAATGAATCACTTAGTATTAGATATTTTCATTGCATTTAACTTTTCCCTTTTACAAATGGTGGTGTGATGTACCATTGTGATACCATCATCCTTCTGTATTTAAATAGTGTGGCTTAAGGCCAGCGGCAACATTATTGAACTTACACACCTTGCCAGGTGTGCTGGTGCTGAGCATTCCCATGTTTGAGCTGTATGATGGCTATGACTATTACCCACAATTCACACACCAGGGTGTTGAAGTTCACATTTGGTAATTTGCCCAGTTTCATTCAGCTGATCAGTGGAATCAGGACCTGAACCCAGATTCTGTTGACATTAAGTGCTAGCTCTTACTCACTGCCCCCAATTGATCTTGTTAGTTACTGTCTTAAGCACATTTCTAAAACTGAATTTCTGGTTAAGAAGGTATGCACATTTTAAAGGCTTTTGATACATAGTATCTAATGGCCATCCAGAAAAGCCTCTCAAGTTTACATTCTACTCCCAGTGAAGGTAGGTGTGTGTGTGTGTGTATGTGTGTGTGTGTGTACATTTTCCTGACACAATGGCAATACTGGCTTTTATAACAACAACAACCCTGTTTGTTAAGGAAGGTTTTTAGAGGGGTCTGCCTACCGACAGGAAAGTCTCTTGTGGTTGTTCTTGGCTTCCCAAACTTCCTCTTGGCTCCCTGATCCAGAATAACAAGGCTCTAGGGCGAGGAGCACAAAGAAGATCCTTGTTGAATGAGTGAATGAATGAATGCATAGATACTCCTGCCTCGGCTGGTGGCCTTAGTGCGGCCCTTCCCTGTTGCAGTGGCTATGGAAGGACATCTCAGGGAGAGGTTGCTGCTCTTGCCCTGGCCTCAAGGAAAGAAGAGACCTTTTCCACTTGAGGAGGAAGGAATAAACAAAACCTGAGAGATGGCTCTTTCTTTCCCAATCACAAACTTGGATATGCAAACTATCTTCTTTACCTTCTTAAAGTAAATGTAATTTCTCACTCGACAGAAAGTTTTGAATTTAGTCTTTTCCAAGTAAACTCCATCCAAGTGAGAATTTTCTCCACAAGTTCAGGTTTATCATCCAGTCACATTCAAGTTCAAATCCCCCCTCAGATCTTTTTCTTCTCGGTCCCACTCCTTCCTGGGGTGGATTCTAATCTCTTAGATGTTTATGCAACTGTCTTGGTCACCTCTTCATTTTGATTTGTCTTGGAATTTTCTGTATTTCCTCTCCAGACACACCCTGGGATGGCCTCAGGGCAGTCTGTAGGGCAGCCTCTGGCTTCCCAGGGCTACTGCTCCTCTGATGTGATCTCCTGTGTGCCCCAGTGCTGTGTTAACCTGACCTCCCACATTTTCTTATCGATTTCTTTTTTTTTTAGTGTTTATTTTTGAGACTGAGACATAGCATGAGTGGGGGAGGGGCAGAGAGAGAGGAAGACACAGAATGCAAAGCAGGCTCCAGGCTCTGAGCTGTCAGCACAGAGCCTGATGTGGGGCTCAAACTCTGGGACCGGAGATCATGAGCCAAAGTCGGGCGCTTAACTGACTGAGCCACCCAGGCGTCCTTCCTATCGATTCTTGTAGACTTTTTGTTCTTCTAGGATCCCAAGGCAACTCTTCTTTATAAATACATTTACAACTCAGAAAAAAAAATTTTTTCTCAAATCACACACCCTGATTTTGATTCAGAAAAATCTGTTTATTATACCTATCACTGACTTTGAAATACAGGGGGCTGTAGAGATATCGTTTTGAAGATTCAGTGGATAGATTTTTATCTAACCCATTTACACATAAATGCAGCTGCACATTTCTCTCACTTGGACTCGTGTTGTCTGCACAAATGTTCATTTTGATGTATGAATGCACCCTTGGCGTTCACGGATTTGACATTCCCGGTTTCAACTATTTGCAGATGACCCAGAGATTTATGACATGTACCAATTTGTTCTTCTGTTCAAGCACAGATTTGAATCACATGCTCTCTGGCCGCAGTGGCCCAGGAGTCACTCAGCCGGTGTGGAAACGTAGGTGGCTGCCCAGCATCCCTCTGTTGTAGGCTCACTATTTCCATCCCTTCTCACATCTTCCAGTACTCTCATTAAGCATCTGATTACAATGGAGGGTTCATTTCTCTGAATTTAACGGGAGAAAATCTGTTCTGTGCTATGGTAGAATTCATGAATCTAGTACTTACGTATATTCCTTGGAGACACCTCTGAGCTTCCCCTCTACTGCCAACTAAGGCCCCCTCCCTCCTGGAATGAGGGTGTGCTTGTAGAAATGCTCTCAGGAATGCAGGAATGTAGGAATGCCAGTGGTGGCTTGAGTACCTGGGAGCGGCCAGAGATCACTCAGTCCCTTTGTGCAAGGTGAATGGCCAGCCTGGGAACCCTGAAGCCTGAGCTTCTCCTCTCCTAAGGCCATAAGGCCACCATGTGCCTGGGCGGGAGGCATGGGAGTGCTGGGGTGAGGGCAGCCTGAGGACTCTAGCCCCGGTCTGCTCCAGCCAGCATAGCTAATAGCCAAGGTCGGTTTTCTGTTTACTGAGAGTCCACCTGTGACTCTCAACCCCGGCTCCTAGAATCCCACAAGGAGCCTGTTTAAAAATCGAGGTGACTGATTAAATCAGAATCTCTGGGGGGTATGGCCTGCATTTTATTTAAAATATCCCAGGTGATTCTAATCCACAGCTGGGATTAAGACTCACTAGGCCAGAACAATTTTTTTTGGCTTTTTTTTTGGTCCCTAAGGGGACTGGTAGCATGGCCCAAGTCATCTTTCAGGCTGGGGACCCTTCACAGCCTGTCGTACTCCAGAAACTCTAAACAATTCAGATAGGACTAATGCCTTTGCAACTGATTTCTGCTGAACTGGCCATTTCTTCCTTCTCTCTGAGGCTAATTTCTCCTTATCCAACACTCAGCGTTAAGGGCTTCCTTCTCTGAGGAGCCCTGAAGCGACCCTTCCCTCCTAGCTTGCCATCGGCACCCCCAGTTCCTGGCTGGTTAGGTGATTCTGTGTCCCCGAAGCCCCTTGGACACACTGAATGTTAGCATTTTTCATATCATTGCTTGTCTATCACCTTTGTTGAACTGCGTCTTTCATCTTGTCTCCTCAAGTCCTTTGGATGGTGCCTGGCACACCCGTGCATGTCTGTTACGTGAACGGGTCAAGTTTGGATTATGAAGTTCAAGACCTTGGAGGATATAATAGACAAAAGGAAGAAATGGGCTACTCAATATGTACTTAGATGCATAAATGAAAAGGAAAAAAAAACCTTTTTTTTTCTTGAAATAGAGCCTATTCTTCTTTGTGTAAAGTTATGGGAGCAGTGGTTCTAGAATACTGGCCCTCAAACTTGGTGGCACATTGGGATCACCCTGGAGAGTGCTACAAAGTAGTGGTGCCAGAGACCCATCTCCTGATACTTGGATCTCATTGGTTTGGGGTCTAGGTAATTCTATGAACCGCAGTGTTTAAGAACCACTCATTCAGGCTGTGTCTCAAGCTGGGTCATTGGAACTATCTGTGGAGTCTGTTACCAGGGCAGGGCCCTGGGTCCTGCGTTGGAGATTCTGATTTGACGGGACTGAGGAGAGGCCGTTATGCTTTTTTTTTTTTTAAATGTTTGTTTATTTTTGACAGAGAGAGAGATACCGAGTATGAGCAGGAGAGGGGCAGAGAACGAGGGCAACACAGAACCCAAAACAGGCTCCAGACTCTGAGCGGTCAGCACAGAGCCCGATGCAGGGGCTCAAACTCATGAACCATGAGATCATGACCTGAGCCAAAGTTGGATGCTTAACTGACTGAGCCACCCACAAGGCCTGAGGCTGGTGTGCCTTTTAGCAAGCATCACACATTACTCTGATGGGTCTCTCTAGTAACCAGACTTTGAGAAACGCTGACCTACAAAGTTGGTTCTGAAACTCTCTTTTACTAGAGCACACTGCTAGCTGAGGCAAGGTGCATTTTGTTTTCAGTTGTCCAGGCTCAGCTTTTCACTTTGCATAACCCAAATACCTCCACAAGATTTACATTTCAGATGCACGCATGCCCGTATGGTTTCTATCCACTACTAAATATTTGTTATTTGTAATCATATTTTATATCTCTCTTACTGAGTTGCAAATCTCTTTGGGGCTCAGATATTTTATTCACTTTGTTTTCACCCACTTATGCTTGGCACAGTGCCTCGCAACTAGCAAGTGCTTAATAAATGTTTATAAAATGAAAGGATTACAAAAACAATTAGGTGTTGTTCTGAATCAGCGGCTTGCCTAATTCAATTTAAAACAAAAGATGGTCAAGAGAGGAGTATGAAAAAATAACATTAGTGAGAATTCATATCAATTTCTAATATTTGCAGTTAAAAAGAGAAACTTAAAAAAATGGTTTGAAGCACTTCCTTGAGGCATATATTTAATTACCAAATCATTTTTGTCTCCCCCCCCCCCCCCCACCCAATATTTAAAGTAGCTGTTCTCTCAGTAGACTATAATTAAGGAGGAAAATCAGAGTCAGGACATAGAGTTTGCCCCACTCTGAAGGCACCTTTGTGTGATTGGAACTCTTCTCAGTATCTTATCTTAGGTCCAGAAGGCACTCTCTGGGCACCTGGGAGGTTGTCACGCTCCACCATTTTTCAGGCAAGATGTCATTTTGGCTTTCTAAACCTGTTCCCCTTCTCCACTTTCACAACCCTGTAGCAGAGAGGGAAGTGGCTTTAAGGGTCTGGCAGCCAGGGAGCTCCTTTACCAGTCCAGGCTGGCCGACCTGCTCCCCCTCAGTGCTCGCCTTCTTCATGTAGGCATGTTGTCATAATGATGCAGGTAGATGCTGCAGGCCTGGGAAGTTTTTCATCTTTCTCTGGTATCTTTGCATGTTGTTTACCTTTCTGTTCCATTGTTCTGAGTCCTTACATGGATAGAGGCTTTCCAGCCAGGAAAATCTGGCGCTGGTTGCCCTCTCTCCACTTGGGACAGGACAGAGGAGAAGGCTTAGTTAGGGCCAGGGCTAGAATCGACTTCCTGTCCCTCAGTCGGGCACTTGGTTTCCTGAAAAAGAATGTCAAACTCCCTCCTAAATATTGTTAATCACCTCTTTCTCCACATGTGTGAAGCGGGGGTCAGTAATTTTTTTTCTGTAAAAGGCCAAGATTGCATAATAAGATAATAAGTGCTTTAAATTATGTGCACGTTAGGGTCTAACTACTCAACTCTGCCACTGTAGTGAAAGCAGCCATAGGTAATACAAGGCAAACAAATGGTCATGGGTATTTCAACAAAACTACATATTTATGGACACTGGATATTTGAATTTTATGTAATTTTCATGTGTCACAAACTATTATTTTTGTTTTGCTTTTTTCCAACCATTAAAAAAAATGTAAAAACCATTCTTAGCTGAAGGGCCATGCAAAAAACAGGCAGCAGGCTGGATTTAGCCTGTGGGCTATAGAAATAAGGAAGAAGGAATGGGGAAATGGTTTTCTCCAAAAAGCGTAATGTGGTTTCCTCTCTAGACCCATGCATATGGGGTTTGGCATGCAAAAGCGTCTACAGGAAACTGGAAACATAGTGGTTTGAGCATTCTTACCTGGAAATAGCCCCTGAACTATGTCTGGTATATAAAGATTTTAGAACATGATATAAGTTGCATTCCTTAAATCTCTGAATAAAATATAAATTGCTCCCCCTCCTTTGACTGTTAGTAGACTTGAAATCTTTGCTTCTTCGTTGGGATTGCACAAGAAGTTAGGATTCTTTGGTGCTCATCAGGCACGGTGAAAGAGATGCCCATCACTAGTCCATAGTGCTGTCTTTACTCTTGCTCCTTCTACTTGGTGCTGGTGTTGGGGTTGATTTCTTCGCTAAGATGGGAGTTCAAGCATATGTTTTGCTCCCCACTGACTGGTCAGGTTCCCACACCCTCTGTGCTGTCAGAGCGTCCCCCTTCTAAAGGCTTACCGTGGTGATGCATGAACTCCCCACCCACTGATAAAGTCAGATCCGAGGAAAAAGCCTTTCCATCCTAAGGCTCCTCAATTCTTGTGTCCATGGTGCTAGATCTTGCTGCATCAGCCTAATGAATTCCAAGCCATTTCCTTTATCTCTGAATGTCACCACTCCCTCTGTATTCATGGGTGATCCCAGAGCAATTTCTCTTCCTGGATGATGTATACAGAGTGGAGACATTTAGAAGCCCAATGTTCTCCTCTTTGGGGACTGGGGCTGGGGTGGGAGGGGTTAGGGAAAGGAGACACTAATATTGGTTAATTTCTTTCATAATAGCACACACTTTTGTTTCCTTCTCCTGTACCAATTCTTACAATGAAATGCCTCAGCTGCTTCCTGGTTGTTTGGACTCTCTTCTTCAGATGTCAGTTCTTATTGGAGGCAAAATTAGGAAGGGATGAGTCCTGCAGAAACAGGGAAGACCCTACACTACTTGAAGACCTATACCGGAATCCTTAGTGTTTTCAAGTGGAATCACTTTTTTTTTTTAACCTATTGTTCTCCAGAGTGTTATTTGAAGAGGATATGGTTGTTTCAGACCGAGTGTTGAAGGGCCTTCTACTAAAGAGTCTAGACAATATTTTATAAGCAATGGAGAAATTTATGCAGAAAAGCAAAACAAGTGCATTTTTATTTTGGGTAACTAACTCAGGCAGCAATGTGGAGGATGGATCAGGAGTCTGGGGTTGGGAGTTCCTTATTTGGTCACTGCAACAATTTACACAACTCTGGTTCGGATTATTTACGCACACACCTGCCTATCTCTCTAGATTGTGCTCTGTTCAAGGGTAGGTATTGTAAGGCTCAATTTTGATTCCCTCCACTCCCACCCTACTCCTAGAGTCTCAAATATATTTATTTTCACATTTTTGACACTTAATAAAATAGTGATCGAATTAGATTGTCCCCACATGGACTCTTAGAATACAAACACTGAAAAATAGAACACTTCTATCTTCGCAAACTTTTCACTGTGCTATACCTTTGGGGTGCAACAGGGTTCTTTAGTTTGACAGTAAAACTGATGACAGCTTTGGGTAAACCTGTCTTCCCTTCCCCCTCCTATTAGCACCAGGAACTAATTCTCTGTTTTATAATATATATTCATGACAATGGAATATTAAAACCACATTCTCAAGTCGTAAATATTATACACCACAATTTTACATGGTATTGCATAGCCACTGTCTTGTGCAACAACTTGGCATGGAATTACAAATAGTATGCATTAAATTTCATATGCTCTTTAATTTTTTTATCTCTTCATTTGCATGCATATATTTTATAATCATTCATTCTGGTAATAAACCCCACAGGATTTTAAATTGAATTGAAGTCCCAGATGCTTTAAAAGAATTTATGTTGCATAATTGTACTGGTTTGCCTGAAAACAAACAATAATGTGTGACTTAAATATTCTGCCCAGGAGAGAAGTCAGACTCTTTCTTGAAAGTCTCTGGCTTCTATTGACTTGTTGTGAGAGAAAGATCCCAAAAGCTAAGAGAGTATGCAAATGATGGCACAAAGGAAAGAGAGACAGTCTCGGCTTTTGAAGAATTCACTGTCCAGAAGCATATACATATTTCAAGTGAAAATATTTGTGAATTAGCTATAGAGCTTACTCCATAGCCAGAGAGGGGAAGTTAGTGTATTGACACAAATGTTTATGGAAGACAAAGAAGAATTGTTCTTCCCTCAATGGGAACAACCTGAGTGGACCAAGGTAGAAGAAGCGTTTAGTACTTGGAAGAACATCTCAGGGCTTGAATTTGTTATCTGTAGCTGCATAACAAATTACACTCAAATGTAGCAACTTGCAACATCATTTTTCCCTGTGATCGGGAATCTGGGAGCAGGTTAGCTAGGTGGTTCTGAACCAAGGACTCTCATGAGGTTGCACGCAAGCTGTTCGACAAGGCTGTAGTCTCATCTGAACACTCACCTGGGGAAGATTCTTTTCTAAGCTTATGTAGGTGGTTGTTGACAGGCTTCAGTTCTTTGCTGCTGTTGGCTGGAGACTTTAGTTCTTCACCATGTGAGCCTCTCTGCAGGCTACCCAAGTGTCCTCATAACATGATAGCTGGCTTCCTACAGAGTGAGTGATTCAAGACAGAGAGAGAAAGACAGAAGGAAAAATCACTCAAGACAGATGTTGCATTCTTTCAATAACCTACCTTCAGAAATGAGGCATCGTTATTTCCATTATATGCTGTTGGTTATCCAGACTAACCCAGGTACAATGAGGGAGGTACAACCCACAGATGGGAATACTAGTGGGTGAGGATCATGGGTGGCCACTTTGGTGGCTGTCTGCTCCATGGCTGGATAGGGGCAATGACTCAGGACCACAACCTGAAGATGGTTTTTGAATCATGTCCTTGTGTGATGAAGGCCAGACAAGAAGATGAGAGAGGGTTGAGGCAATAAGGGTACTCTCAGCTGCCCTCCTACATCTATGCACCTATTTCTCTGACCTGTATCAGAAAACTGTGGAATAATTAGTGGAGAGAGCACTTTTTTAGGAGTCAGGAGTCATGTAATTTGCGTTTGAGTGTGGTTTGACCACTAACACTTTGAACGTAGAGGATGCATTATTAAATGAACATAGACTAGAGTTTAAGAAGTTTCACTCAAAGCCACTCCTCACTTCTTACTGGTTATGTGATCACAGGCAAGCCTTGTGAGCCTCACTTTCCCGTTACAGGAAATGGGGATAACATTTTATCTTTTAGAGTAGTTGAAAAGACTAAATAAAATGTTATTCTCCTTGCTCCTTCCTTGCGTGGCATTAACTTGTCACTTCACTTCTCTGGATTGTGTGTCAATGGAGAAATGACAATAATGGGGAATTTTACCCAGCAGAGTCACTGAAGTGCTCTCTGTGGGGCCCAGGCACTGTGGTTCTTAGCTGTGCCTTATCTAGTTATGCAGCCTGAGCAGGGGACAAGGCTGGGGCTGGACACGTGATCAAACCTAGATAATGGTGAAGATGGGAATGGGTGAATGCAGGGTGAGGAGAAGGGCTGAGGGCTGGGCTTTTCCTTATGCATGGAAGATATTTTTGGACAGTGATTAAAGGGAACAAAGAAGGAAGTATGACTGATGGTTTGTATATTGCTGGTATTACAGAAATAAGGAAGAGAAAATGACTAGCAGAAAAAAAAGAAAAGCAAAAAACGAATGGTAAGTCCCTCTTTTGAGAATGCATGAAATTAGTCCATGTTTTCAGTTCTAGACAATGTTCTTTCAGATATGGAACGGATACCCTGTAGCTCAAGTACAAAAAGGGAGACGGCAGAGGAAGGGGTGAAATAAGGAACTTGATAGAATCCCATTGGAGTACGGAATCGGAGCTAAAAAATGAAGGTACTTTGATGTTTTCTGAGGTATTTGCTTTTCTCTTTCAGTCCTCTCTGATGTGTTTCTTGACTACCTGCCCTTGCCGACTCCCCTTTCATGCAACATGACTGCCTTAGACCCGACTTTGTGACATGGCCTGCCAGCTCAGAATCCACCACGGACTGGTCTTTAAGTCCTGGTAGCTCAGATTTGGAGAGGGGATCTTGACGGTAATTGGTTAGAAAATGCATTGGCTGGCCTTGGGTTAAAGGTCTGTGCCAGAACCCGTTGCATGGCAGTTTTCTGGGAGAAACAGTTTCTGGGAGAAACAGTTAATGAAATTACACCTAGGACATCATTTCTCCTTCTAATAGATGGCGATTGTACAGAAAGTGGTTAACAGGCCGCCTGTTTGCATTAGGAGGATAATGCTGAGGGATAGAAGAGTTTGGAAAGTTTCATGTGGCAAATCTGGGGATGGGCAAAAAGAAAGCTTCTTTTTTCTTGTGACCGAAGTGATGCATGTTCTGAAAGTCAGTAGTTTTCAGACTTGGAGTTCACAGAGCATTAAAATTAGAACAAAAGGGGCGCCTGGGTGGTGCAATCGGTTAAGCGTCCGACTTCAGCCAGGTCACGATCTCGCGGTCCGTGAGTTCGAGCCCCGCGTCAGGCTCTGGGCTGATGGCTCAGAGCCTGGAGCCTGTTTCTGATTCTGTGTCTCCCTCTCTCTCTGCCCCTCCCCTGTTCATGCTCTGTCTCTCTCTGTCCCAAAAATAAATAAAAAACGTTGAAAAAAAATTTTTAAATTAGAACAACAACAACAACAACAACAACGCTGACATAAGGTTGTGGACTTTATATTATGCCAAGAAAAAAATCCTAAAGACCTCCAACAATTACTACTTAAATAAAAATCATTTCATGAGAGAAATGACATTTCTACCCCAGAGAAATATGAAGGGCTTACTCTCAGGCTAGCAGAAATTCCTTGAAGTGGAATATGCTTTGCCTCATGAGAAACCAACTATGTTATACTTATTTTCTCTTACTCCGTGCCAGCTCTTGAAAATTTTGTTGCAGGTTGATCTGAGTTGGTTTCTTGGTACTCGTTGGCTGACTTGTTTTGGGGGAACGGTTGCTGTAGTTTAAAAGAAGACACGGGGGCGCCTGGGTGGCTCAGTCGGTTGAGCGTCTGACTTCGGCTCAGGTCACGATCTCACGGTCCATGAGTTCGAGCCCCGCGTCGGGCTCTGGGCTGACGGCTCAGAGCCTGGAGCCTGCTTCCGATTCTGTGTCTCCCTCTCTCTCTGCCCCGCCCCCGTTCATGCTCTGTCTCTCTCTGTCTCAAAAATAAATAAACGTTTAAAAAAAATAAAATAAAATAAAAATTAAAAAAATAAAATAAAATAAAAGAAGACACGTAGGTCACAGAAGGTTAGAGCACGTCATCTAGTAACAGGACAAGAAAACTGACCATTATTTGATCATTTATCTATTCATTTTGCTCATTCACTGAATGAATATTTGGTGCACACTGCTATGTGGTTCACAGATATCAAACGACTCATCCAAGATTATTCATTAATTCTAGTTAATTGCTGAATTGGCTTTTAAAAAAAAGCAGTCTTCTTCCTACCGATACCCTTTGCTTTTCAAATTGGACAGGTTGTGGGGGATTAAACGCAAGTTTTAAACATGTGGAATCAAGATTTCAAATTGGGTTTTTCAGAGAAGGGGTCTTGGCTAGATTAAACCTCCAGGAAAAGAAAAGTTGAACTAGCCACCGCGATTCAAATGTAAAGAAATGGCAGGTACCGGTGCACTAAAATGTAAAAAAAACTGAATCCCTCCGATTAAATTAAATCTTTAATTTAAAATTTCTTTCAAAATTTTTTTTTCTCCTTGGTAGACATTACTTTCATAAAGGCATATATGTGGAAAACCTTTTCATTTCAGGGAAGACTGCTTATATAGCTATATATTTGTTCAGAATGATTCTCCCTCCACCCCCCCCCCCCCATTCTTCAAGGCATTATTGTATCATTTATGTGGGTGTCTGGAAATTTTCTAATTCTTAAGATTTCTGATCATGACCAAATTTCATTCAGGTGCTGCTCCTCTTCAAATAGAAAAGTTTGAATAAAACCTTTATCTTGGTCTGACAGAGAGAAAAAGTGAAGGGAGAGATGTCCCAATTCTCTCAGTTTCCATTAAGTTTAAGCAGAAGCTTTGCCTGTGGAAAAGGAGATATTCTGATGGCAAAGAGACTGAGGAGATTAGGTGGCTTTCACACCACCATGTAGGATGTCATTCACTGAATATCTAGATAACCTGATTTCCAGGTCCACACAGAGGTATATGCTCTGCTCTGTGCAGTCAGTAACAGCGCTGATTTACTCTGGGAACCTTCCCTACATTACAGTTAACTTACAGTGCAAGTGATTTGCACTTTAATGGAGTTGCAAAGTCTGTGAACTTCATTTCTATGCGTTCCATTCCCATTGCCTATAGCTTGCATTTAATGTCAGTCAGTGTAGACATTGTTAATGTCTTTCTGTGTCATTTCCCCCCTCTTAAATGCACTTATAGGATTGAAGAATTTTCATGATATTACCTTTGGCTTTAAAGTATGAAAATTTTAGTAAATAGAGAAAAGAATGTAAATACAAATTAAAATTACCAGAAATTCCATTTCCCAAAGAAAACCACTGTTAGTATTTTGGCATATGGCCTTCCCCCACATCGTGGCAAAATAGAAAAAAAAAATGCTATTTAGAGGAGCAGTGACTACAGAAACTTCTGCATTTTAGAAGAGTAGTGTAAGTCATCTCCGGTAAAATTGATAATTTGTTTATTTGTTTGTTTGTTTGTTTATCTAGGCCAGCAATAGTTTGGGAATAATTCTGGATCAGGACAATAGAACCCAAAAAGTCCCGCATTCGAAAAGCCAAATTTAAGACTTGATGCATACCTCAAAAAGTAGGTCCACAAAAAATTCGCAAGAAGTAAAAATTAGCACTCTGCGCAAAGGACAGAAAAGGAGAAATAGTAATTCATTCAAATTACAGTCTTGTGTCTATTTAGGTACAATATGCTACAGCTCTGTTTATTGTCTTGCCCATTCAGGCTATAACAATGTTACTGCTTTTTGGCTTTGCATATTGATATACAGTGTTTTTCATTGTGATCAAGAACTGAGGAGGGAAAAAGGAGAGAGATTTAGTGAGCTATGACACAATTAAGATTTTACGTTGCAATGTCTCTTTGGTTTGTTGTGTTTTGTCAAAGATGTGTCTGGTCTCTATTGTTTTTATTATTTCCAGCTGTCCTAATTATTTCTCTCATTTGATTTTAATTCAGCTTTCGAAGAGGCGCTGGCTTGCCAGGTGGTTCTCATTTTTTCTAAACTCTTTCAGCTCTAATGAAAAAAGATGTCCAAAAAAGTCGTTATTTCAGCATTTATGTGTAACATGTTTATGACCCTATTGATGAGGGAGTCACGTGTTCCTAATGCTGATTCCGATGTTGACACTGACACCCAGGCCCTGGGAGAGAAGAAAAAGGCACAACCTTTCAGAATGCGTGTGTATTTGTTCTTAAAAGGGAAGAAAAACCAAAACAAAACATAGCGTGTTCTTGATTGGGAATAAATTGTTGACGTAAGACAAATGTTGTATATGAATACCCTTAAAAAATAATCTTAACTAACATTTATTGCTTGCTAATACTTTTAGTTTTCATAAGCTAGGTTTTCTTTGGGTTACATGTTAACCAACATATTAAAACTCATGAAAAAGGGAATAAAAGACTTGATCTAGAGGTAAAGGGGTCTATGAAGTCAAGTTCAGCTCCATGGAGTGGGATGGGTGTCAATTAGTCACTTACCTTTGGGAAATGAAACAAATAAATGGTTATTTTTCATTTATATTAAGTAACAGGACAATTAAAAGCCACCAGGCAGTTTTCCTTTGGAAAACTTGGCTGTATGAACCTTCTCCCCAGACTTGCCTCATTGGCGGAAGGCAGCTGGGTGACTGCAGTTTCTCGTCTTCCAGGTGCTTCCATGCCCCATCACCCACTGTCCTTCATCATCTTCCTCGGGCCACTCTTTCTCAATCTAGGTCACTTCCACCTTTCACGCCTCCTTCAAGAGATTTCCAAAGCTGATTGCTCAACGGTGCATGCATATCCTCAGGAGACACAAGTGTTACTACTTGGAAAGCCAGCCCTCTCTGTGTGCTCAAACACTTTACAGGGTAGTGAGCAAGCCCAGAGAGGGCAGGCTCTGCAGGTCGTGTCCACACGGCTTCCTTTAAACTACTAAGATGCGTCTAAGATCTATGCCTGGTGCGTGAAAGAGCTAATCCTATTCCACAGTGCTGTCTGCCTTTCTTTCTTTTTCTTTCTTTCTTCTTTCTTTCTTTCTTTCTTTCCTTTTTAAATTTTTAATGTTTATTTTTGAGAGAGAGAAAGGGTGTGCACGAGTGAATGGGGGAGGAGCAGAGAGAGAGAGGGAGACACAGAATCTGAAGCAGGCTCCAGGCTCTGAGCTGTCAGTTCAGATGGGGACTCGAACTCATGAACCGCTAAATCATGACCTGAGCCAAAGTCGGACGCTTAACCAACAGAGCCACCCAGGCACCCCTGTCTGTCTGCCTTTCTTAATGCATACATATTAAAATGACTTGGCAAGAGAGACTGTTGTGAAGGTGGGGGCCCCTGAGCCTCCGTGTCCTTCTTTGTAGACGGGGATTCCGATCAATGGGGTGGATGTGAAGATTCAGTGTGTATGTGAAAGTGCCAGTTACTGAGTAAGTGTCAATAACTATGAGTTCCTTTTCCTTCCTCCCTCTGATAAGTATTCCAACCCCCAGTTATTTCTCCAGGGCAAGTGAGTGGAAAGTAGGTATGGAGTCTTTATGTGTCACAGTGTTGCTACCCAATGCCCTGCTGCATAAGGTCCTTGCTAGACTCATCATTGATATGGAAGTCATATTAGAAAATAACTTGAGAAAGTAACAGTTTTCTAAGAATGCTTGGCCTACACTGGCTATTGTATCCTTTAGAAAAAGAACCCTAAAGCTAGAATTATGGACGTGACCCTTTTCGTCTCTTTGAGAAATAGGATAGTTTCTGGAAGAAGCAGCACAGAGCATAAAAACTGCCCTGGACCCAGAATTGTAAAATGTGTTTTAGAACTGGTCTGGATCCAGCTTTCAATATGTGCCGCCTTGGTCTGTTCTCTTCATACGCAAAACTATCCAGAGGTAGCCCAGCCATGTGCATCCTGGGGCACCTGCTTCCTGCCGATCACAGCCTGGTGCGGGCCGTTCCCTGCGGGAGCCGTGGCCAGAGCCAACTTCAGTTGCTCCCTTTGCTCTGTTCTGACTGAGAATGGCTCCATCCTCATTTACAGAACCTCTTCCTAACCCCAGGCCCGAGAATCCTGCCTGCCCTTCCTCAGCGAACAGCCACAGAGTCGTTGGGAGAAAACTCAGAGGTGGCTGGTTTCCTGATATTCTGCATTTATAGGAGAGCTTCGGTCCTCCCCACACTGAATAGCAAGCATCTTGAAAACCCTATCTCCCAGGCTCCCCTGCTCACATCATTTGGAAGCAAGGGATTCTTCGCCAGAATCTCCAGGTTCCTAGCTCTGCCATCCAGGAATGACTTTCAGAGAGTATTTCTTTAGCACAGCCCAGATGGAAATGGTTGTCTACTCCTGAATTTACACAAAAAGATAATTCTGTACTCCCTTGGCATTACTAAAATAATTTTTTAAAAGTGTACTTACAGCTATTTCAGGCCCCTGTATGTGATAATCGTGCAAAGGCCCTTGTGAATAGAAGTAGAGTGTACTTATTTGATAATCACCTGGAGAAACTTTCCCACCCACCTTGTCATCCTTCCATGTCTGCTTACCTCTTGCTTATCTTCAGGCGTCAATTCTAACGCCCCCTTCCTCAGGGAGGACTTCCCTGACCCCCTGGACCAGGTTTACTTTTGCAGCAATTACCTTAATTAATATTAAAGACTTATTTGTGTCAAAGAAGCAGAAACAAGGCTCCAGAATCATACACCTAATGTTAGAATCTTGGCTCTGTCTCTTACTCGCTTTGTGGCCCTGGGCAATTTATTGAGCTTTTCTGTCTCTGTCTTAGGCTGCTTGGGCTGCTGTAACAGAATACCACAGACTGGGCGGCTTACAAACAACAAACATTTATTGCTAGTGGCTCTGGAGGCTGCAAGTGCAAGATCAGGGTCTGGCATGGTGAGGTTTAGGGGAGGGCTCTCCCCTGGGTGGCACATTGCCCACTTCTGGCTGTGTCCTTCCAGGGTGGAAGGAGCAAGGGAGCTCTCTGGGGTCTCTCTTATAAGGGCACTAATCCCCTTTCTGAAGACTCCACTGTCATGATCGAATCCCAAAGCCTCCACCTCCTAATACCATCCACTGGGAGTTAGGATTTGAACATGTGAATTTTGAGGGAGAAACAAGCATTCAGTCTGTAGCAACGGTCATTTCTCTATGCAGTGGTGACTCCCTATTATATGTCATAGAAGACCAAACTCTCCAGCCTGGCTCAGATCCCAGACAAATAGTTAAATAAAGGATGATATGAGTTTAATTTAAAAAAATGTTCATTTACCAGTAGGGATAGTTTTTTCTTTTAAAGAATTTGGCATTATGAGTGTACGATGGCCTGAATTCTCACCGGACATTCTCTTTCTTTTTTCTACTCATATTAATGAGCAACACTTCATTATTTAAAAAAAAATTTTTTAATGTTTATTTATTTTTGAGAGAGAGAGAGAGAGAGCGCGAGCAAGCATGAGTGGGGGTGGGGCAGAGAGAAAGAGGGAGACTGAAGCAGGCCCTAGGCTCTGAGCTGTCAGCATAGAGCCTGACATGGGGCTTGAACTCACGAGCCGTGAGATCATGACCTGAGCGGAAGTCAGACACTTAACCAGCTGAGTCACCCAGGCACCCCCAAGCAACACTGTAATTTTTGCCGTATTTTCCTCCTATTTGTTTTGTGTGCCAGGTTTTACCTTCTACATCTTTGGAAATTAACTTTGTTATTAGCTATTACCTTCTTTAGTTAGGTTTCCAGGCCTTTTAAAATAGAATTGTTTCTGCTTTCCTTTTTCCTTTTCTGGACTCCTGTTGCTCTTCCTGGTAAGAGCTCGTGAGCCCAATATACCATCTGCCCCCTCCTTCTATTTTAGCTAGCACAAATCTTTTATAGACTCCCAGCCTCAACATGTTAGAGTTGAATGGGACCTTCAGGAATCAAGGCCGGCCCCATCATTCTGTAAATGAGAAAATTGAGCCTCAAAAAGGGAAGCAATTAGCCACCAAGTGCAGCTAGTTAGGGGAGAGGCTCCTCATCACAGCACTGGACCCCCCCCCCCCCCCCCCCCCCCCCCGCAGCACGGGGCTGCAATAGGCTATAAACCCATTGCTGTGCATGGACATCATTCAACCTTTTCAATTTCTTTACCACATCATGAACTCTCTTCTACTAGACACCATTAACATTTCCTTTAAGAAATCTGAGACCAGCCCAACCGGGTTTTCCTGCTTTCCTTGTCTTCTTTTCCTTTACTTAGGGAATGTGTTCAGGGTGCTCTTTGGGTCTGATGTGGGTCCGTAGACCCGAATTGTTTGGTAAAGTCAGGCTGATACTCAGCTAGAAAATAACCAAACCATGTTGCACACTGCTCTGCTCAGATAGTTAGCAATGATGCCCCAAATTCCCAGGCTGGACAGAAACACTGAGATCCAACAGTTGGCCTTTCTGGATTGAATTTCAGATAGTCCTTCCCTGGGCCATTCTCTCAAGGATTGCTTTGACAGTTAAGTGAGAGAAGAAAAGGGACAACATTACTGATTTTAAACAAAAGATAGATTAAAAGCATCGTATATTTTAGCAGACCAATTCACACAAATGGAGTAGGTTTGCAAATAGAATTAACTAATTGAAGTGGATATGAGACATTTATGAACTTTGTATCAGAGCATGCTATGGTATAAAAGATGAACCTACTTTTCAGGCAAGTTACATATTTCAGCCTTGAGAAGGGTTATCCATCCCCTCCCCTCCCCCACCAGGACCACACAGTGGCTGATTCAGAAGGGGCAGGTGATCCTTAGCTTACTACACAATGTACAAAGAAGACATCACATTTATTAATCAACTGAAAATAATCGCTCATAACATGCCATTAAAAAAAACAAAAACAAATGAAACACCAAGGAAGAAGAGAACTTTGTGTTCAAAGCAGAAGATATTGTACAAGTCATAGATTGCTAAATTTATGCAGTAGCCATTTTTAAAAATTATCTAAATGTCACAACACAAACACTATGTCCCAGCAGAAAATAATCTTTTCCCCATGCAAAGCGTGGCGTCATCTCTGAAGTTCCCTGCTATTAGAGGCACTTGCCAATGTTGTGGGCCAATTAAAAACTTTGGGCATATTGATCGTAACGCTATAATTTTTTGTTTGTTTTTATTTGCTTTAGTTATAATAAAGCAGAATTAAGTGACAGTTGTGCCAATACAGGCAGATTAATCAATAGCTGTGTGCTCATTAGCTCCGGTTAGGAAGCTTCTAGCAACGGTGACTATTGTCTCTCCGACTTCTATTTCACCCCTTCTTTCTGTTGTGGAGCAAACCTCTGATTATACATGATGCTATGCATCGCAAAAGAAGCGTGGTACTATTTAAATATTATAAATAATATATAAATTAAAATTTTTAAATATTCATTTTTGAGAGATGGAGAGTGAGCGGGGGAGGGGCAGAGAGAGAGGGAGACACAGAATCTGAAGCAGGCTCCAGGCTCTGAGCTGTCAGCACAGAGCCCAACGCGGGGCTTGAACCCACGAACCGTGAGATCTGAGGCGAAGTCAGACACTCAACTGACTGAGCCACCCAGGTGCCCCAATAATAAATAATATTATTTGTGCCTTATAGAATATGTGTAGTTTCAAAGATAAGTATTCTTGAAGTATAAAACAGCACTACAGTTTTGCTACAGCAGAGTGAGAGGGGAAACGTAAGTTTGATGTACGATGCCAGATGCCAAGGGGCAAAATTCCAAGCTCTCTTATAATCCAGTTGACACATACAGTATTTATTACAGAGCAGTGGGAGTTCATTATTTCATCAATAGGCTGAGAGATAGGAAGATTTGTTTTTCTTTTTGGGTGAACGACTGGTTTATAATAACAGAATTCTGTATCAGGTGTGGATCAACCCTTTCTTTTTATAATTCCAGTTAGTGAAATAAACAAGGTGCCAGAACAAGGTGATGAACAGTGTGGCATGAGCATGCCCTTTAAATGGCTTCCAACAGTGGTTTAGCTAGTTGAGACTATAACGCAAACATTGAAAAGGCTACCTTTGTCAGATTTCTTGTTCTTACGTGGCCAGAATTTACAGCAATGGGAAAGGAAAATTAGGGCAGCTAAAAGGGGTGGTCTATTGCTTTTTTTTTAAAAGTAGAGTTCTTTTTAAGCTTATTTATTTATTTTGAGAGAGAGAGAGAGAGAGAGAGAGAGAGAGAGAGAGAGCAAGTGCAAACAGGGGAGGAGCAGAGAAAAGGAGAGAGAGAATCCCAAGCAGCCTCTGCACGGTCAGCGCAGAACCTGATGCAGAGCCTGAACCCACAAACTGTGAGATTGTGACCCAAGCTGAAGTCAAGAACCAAATGCTGAACTGACTGAGCCATCCAGGCACCCCTTTTCAGAGTAGTTTTTAACACTTTTTTCCGTATTACCCGAATAATTTGTACTTGACTAGCTGCAACCTTGCCTCCTCCAACGGAAGTAATGTGTACAAATTCAGTGATGCTCTTGTACCTTCAGGATCTCCCAGTAAGCAGGGGTGGTATTTGAAATATCTAACTAGTAGGATAGAGATTCTGACCAATTGGATTGGACCCTGGCTGGGATGCTTTGTCTGCAGGCTGAATGTAAGCCCTGCCAGATGGCTTCTGTTGAGATAATTTGGGATTTGTGGGGGACTATCCATGGCTAATGGTTTGGAGTATTCATCTCTGGGCCCTCCCACTTTGTGGGAGATGTTTAGATAATTCAGATCTGTGGATTACTCCAAGGTTGCATATCCATTCCTGTATATGTTTTTGTTGTGGGTTTAAAAAGCATGGGCAGCATGGCATGTTGGTAAGAGTTTTGGATTAAATGACCAAAAAAATCTGTATTAATGTAATGTCCCAACTCTGCTACTTAACCAACTGCATGAACACAGATAATACACATGATCTCATGCTTACCTATAGAATGAGGGTACTGGACGAAAACTCCCATCTGTTCCATAGTTCATTTATTTATTTATTTTTAATTATTTTTTTTCAACATTTATTTATTTTTTTTTGGGACAGAGAGAGACAGAGCATGAACGGGGGAGGGGCAGAGAGAGAGGGAGACACAGAATCGGAAACAGGCTCCAGGCTCTGAGCCATCAGCCCAGAGCCTGACGCGGGCCTCGAACTCACGGACCGCGAGATCGTGACCTGGCTGAAGTCGGACGCTTAACCGACTGCGCCCCCCAGGCGCCCCCCATAGTTCATTTAGACTTAACACTCATGCCTGCTCACAGACCATTAATACAAAAAACAAAACAAAACAAAACAAAACAAAACAAAACAAAAAAACCTTGCAGCTTTCTGAATTGTGGAAGTGCATAGTCTCCTCTCAGTGGAAATTTGCAACTGTTATGCAGCTTCACCCCAGAGATGTGACTTTCTCCTACCTTCACGAGGTCCATATTTTTGGTACTTGAGTACTATGAAGTGAAAAAATGCTGTCGGTGCAGTTCTGTCTTACAGTCTTCAATATCATGTCACATGAAATTGGCATGGTTTCTTAAATGGAAAACATTGCATACCTGGGCTCCAGTCTATACCTCCGAAGGAGAAATGTCACCCCTGCAGGAAGTGTGGAAGCCACTATGGTGGAGCGAGTTATCTGCTTTATGTGCTGCCAGTCTCACTCTGCAGATTGTAAAAGAGGAATAAGTAGACTAATTTTGTCACTTTCCATGCATCTCTTTCATTACTACAAGGAGGGGTGAGCAAAGACTTCCATTAATGCCTCTGGCTCAGCTGCCGTGCTGGCCATCAATAATCCTCTACCCTGCCCCTTCCTGCCACTGCATTTTATTGAGGGTTAAAAATGTCTATTTCCTAAAAATTGTGGCAAGAAGGAAGCATTGTTCCCGCCTTCCTCACATGTGGGTAGGTAGACAGGGTTTGCTTGCCAAATCCAAATCTTTGTGTGGGGTAAATTACTCCTTACGCTGATCATAAAATAAGCATCTGACATTTCCTGCAAATACTCTATTTCTTCCTACAGAATTAACCTGCCAAAAACATTGTGTTTACAATCTAAATATTTGGATTATAAGCCAAAAGGGTGGGGGAGTCTGTCGTCCTCCATATTTTGCACCGTGATGTGTCCAATAAATGTTAATTATGATAATAATAAATAATCAAAAAATAACATGTTGAGGGGGGAAGTGTGAGGAGTCAGGAACGGTAAATTGCATTAGTTATGAGAATTGTTAACAGGGAAAAATATGAAAAGATGCTGCCTCACTGCCCATCCTGCTGCAGACATTTTCCTAATTTTAGGATCTAGAGACACATGGGAATGTTGTGCAAACTGACTCAAGGGCTCAGGCTGGAATGACAGTCAGAAGGTGTGATGTTTCCTAACGGGCGTTGTGTTTGGTCCAGGGGCAGGTTGAAATCTCAGAGCACCATCCCTGGAATCGGAAGACTTGTGTTCAGATCTGAGCTCCAACAATTCCAAGTGACTTTTCCAAGCCCCTGTCCCTATCTCACCACAGGGCTAGTGAAGGTCTTGTCAGGGCTTTTCTGAGTGTTCGATGAGATCGTGCATGAAAGCACTGGTGCACACTGGACACAGTAAATAGTCAAGAAGTGTCACTGTGATGGTGATGATCCCTGGAATCTCCTTCCTTTAATTGGCGGCTGCCCTGGGCCCGACCCAATGCTCAGGACACAATGCCCTGGGCATGCCTTCTGTCGCGCTTTCCCTCCTGCAGAGGGATGCCTGCTTCTGGCCTGGACCATATGTCTCTTTTTTGGAGATAGCATCAGTTTCAAATATTCTGACCTGTTGTCTCCACAAATCAGTAAAATAACTGAGACATTGCAGTAACTGATAAATAGTAACTGGATGTCTTTGAGCAGTAATACAATAAAAATAGATACGTCGCAGAAATTGAGTCACTGGCTGAAGGAATTCAGGGATTGATGAGGACACGTGTGCATGCTAGCCCATATTCAGTTCACTTATGTGTATGTATGTGCTGTTTCTTCGTTGTAAAGTTGGAGAATTTCATGCTTCTAAAATCCTGTCAGTTGGGGCTGATGCAAAGGTGACAGAGTGCCATGGTGGGAGGAGAAGGACACGGTGAATTTCCCAAGTACTACTGAAAGTAGTTAGGCCATTTAAAATGAATTCAAAAGTGTGTCAGAGGGTCAGAAGTATTTCCTTTAAAATTTCTATTTTATTTTCACATTAAAATAAATAACGGATGGCCAAAATTCAGTTGGATAAGACATTTTGTAAGAAATCATAAAATCATATCAGATTTAATTTCAGAAACTGTGTCTAGAGTTTTGACTTGAAATTATGGTTAACGTAATTGTTATATGATAATCAAAATTCCTGGAGCAGAAGACTTTGTCAATACCGAAGACGTCCAAAGGAAGGTGCAATGTATTTATTTCTGAAATGATGGCCACAGAGCATACATGAGTCATGTTCAAAAGAAGGATAATGGAGCTGCATTCACAAGCCTGTGACTAATTGCAAAAAGCCTTGGAAAGCTGCTTAAAATTCTTTGCTTTGTTGATAGTGTTTTGTTTTTTTTTTTTCATTTAAAAATTATCCCATTTGCAAAACTGTCCCAGGGCACATGCTCAAATTATAATTGTTATTATTTTAAATGATTATCTATTTTGAGAGACAGAGTGTGTGTAAGTGAGTGGGGGAGGGGCGGGGGAGAGGGAGAGAGAGAATCCCAAGTAGGCTGCATGCTCAGTGCAGAGCCTGACATGGGGTTTGATCCCATGACCATGGGATCATGACCTTAGCCAAAATCAAGAGTTGGATGTTTGACTGAGCCACCCAGGTGCTCCTCAAATTATTTAATACATCATTTACATGGCAAATGACCTAGAGTAACAACTAAATAAAATTACGAGCAAATCCTCACCGTAGTATCAACCTACTGCACAAGATTAACGAGGATAAACAGAAGATGCTGAACCTGGGGATCTCCTTCTTGGCTTTGTGTTCATACATGGTGATAAAGGTCAGATATACTCAGGATTTTGAATTATGACACCCCTCTCGGGGTGGAGATAGAAATTTCACTAATAATGATTGAAAGTAATGATCTTCGGGGGCGCCCGGGTGTCTCAGCTGGTTACGCATCTGACTTTGGCTCAGGCCATGATATCACAGCTTGTGAGTTTGAGCCCTGCGTCAGGCTCTGTGCTGATAGCTCAGAGCTTGGAGCCTGTTTCAGATTCTTTGTCTCCCTCTCTCTCTGCCTCTCCCTTGCTTGCACTCTGTCTCTCCCTCTGTCAAAAATAAATTAAAACAACATACAAAAAAAAAAAAAAAAAGAGTAACCATTTTCAGTAGTAACAGAAGGGACTGGCTGGTCTATACATATGTGGTTGTGATTTGGAATCCTGTGAAGGTAGCCAGAGTGCTTTCTTTGGGTGTGTTCACAGTGTAGGACCATGGCATCTGGTAGCTTAACCCACGCTGCCTGCATTTCATCATCCGAAGAACTGATGTGTTGATAGGATTGTGGCGGGCAGAGGACTGAGAAGGGGCAGACAGGGCTGGTTGCAATGTGAGCATTCGGGGGTGTGGGCCGCATTAGACTGTGGCTGTGTGCAGAACCAACAGGTAAGATACTCTGACTAGTTCCCCTTGTTGTGATTTCATGTTTAAAAATTTTTTTTAAACATTTATTCATTTTTGAGAGACAGAGAGAGACAGAGCATGAGTGGGGAAGGGGCAGAGAGAGGGAGACACAGAATCCGAAGTAGGCTCCAGGCTCTGAGCTGTCAGCACAGAGCCCGATGTGGGGCTCGAACTCACAAACTGTGAGATCATGAATGACCTGAGCCGAAGTCAGACGCTTAACGGACGCTTAACCCAGGTGCCCCATGTGATTTCATGTTTGACAAGCACTTCCTGACTATAAAAAAGTTGCCTATTTAGGTTTTCAAACAGGAGAATCTGTACCAACAACCAATATTTGGCATGTCTAATTGTCTTGGCAGTTATAGTTCTCAATGTAAACTCATTAACTGCCTAGGTGAGGGGGAGAATGAAGTGACTTATTCTGTGCCAAGGAGAAGCAGAGTGAAAAACAGGCTTTAGAGGGCTTTGGAATCCCAGGCTTGTTCTATCATGGACCCATATGTACTTCCATTGGCCTCTAGAAACCTGACAAAGCATAGATACATCTTACATCATCTGGCTTCTTGGTGTGCACTTATGTAAGTATATGAGCTCGTGCATGTGTGCATGCTGGGAGAGAATCCCCTACCCCTTCTCTCCAGCAGTTGCCCCTTCTCTTCAGGTCTTTTGAAGCAGGCCTAGTTTCCATGGATGGAATACCGTGCAAAAAGTGGCCTATTAAGCCAAGGAGTGGGTCATAAGAGTCCAAAGCATGCTTCAAGCATCAATCACTGTGTTCACTTTACGCTGTGATCTAATTCCTGGAAGACCTGGCATCTTCCAGGGGGATTGATTGTAGATCCTAGTTATATTCTTTTATTTTTATTTATTTATTTTTTTAAAGGTTTTTATTTATTTAGAGAGAGCGCACGAGTTGGGGATAGGTCAGAAAGAGAGAGGGGGAGAGAGAATTTCAAGCAGGTTCTGTGCTGTCAGCACAGAGCCCTATGTGGGCTCAAACTCACGAACTGTGAGTTAGTGACCTGAGCCGAAATCAAGAGGTAGATGTTTGACTAAGCTACCTAGGCACCCCTAGTTATATTCTTTTAACACAATAACTTACTTATGAGGACAAAATCTATTTTCTTACTGGAACAAAAAGCTGTAAACCGAATAAAACCAAAGCCTCCATAGCCACTGCCATTTTAGATCCTAGATCTACAGATTTTGGAGAGTTATTGAACCATAGGCTTTCTAGTTAGAAAGGACCTTTCTAGTTAAAAGGGACCCTTAAAAGGGACGCTCTACTTCAAATGAGAACAAAAAGAAATACATTTATATCACAACCCAGTTTATATACACATATATACAGACACATGTACACACACATGTAACTGAAATAAAAACTTAATGTAGTAACAGTTTGCTTACCACATGGCGTGTGTGCGGATGTTTTCTAATCTATTTTATGAAAAATATTCCTGGCCACTAACCCTCTAAATTGGTTTTACAATCGGTAATGGAGTATGTGTTTATGTGCGCGGGCGAGTGTGCATGTGTGTGACTTTGCTGCGTTCAACCCTTATCCTCTGCTTGAGTCCCATCTCTTAATTCTTTTCTTCTCCCAATTGTAGGAGCAGTGACCTGATGGGAGTTATCTAGCTTATCTGTCACGGAACTGGGGTGTTATGATGACTCATGTGGGACAAACATTAAGGAAGGAAGGAGGGAAGGAAGGCTGGCATGAAAACAGAGAAATGGAGTCAGTGCCCGAGGGCAGAAACCGGTGTGGTCGGCAGTCACGCAGCCTCGGGCAGAGTGAGGAAGAATGTTTTCAGCATCCTCAGAGGTCTTCGATGCTGTCAGTTTTCTGCGTGTCTTTGAGCTCCAATTCTCTCACCCTGGGCACAGCAAGGCCCTCTGAGGGAAACTAATGCTGCTGCCTAAATGTTATGGCTGATATCATGGTGCGTGTTCACCCCCAGGGTCATATTATTTCTGATTTAATCATAATAATAATAGAAATAGCAGTGATAATAAAAATAATAATAATCTCCATGATTTATTGGGTGATTAGTATGTACTGGCACGTGATGTACTTTATCTTATTCAATTTTTGCTCAGATCCTCTTAAGTAGGCCCTATTCACTCCATTTTACAAAGGAGGCGATGGACGCTTGCAGAGATTTGATGATTGGCCAATGTCACACCACTAGTACGTGGCAAAGCTAGGATTTGAACTTCCATCTGCACGATCCAGCGTGTCTGCTCAACCACAAGACGTTTGTTTTATGGAACTGGCCGGAAGACTTTTAGATCTGAGGGAGTGCCTTCCCTAGGGAGTTGTATCTCCCTCTCTTTTCAAAATTCCTGTGTTTTCTGAAACCGATTTATATTATCTTGTTATTCCAGAGACCTGCAGAGAAGCCAGGCGAAAGATAGTAACCTTTCTCTTAAAAAATGTTTTTTGAAGATAATAGGGAAAGTATAACAATGTCTAAATTGAAAGCACTCATATTTCTATTTGCATGCCACCTGGATACAAGCTAATGTTAATGGGCCCCAAATCCATGCATTGTAAGTGTGTCTGCACTTCTATTTTCAGAAGATATTATTTAAGAAAACTCTTAAGTAAATCAAAGTGTAAACAAAATCTAGCTTTCATATTGTAAAATGCAGAATGGGAAATAAAAACCTAATTGTGAAAGGCAGACATTTATTTACTTAGTACGACATTATAATCACTGTGATTTAGACCAGGGGCTTTACTTAAATGAGAACAAAACCTCGGGAATATAAGTCCAACTCTTTAATTTGCTAATTACATTTCCCAGTGATAGAATGAGGCTTATCATCTGTGTGGGTGGTGTTTTATTATGTTATTTTATTAATATGTGAAGAAGAGGCTATAAAAATGGTGCAATGTTCCTACTTAATACACAGATATTTTAAGCCTGAAGTTAGTAATTATGAATAAAATTAAAATCCATTGCACATTAGTTATAGAAAATAATATACAAACTTAATTATATCTTCTAGGTAGCAGTTAATTCTATTCCATACTATTCATCATTAGAGAAATTAAGTATTTGACAAAGAGGTTAATTTGAAAAAGAAAGATAGATAGTAGAATTAGAGACATTCAGAGCTGGGTGGAGTATCTTATAGGTACTATAGTTGTTTTATGAATAGGGGAATCCGGGTGGGGAGAGCTTGGGGAAGTGACGCAGTGAGGCAGTGGAAAACCTTCTCGGAGAAACCAGTGTCTCCTTATGTCCAGGCTGGTGAACTCCTCCAGAATTGTTGTTCAACCGATCCATTATCTTGGGCAGACTCTGGATGCTTGAGCAAATGGGCCTCAATAGTAACAATCAAGAGACTGCAAAGCAAACTCACAAACTCACAAACTCACAAGTCCTTCATAATAGAGTCAGAAAAAAAGTACTTTCAGGGCGCCTGGGTGGCTCAGTAGCTTAAGCGTGTCTCTCTCTCTCTCTGTCTCTCTTTTTTTTTTTTTTTTTTTTTTTTTACTTAGGACTGTTGTATTTAAATTTTGGCATTAGTCATTAGATCAAGCACATTAGAAAAATCATGATCTGTGATTTTGTTTTTAATTATCTTAAGCCTTATCACATAATTTACAAATTTGTACTGATGATATATCTCCTCTACTTTAACCCTTCTAACGAGTTAGCAAAAGCACCATTACCAATCATACATATGGTAATTCCACAGTTGTATTTTTGAATAGCTGTTTAGAAGACAATCCTGAATTATAACTTAGTAAAGAATTCACAAGCCAAATCTGTTGCTATAACTTATCACATCGAATTTTAAAAGCATCTGACCTTACAGATCATCTATAAAATGTGAGACGTGTTAATATTCTTTATTTAATATTATACATAAACCACACTAAAATGCCTTTCATTAAGCAAAAGGCAACATTTTAGATGCGGGGAATTTTAATTAAATTGGTGTAGTTAAGACTAAAAAGATAAAGTGGACATTGCCAGCTTATCTTCAGCCCTTGCCTTTAACAGGCTAACAAACACAACTTGAAACACAGCTGAGTCTTGCTGTTCTGATACAGTGAAGGGATTTCCTCAGTATTTAAATATATTAATATAACCAGTTATATAAATCTAAATATAAAACCGATCTCCTGTAAGTTTAGAGATGGCATTTACCATCTCTGTGAAAAGCTCAACATCTAATCAACTCCAATCATATTTTTCAAAGGGGAAAACAGTGACAGCACTTGCTGAACCAGAATTACTATCAAAGTTCAAAAAGCAAATCATATTCATTTAACCACAAGCCAATCTTATTTAAATCAGTACTGTCCAAAAGAAATATTCTCTCAGCCATTTATGATCTGAATTCTGGTGTCTGAGATCAATTTAGATACGGTACACATAAAAAAAGTTATGAGACATTTTTGTTTTGTAATAAATAAGGCAACGGCCAACTATTGCTCCTTAGTAGCTTTTTTGAGATAAGCTATCAAGCCTGCTCTTTCCCCTGCCTTTTAATGCCAGCGAAGATCATTTTTGTTCCAGGGATGTACTTCTTGGGATTCTCCAAATACTCCATCAGTGTCTCCTCTCCCCAGGTGATGCCATTGTTCTTGTTGGCATCTGTGTAAGAAAATCCAGGGGCTTGACCTGTCTTTCGCCCAAATAAACCATGGAGATTTGGCCCAGTCTTATGCTTGCCTCCCTTTCCCGCAGTATGGCACTGGGCACACTTCTGAACAAAAATCTCCTTGCCCTTCTCAACATCACCCATTTTTAAATCGCTCTTTGGTTGCACGTGAAGCGAAGGTGCCTGCTCCCAAGCCCGACGTCCAGCTCTTTCAAGCGCCTGACTCTTGATTTTGGCTCAGGTTACGATCTCACGGTTCATGGGATGGAGCCCCACTTGCAGTGACAGCGTAGGGCCTGCTTGAGATTTTCTCTCTCCTTTGCTTTCTGCCCCTCCCCCACTCCTGCTTGCTCTGTCTCACAATAATAAACATTAAAAAAAGAAAAAAATTTTCATCAGTGTTTCAGTTTACATGTCCTCTGGCACTACACAAATATATTTAGGGAACCAAGAGGAGTTTCCTATGCAACACTCACAGTAATGCCTGTTAATCCCATGAATTAATGGTGAAAGGATCGCTGACTTCAGGACGGCTTGGCAATAAGCACCATTAAGCACCCAGACTCTTTGTAGTTATGCATACCAGCCTGGAGTAAAAATAAGGTTCTCTCCAGTTGATGACCTTTCCGTGAATAAACAGAATCTCTGACAGTGAGCCACGGCACATGGTTCTCGAGGCACATGGGCCACTTGTTTTTGAAATAGAGTGACATGCTGAAAGCCTCAGGGAAAAATAGCACTTAAAACATAAAAACATAGCAATTCCTATTGAGCAATCCATCCCTATTCTCGTACGGGAGCCGGAACCATATGTGTTAATGGCCTACAGCGTGCGCCTGGAGTCATGATAGATGAATATTGAATACAAGTACCTCTGAAAGAAATTAAAGATGAAAATACCAATCCAATCCTTGTCCGCCCAAGAAAGGCAACCCTTAAGCCCCCAATGACTTTTTTCTCTTTCCCATAAACACTTCTGAAAAATAGCAACTCTTTATTGAATAGCATTCACTGTGTACCAGGCACTGTGCCTTAAGTGACTTTTGCAAGAACACTGTGAGAAAGCCCTTATTCCCTCCATTTTGCAGATGGGGGCTTGGAGAGGTTAAATAATCTGCTACAACATTATGGAGCTGACATATAGACCCAGGTTGTGGAAAAACAAAGTCACTAAACAAATTAAAAGTAGCCTACATGCTATTATTACCCTTTTGAAATAATCAATCTTAACTGAGTTAGTGAGTATTTTCCCTGATATTAGATCACCAGCCTGGTTGGTAGCAGAAGAATTGATGGGCCCTAGAAACCTGATATTAATTCCAAACCCCTTCCTGAGATGAAAAATATTGAGAATCAGACAGCGACCTTTATTTAGCCATTTGAATGAATGTACTGTTATTTTATAATAAAATGTTTATGTGCTTTTTTATATCAGAAATGTGCTTAATTATTTGGTGGTTTTCTGACTCTGGGATGACATAGTGGCTCTTCAGCTGGTTAAGACTGATTATCTCTGGTTTATAACACCAGAGCTTAATTAATTTACATATTCCTTACGGGATTTGGAGAAGAAAATTCTTAAAAGTTAATGGGCTAGTTTTATATTTAGTCAATATATCTTTAGCACAACTCTGGGCAACAACATTTTATGTTATACAGCTTAGCGCAATAATTGTAGTGAAAGAGACGTTGTTGATGGCTTTAACCAAGGTTTACATTCTAGCTCAAAGCTCTTTCTATTTCTTTTTTTTTTTTTAATTTTTTAACACTTATTTTTGAGAGAGAGTGTGCATGAGTGAGTGTAAGTGGGGCAGGGGCAAGCCAGGGAGACACAGAATCCAAAGCAGTCTCCAGGGTCCGATCTGTCAGCACAGAGCCCGATGTGGGGTTCGAACCCACGAACTGCGGGATCATGACCTGAGCTGAAGTCAGACACTTAACCGACTGAGCCACCCAGGTGCCCCTCTTTCCATTTCTTTATGAGCCTGACCTTCACGAATGGAAGGAGTTTGGAGGCACTGACAAAGGAGAGGTGGAAGGTAGAGACTGGCAAAATAGGTGATTAGAATCTGACTGAAAAGTGGGGTTGTGGTCATTGTCCTGAGTTTCACATGCCTGCTTTGCCACTTTTTGTAAAGCTATTTAACCTCAAACAACAAGCGCCGTCTATACCACAGCTTCCATACCTCTGAAGCGGGGAATCACAGTGCCCAAAGCAGGAGCTCGGTCAATGGTGGCAACTATTGAGAGATGCTGATGTACAAGATTTAGAAACTGGCTTCTCCAAGTGAGGGCCTGCCCTGGCCTGCCACAGCTCTCTGAAGGTCGGAAGAGGCTGGCCAAGGGCCCATGATTGTTCTTAGGGTGCTCCCCTGCCCCCCTCTTCCCTGAGTTCATCACTTGGGCTGCACTTACCAGGGTCACAAAGAAATATGATGTGACTTGTAAATCCCATGATTCAGGCACAGGTCTTTCCATTTTCACATCAACTTGTATTACACTGGGCACACAGTGGCTGCGTCATAAATATGTGTTGATCTTATTTAACTATAATGTGCAAAGTAGAACTTCTCTTCCCTGACTATGGGTTGGGGATGGTTACAGATAGGTGAGTTCTGCATAGTAGAGAATATAGCATATGGAAAGAGAACAAGGAATCAGTCTTCCCAAGAGCAAGCATGAGAAATAAGATATTCTTACAAACCTCATGCTGTTTTACCAAGAAAAAAGTGAACCCAGTAAACATCTTATTAACTCAACTAACACTAGTTTGAAACGTGTGGAGATTTGGTGTGAGTTGAACTGTATTGTAATTTGGTGACATTTAAGTCTCTCCCAGAGAACCAAGCATTTACCTGCATTTTTGAAGCAATTAATTTTCATATTAAAAATGGCTAATTGGGGGCGCCTGGGTGGCGCAGTCGGTTAAGCGTCCGACTTCAGCCAGGTCACGATCTCGCGGTCTGTGAGTTCGAGCCCCGCGTCGGGCTCTGGGCTGATGGCTCAGAGCCTGGAGCCTGTTTCCGATTCTGTGTCTCCCTCTCTCTCTGCCCCTCCCCCGTTCATGCTCTGTCTCTCTCTGTCCCAAAAATAAATAAACGTTGAAAAAAAAATTAAAAAAAAAAATGGCTAATTGAACATCATTTTTACTTCTCTCTCTCTACTTAGCAACACTCAACTAAGCTAATTTGTGTTAGTGGATGCAGAAAGTTATAAACTTCTATAGCCTAGATTCTTGAAAATCCTGAGTTTTATGTTCACATAGCTTGCAATTTCTCTGTCAAAAATGCACAGAACCTAAAATATATGTGTTTTTAACATGCTGATGGGTAAAAACAAAGCTACATACACCTGCAAGGTAAAGACAACTGATTAGGTAGAGGCAAGGAGATTTTTGAGACTTTGTAAAGATTCTTTTGATAAACTTAATCGGAAACACATTTTTTTCTGATCAGCT